>NC_064635.1:133289079-133914079 GCF_023864275.1 Schistocerca cancellata
GACCGAAGGCCACGGATATTCCATTGTAAAAGGGTCATAAAATTCAGGAACATGGAGAATGAATAAGAAACACTCACCTCGACGGCCGCTCAGGGCGAGCCGTCGAGGGAGGATGGCCACTGGAATCCACAGGTGGAGGCTCTTCATCCATCTACTCAGCGGGATCAATGGGGCTTCCCTGATGTCGGTCAGTTGAAAAGGACTGGCAAGTCGAAGAAGGCTGACAGGTCAGAGAGGGGGAAGACTTTGCCTTTGGATGATTGTTTTGACTTTTGGGAATTGGCAGAAGACGATCTAACGCGCCAGTTGGCCAGAATTCGGAAGGGCATGCCTCAGAACCACTTCCATCAACTCCATCAATTTGTGCGAAGCTGAATAACTGCTTGCATATACCTGCAAACTCGAGGTACGCAATAAATCTTCCCAGGAATAAACCTTTTTGAATGGGTGGTTCGCTGCCAACGTTGCAACAGTCTTCGCTGGTGAAGGCAAAGAACAGCTAGCAGGATCTACAGAGCGGGAAGCAGGAGGTGGTGTATCAGCTTGAAGGTGAGGTGATTTTGCCACCATCGAACTGAACTGTAAGTCACAAGTTTGTGTAGCCATGTTTATCGTGGGACGGGGAGAGGCTAACACAGTGCTGTAGCTTCCAGACAAAGGGACATTCGGTTTATGGCTCACCAACAGTTCCTGGGCAACAGGAAAAAATACCTTCTCCTTCACCCTTATCTCCTGAACAGCCCACTTGTCTTGATAGACGGGACAAGAACGAGAAGAAGCAGCACGTTCCCCATGACAATTAATGCAGTGGGAGAAGGCGGTGCATCCCTGCTACAGGTGACACATTTGTCTGTGTTTTTACATGATTTGCTGGTATGATTGAACTGGTGGCATTTATAACACCTCAACGGATTGGGAATGTAAGGGCGCACAGAGATGACTTCACAGGCCTGCCTTTATCTTGGTAGGAAGCGTTAACCAATCAAAAGTCAGGAACAATGTGTGAATGGGCACAAGACTGGCAGCTTCTTTTTCATAACTCAATGAACAGCAGCAATCTCCTGATTCAATAGATAATTAGTTATTTCATCCTCCGTCACACCATCCAACAGCCGGGTTTAGATAACACCATGGGATGAGTTAAGTGTTCTGTGAGCCTCCATTTTTATACGATATTCGTGGAGGATTTGGGACTTGAGTAGTTTATGGGCCTGGAGAGCACTATCAATTTCCAAAAGCAGAGTACCATTGCAGAGATGATAGCATGACTTCACAGGGCCAGCGATGGCATCCACGCCTTTCTGTATAACAAAGGGGTTAACAGTAGCAAAAGTCTGGTTTTCGTCTAAACGTGAGACTACTAGATACCGAAGCGCAACAGGAAGGGACATTGAGGCAGGAGCCTCATTCCACTTTCTATTACATGAAACACTCTGAGAACGAGAAGGAAAGTAAGTCATTGGGAAGAAGTCCCCTACAATTGCTACCATCTCTAATGGCGTGCTCCTTCCAGCCGGGGCCCTCCAAAGGGGAGCCCCCCACCTTAAATGATTGTCCTAACCTTACGTCACACCTCTCGGACGACAGATGGAGGGACCAATCAGCAGAGGAGGAAGGTAACATCTCAAGCAATCACCCCTCCCTGGGCCTGGCCTGTACCAGGGGGTACGTGCAGGCCCTACATGCCAACCCGGGGCTGGGAATTACCCGTTACCCAGTCTCCTGCTATCCGTCAAACACATACATGTCTGTCAGGCACACACAGGGAGGAGAAGAAAAGATAAGAAGGAAAGGGAGAAAGAAAGAATGGCCTCAAACAACTTAGCAGAGGAAAAAGAGATCAGAACAAGGAAAGAGCAGAGCAAGGAAAGAAAGGGACAAGGAAAGAAAGGAACAAGGAAAGAAAGGGACAAGGAAAGAAAGGGACAAGGAAAGAAAGGGACAAGGAAAGAAAGGAACAAGGAAAGAAAGGGACAAGGAAAGAAAGGGACAAGGAAAGGAAGGAACAAGGAAAGAAAGGAACAAGGAAAGAAAGGAACAAGGAAAGAAAGGAACAAGGAAAGAAAGGAACAAGGAAAGAAAGGAACAAGGAAAGAAAGGAACAAGGAAAGAAAGGAACAAGGAAAGAAAGGAACAAGGAAAGAAAGGAACAAGGAAAGAAAGGAACAAGGAAAGAAAGGAACAAGGAAAGAAAGGAACAAGGAAAGAAAGGAACAAGGAAAGAAAGGAACAAGGAAAGAAAGGAACAAGGAAAGAAAGGAACAAGGAAAGAAAGGAACAAGGAAAGAAAGGAACAAGGAAAGAAAGGAACAAGGAAAGAAAGGAACAAGGAAAGAAAGAAACAAGGAAAGAAAGAAACAAGGAAAGAAAGAAACAAGGAAAGAAAGAAACAAGGAAAGAAAGAAACAAGGAAAGAAAGGAACAATGAAAGAACAGAACAGGAAAAGACTAAACAGGGAAAGGGCTAAACAGGGAAAGAGCAAAAATGAGGAAAAAGTAGTACAGGGAAAGGGCAGTACACAAGAGAATAGTCCTACAAGCAAACCAACACAAATGAGCTTCTAGGGCCCATGGAGGCACGAGACGTCTCCCCAAGAGAGGAGAAAAGGACAGGAGAAGAGGAGACAAGCAGCACAGAAAGAGAAGCGGTGCTGCGAGGGCTGGGGCCCCGTGGTCGCTAAGCACATACTCACCAAAGAGTGGTGAGCCCCCTGGGGGGATTGATTGTTGGGGACTGCATTGCATGAGATATGAAAACCTGAGAGCTTAAAGGTGGAAGAAAGGGTAATATGCAAGACAGAGATTACTGCTTAAACATCATGCACGAGTTAATAAGAGTGAATAGCTAAGAGCATTGTATGTAACAGAGGTGGGAGGGGGCGGTGAAAAATAGATGGGTAAGACAATGAATGATGTAGTAAACTAAAACAGAGTGGAGAAAAGAGTAGTTATTGTGCAGTAATGGTGAGGCGGAAGAAATTAACGTAAATTAAGGCTAAGTGGGTGGATTACTTTTTTTTATTTTGGATTATGGCTTTAGGGAGCAGCTATAGTCATAAGTGCCCATTCTGTAGCTTAGTTATGGGTAAAAACAGGAATTTAAATCAGCAACTAAGGGAGCGAAACTCAAGAAGGAGGGAAACTAAAAACGGTAGGAAATCTTAGAACAGTGCTATTGAAGGGGGCTTGTTTTCCCCAGAAAGAGCTCCAAATAACCATGTCATGTCACTAACACTTATAAATTCAAGGACTGCACGTCATCTGCTAAAAGGGAAGATATATCAGGTGACGACTGTAAACGAGCGAGTAGCGGATTAAAATAGGGGCACTGAGGTAAAAGGTATATCATCATCCACGACTGAGAACAATGGGAACAAAGAAGGGGAGGATTGTCACTTAAAAGATGTCGATGGCTAAAAAGACAAGTGCCTGATTCGGAGTCTAATTAAAATTACCTCCTCCTGATGACGAGACCAGGAGGAAGAGGTCCAAGCACAGGGAAGAGATTTTATGTCCCATAATTTATTATTCTAAAGTGCAGACCAATGGGTATACCATAAAAGTGCAACACGGCCATAAAATTCTCTGTAGATGTCAAAGGGAACCATATTAACAGTGGACCATGGAAGAGAGACAGCAGCCTTTGCCACAATATCGGCTGCCTCATTTCCGTGTATACCAACATGCCCTGGGATCCAGGGGAATGCCACTGAGATGCCCCCCCCCAAGTAGAGCATGTGGAGGCAGACCTGAATCCGTGGACCATAGGGTGGACGGGATAAGGAGCTTGGAGGTTGAGAAGAGAGCTGAGCAAATCCAAGCATATAATGTACTGTATCCGCTAATGGTGACAGATGTATTGGACAGCCTGGAGAAAAGTGTAAAGTTCCACAGTAAAAACTGAACACTGGTCAGGAAGCTGAAATCTAATAGGGGTGTTGTCAATAATACACGCACTCCCAACACGAAAGGTGGTCTTGGAGATGTCAGTGTAAATAAATGTGGTATCCTCCATTTGTGCACATAGAATAGCAAGTGCCCAACGATAAACTATAGGGGGAGGGGGTGGGAGTACTATTGGGAAGCTGACAAAGGTCATGGAGAAGGCAGATCCAGGGTTGAAGCCAAGGTGGCATCGTACACCCATTTGTCAAGAAAGTTTTAGGAAATTGGATGGAAAGTGAACGTAGCAGTTCACGGAAGCGGACTCCTGGTGGTAGTAGACAGGAAGAGCTGCCTAAATACCCTAAATCAAAGCAGGCATCAAAACAAGGGGATGGGTTGGATGAGTGGGCATGGAAGGCAGATGACTACCATAATGACTCAGAAGGACAGCTCACCGACTCGACAGCGGAGGTTCAGCAGTCTCAGCGTAAAGGCTCTCCATGGGGCTAGTGTAAAAAGTTTCAGACACCAAACGCAATCCTCGGTGGTGGAGAGAATCTAGATGTCGAAGAATAGATGGCCATGCAGAGGAGTAAACTATGCTTCCATAGTCCAATTTTGAGCCACTAAGGCACAATACAGGCAGAGGAGGACCACTCTGTCCACGTCCCAGGAAGTACCACTCAGTATACGGAAAGTGTTGAGGGGTCGCAGATAGCTAGCCGAAAGATATGAACCATGGGAAGACCAGCACAGTTTTCTGTCAAAATAAGTCCCAAGCATTTGGTGACATCCGTGAACAGAAGGTCAACAGGGCCTGAATATCGCGAAGGCAAACAAAACTCCATACAATGCCAAAAATTTACAGATGGCCTTGCTGGGAGAAAATCTGAAGTTGGTTTCTATGCTCCATGACTGGACATAATCAAGACATCCTTGAAGACATTGTTTGAGAAGACTGGCTCATTGAGAGCTGTAGTAGATTTAACATCATTGACAAAGAGGGAGCCTGAGGCATCAGGAAGGAGACAATTTATAATTGGATATATGGCGATGGCAAACAGTACAACACTTAGCACAGTCTTGGGGCACCCCGCTTTCTTGGGAGGAAGTACAGGATAGAGTAGTGTTCACCCGCACCTTAAATGTGTGCTATGTCATAAATTCATGGATAAAAAGGGGTAGCTGACCTCAAAAGCACCAAGAGAACAGTGTGTGGAAGGATGCCTGTCCTCCAACAGGTATCGTATGCCCTCTCCAGATGAAAAAAAAATGTAGCTATCATTTGGCGTTTCCTGAAAAAATTGTTCACGATATAAGTGGAGAGAGTAACAAGATAGTCAACTGCAGAACAATGCTTTTGGAAACTGCAATGGGCAGTTGTTAAAAGATTTAGGGACTCCAGCCACCAGCCTAAACGGCAATTTACCATATGCTCCAAAACCTTATAAATACTACTCATGAGAGAGATTGGGCAATAGTTGGAGGGGAGATGTTTGTCCTTTCCAGGTTTTGGAACAGGAATGACGACAGTTTCCCACCATCTTCTGGGCAAGATATCGTCAACCCAGAGTCGATTATAAAGGCGAAGGAGGTAGCACAAATGAGGGGTATGATAGATTAAACAACATTTGGACGTGGATACCATCCGGTCCCACAACAGAAGAGCGAGAGGAGGAGAGTGCATGTCTGATTTCAAGCATAGAAAAAATGGCATTATAGCTTTCACGATTTTGAGAGATAAAAGCAGGAGGTCGCTTTAAGCTACCCATTTCTTTGAGAGAAAAGCTGGTGGGTAATTACAAGAGCTCCAAATCTTAATAAAGTCTTGACCCAAGGAGTTAGAGATTGTGACTGGGTCCACTAAGGTGTCCTGTGCAACAGTTAGCCCAGAGATCGAGGAATAACTGGACGTACCTGATAGCCATCCGATTCGACTCCAAACATCTGATGAGGGAGTGCAGGTATTAAAGGAGCTGGTAAAGAAGTCCCAGCTTACTTTCTTGCTGCTGCATATGATGTGGCGGCATCGCGCACATAACTGTTTATAGCGGATACAGTTGACCAATGTAGGATGATGGCGGAAAATGCAAAGAGCACATCTCCACTCACGAACTGCGTCACGGCACGCCTCGTCCCAACAAGGAACTGGGAGGTGCCAGGGCAAAGGGGAGGTACAAGGTATTGAACGTTCCATTGCTGTAAGAATAACTTCCACAGCGTGAGTGACCTGATTGTTGATACTAGGAAATTGACAGTCATCAAATGTTGATAGAGAGGAGAAAAGTGTCCAATCAGCTTGGGAAAACTTCCAGCATCTTGGGGGCATAGTTGACAGCTGTGCCTGTAATTGAAGGGCACATGTAAAATGGTCACTCGAGTGTGTATCAGCCAGAGTGAACCATTCAAGCTAGTTGAACAGTACTGACCGAAAGGTCCAAATGAGAGAAGTTTGATGTGGTGGTAGCCAAAAATGTAGGTTCCCCAGTGTTGAGACAAACAAGATCTGCTCAGTGGAAGAGTAAATCAATAGAGAGTCTCTCAGACAAGGATACGGAGATTACCAAAGCGAGTGGTGGCTATTGAAGTCCTCAACCAGCAAATATGAGGGTGGGAACTGACCAAGGAGATCAACTCTTCCCATTTGTGTGGATGATGGAATGTATATGGTATAAAGAGAGAAGATGACTTCAGGATGGGAAGGATGAAGGACGTACAACGACAGCTTGGAAGGAACTGTGTAAGTGGACTGGGTGATAGTGGATAGTATCATGGAGAAGGATCTTGTGTGCCAGAAAGCCAGCAACAGAGGGGCACTCACCAGACTGTTTGGAAGTGAGGGAAGAAAGTGATCATGGGGATGTAGCTTTGTTTCCTGAAGACAGAAAGTGACTGGGGAGTAGGATCATAAGAGGATTGACAGTTCAACCCGACTGGAGCGAATTATACAGATTTTCTAATGGATAATTGACATAGGATGGACAAAAAAGGGAAAAATCTCACCACAGTTGCAGTCAACTCAGTGACCGCTGAGATCTGGTGCCCAACAGTGTGGAATGGCATTCAGCCAGAGGCAGAAGATCCTGATCCATCGGCTGTTTGCAGACAGCTGCTGCCTGGTTGGTTGATTGGCCACCAACAGTGCATCTTGGCGACATGGAAGACGGCCGAGCATGGCAACCATTGTGTGGCACTGTAGAAGACACATGCTGTGGCAGAGAAGGAGACCACTGTGTTTCTTATGAACCTTCTTAGAAGCAGGACGTTGAGATGAAGGAGGGGTTGATGGTTGTGAGGTCTGGGGACATAAAAAATCTTCATGAGGAGGCTCTTTTTTGGAAGACCGGGCATCCAATTTCGGGGCCCATGATTTAGCAGGAGCCAATGAAGGTTAAGCCTTAGAGTGAGCAGGTGAAAGTGGGAATGTCGAATGTGCGATCCTCGGGCTGGCCGATCTGATGACCGTGCCGCTACAGGTGAGATAAGAAGCCTGCATGGCCATGAGAAAGAGAAGCAAGGACAGTGCTGTATTTACCTGCTGGGAACACAGTGGGCTTTTACTGGTGAATAACTTGTGAGCAGCAAAGGTAGACACCTTTTCTTTCACTCAGATTTCCTGAATAATTCATTCATCATTAAAAATAGGACAATCTCTAGAGGAAGCAGTGTGGTCACCCATACAGCTGATTCAACAAAAGGATGGGGGTGGACAATCACCCTCATAATGAGATTTTCACTCTGCAGCGGAGTGTCCCGAGTTCGAATCTCAGTCCGGCACACAGTTTGAATCTGCCAGGAAAGTTTCAATCACCCTCATTGTCATCCCTGCCACAGGTAACTCATTTGACCAGACTGGAACACAACTGGTGGGTATGATTAAACCTCTGACAATGATAGCAACAAATAGCGTTGGGGATGTAAGGGCGAACTGAAATTATTTCATAGCCCACTTTAATGTTCGATGGAAACTGAACTCTGTCAAATGACAAGAAGACAACCATTTTCATTACACACTGTATGGCCATTACTCCCTGATCAGACAGGTAATTTTGAATGTCCTCATTTGATAATTGATCAAGTGATTTTGTATAAGCCACCCTGCATGATGAGTTTAAGCTACAGTGCACTTCCACCTGGACAGGAAAGGTGTGTAGAAGTGTAGTTCAAAGCTATTTGTGTGCCTGGAGGGCATTGTCTCTTTCTAACAATGAGGCACCATTTTGTAACCGGGAACAAGACTTTACAGGACCTGCAATTGCATCGACACGTTTCTGAATAATGAAAGTGTATACCATAGAGAAGTCAGGCTGAGAAACAACTAGGAACTTTGGCACTGATGGAAGAATTTTCTGTGGCTGAGACTCATCTAGCTTTCTCTTGTGGGCAGAAGTTGTAGAAGAAACCATTGTGAAAGTATCCCCATGATTACCGGCATCTCCGAAGGTGCTCTCCTTCCTAGTGTGGGACTCCTCCGAGGGCACTCCCACCTTATGTGATTGTCCACACCTCAGGTTACAATTCCCGAAAAATGGAAGAGGGACCAATTGGCATGTTGGGAAGGTATGTACGTGTCCTACTTGTCTACCCGGGGTGGGGAATTACGCGTTACCCCATCACTGGTTATGAATGGGAATGCATGGGTCGGCCTTCAGACATGCACAGGGAGGAAAGAAAGGAAAAGGGAGGAACAAAGAAAAGGAAAGAAGAGAAGAATTAAACATTGCAGTGGAGAAGAAGGTAATGAAAAGAACCAGGGAAAGATAAGGACAAGGTAAGGACAGATACTTGACATTGTAGAGACAAAAGAAGAGAAACCATTTCATTCATTCACATGTGTCCGTCTCCAGCTGTAGGCCCAAAAAAGTACTGCCAAAGAGAGGAAGGAGAGGGGGAAAGGCAGGGGGTGGGGGTGAACAATCGGGGAAAGGGTGGTGGGGGAAGAATGGGAGGAGGGGAAGGGTCAGGGAAAGGGTGGGGGGGGGAGGATCTGGGACAGGGAGGGATGGGGAAAGGGGTGGGGGAAGGATCAGGGACAGGGATGTGGAAATGGAAGGTTTGCAGCCCAGGAAGGAAAGAGAGCTGCAAAAGCTTGGGGGTCCCGTGGTCGCCACACACATATCCACAAAAAGAGTTGGGCAGGGGGGGCAGGTGGGTGGCGAGAACCAAGGACATGTTGTAGTGCTAGTTCCTACCTGCAGAGTTTTGAGAAACTGGTTTCTGGGAGAACAATCCAGATGGCACGTGTGGTGAAACAGTCACTGAGGTCACAATTCTCATGTTGCAGAGCATACTCTGCAGCAGTGTATTGTGTGTTGCCAGTATACATCCTCTGCCTATGCCCATTCATCCTAATTAGTAATTTGGTAATAGTCAAGAAAATGTAAAAGGCTGAACAGTGTTTATGGTGGTCATGCCAATGTAAAATGCAGAACAGTGTTTACTTAACAGCTGCTATATGACATGTGCCATAGAGCGACATGTGTCAGAATCGGAGAGGAAAGGAATATGTGGAAAACACTGATAAGGAGAAGAGACAGGATGATAGGACATCTGCTAAGACATGAGGGAATGACTTCCATGGTACTAGAGGGAGCTGTAGAGGGCAAAAAACTGTAGAGGAAGACAGAGATTGGAATACGTCAAGCAATTTCAGACAGAAAGGTTCTCATTTCAGGCAATGATGTTAGGAAGTCATGGACCTGATTAATACATTCTAGACTAGAATAATACTGAGTCACCAGTGGTGTGCTCTAAAGTTGTTTTTTGGAGCGATCAGCAGTACCAGAATTGGATGTGATGTTGGGAAATCTCCTTTTGAACTAGGCTGGTGGGGTAACTATGTGCAGTGAAGGCTGAGGTTAGATTGGTGGTGTTTTGCTGTATGGGGTCTGCATCCAAACAAATTGCTATGTTGTATGGCATTGTATCCATCTGTGGATGAGTTGTCAAGGGTAACTGTCAACCAAGAAATTCAACCAATGCTATAAATAGAACAACAGCAGACAAGGCCTACTTTATGTCAGACTTTGCAAAAGAGCACCATATTACTGTCAAACATATTAGGAAAGTTGAGTGTGGTACCTGTTGTCTAAGAATTGACTGCCAAAGATTAAAAGATACTCTTTCAGAATCTCCAGCTGAATAATATTTTCAGAATTGATAAATAAAGTTTCCGATTATCTGACTGTGGATTATCCAGCTTGCAGATCATCCATGCATAGTTTGGTAGTTTTTGAAGGTAAAAATCAACAGTCTGATGTATTCTGGTATAATTAGACCAAATATTTTAGTTCAGAATACATACTTGTGGCTATAAATACACAAATGATGAAAAATCATGAGTATCTAAATAACAACGCCTACGAATGGGGAGTTGAGCAGCTAAATGTTGCAAATATAGTGAACAAAGTTTGTCTGCCAGAGGAAGAATGCAGACAAAGAGGTCAGGGAACTTGGTCTCATACTTACTGTGGCACTGAGATATATTGCCCTGCCATTATAGTATATACGACAAAATTTGTTTGGCTGTACCAATGTTTTACTCTAGTGCAGTGGCACCCAAACCTGGGGTAAGCAGGCTTCAATCCACGGCACAAAAAAAATTTTCACTGCCAGTATTTGGCCAGAAAGGGGAGGAGAGGTGGTGCCACGAAGTTTTCGATCATCAGACTTTGCGCAAATGTCCTTATTTAAATATAAAACCTATCTGCAGTGTCTCATAAAGTGAGGGCTTGTTCCACTGTTGATGGTGATCCATCACTCAGGGGGGGATGTTGAGCTTGGGGGGGGGGGGGTCCCTTGGTTCTGTTTGCGAGGAGTAGATAAATAAGCAAGAAGATAACATACCAGTGTATTGGCTCTCCAAAAAATGAGTACTATCATAAGGAGAGGAAAGAAAATAGAAAAACAAGAAAAACAATAACAGAACAAATTGGACAGTTGTTTTTTGAAAGTAAACTGATAGCAAGCAAAATGTCTCTCTCTCTCTCACTCTCTCTCTCTCTCTCTCTCTGAGGAAAATTTATCTTGTTTTATGATTATTACAATTATCAGGTAATTAAAATGTGCAAAGACTTGAAGCTTACTCTTCTACAATATTTCTTAATGGAGTAAGAAATAAAAGCCTGCCAGTTTTCTGGATCTGAAATTTTTCAATGTTTGGACCTCAGTGTTAGTATTAAACACACAAACAAAGTTGACACTTGGCGCACTGGCTGACGGGAGCAGCTGTAAATGGGAAATGCCTTTGCAATCACTGCACGTAGTTACCCCACCAGCCTAGTTCAAAGCAGATTTCCTGAGACATCACAACCAATTCTGGTACTGCTGATCCCTCCAAAAAACAACTTCAGAGTACACCACTGGTGACGCAGTATTATCCTGGTCTGGAATGTACTAATCAGCTACTTCGATGGGGCCACAACACTTCCTAAAATTGTGCACTGAAATGAGATCCATTCTGTCTGAAAACCTGACCACCACACCTAGGATAGCTTTTCGTTCCACTCTCCATCTCCACAATATTCTTGTTGGACCCTATGCTCCACCTGCACCCATCTCCCTAACCTATGGCTCCCACCCCTGTGACTGCCCCCACTGCAGTACTTGCCCTATACACCCTCCTACAACCACCTATAGCACCTCCGTAACTGGCAAAACATATAATACAAACAGAGAGCCACCTGTGAAACAACACACATCATATACCAGCTGTTATGTAAGCACTGTTTGGCCTTTAACATTGACATGACTACCACTAAATTATCAATTAAGAAGAATGAGCATAGGCAGAGGGTGTATGTTGGCAACACACAATATCCTGTTGCAGAGCATGCTCTGCAACATGACAATTGTGACCTCGGTAACTGTTTCACCACATGCACCATCTAGACTCTTCCCCCAGACACCAGTCTCTCAAAACTCCGCAGGTGGGAACTAGTGCTAAGACATGTCATCGGTTCTCGCCACCCACCTGGCCTCAGTTTACACTCATTTCTCCCACCTCAGTTTTTCTGCACAGTAACTACTCTCTTCTTCACTCCGTTTTAGTTTTCTTCATATTTAATTGTCTTACCTGTCTATTTTTCACCCCCCCCCCCCCCCCCCTCCCCTCAAACCTCTGTTACACACAATGCACTTAGCTTTTCACTCTTATTAACTCATGCATGATGTTTAAGCAGTAATCTCCTTCTTGCATATTACCCTGTTTTCCAGCTTTAAGGTCTCAGATTTTTAAATCTAATCCAATGCAGTCCCCTACAATCAGTCTTTACTTCTCATCACATGTGGTAGGTCTCCCTGACATGTGGTTCTGGGCGACTTTCCCGAAATGCACCCCTTTTCGTAGACCTCTCCAGTCCTTTTCCTTCACCCCTCTTCCTTCATCTTCAAGCCTTCTGCCTGAAGAAGGGCCCACTGTCTCCAAAGGGTTGTCTAATTACAACTTTCTTTTATTTGTGTGTTCTGCTGCTGCTGCTTGGTGAGCAAATTTAAGTTACGTTTCACACATGAATCGATGCATGTGCAACAGGGCTAGAGTTTGAATTCCTCATTCGCACATCAAGTAACTAACCCCCATGAAGCTGACTGCATCCCGTTAATTTTCTGCCACTTCTTGCATTACACACCAGCTGAAAGTAACGAAAAATACCGAGTAATTATAAGTTTGGAAGGAAATGTCTCATCTTTTCATGCACTAATGCAAACACAATTAAAAATTCTAAGAGAGATCAATCTTATAGTTCTCAAAGTAATTTTACCAGTGTTATGTAAACCCACGACATTTGCACATATTGTATGTGCAAACAAAGTTGACACTAGCACAGTGGCTGATGGGAGTGACTGCCAAGGCATTTCCCATTTACAACCACTCCCATCAGTCTGTGTGCCATGTGTCAACTTTGTTTGTGTGTTTAATACTAACACTGGGGTCCAGAAATTGTAAAAATTTCAGGTCTAGAAAACTGGCAGGCTTTTATTTCTTACTCTGTTAAGAAATATTGTAAAAGAGTAAGCTCCAAGTCTTTGCACATTTTAATTACCTGATAATCTTAATAATAAAACAAGTAAAATTTTCCTCAAGGAGAGAGAGAGAGAGAGAGAGAGAGAGAGAGAGAGAGAGAGAGAGAGAGAGACTTTTTGCTTGCTTTCAGTTTACTTTCAAAAACAACTGTCCATTTTTTCTGTTATGGTTTTTCTATTTTCTTTCCTTTCCTTAGGATAGTACTCATTTTCTGGACAGTCAAAACACTGGTATGTTATCTTCTTGCTTATTTATTTACAACATACTTCATTACATTATTTGTAATACTGTGTGTGTGTGTGTGTGTGTGTGTGTGTGTGTGTGTGTGTAACCTGGTGCTCACACACAGCCTACTCCTCACAAACAGTACCAAGGTACCCCCCAAGCTTAACATCCTCACCTGAATGATGGGTCACCATCAACAGTGTCACAAGCCCTCACTTTAAGAACACTGCAGAGAGGTTTTATATTTAAATAAGGACATAGGCACAAAGTCTGGTGATTGGGAACTTTGCGGCACCACCTCTCCTCCCCTTTTTGGCCAAATACTGGCAGTGAAAATTTTTTCCATGCCCTGAATTGAAGCCTGCTTACTCCAGGTTCACGTGCCACTGCACAGGAGTAAAACATTGGTACAGTCAAACAAATTTTGTCCTATATACTATAATGGCAGGGCAACATATCTCAGTGCCACAATAAGTGTGAGACCAAGTCCCCTGACCACATTATCTGTGCTCTTCCTCTAATAAACAAACTTTGTTCAATATATTTGCATCACTTAGCTGCTCAACTCCCCATTCATAGGCATCGTTATTTAGATACATCTGTGTCTTTATAGCCATAAATATGTATTCTGAACTAAAAGATTTGGTCTAATTATACCAGAATACATCATACTGTTGCTTTTTTCCTCCAAAAACTACCATACTATGCATGGATAATCTACAAGCTGGATAATCCACAGTCAGATAATCGGAAACTTTATGTATTAATTCTGAAAATATTATTGAGCTACAGATTCCAGAAGAGTATCTTTTAATCTTTGGCAGTCAATTCTTAGACATCAGGTATCACACTCAACTTGCCTAGTACATTTGACAGTAAGAAGTTGCTCTTTTTGCAATTTCTGACGTCAAGTAGGCCTTGTCAGCTGTTGTTCTATTTCTAACATTGGTTGAATTTCTTGGTTGACAGTTACCCTTGACAACACTCATCCACAGATGGACACATTGCTGTACAACATAGCACATTTTTTGTGTGATGACTTCCACTATATTAACAAAAAGGCATTTTGTACGGGTATGTGCCTGAAAGTAATTATTTTATAAAACTAAAGAAAAGATTGCTAACAACCTGACTGACTTCCAATAGCTAATGCACAATACTGGACTTTTTGCTATGAATTCTTTTTTATGCAGGAAGTGCAAAAATATTCCCAATTATTAATAACTCCTCATACTGTGTTTCCAGATACTCATGGGCAATTAGGATTATGTAGCAACAATGTTGCCAACATACTAACTTACGCAAAATGACAGATGCTAGTCAGAAAAGAAGCTAGTAGTCACTTTCAAATGAACAAAAAGATTTGTTGTGACAACCAGAATTTATGGTTTCAAGAATTCAACTTTAGCTCCATAAACTCTACAGTCCTCACTGAACTCATACTCCCAGATGCAACATGATACATTCTGATCACTTGCTGGTGATGACAGCAAAATGCCTCTGTCACAATGTTGCTCACAAGATACCCAGAGAATTTGACGCTCTTCACATCCACCGTGCGCTCAACATGGCTCACTTCAGCATCTCACCTGTAAGCAAACAATTCCACTAGCTCAAAGATAAATCTTTTCTATGAAATTCATAAAAGCGAATTATTGTACACTACTGTATGTGACACACAGTGTCTCCATGCACTGTCAGAATCAATTTTAAAATCTGGAGCATTTAAAGTAAACTGTATTTTTCATGGATTAATATTACATTGAGTCAGTCTGCTTGGAATGCAGCAGTGAACTGAAGTCAAAGAACTCAAACCAACAAAATTTGCCTCATATGAGCAAAATATAGCATAGGTTTAAAATACTTTCAGCTCTTGCAATGTTTCATTTCACAGGTAGATTTATATCTGAAGTACTATGGGCACATTATGGAAAATTTGGGAAAATTTTACAATAAGTCACAGGCCAAAATGTTATTGCAGAAATACATGAGAGGAAATGATCATTTCCAAAATCAGATAAAACTAATCAAACACACAAAATACACTGTTCACAGAATGTGAACTATCACAACTTGTCTAGCATCAAACGGTAATTAAAATTTGGTGGGCTGTCTTCTGACTGGTTTGATAGAGCTTGACACACTTTCCTCTTCAAGTAACACTTACACCAAAGAATTATGTGCTGTACATACTCATAAGATATGAAAATTACAGGATATGGACATCATGATATTAAAGTACGAGGGTTGGAACTTAAATAGTGGCAACTATTTGTTCACAAGTGATACAAAAAATTTACATGTTTGCACCTGTTACTGTCTTTTCACCAGCATTGTGTAGAATCTGTTGCCAGAGATTTGGAAGGTGTAGTATACCATTAGCAGAGCATGTTCTGTTGATGGTGCGAATGGAGCGATCTAAAGTTATGGTGATTCTCGTGTACGGCTGTGATGGTGTTACCCTAACGCATTACATTCTTCCATGGCTGACCGTCAATGCAGAGTATTATTGTTCATTTTTGGAGCATCACCTGCCACCAGAGTTGTGAAAGAAGTGGCAACACTTTCTGCGCAATCCATCATTTTGCACGACAATGTGCGGGCGCATACAGAGCAAGCTGTGGCTGCTTTGTTCGGTCGATGGGACTGGGAAGTACTGTACCATCCACCGTACTCCCTGGACTTAAGTCCTTGTGACTTTGATTTGATTCCAAAGATGAAGGAACCACTTCATGGCATTCGCTTCAGAACTGTTCCAGAGATTAGACAGGCAGTACACTGCTCCATTCGCACTGCACTCAGCTAACGGTATACTACGCCTTCCACATAGCTGGAAATGGGTTCTACACAATGCTGGTGACTACTCTGAAGGACAGTAACAGGTGCAAACATATAACTCTTTTGTATTGGTTATGAATAAATAGTTGCCACTATTTAAGTTCCAACCCTCGTCACCACAACTGCCGTTGCGCTACTCAAGGCAGCATATCAATCCAGATACCACAAATTTAATCTTAAATCTGATGCTTGACTCAATGGTATGCAATGTGATACCACATGAACTTATCATAATAGGAGAATGTTGTGATCTCTAATGTCAACTCAAACAATTGGAATTTTGAAGTGAAGAGATGTGTGAGTAGGATGAATTTCATTGGCAGGGTTACCGGATGACTGAAAACCCATGGTTATGGATCTAGAGAATTTCAATGTATGAACAACTGGAGACTATTAAAACTAGACTATACAGAAAGTGAAGTACAAGACATGTTGGCACTTTATGAACAGTGACACAGCTCTTAAGTGAACAAGAAAAGTAACAGCAACTATGCACACAGCTTTTGCAAATGACCAAGATTTTATTTTTGATATGATTGAACCAGAGAGGCAAAATAACAGTGGTAAGAGCACTGATGTGCATACTGAAATGGAGTGTATTGTGTGATATCTCTGTCATTCTAGAAAAGCCAACCAGTGCCCTAAAAGAGAAGGAGAAGTTCCTTTACTAGATTTATATTGGCCACAATTTCTTCAGAAATTAATGGCCCAAATATTTTACGTTATTTGGCCTTCAGTGCTTCACACTGGAAGATAAAATGTGGTGCAGTTCCATCCTCCATCCACAGAATCTACATTTAGAGGCTTCTTTCTCTATACCCATTGTCTGCAGGCGCTTCTTGAAATTCCTATGGTCAGTCATTAGATCTACTGTAAGTTTAATATGCCTCCAGTTCAAGCACAGGGTTGCAGAACTTCTCTTAAACTATGGCTTTGACATCAGTAGCTTCCCAGGTTTTTGTTTTTGGGTTTTCTTTCAATATTCTATGTGTCACCTCCTGGTCCAGCTATGTAGTTTAGATTTTAACATTGCCTTAATGACAGTTAAGACAGGTTCCACTTCAACAAATGGAGCCATTATCTCTGCACTGTCCAGCCTATTAGCCTGTATGTTGCTTCTAGTTTCGAGTGACCAAGGATGCATCTAATTCCAAAGTGACCAGGGATGCACAGCAAGTTTACCTTGTAGCTTTCCCCCTGCCTCACAAGGGTTTCATAGCATTTTGGAATGATATTTGATCTCGTTGCAGAAAATGCGAGATTTCAGAGCTGCTCAGCTGTCTGAATGTAGATTCTATGATCCACGTAACTACACAGATACTCCTCCATACATACTTTAATAGCAAATATCTCTGCCCAGAAAAGGTTGAGAGACTGCACTCACCTGTCAAGGGTGCACCACATATAACCTGACTTAAGCACATTCATCTGTTTCTGACCTGTCAGTAAAATAGACTGTATCACCCGAATGATATCATGGTTCCACTGGGCCTACCTCCTGTGGCTCTGTAGAAGGGTTTATTGAAGCAGCTAGATCTCAGCTGGCATTTTCCCAACCATTCCTATGTTTACCACAGTCATTACATTAGTATGAGATTCTGCAAATCCAAAAATCTCCAGTTTTTATGTGTATGCCCCTCTGCAGCCTCCACTGTTACCCAAATATTTAATTCATGCCCAGCATTGTCTCCAACCCAGCAGTGGGAGCGCTGCTAATTTTATTTGTTATGGTTAAGCAGGCCAATCTCTGCACCTTCTTGAGCTCCTTAACAGCCACATTACATTCTGTTTTATCCCGTTATACTGTAGCATAAAAATTATCATAAAGATCTTATTACACACTTGTAAATCCAGTGTACGCACTGGAGACTTCTTCATGTGAGATGGTTCTTGCTAGTTTTAATCCAGAATTACCCATAGGTAGCACACCCTGCTAGTATAATTTCATCGAAGAGCTTAAGATTCCAGTAAATGTCCTAGGTATGCATCCTCATTAACAGTACTACAACAGTTGTCCTACAACTAACTCTTAGATCCTGTTTTCTACAGCAATTTTGCTCTATGTTCAGACCACATTATACCAGTGGTCCAACAGTACTTGCAAATTTGCCAAGTATTACTACAATTAAATTGCCCTCATACCCTCAGTAAATATAGTCTTTAGCACTTAGCTTCTTAATGAGCTCATTCACCACTAACTTCCACAGTAGCGGGGGACAAGACCCCATTTTGCAAATACCCTCTAGTTGTTCTATCTTTCGTTTACTCAGCATGGTCTTAATCCACCTTATATCCCAGTCAGTAAAGACCACGAAAGGAAGAATAGGGAAAAAATTTGAGTTGTTACAAATTTTTGTACAGTAGTAGAAGAGAGTGTCATAACAACATACAAAAACTCCTGACCAGTGCAGTGTGAGAATTTGGGCAGGGTGGGGTGGCTGTTCCCCAGCAAGAAAGTGAGAGTTGTATTTTAAGGTCACTTTTTGTTTTTGTTGACCATCTCAAAAACCATGGCATTTGGCAGATATATTTCCCACAACAAAAGTAAACTAAAATATATTTGTTACAAAAAAGGTCTTATCCATTTCTTCTCTACAACTAACAGTTTCCACACCGCAAAGGATGGGAAAAAAATCACAGTTTATTATAAATAGTGTTTTAATGGGTGAAATTAATGTTTATTATTAAACAAAGTGGATCACGAATAAACATTAGTTGTGTGTACCATGTCTAAGCACAGTAGAACCATATTAAGGGATAAATTGTGTTCTGGGGGAAGGAGTGGACTGGTGTGGGGGTGGGTGTAAATGCGTGAGGGAAAGCGGTCACCGGGTTGCAATTGTGCAGTTCCCCCTTAACAGGTCTGTGAACTGAAGAATGAGCAGTTGATTTGCACTCACTCTATCCCACTACATTAGAAAAATCATTACAGGATATTTCAGAGATTACACCAATCTTTTTGAAGCACCTCGTATAAAGTACCCAGACACTCGAGGGTTGGGGGTTGGAGGGGTGGGTGGAGCACTATTTTCCACAAAGTGTGTTAACACTACACTGAGTAAAGATAGAAATTATTAATTATATGCACACAAGAAAAATGTACAGACAGATTCTACGTAAATCTCTGCACACTGTTCTGCACTGTTAGAGGTGAAATTGATTGTACAGCACTTGTTGTGTTCTTCTAGGAAAAGCTACTTCCTCTGCCACGAGTACTGCTCTCTTTTCTGCTTAAAGACAGACTACACCTCCCTGAGCATTTCCTGTCCAACTCTCTTATGTAAGTAGACAGAATAACTTCACTGATCTTGTGTTAATATACTGGACGTACTTTCAATTTATTAAGTGACTTGTTATTCGCAGTTGTTAAATGAGCTTTAGTGTGAAATGGGTTTGACTGAGAAGTGCTTAATTTGAAGGAATGATCTCAGTGACCTGTCTAGTATTGGTGGGAAAGGGATTGAAATGGTAAATGTGGCATCTTGCCACTGTTTGTCATTGATAGGATATTGTAAAACCATATAGCCATATTGTAGTCACTTGATGGTGAATTAAAGAATGACCAGAAAGTTACTGAACTTCTTTCACCATTAACTGTGTTACTGATAGATTGCACAAATCTCTTCCTTTCAGAAATTGATGGCACATGTAGAGTGGAGCCACTTACCACACATCGACAATATACCTTGCAAACAGGGTGTCAATATACCCAATGGAATAGGACTGAGTATGTTTGAATCCAAAACAGTAATCAGCTCTAATGCATTGAATGACAAATTGTCATATATCAAGTTTATTAACACCTAGATGACCTAATTTTGTTGCAGAGGAAGCCACTTTTAGCATCTGGGCCTCTTCAGATGTTAGGAGAGCTGAGAGTGGGGTGATGCATCTGGTACCCCTCATGCTGATGAAAGTATTCCAGCCATATTGGAGAAAATGAAACCAACATTGTCAAACACATATTTCCAGCATGTTACACTTGGGACAGATGATTAAGTGTGGTGGACAGTTCAAAGCTCCCACTGTAGAGCTTTTTCTACATAATAGCTCACATGACATCCACAAGTAAGTACTCATTTAATAAACTGAAAATAAGTCCACTATATAAACACAGCCTCAGTTAAGTTGTTTTGTCTACTCATGTAACAACTGCACAAGACATGCTGGACAGGTATAGTCTGTCAAGAAATGGAAAAGTTAGCAACACTCATTGTGGGGACAGTTTGCTTTTCTGGAAGAACACTACAGGTGCCCCACATGATGACTACGAGTCAATTTCTCCTCTGACACTGCTGAACAATGTTCATATGCATTTCTTGTGGCATTGTAATTAGTAGCATATATCTGTATTCCATACAGTGTTAATGCACATCAGGTATGTCTGCACACTGTATTCCAATGATTCAGAAGGTGAGCTGAGGAAGGTTCTTTATAACTTTGCGAAATAACCTGCAGTTGCTTTTTGTGCCGTAATGGGTAGAGAGACTGAGGAATCACCTGCTCACCCTCATCTACATCTACATCAGTTTTCAGACCTATGAATGAGGGAACTGCATGATCACAATCTGTGACCAATCTTTCCTCTCACTTCTAACCTCCACCCCCTTCCACTCCGTTACACCGCTAGAATAAAATTAACCACTAATATGGTTCTACTGTTACTTACATGTGGCACACACATTTCATATTTGCTCTTAACTGACTTCATTTAACAATAAACATACTGAACATACCATACCATTGAAACACTATTTTTAATAAACTGTGATTTTTCCATTCCCTGCAATGTGGAAAGAGAAAAAATGAACAGGATTTTTAAATAAATTTACTGTAGTTTAATTTTTTCCTGGGAAACATTATTGCTGGAAGCCATGATTTTCTATACATTGAAGAAAAACATGAGTGATATTTGAAAGGCCCTCCACCCCCAAGTTCACACCCCACCAGTCACAATTTTTATTTTGTTGTTTATGAGCTCTGTACAAAAATTTGTAACTGCACAGCCCGTTCCCCCTAAATTTTCTTCATTGACTGGACTGTTAGTGGTCTTGATGCCACGCACTTCTGCAACTGTAACTACGGATTTGAAGGTCGTCATGTTGTGATGTTGCTGAAAGCCCCCCTCCCCTCAAATCTCCAAAAAGATCCCGTGTGTCATTTAATTAAAGTTTCATCCTTTTTCCACCTTCTCATCAAGTCGGCAAAGTGCTGTTTCACATGATTTGTCTGGCTGATGTGTGTTTTGCGTTCAATATACAGGAACCTCAGTTAACCTTCTTTCCCAAGCAAGCATGGAAACCAGTTTCAGCATGCATGATATACTGTTTTTCTTATGTCTTTACATTAAAGGAGGACCAACTGATCATTTCACATCCTTAACCTTGGTGTAAGCAGTTCTCCCCCACTTCTCGATAAGTATTATCTTCACTGTCCTCCAAAAATTAGGAATAGCTCCTGGAGCTAAATGTACTCTAAACAGCCTGATTAATCCCTCTCCTGCTTGTTACAGCAGAACTGGAAAGATACAATCTGGACCTGGTGACTTGAACAGTTGAAAGGTTCCTGCCACTCACTGGATTTCCTGGAAATCACTTACTCCTTTTCAGATTCTCAGTTCTCCCACTGGTTACCTGTGAAGCAGTACTTCAAAGCATACATCTAAACTCCCATGTGATGAATTACGTATGTAAATGTTAACTTCATGAGTGGTAATGGCAAATGACAACAATTTAGTCACTGAAGGAATTAGTGACAAGTATTGATGCATAGGCTGGCAGAAAAAAGAAAAATTAAAATAACAGATGTTTTTTTGTTGTTAACCAAGTTCAAATTTACTTTATGTAGCTAAGACAGTGGAGAAGGGACACCCCAACACTTCCAATAAATGAGGCTATCACATTAAGAATAAGGAGAAGTACCTACTTCAGACAGCAATAACTGATAATAACACATAGAAATTGGACCAACCATATTTAGTTAAAGCTGCCAACTCCATATTACTATCAGGTGACGTGAACTTTTGGCACAGGAGGTTAGCAGATTTAAGCCTGACAGAATGGAAGCTTTGTAGAAAGGTGTGGCCAGTAGCATTACTTATATGGGAACAAGTGACTCTCCATGTGTGATGTCCTAAGAAGATAAACAGGGAAGATTAAATGAGGCACTGAGGGCATAAGTGGACTAACCCACACTTTTTGTGCATTTGAGGTATTGACATGATGTGATAACAGTATACAATTATTATGCAGTGCCTGTTGATCTGTTCATTTATCTGAAGGTTTGTCTCATTTAGCATGCAACTGCCAATAGGTACCGCTGAGAGCAGGAGTGGACTATGCATCACAGTCCATTTGTGCTCTGTGCTCTTCGTCCACCATCACTGTGCATGTTGCCGGCAAATGAAGGACTTGTGTGTTCAGTGTGGAACAACATATTGGACCAGTGACCACATAGAAGGGTATGTCAGCTGTTCAGCATGGAAGCCCCTGCAAAAAGCATGGAGGAGCAATTGTAAGGTTAGTTGTTGTTGTTGCTGTGTTCCTTTATTTTGTTTGCGGATGACACTGTCGAATGTACACTAACGTGATCATTTTCAAAGACATCCAGAGGTATCTCGATTGGTGACTTTGTTCACAAAATGCAAGTTGTTTTCCATACAAAAACACAACAAACAATAGTTTATTTATTGCTATATTGTGTAATCAAGTAATGATCACGTTTTTCTGCCCACCAAGTCATGTTGTGCAATTGCTTCGCCTATGGGTACCAATGCCGACATTGACCATTACTGTCATGTAGTTAATATTACATTGAGGGATGGATATTTTTATTACAGAGATGTTTGCATCTGATGGGGAAGCACCGGGAGAAGCTAGAGCAAGCACGGCTGCAGCAACAACTTTTCCAGAAGATGTGCCAGAGAAATGATGATGCCGTGATATGGAACCAAGGAAAGAAGCGCCTTAGAAATAAAGATAAATGGCTTCGTAATGTTAGGAAAGAATGGAGAGCTCTAGGTCAAGAGTATGCCAACCATAAGGGTAACCTTGCACCTCAAAAGGAATTGCAGACAATCGGAGAGTGTTCGTGCCAGTATGAGTTCCACAAAAACATCAACAAAGAATGATAGGAACAAGGTTTCAATGAGTTTTATAATTTAGGCAGCCATAATCTGCAGTCAGCTTTCCTGTTTACCATGATTAAAGTTGTTGATAAAGCACTATCTTATGTACATCAGCAACAGTCACGCAGGGAGAAAACGAAATTGTATTACTTGCTCAGGTCAAATGGGTCCGAAACCAGGGTGTTCAAAAGATCCTTTCATGATACTTTAGCCATATTTGCTGGAGGAATTGATAGGGTACTCAAGAATAAAGGGGGAAAAAATCAACCCCTCCTCACGATGGTAGAGGTAAAGGTGAACCCAGTAATAAAACACCTCCCCACAAAGTTGATGTAGTAGAACGTTTCACAGAAAAATTTCCGGCTTGTGAAAGCCATTATGCGTATCATAAAGATAACAGTAGAAAGTACTTAGGATCAGATTTAAATTTATTCATTGTACTGTGCAGAGGAGCAGATGCCCATTTCTCATTTTACTTTTACACAATTTCTTTTACGAAAACTGCAATTTGTCATTTCATCCATCAGTGTCCGACTCTTGTCAAACATGCGTTGCTTTGCAGGTAAAAATAACAACTGCCAATAATGATAAGGAGAGAACGGAGTTGATTGCAGAACATGAATTCCATCAGCAAAAAGCTGAGTATGCATGGGCAGGTTTACAGAGTGATACTTTGTTTAGCAAATCAGATGGTAATGCTATAGTGATAACATTTGATTTGATGAAAACTTTGCCTACACCGGTCATCTCAACTGGAGCTTGCTGTTACAAATGTCAGTTGTGGGCATATTGCCTTGGGCATAGTCCATATCAGTTCAGGCAGTCTAAGAAAAAATCGTACCTTCATAGTCTAGGATGTTATTGAATTTATCATACGTTAAAATAAAGGACTAAGTAAGGAACACGTACTGTTTTGTTTTCTCCAAAAAAGTTTCTGCTCTGAGATACAGCCCTCCAAAGATGACACTGTGCGTAGCATTTTGAAGAAGCAGATGTTGAAAAAACATTTAAAATGCTCTATCTCTGGAACAGTTCTAGATTTTTGTTGGGTTTCTTTTATTTGAAAGGTAATTGCTTTATGCATACAAAGAAATCCTCCATTTGGACTTATCGGTCAAAGTTCTTTTACTATAGGATTCTGAACTTTTTTATAATTTATGGACAATTTTTTTAATGCCAATCCATAAAATTTTGAGTTTTTTTGCTGTTGATTAGTACCATATAGTTCTACATTCCCTGAAAAGGAGAGCTTCCACTTTTGGGTTGAACTGGTTTTATAAACAATTGAAATTTTTCTCATACCACATTAGCACATAACAGGCCCATAAAAATCAAAACCTACCTTTATTTAACATAATTTAGTTTTGAAAGGTGAGTAGGAGAATAATTTTTCAAGAATTTTTAATGGTTCCAAAATGTATGCGAAAGGTCCAAAGACTTAAAGGTTTCAGTTTATACAACTTCTGTGCACTCTGTTTTGTACTGAAATTAGCCACTCAATGAGCTGAAAATGTGTTCCACTGCTTCAGTATCTTCCTTTGATAGAGAGTGATGCCTTCCTGTTGAACAAATAGGAACTGGAACACTTACAGTCTTCAAACCATTGTGAACTGGAAGTGAGCATTGATGGCGTTGTTGCTGTCCTTCAACGGGAAACCTATATCCAGCAGCTGGTCCATATGGTAGCATAAAGTTCACTACAGTTTCGTTTAACTCATAACTGGTGTCTATAATCTCTGCAATCCACCAATCACAGTCATACACACATGTCACTAACATCCCCCTTCTCAGATTGTGAATCTGAATATTATCCTGCTGTTTCTGATGTGTTGCTCTTTAAAGTGCCTGCAATAAGAGTTCGCCCATTACTTTGAGTCCAAAAATGTGTCTTCTGAATTCCTTTTGCAGGAGTAGTTTGTTTGGACCATTCTTCTTTTTTCTGCTCACAGAATTATTCGATTTCCTCTTTGGACTAAAGAATGAGGGCTGTGGGTGTGTAAGATTTCACGACTCTCGTAAAATTCTCAGCATCCTGAATCGCAGTTCTATTTGGTCTGGAAAGATTATGTTTTGTAGCATGGTGCTTCAGCAGGCCTCCTACACCATCACAAGACCCCTTCCCATGATCAGTAGCACTGTATACCCAGTCAGTTGGCACAAGCAACTTACCCAATTCAAACAGTTAGTAATCCTTTTTAAAATGACTAAGAGCACCATCAGAAATAATGGTGATCTTCTCTGCCCCTGTTTGCAGTTGAAGAATTTTGCGCATTGCTAACAAAGCATGTGCTGAGTCAAGTCCGGTGTCATCACTTATAACTGCAATACTTATGGTCTTGTTTTGAAAATATGTCACTCCTGTAAAAATTGAAGTCTGGTCATTACTTCTTGTGGGAGAATTACAGACCAGTTCTCAGCAAAATCACAGTGAAGTACTAAACATGGTTCTTCAGCCTGTACACACCCATTCACTACTGCAATCTGCTGTTGTTGCAATTTCTTCAGATGCTGGTGTGTTACTGCTTTCACTGACCATTTACCAAGTTCATCTATGAAACTGTCAAAGGCAACAGTTTTCTTAATTAGTTTATTTTCCTGCCATGTCACATATGTAATTTCTGCAGAGTTACCTGTTATGTCTTCCAGGCCAAGTGTCTGTAAAGACAGTCCTCCCTTTCTGGGGCAGTCATCACATTCTTGAAACAAACAAGTCTCTTGCTTTATGTCAAAATTACTAATGACTTCACATGCCCGACTAAGGTGTCATATTTCACGTACACGAGTAAGTTCTTCAAAGTTACCACACAAAGTTCAAAATTCGCGCAGTACACACATAAACAGACATCTCTAGGTGGGTGTGGAACTACCCACTTAGCTCATGGTGCATAAAATTTTGATCTTTCAGTATGTGTAGTTGTGTAGTTGCTCTTATAAACTGGAAAAGTTTTTTTAATACTGTGAGTCATGTACCTCTTCACTTTCACACCTTTTTGACCATCAACTGTTACAGTTATAGTGTCTTTTTTGTTGGCACTCTGGCAAGAACAGTCCCATTTATCTTCCAGATAAAATGACTGCACGATTTGAGCCGCTTCTACAGGATGACCAAAATAGGGATCTGGTCTTCAAAAGACTCCTTTTACAGACCTCACATTCTTGATTTGTCTACCATGTACTTTAATACTGATGGAATGTGGTTCAACATTGTTTTCTTTGGAAACTTGCACCTTTTCACTGTGGGATGTACAGCATTCAACAGCTGAATTGATATTTGTGAAACATTCCTGGCAAGATGTGCAAGAGTTCTTTGGTTCATTTTCTTCTCAAGATGGAATTTCTACTTTGAAGAGTGTGGTCAGGTTTTCTTTAGTGTCTTCATCCACAGCTTTAGTAATTTCTCTGCGCTTTCTTGATGCATAGAGCTTATGACTCTACTTCACTGAATATAGTTTCTGAACAGGACTAAGACCCACCTCTGTAGTTCACTGTTTCAGGGTATTTAATTCTTCCTCTACTAATGCAGAATCTGCATCATCTGCGCCATTGGAGGCTTCATCTTGTTCAGATACTATCATTGTTGTTATTCTGTCAAAACATTTAGAACACAAAAAGCTGTCACTGGAAACATCTTCACCTTGAAACAGAGCCTTGAAATGATAATATTTATTCCCAACCTGAACAAAGCCTGTTTTTTTGTTTGTCTTATATATCAGTCTTTTATGGATATGCAAACAGTCAGCATGCTTCACTCTCCTGTGGCCCCAGTCAGAAGACATTTCAAATAGTCTTTTTCACAAAACACACTCCAACTGTGTCAACTGGCAAATTCCTCATGAAAACACAGAACTCACTGGGTGGTCTCAAATTTCTTAGAAGCCTCTTCAGTAAACAAATTTGCACTGAAGAACTGCAATACAGGATCCTGCAATAAACAATTGTGACAAAGAAACTGACAAGAAACTACAACAAAGTATAAGAAATATCGGTAACAATGAAAGTAAAAAGAAATAACAGGAACAAAGAAAGACATAAAAAATAACTGCAACAAAGACAATAGAAATAAACGTTGCAACAGAGAAATTAGTAAGAAACAACTTCAGTGAAGACATACATTACCCTTGAAAGTTAAAAAAAATATTTTTTTAAAATAAAACCTGTCCAACTTAGAAGAGGAAGCTCTTCTTTACAGAGAATCTACCTACATGGAACTAATCAACAGAAAAAAATCTAACTTTTCTGGATTAGCATTTTGGAAAAAAATTCTGTAAATTATTAAAAAAAATCAGAAGGCAACAGTAAATGAACTTTGACAGAGATGTTCAAATGGAGCATGCCATTGTAATCATAATGCAGTTATCTTTCAAATAAAAAAACTCTAACAAAATATCTACAACTCTTACAGAGATACAGCATTTAAATTTTTTTTCCAAACTTCACATCTTCAAAATGGTGTTCGCAGTGTGATCTTTGGGGGCCTGTATCTCAGGGCAAGATTTTTTTTTTTTTTAAGAATACAAAAAAGAAACATGTTACTTACTTACTCCTGAGTTTTAACATATGCTAAATTCGATAACATTCGAGGCTATGAAGGTAACCCCCCTGCCTGAAGTGATACGGATTATGCCTTTGGCATCCACAGTATGCACAATGATGATGCATACGTGTTTCTGTGGAATGAATTAATTGCGTCAAGATGACCACAAGAAATTGGTTATTGTTTTGTCAGGACTGATCAGTGTGGAGGCCAGAATATAAACATAAGTGTTGCTATACTGTGCCAATACATAGTAACAACTCGAAAGAAACATCACAAACTGAAAAATGTTTTCTGGAAATTGTAAAGTGCAATGGTTGAACATACAGTGGCTGCAGTTTGAAGCAACCAATGGATTCGAAATATGATATAAATACTCGAACCAAAGCCAAGAGCCATTCCAGGAAATTGATGTGGTCTAATGAACATCCACATGCATCAGAAATCTCTAACTGCTTTATCATAATGGACATGTAATTACAGAGGCAAAAAAGTAGGATCTGCTCAGTTTGCTTCTGTGTGTACCCCACTTCATCATGATTTCTACAAAAACATAAAAGTGTCTTCAAATGCTGTAGAAACATTGCCTGTGGATGATTTTGAAATGCAACATAGTGCTTAAAATTACAGAAACCAATGTAAAATGTTACATGTAATCCATACAATGTATAATAATAATGTAAATATTGTCACATGCAATCTATGGATTTTGTGCAATGAACAGCATACTAATGGACCTGTCATTGGGAATGTTAAACTACTCGGAGTGAAAATGGACTAAGCCACAACAAAACTTCTAATATTCTACTACATAATTAATGTATCTATGTCAGAACATTGTCCAATAAACCCACAGTTACATCGCATGCATGTTAAAAGGCTGCAATGCATCATGGAAAAACATTCTTTGTGAGCCCTTATTATTAGGCCTGTTTCCTCCATATTGACTTCCCTGGGGTTAGTCCACTTGTGCTCTCAGTGCCTCAAATATGCAACATCCCGAGTCAAAAACAATAGGTATCCTTGAATTAACACATTCTGACTTGTGTGGAGTCACGGAGAGACGATGAGTTTAAGGTGCTAGATACTTCCTGACATAAACAGATGACTAGTTAAGAAGACATTTTTGTACACACTACATGATAAAAATCAAGCACCAGAAATTATCAGAGATTTCAATAAGCTAGTGGAAAAAGAGACTGGTAGTAAAATTTGTGTCTTGCACACAAACAGTGGAAAATTTATAAGTTTTAATAATCTTGCAAGTGTCATATGTACAATTACAGCTGATGGTTTGTTATATAATTGTAACTATATGATTGATTTTCGTCGTGTAGCTACAGCCACAGCTGCTGACCCTGTCCTTGCTACCGTTCTGCGTTTTGTTGCTACGCAGTGGCCCTTGTCCAAGTCACGGATCGAGGATCCGTTGGTTCGCCGATTTTTTGCTCACAAGGAGAGACTTTTTGTTCGACGTGGTGTTTTGCTGTTGCGTTCTGGTAATGATCAGTCCAGGGTCGTGGTCCCACGTTCGTTACAGTCCTCTGTCTTAAAGCTTCTCCACCAAGGACGTTGGGGTATAGTGCGAACAAAACAACTTGCTCGTCAGCACTGTACTTGGTTCGGAATCGATGCTGCGATTACGAATATGTGCTCATCTTGCATGGCGTGTGCCGAACACCAATCCGCACCACCGCGGAAATTCTTTGCATGGCCAAAAGCCACTTCCCCTTGGCAACGCTTACACATAGATTTTGCTGGCCCCTTCTGGAATGCTCGACGGTTGGTTGTGGTCGATTCCTTCAGTAATTTTCCTTTTGTTGTCCGGATGTCTTCCACGACGTCTTCTGCCACCATCCAAGCGTTATCTGCTATCTTTTGCATTGGAGGTCTGCCACAGACTATTGTTTCCGACAATGGCCCACAATTCATGTCCGCAGAATTTCAGTCATTCTGCAAGGCCAATGGTATTCAACATCTGACGTCCGCGCCGTTTTCGCCTCAGTCAAACGGTGCCGCTGAACGTTTGGTCAGGACTTTCAAGTCACAGATGTTGAAGTTGACAGAGTCGCATTCTCGGGAGGACGCGTTATTCCTCTTTTTGTCCTCGTATCGCTCTCAGCCCCGAGATGGTCGCTCGCCGGCTGAGATGCTTCATGGTCGCCCTCATCGAACCTTGATGTCTTTGCTACATCCGCCGCATCAGGTTCCTGTGCAGCGGCAGACACCTGCTTTTGTCCCAGGCGACGTTGTATACTATCGCAATTATCGAGGTTCACGGCGTTGGCTCGCAGGGCGCATTCTTCGCTGCCTCGGCCGCGCTATGTATCTGGTTTTGGGGGCCTCTGGTGAGCTGCGCCGGCATCTCAATCAGCTGCGCCTCTGTCGTCGCACGGGTTCTGCCGCTCCCCGCCTGCTTTCAGCGACGGTGCCGTCCGGTCAGCGCCCTGGGGACCCATCTACTGGCTCGCCTCATCCCCAGGTGTTACCGACGCTGCCTTCCATTTTGCCCCATGGCGACGCGCCGCCGCCGCCGCCGCCTGTTCTCCCGCCGGCGACGCCCGCAGTGGACGCGTCGCTGCAACCGCCGGGCGCCTCCCTGGGTAACGCGCCGCCGATCGCTTCCCGTGACCAGTTGTCCTCCGCCATGGAACTCTTGCCCGCTCCGGACCATCTGTCGTCTTCGCCAGTCGGGTGCTCCGACTCGATGGAGGTCGACCCTTCGGCCCCTCCTGACTATCTACGGGCGCATACACCGCATGTTGGCGTGCACCCTGGACTAGGTTTTCAGGCGTTTCTTAGCTCCCCTCGGACCGAATGGCCGGGTGCGGGTGGCACAGCCTCGCCTGTTGTTAGGCTCCCCACCTCGTCGCCTACGTCAACATGGGGTCCTCCCCACGGCGGGCGGAAGCCTTATAACACAACCGTTCGCCGATTTGCGGGGGAGGAATGTGGTGTCACCGCCAGACACCACACTTGCTAGGTGGTAGTCTTTAAATCGGCCGCGGTCCGCTAGTATACGTCGGACCCGCGTGTCGCCACTGTCAGTGATTGCAGACCGAGCGCCGCCACACGACAGGTCACGACAGGTCCTAGCACTCGCCCCAGTTGTACAGCCGACTTTGCTAGCGATGCTACACTGACAACTACGCTCTCATTTGCCGAGACGATAGTTAGCATAGTCTTCAGCTACATCATTTGCTACGACCTAGCAAGGCGCCATTACCAGTTAATATTGAGATTGTAAAACCTGTACAGTCAAGAGCGATGTACACCAATTATGGATTAAAGTTAAGTATTCCAGCAGCAACGTACCTTATTGGCTATATTAATTACATTGTCATTTTCCAGACCTCACGCCAGCCTGCGTGAGCTTAAAAGCGTGCATTTCGGCCTCCTCTAGCAACACGATGTTGACTTTTCTGCCAACACAATAGTGTCCACCTGCATCGACTCCTCTGATTGTTCGACACGTCAAACGGCAGCAGCTATTCTAGCAGACGGCGATAGCTCATTTTCGGTTGCTATATTCAGAATACAGCATTATGCTGTTGAAGAACGAACCAGTGCCGTGGAATTGCCAGCAGGGAATAAATTCACAATGTCCTTCGTCTTTTAGCGTTCTTTGACTTGGATTACTTTAAAATTTGACAGATGTGTCCTGATACGGTGTTAAGTTTGGATATCACAAATCACATTACACTTTGGGGAGTAGACGGCATCTGTTTTCGATCGCAATAAATTTTGCGGATATTTTTCTCAATAATATTTCAGTCACTGCTGCTGATTGAGTGAATTAGGTTTCTTTCTTCACTCCGAGTATTTAGACCGATTCACACTAGACGCCACGTCACCTCAAAACATTGAGCTATGCATTTCAAACAGTAGCATTCACACCATGGGCATGACATACTCTACACAATCTGGAAGTGATGAGAAGCGACAACGCGTTGAAGACGGTCCACTAAACTGAGTTCTGTGTTAGATGTACGGATTGTGACTGTTTGATCTTCGTTTATTGTGAGATTTAAGTTTATTCAACTTTTTCTCTATGCGTCCAAACCTCGCTGGTTTGTCTATAATGGAAATTTTTTGACTGATATGTCCTTTTAGGAATGAAATTTAAATACAATGAAAGGATGTGAAGCCACTTAATTACCATGTTAGTCTACGGGGAATGTGTGTTAATTCAGTGAAATTTTTCAGAAGTCACGCAAAAAACTTTTGAACACACTTTGAAAACTGTCTTGAGTAGCCAGCTCGGCAGGTCACTTGCGATGGAAATATCTTTAACTTGTAGCTACAAATAGGCCGGACCTTATCGACAATGTCAGTATAGAAACGGGTATCAGCGATCATGATTACATTATAGCAACTATCATTACGAAAGTTAATAAATCAGTCAACAAGGCTAGGAGAGTGTTTCTGTTAGATAGAGGAGATAAGCCGTTATTAGTATCTCACTTAGGCAGTGAAAAAAAAATAGTTCAAATGGCTCTCAGCACTATGGAACTTCTGAGGTCATCAATCCTCTAGAACTTAGAACTACTTAAACCTAACTAACCTAAGGACATCACACACATCCATGCCCGAGGCAGGATTCGAACCTGCGACCGTAGCGGTCGCGCGGTTCCAGACTGAGGCAGTGAAAAATGGCATCACTTAGTTCCATTGAGATGGATGTCGAGGCATTGTGGGAAAAGTTTAAGCAGATTGTAAATCTTTATCTGGAGAGTTATGTGCCTAGTAAGTGGATAAACGATGGAAAAGACTAACCACGAGCTAATAACGAAATTCGGCGGATGCTGAAGAAGAAGATAGCTGTTCCACTCCAGGTTCGAAAGGGAACACAGAAACGACGACAAGCGAAGGTTAATAGAGATTCGTGCGTCTGTCAAAAGATTTTTGCATGAGGCATACAGCAGCTATCACTGTCACACCTTAGCAAAAGATTTGTCAGAGAACCCGAGAAAATTCTGGTCGTATGTAAAATCACTAAGTGGGTGTAAGGCTTTCATTCAGTCTCTTGTTGACCAGTATGGTGTGGCAATTGATGATAGCAAAACGAAAGCCGAAGTTATAAATTTCATTTCAAGAAGCAGTTTACACAGGAGAATAGTACAAACATACCGTCATTTGACCAGTGGACAGACTCCCGTATGGATGACATAGTTATAAGCATACCTGGCGTAGAGAAGCAATGGAAAGATTTGAAACCAAAGAAATCACCAGGTTCGGATGGAATCCCAGTTTGATTTTACAAACATTTACAGCTTTGGCCCCTTACCTAGCTTGCATTTGCCGTGAACGTCTCGCCTAGAGCAAAGTCCCAAGCGACTGCAAAAAAAGGGCAGGTTACTCTGGTATATAAGAAGGCTAAAAGAACGGACACACAAAATTACAGATCAATACCCCTAACTTCTGTATGCTGCAGAATCGCCGGCCGCTGTGGCCGAGCGGTTCTAGGCGCTTCAGTCTGGAACCGCACGACTACTACGGTCGCAGGTTCGAGTCCTGTCTCGGGCATGGATGTGTGTGAGATGTCCTTAGGTTAGTTAGGTTTAAGTAGTTCTATGTTCTAGGGGACTGATAACCTAAGATCTTAAGTCCTATAGTGCTTACAGCCATTTGATTTTTGCTGCAGAATCCGTGAACATATTCTCAGATCGAATATAACAAATTTTCTTGAGACTGAGAAGCTTATATCCACGAATCAGCATCACTTCAGCTTGCCCTTTTCTCGCATGATATATTGAGAACTATGGATGAAAGGCAAAAGGCCTTTCTAGAGTTCCGCAAAGCATTTGACACGGTGCCCCATTGCAGGCTATTAACGAAAGTACGAGCATACGGAATAAGTTCACAGATATGTGAGTGGCTCGAAGACTACTTAAATTATAAAACCCAGCATGTTGTCTGAAATCTGGCTTCGCAGGACAGAGTGGATCAGGTTGTGGAAAGGGGCCAAGGTCAATTACCGATAGTTATACAAGAACAAACAAGTTTAATCCTCAAAACAATGCGCAGTTTTCTCTTTAAAACAACAAAGATCAATTCACGGCAGAGAGCCCAAGTAACTTCTCCAGAATAAGTTAATTTGATTCCTTTTAAAACACCAGGATTTAGAGTAACGACCGAAGGCCTTAAGTAAGATTGCAATATCTTCTCGGCTAAAGACGGAAATAATATTTCAGATCAGCTAAGGAAATTCTTTAAAAGCCAAGCATTTATCAAATTCCGGCTATAGGCCATATTAATGAAAATTCAAGTTAATTCTTCGGCTGAAAGCCCAGTAAAAATTTTTTCTTTAGACAATAAAAGAGAGGCTTTAAAGGTCAGCTTTTACACAGTACAACAGAAAAACATCTTAAGAAAGCTTGAAGTATCTTGTCGGCTGAAGGCCCAAACAACTACTCAAGAATAATTAAAGACGACCTTAAGATAAACATTTACAGAACACGGCTCAAGGCCGTTTCACGAATTCAAGATAATTAAAGAGAAACCTTACAGACAAGGACTTACATATTAAAGTCACAGATTCTGAAACAAACGGTGCTGAAGGCCCTAAAAACGGAGCAACAAGAATTTTAAATAAAACACGGCTGAAGGCCTAATCTTAAATAATTGTCATGAAGTTCGGCTGAAGGCCATGTACTAAACATAAAACAGACAATATTATTACGCGGCTGAAGACCTGGCACAGTACCCGCGACCAAATAAAATGACAATCAAAAACAACAAAGCGGTGCTCCGAAGTGTTCTAAGGGTCGGCCTGGGGAGGAAAGTCTAAGCACAGTTTAGGTGAGACAGGCAGCCGAGCGAAACACTGAACAATCGGCTGGCAACACGACCTAGGGACGGCTGAGGAACCAACCAACAGCCTAATCAGTTCCCTTCCACGCCACACATTCGCTGCTCTATTTCAATACGCAGACAGCATTCATCTGCTCAGTGGAAATCACAGAAGCTACACACAGTTCCACGTTAACTCACTTGCACAAGAACTCGGATAATCGTAAAAGCAATCACCGTGGAACAACAAGGACGAATCAATTCGACACCCAGAGTGTTTCCACAAGCGGTCGGCCACCAAATACACGTCGTCCGATGAGACGAGCGACTGAACGACCAACCCATGTCATTTGCACTCAAGTTACGTGTGTTGGCGACGGTCGGGCGAGTCTCGGCTGTCCGAAGCTGATTGCAGCTCCAACCCGACTCAACTCGATGTCCGTTCGGAACGCAGAGACACGGCGACCCGGGCACACTGGCTCGGACCCATCCATGCAGAGGTAACTCTTGCCCATTGGCCACAACATCTCTACGCAAGGTATCAACCGACCTACGTCCGGCACGATGACCAAGTGACGAGACTCAGACACGGTCAAAAGACCAACTACTTGTCGCCCGATGAGACGACCAACCGAATGACCGACAAACGGTCGTCACGCTCCAATCTCCTTCCGTCTGACAGTCAAGTGTGTCGCCAGCGGTCGGCGAGCACTGGCTGTCGGCACCTCACTGGCGCTCCGTCCCCGACTCCACTGCTGCTGCGCCCCGAAAGAGCTCCCAACTCCACTCCAGACAGGACGACCTGGAAATACACTACTGGCCATTAAAACTGCAACACCAAGAAGAAATGCAGATGATAAACGGGTATTCATTGGACAAATATATTATACTAGAACTGACATGTGATTACATTTTCACGCAATTTGGGTGCATAGATCCTGAGAAATCAGTACCCAGAACAACCACCTCTGGCTGTAATAACGGCCTTGATACGCCTGGGCATTGAATCAAACAGAACTTGGATAGCGTGTACAGGTACAGCTGCCCATGCAGCTTCAACACGATACCACAGTTCATCAAGAGTAGTGACTGGCGTATTGTGACGAGCCAGTTGCTCGGCCACCATTGACCAGACGTTTTCAGTTGGTGAGAGATCTGGAGAATGTGCTGGCCAGGGCAGCAGTCGAACATTTTCTTTATCCAGAAAGGCTCGTACAGGACCTGCAACATGCTATCGTGCATTATCCTGCTGAAATGTAGAGTTTTGCAGGGATCGAATGAAGGGTAGGGCCACGAGTCGTAACACATCTGAAATGTAGCGTCCACTGTTCAAAGTGCCCTCAATGCGAACAAGAGGTGACCGAGACGTGTAACCAATGGCACCCCATACCATCACGCCGGGTGATACGCCAGTATGGCGATGACGAATACACGCTTCCAATGTGCGTTCACCGCGATGTCGCCAGACACGGATGCGACCATCATGATGCTGTAAACAGAACCTGGATTCATCCGAAAAAAATGACGTTTCGCTATTCCTGCACAGAGTTTCGTCGCTGAGTACACTATCGCAGGCGCTCCTATCTGTGATGCAGCGTCAAGGGTAACCGCAGTCATGGTCTCCGAGCTGCTACAAACGTCGTCGAACTGTTCGTGCAGATGGTTGTTGTCTTGCAAACGTCCCCATCTGTTGACTCAGGGATCGAGACGTGGCTGCACGATCCGTTATTCACGCGGATAAGATGCCTGTCGTCTCGACAGCTAGTGGTACGAGGATATTGGGATCTAGAACGGTGTTCCGTATCATCCTGCTGAACCCACCGATTCCATATTCTGTTAACAGTCATTGGATCTCGAACAACGCGAGCAGCAATGTCGCGATACGATAAACCGCAATCGCGATAGGCTACAATCCGAGCTTTATCAAAGTCGGAAACGTGATGGTACGCATTTCTCCTGCTTACACGAGGTATCACAACAACGTTTTACCAGGCAACGCCGGTCAACTGCTGTTTGGTTTGGTTGGAAACTTTCCTCATGTCAGCACGTTGTAGGTGTCGCCACCGGCGCCAACCTTGTGTGAATGCTCTGAAAAGCTGATCATTTGCATATCACAGCATCTTCTTCCTGTCGGTTAAATTTCGCGTCTGTAGCACGTCATCTTCGTGGTGTAGTAATTTTAATGGCCAGTAGTGTACTATCGGTCGCTCCAGAGACAGTACGTCAGTGCACTTGTAAGCGCTGCTGCTGCCACTCACGGGCAGGTAGGGCTGGAAATTAGTGACGCCAGTAAATGGAATAAGAAAACGAGGCGGCAGTACTGTACGAGAAGATAAACAATAAACGGGATGAACACGAGCCGCGCGCGACTTATTTTCCTCAACAGCGGGCGTTCATCAGAGACAAGAGTATCGTCAGGATGACCCAGGGAAGTGTGATAGGACTGAAGTTGTTCTCAATATACATAAATGATTTAGCGGACAGGGTGGGTAGCAATCTGCGGTTGTTTGCTGATGATGCCATGGTGCACGGTAAGGTGTCGAAATTGAGTGACTATGGGAAGATACCAGACAACTTAAACAAAAGTTTCAGTTGATGTGATGAATGGCAGCTAACGCTAAATGTGGAGAAATGTAAGTTAATGAGTTAATGCGGGTGAGTAGGAATATCAAAACTGTAATGTAAGGATACAGTATTACTGGTGTCCTGCTTGGTACAGTCAAGTCGTTTGAATATCTGGGCGTAACGTTGCAAAGCGATATGAGGTGGAACGAGCATGTGAGAACTGTGGCAGGGAAGGCGAATAGTCGATTTCGGTTTATTTTGCGAATCTTAGGAAAGTGTGGTTCATCTATAAACGAGACCGCATATAGGACGCTGGTGCGACCTATTCTTGGGTACTGCTCGAGGGTTTGGGATCGATATCAGGTCGGATGGAAGGAAGACATCGAAGCAGTTAGGAAGTGGGTTGTTAGATTTGTTACCGGTAGGTTCTAACAACACGTAAGTGTTACGGACATACTTCGGGAACTCAAATTGGAATCGCTTGAGGAAGGCTACGTTCTTTTCGAGAAACACTATTGAGAAAATTTAGACAACCGGCGTTTGAAGCTGACTGCCGAACGATTCTTCTGCCCCCAACATACATTGCACGTAAGGACCATGAAGATACAAGAAATTAGGGCTCATACGGAGGCATATACGAGGTGCATTCAAGTTCTAAGGCCTCCGATTTTTTTTCTAATTAACTACTCACTCGAAATCGATGAAACTGGCGTTACTTCTCGACGTAATCGCCCTGCAGACGTACACATTTTTCACAACGCTGACACCATGATTCCATGGCAGTGGCGAAGGCTTCTTTAGGAATCTGTTTTGACCACTGGAAAATCGCTGAGGCAATAGCACCACGACTGGTGAATGTGCGGCCACGGAGAGTGTCTTTCATTGTTGGAAAAAGCCAAAGGTCACTAGGAGCCAGGTCAGGTGAGTAGGGAGCATGAGGAATCACTTCAAAGTTGTTATCACGAAGAAACTGTTGCGTAACGTTAGCTCGATGTGCGGGTGCATTGTCTTGGTGAAATAGCACACGCGCATCCCTGCCCGGACGTTTTCGTTGCAGTGCAGGGAGGAATTTGTTCTTCAAAACATTTTCGTAGGATGCACCTGTTACCGTAGTGCCCTTTGGAACGCAATGGGTAAGGATTACGCCCTCGCTGTCCCAGAACATGGACACCATCATTTTTTCAGCACTGGCGGTTACCCGAAATTTTTTTGGTGGCGGTGAATCTGTGTGCTTCGATTGAGCTGACTGGCGCTTTGTTTCTGGATTGAAAAATGGCATCCACGGCTCATCCATTGTCTCAACCGACGAAAAGGAAGTCCCATTCCTGCTGTCGTTGTGCGTCAACATTTCTTGGCAACATGCCACACGGGCAGCCCTGTGGTCGTCCGTCAGCATTCGTGGCACCCACCTGGATGACACTTTTCGCATTTTCAGGTCGTCATGCAGGATTGTGTGCACAGAAGCCACAGAAATGCCAACTCTGAAGGCGATCTGTTCAACAGTCATTCGCCGACCCCCCAGAACAATTCTCTCCACTTTCTCGATCATGTCGTCAGACCGGCTTGTGCGAGCCCGGGGTTGTTTCGGTTTGTTGTCACACGATGTTCTGCCTTCATTAAACTGTCGCACCCACGAACGCACTTTTGACACATCCATAACTCCATCACCACATGTCTCCTTCAACTGTCGATGAATTTCAATTGGTTTCACACCACGCAAATTCAGAAAATGAATGATTGCACGCTGTTCAAGTAAGGAAAACGTCGCCATTTTAAGTATTTAAAACAGTTCTCATTCTCGCCGCTGGCGGTAAAATTCCATCTGCCGTACGGTGCTGCCATCTCTGGGACGTATTGACAATGAACGCAGCCTCATTTTAAAACAATGCGCATGTTTCTATCTCTTTCCAGTCCAGAGAAAAAAAACGGAGGCCTTAGAACTTGAATGCACCTAGTAGATAGTCGTTTTTCCCTCGCTCTACTAGCTAGTGGAACAGGAAAGGAAATGAGAAGTAGTGATACACGGACAGTACGGTGACTTGCATAGTGGCTATGTAAATGTAGATGAAGCTGACATCAAAGATTTACTGCGTTCCTATAACTTAAAACGAATCGTAAGTAATCCAGCTCGAGTAACTAGCAGTTCTGAACAACCTCTGGTTAGGTTTTTGTGAAAACAGATAACTACAACACACAAATAATAAACACAGATTTTAATGATTGTTGGGGATATATGAACATCATATTACGTCTGTGCACGTGCGTACGGCAAAGTAAGGACTGTAAAAGACCTCTATGAGTGTGTTTTGGATAGTCTGTGGCGTTACCTGAATGATGTACTGCCATGCTGTAGTAATGCTCTTTTCTATGTACGTATCGAAGTTAAAAAACAGTGAGCTTTATTCCTGCAGTTTGATATTCAGAATTATTTATACAACTGCGCTAGTTGCAAAATTTTATGCGCCCAGCATGAGGTGAATGCGTTCGCTATAAGTATTGTGATATATATAAAGAAAGAATCACTTGAATAGTCCTGAAGGTGTCTAGTGAAAGCCATCGGGATAGCTGCTTCCGGCATAATTTAATACTGTCTATACTGCCAGTAAAAGTAATTTTGAAAATGAATGTGGTACAGATACCGCAAATGGAGTAACTTGTAAGACGCGAGAACTATGCTACATGGAAATTTGCTGTCGAAGCACACGTAAGAAAGCAGGAGTACTCCGTGAGCTCATAACCACTCGACTTGATAAATGCAAGTACATGGACGAGTACATCGACAAAATAATATCACGGAGAGAGGTGGCGCAGTGGTTAGCACACTGGATTCGCATTCGGGAGGACGACGGTTCAATCCCGCGTCCGGCCATCCAGATTTAGGTTTTCCGTGATTTCCCTAAATCGCTCCAGGCAAATGCCGGGATGATTCCTCTGAAAGGGCACGGCCGACTTCCTTCCCCGTCCTTCCCTAATCCGATGAGACCCATGACCTCGCAGTTTTTTAATTCTAGGTAACGATAAACAACAAATGAACAATTTTAAAAGACAATTAAAAACGGACTTTAACATGCATGATTTGAAGCAATTCTTGGGTACGAAGATTGTTAAAGATAAGAAGGAAGAATGATACATAGACCACAGAGAAACTTTTGAAAAAAGTTTAGCATGACTGACTGAAAACCCATTTCTACACCGATGGACTCCTGAAACCAAGTTCAAGACCAATGAAAAAGATGCAGAGTTCATTGAAAATTGTTTCATTGTACCATATTTAGAGGCAGTAGGGAGCCTTTTATATTTGCCAGAAACGTCAAGATCTGATATTGTTTTCACTACAAATGTTGTAAGCAGATTCTGCAAAATATCAAGAGAGAAACACTGGAAAGCCGCTGAAAGAATATTTAGATATCTAGAGAAATAACAGACTATAAATTAAGATGCTATGAAAAGGGAAATATAAAACTCGAGGGCTGTAGTGATGCAGACTGGAGAAATGAGTTGGAGAACAGACATTCCATTACGGGCTGTTGTTTCAGGGCCGGCCTGAGTGGCCGTGCGGTTCTAGGCGCTACAGTCTGGAACCGAGCGACCGCTACGGTCGCAGGTTCAAATCCTGCATCGGGCATGGATGTGTGTGATGTCCTTAGGTTAGTTAGGTTTAATTAGTTCTAAGTTCTAGGCGACTGATGACCTCAGAAGTTAAGTTGCATAGTGCTCAGAGCCATGTTGTTTCAGGTTAACGGGTGGACTTACAATCTGGTCCAGTAAAAGACAGAAAATAGCAGTCTTGAACACTGTAAAAGTATCAGTATGGAACCCATCAAAATATTCTGTGATGGCAAAGGAGCTATAAACTTAGCCAAATATGATGTTGCCACTGCCAGAACCAAACAAACATATATAGATCACTGTTTTATAAGGGGGCGTATAGAGAAAGGGAATACTGAAGTAGAATATTTACACACAGAAGAGATGTTGATCAATAGCATAAATTCTAGTGTCACATTCCACTCGTCGGCTTTGAGCAATGACGTCATACCTAAGGCAAAGATGCTATGTATAGGCAGGCAATAAACGCAACGTATCATATATGTAAACAAACGAATTCGACCTCGACAAATTTACATTCACATTCACACAGTTATTTACTTAGTCATGAATTATATCGAAACGAACTGAAGATAACGAAAATAATTAAGAACAAGAATTTAAAAAAGAAATTTCATGTCTGGAAAGAAGTATACTCGTAATTTATGCGACTAGAAAAGCACAGAGAACCTTTAAATTTCATTACAGTAAAGCACATGATGAAGTCATACTGCTATAAAATAGTGTTAATTTTATATTAATTATTGCATCTAACAGGAGAACTAAAATGTATCAGAAAGAACGGGAAAATTAAATTAATGACAACAAATATGTTAGAGTAGCATAAAATGTGGATAAATCGGCAGACTAAATTCTAAAAGAAAACCAGTACATGACAAACAAATATTTAGAAAAAATAAAGAATATTGGAATCGGTAACTAGAATTAACCTATGTAGGTAATTTCCAGTTACAGATTCCAATTGCTCCATGATTCATATGCAAATTACTTTTGCAGTTGTATGCACTGAAACTTAATACCATTTCTATATTTCTAATTGCTCTCTAAAACTACTGCGGTGTATAACAAAAATTGGAACCGGTAACTAGAACTTATAATGGGACACCATTTTCAAACATAACATTTTTTATAGAAGCAGCCGATGCCAGGATTAGTCCCGATTCTGGATAAGGGAACATTCTCGGTTGTTTCTCTGAGAGAATTTAATTTGATTTTGTATACGATGTATTACATTTTAGGAGAAAATCTTTGAAAAGAAATTAATTTGTTAGTACTCTGTACGTTCAGTTAAAATTATTCTTCCTTTAAAAATATTTGAAATTACAAAATTTCTGGTCTACTTAAAATTCATATTATTAATTGTACGATCTAATGCAAATTATTAAATTTATTTCTGGATTCATTTATAAAATAATGATATAACTTGGTGATGATTCTTCTTTTGTCAGGAAAGTTTGTAAATTCTTTTTCTTTGTAAACTCAATTCAGTGCAAGTTGCAGGGGCAGTCTGGTTGATCCAAAAAGGATGGACTTTTGGTCGTGTTGCTACAGATGCCATTGCCTCTCCCTGTGTCATCCATAGATTGTGGACATGCTACAGGGAGTGAGGTCAGTAAATAAAGTGAGTTGGACAAAGTCGCCGATGCATTACAACCCAACATGAAGACCGATATCTCTCCCTGTCCACGTTGCGGCGTCGTACAGATACCGGCAGGGCACTGTTAGACTGTCTCAGAAGGGTCGCTGTGATCGATCAGACTGCAATGAACGGGTTACCAGAAAGGGCCATACAACCCACACTTCCTGTTCGAGTGCCCTGCTAGACACGACATCTTGTAGCTCGCCATTCCCATGTCAACTGGGAACTTTGTTACTGGAGAAAGGTGTTATACCTAGACACAAGGTGATCGCCGTGTTTGTGTGTAGAGATCCATGCCAAATGTTGTCCAGGACATCGACAGTTTTCCAAGGTTCTGTTATGTTGTTCAAAATGGTTCAAATGGCTCTGAGCACTATGGGACTTAACTTCTGAGGTCATCAGTCCCCTAGAACTTACAACTACTTAAACCTAACCAACCTAAGGACATCACACACACCTATGCCCGAGGCAGGATTCGAACCTGCGACTGTAGCGGTCGCACAGTTCCAGACTGTAGCGCCTAGAACTGCTCGGCCACTCCGGGCGGCTCTGTTATGTTGTGGGAAGGCTTCAGTGTTGTCGTTGTCCATGGTCGCCTTAACGGCAGGCAGCACATAGAACAGATCCTATTGGACGATATGGTGGCTGCAGCATACGGTGGTGGCCCTGAATTTCCTCTGATGACAGGACCTAGGTGGCGGGAGTGACCAGGAATGTCTTGCAAAGCCTGCACCTTGAAGTGTTGGAGTGGACGGCGGTGAGTCCCGATGTGAACCTCAGCGTCCATATGTGGGACATGCTTGTTCGTGGTCTTGTTCCACCATTGACTCTTGAAGAACTCCACTGAAGAATGGGAAGGGATACAACAGACTACAGAGACTTACACCGAGCATGCCATGTCGATGTCAGGTAGCGATAAACGCTCACAGAAAGCTTACACGTTACTGACGGTCTCAAAGTCCAACGAAAAGCACCGTGGATGATGGGATGCATGATTCTTTTCGCTTTATTTTCAACACTTATAGCCATTTCAGTTTTTATTTTAAGCGACCAAGGATGTAATGATGTTTTGTTGTGTACTTAATTTTTTTTAAATAAAGGTGTAATTTGGTAACATACCCTGTCCTTGAGCTGTGTGGTTCGATCAGCGATATTCCCGCCGCCGGTATGGGTTATCTTTCCGGCGATGTGCACAGAGCACACGCTGGCACCACCTATTGGGCCGACCGGAAGCGAGAGGAAAAGCTGAGGTAGAGGGGGGGATTTAGCTTTTGGACGCCGAGCAGTAACGGCGTTTTGGGAACTATGGCGGACAGCTAAGGTCCCGTGTCAGCCAGCAAGCAGGGCACGTCTAAAAGGGGCTGTTACCTGGGTGACGGCGCCGTGGCAAATATCGCCGGCGTGGAAAGAGACGTTACTGGGAAGCCTTTGGTGTTGTTTTTCCTCTTGCTTCATGTCTCCTCGCATCGGGATCTGCAGCGGCTGGCTTCGTCGAACAAGAAAGAGGGTAAGGGCCTTGCTTGCCCTGTAAATTGCGATCGGAATCGATGACTGGGTTCTGTGCGGTTGGCTGTATTTTTCTGGGCGGCCGTCGCTACTCCTACTAAGTCTGACCTTCAATGTGTTGATTCTAATTGGTTTAGTAAGTAATGTTTTAAGGTGTATGTGGTGTGATCATTAACATTTACGGGGGCCTGGAGTGCTGAGACATTCCGTTGTAGATCCCTACTGTCAAGCTTTAACCGCCATTGAAAGCAGTTTGCAGGCCCTTACTTAAGTACCGCCTGGCTATTGTATTTATATCACATCACGGAGTTAAGATGGCCAGTCACTATTAATATCTACAGGGTGGTCCATTGATAGTGACCGGGCAAAATATCTCACGAAATAAGCATTAAACGAAACAACTACGAAGAACGAAACTCGTCTAGCTTGAAGGGGGAAACCAGATGGCGCTATGGTTGGCCTGCTAGATGGCGCTGCCATAGGTCAAACGGATATCAACTGCGTTTTTTTAAATAGGAACCCTCATTTTTATTACATATTCTTTTAGTACGTAAAGAAATATGAATGTTTTAGTTGGACCACTTTTTTCGCTTTGTGATAGATGGCGCTGTAATAGTCACAAACGTATAAGTACGTGGTATCACGTAACATTCCGCCAGTGCGGACAGTATTTGCTTCGTGATACATTACCCGATTTGAAATGGACCGTTTACCAATTGCGGAAAAGCTCGATGTCGTGTTGATGTATGGCTATTGTGATCAAAATGCCCAACGGGCGTGTGCTATGTATGCTGCTCGGTATCCTGGGCGACATCATCCAAGTGTCCGCACCGTTCGCCGGATAGTTACGTTATTTAAGGAAACAGGATGTGTTCAGCCACATGTGAAACGTCAACCACGACCTGCAATAAATGATGATGCCCAAGTAGGTGTTTTAGCTGCTGTCGCGGCTAATCCGTACATCAGTAGGAGACAAACTGCACGACAATCGGGAATCTCAAAAACGTCGGTGTTGAGAATGCTACATCAACATCGACTGCACCCGTTCCATATTTCTATGTGCCAGGAATTGCATGGCGACGACTTTGAACATCGTATACAGTTCTGCCACTGGGCACAAGATAAATTACGGGACGATGACGACATCAGCACGCGTTCTATTTAGCGACGAAGCGTCATTCACCAACAGCGGTAACGTAAACCGGCATAATATGCACTATTGGGCAACGGAAAATCCACGATGGCTGCGACAAGTGGAACATCAACGACCTTGACGGGTTAATGTATGGTGCGGCATTATGGGAGGAAGGATAATTGGCCCCCATTTTATCGATGGCAATCTAAATGGTGCAATGTATGCTGATTTCCTACGTAATGTTCTACCGATGTTACTACAAGATGCTTCGCTGCATGATAGACTGGCGATGTACTTCCAACATGATGGATGTCCGGCACATAGCTAGCATGCTGTTGAAGCGGTATTGAATAGCATATTTCATGACAGGTGGATTGGTCGTCGAAGCACCATACCATGGCCCGCACGTTCACCGGATCTGACGTCCCCGGATTTCTTTCTGTAGGGAAAGTTGAAGGATATTTGCTATCGTGAGCCATCGACAACGCCTGACGACATGTATCAGCTCATTGTCAATCCGTGTGCGAACATTACGGAAGGCGAACTACTCGCTGTTGAGAGGAATGTCGTTACACGTATTGCCAAATGCATTGAGGTTGACGGACATCATTTTGAGCATTTATTGTATTAATGTGGTATTTACAGGTAATCACGCTGTAACAGGATGAGTTCTCAGAAATGATAAGTTCACAAAGGTACATGTATAACATTGGAAATACCGAAATAAAATGTTCAAACGTACCTATGTTCTGTATTTTAATTTAAAAAACCTACCTGTTACCAACTGTTCGTCTAAAATTGTTTGTGACTACTACAGCGCCATCTGTCACAAAGCGGAAAAAGTGGTCCAACTAAAACATTCATGTACGTACTACACGTATATGTAATAAAAATGGGGGTTCCTATTAAAAAAAAAACGCAGTTGACATCCGGTTGATCTATGGCAGCGCCATCTAGCGGGCCAACCATAACGCCATCTGGTTTCCCCCTTCAAGCTAGACAAGTTTCGTTCTTTGTAGTTTTTTCGTTTGACGCTTATTTCGTGAGATATTTGGCCCGGTGACGATCAATGAACCACCCTGTATATAGATAAAATATTTCCCTGGACATATTTATCTCTGAATTGTAATAACATCATTGTTACGTTTCTATTTGAACTAATTGTGTGTCAGAGACACGGGTATAATTTTGAAATCAGTAGTTTTCTAAATTCTTACCACTTGTTGAGAGGCCAGTTGTTATTGTGTGTTTAATAGCCTGAAACGGATTCTGTTGATGGTGGTACTAGAATTCCTTCAATGACGGTAGATCGATACTGTAATTAATTTCATGTATTAATTTTACTGATGATATGTTGCAATGAGTTATTGTGTTTTTAGTTATTTAAGGCAGATGTCAGTCTGTTGTACATACCCACTAGTTCTGGGATTCTCTCGTGCCCATTCGTGACCGTTGCTGCTCCCGCCTGGGGGTCCATGTCGAACCCGTATTGGAAACAGCTGTGCGGCCGGGCGTCCGTTTTCTGAGTGTAGTTGTTGAATCCCACGAGCTTGTTTGCTCACATGAAATTTGATATGCTAGATTATGTGGTGCCTACCATTTAAGTAACCTGTTGTGTACCATGGTATCTGATTGTTGCCTGACCTCTGAATTATTTTGGTAATAACAATCACAGTCGTAATGAACGAGTACTTTAGTTAAATTTTAGTAAATTATTCTTCAGCTTGATTACAATTTAGAGGATATAAAATTTAACTCATTTCAAGTGCCGCGTTTTTATGATTCTTTAAAAATGGAGTAATTTATTTTCAACTAAATAGTAATTTTTAAAGATAAGCGGTAGTTTTAGACAGTTTGTTGTTGCTGTGGTCTTCAGTCCTGAGACTGGTTTGATGCAACTCTCCATGCTACTCTATCCTGTGCAAGCTTCTTCAACTCCCAGTACCTACTGCAGTCTACATCCTTCTGAATCTGCTTAGTGTATTCATCTCTTGGTCTCCCTCTACTATTTTTACTCTCCACGCTGCCCTCCAGTACTAAATTGGCGATCCCTTGATGCCGCAGAACATGTCCTACCAACCGATCCCTTCTTCTAGTCAAGTTGTGTCACAAACTCCTCTTCTCCCCGATTCTATTCAATACCTCCTCATTAGTTACGTGATCTACCCATCTAATCTTCATCATTCTTCTCTAACTCCACATTTCGAAAGCTTCTATTCTCTTCTTGTGTTAACTATTTATCGTCCACGTTTCACTTCCACATAGCCACACTCCACACAAATACTTCCAGAAACCACTTCCGACACTTAAATCTATACTCGATGTTAACAAATTTCTCTTCTTCAGAAACGCTTTCCTTGCCATTGCCAATCTATATTTTATATCCTCTCTACTTCGACCATCATCAGTTATTTTGCTCCGCAAATAGCAAAACTCCTTTACTACTTTAAGTGTCTCATTTCCTAATCTAATTCCATCACCCGACTTAATTCGACTACATTCCATTATCCTCGTTTTGCTTTTGTTGATGTTCATCTTATGCACTCCTTTCAAGAGAGTATCCATTCCGTTCAACTGCTATTCCAAGTCCTTAGCTGTCTCTGACAGAATTACAATGTCATCGGCGAAGCTCAAAGTTTTTATTTCTTCTCCATGGATTTTAATACCTACTCCGAATTTTTCTTTTGTTTCCTTTACTGCTTGCTCAATATACAGATTGAATAGCATCGAGAAGAGGCTACAGCCCTGTGTCACTCCCTTCCCAACCACTGCTTCGCTTTCATGTCCCTCGACTGTTATAACTGCCATTTGGTTTCTGTACAAATTGTAAATAGCCTTTCGCTCCTTGTATTTTACTCCTATCACCTTTAGAATTTGTAAGAGACTATTCCAGTCAACATTGTCAAAAGCTTTCTTTATGTATACTAATGCTAGAAACGTAGGTCTGCCATTTCCTTAATCTTTTTTCTAAGAGAAGTCGTAGGGTCGGTATTGCCTCATGTGTTCCAACATTTCTACGGAATCCAAACTGATCTTCCCCGAGCTTGTTTAAGACATGTGATGGTTTTATTTGTCAAGTTGTCTTGTTTAAAGGTACCAAATAAAATGTTCGGTGCACCTGTCGATGATGATTACCTGATGTGTTACTCTGCTCCAGTCCTACTACCCTGCAGACTATTGTGCTGAGTTTGTGTCATTGCGTAAAAAAGTGGAATTACATGTTGTCTCGGCACTGCAGTCCTCAACCATTGCTCAATGGAGTATGGCAGGCGCCCAGACTCACGTTTCCCTAATTCTTGTAGTGCCTCGTGCCACCGATGTTTTAGCCACTGTTGTGTACATAGTTCTGCGTAGTCAGCGTGTACACAACTTTCCCACTAGAGCGCGCCCCGCTAAGCACAACAGTGCAGGCGCCGCGCTTGTCCGTCTCTGCACTACGAGATGGCGCTGCCTTAGAGACGGACCAAATTCTGCTTCCACCGATCCGCGTATTAATATGTAACACAGCCAATGAGATTTCTGATAACGTAGAACCTTTTCTCCTCGTGGATCACACTCCCGCAGTGATACATGAACGCGCGAGGTATTATAATGAGTGTACAGGCCTCCGATTAGTCAGTCTGCATTTGTCTGTACCAGTCTGTATTTGTCTGCACCTGTCTGTACCAGTCTGCATTAGTCTGTACAAGTCTATAATCAAGTTTCAGTCTGCGCCCAATAAGATTACCATATTCCTGTACATAGCCATGAAGATAAATGTATAGACACTTTTGTCAAGTATCAGAGATATATGTGAGAATAAGATTAACGTACCAATACCAAAGGAACTTCAGATTGTCACTTGTAAGTAGCATCCAGAACCAAGTTAAGTAATTTTTATGCTTGATATTATTTTAATAAATGTGTGTGTAAATTAATCAAGTTCTGTTTAAAGTTGGTCACCGTCAATCTGCTACTCTAAGCGTGCAAGTGGCATTTCTATCGTCTGACCTAACGGCAGAAGATAAACACGCCACGATAAGACCACGAGACATATTGCTGACACTCGCCTACTTCGTTAGAGCGACAAGTCAAATAATCTGATGGTGTGTGTACTAAATGTCTTACAATACACTCACCAAAGCCAACCGACCCGATTTTGTGGAGACTGGACCTGGCACGCTAGGCAGTTCCCCTGTGAGTACCGGTGTGAGTGTAGCTGGGCAGGCAGCCAGAGAGAAAGTGAAGCCTTCGGCCCCGCCCACGCATTCTGATGGGCGACGCGTCTCGGCCGGCACGCGTACACAGCACGTGTGCGCAGGGGCGGCTTGCTCTGCGCATCACAGTCGCCCGCTCTGACTCACAAGCTGTTTCCCAGACGACCACACTCACTTTCATGAGAGGTGCAGTCCCACGGGTGACCGAGGGCGTGCCACATTCTAAAATTGCTACTTTTTGTACACTGAGGTGCCAAAGTCATGGGACGGTGATATGGACACATTCGGGGTGTTCAAAAACTCTATCCGCAGTGCCGCATGATTGTAAACCGCGCGTGCCGTACGGTTGTTCGCCTGGCTGGGTTATTTCCCTTCAAGTGGACTCTCCCGACATTCCACTGTTTCGTTTAGCTCAGCCAGCGTCAGTAGTATCGTTGGTGTGTGTCGTTACGTGTTGACGTGAACGTTCAAGTTTAGTTCCTTTGTTCGTTTGTTTCGTTTTTGTCACTGTTAAAATGCTAACCATTGAAGAACGTGTGTTTGCAGTCGAACAGCTGTTCAAAGCCGGCGGTAAATACACAGTTTCAGTTCGTCAAACATTTAATTCAGTTTTCCCGGAGACAACACTCCCACATCGCGATACTGTGCGAGATTTGACTGACAAATTTCGAAGTACAGGTTCAGTGAGAGATGCTCCGAGAAGTGGTCGTCCTAGCATTTTGTCCGAGGATAAACTGCTCGAAATTAAAACTTTGAGGTTTGCCGATGACATTGTAATTCTGACAGAGACAGCAAAGGACTTTGAAGAGCAGTTGAAAAGAATGGATAGTTTCCTGAAAGGAGGATATAAGATGAACATCAAGCAAAACGAGGATAATGGAATGTAATCGAATTAAGTCGGGTGATGCTGAGGGAATGAGATTAGGAAATGAGACACTTAAAGTAGTAAAGGAGTTTTGCTATTTGGGGAGCAAAATAACTGATGTTGGTCGAAGTAGAGAGGATATAAAATGTAGACTGGCAATGGCAAGGAAAGCGTTTCTGAAGAAGACAAATTTGTTAACATCGAGTGTTTATTTAAGTGTCAGGAAGAAGTTTCTGAAAGTATTTGTATGGAGTGCAGCCATGTATGGAAGTGAAACATGGACGATAAATAGTCTGGACAGGAAGAGAATAGAAGCTTTCGAAATGTGGTGCTACAGAAGAATGCTGAAGATTAGATGGGTAGATCACATAACTAATGAGGAGGTACTGAATAGAATTGGGGAGAAGAAGAGTTTGTGGCACAACTTGACTAGAAGAAGGGATCGGTTGGTAGGACATGTTCTGCGGCATCAAGGGATCACCAATTTAGTACTGGAGGGCAGCGTGGAGGGTAAAAATCGTAGAGGGAGACCAAGAGATGAATACACTAAGCAGATTCAGAAGGATGTAGGTTGTAGTAAGTACTGGGAGATGAAGAAGCTTGCACAGGATAGAGTAGCATGGAGAGCTGCATCAAACCAGTCTCAGTACTGAAGACCCCAACAACAACAACAACAACAACAACAACAACAAACTACTCGATATTTCCGATAAAATGTCCATGAGTCGGCCAGGAAATCGGTGTTAGTGCCGGAACGGCCCAAACAGCTGTAACGAAAAAATTAGAACTTTTCCCATACAAAATGACAGTCGTGCAAGAACTGAAAAATACTAGTTATGGCAAGAGACTGCATTATTGTGAATGGTTCAAAAATTTCGTTCAACAAAATGGAAGGGATATTCTTAATTAAACTTTTTCACTGATGAGGCGTGTTTTCATTTATTTTGGGTACATGAACTCGCAAAATTCTCGTATGTGGAGTACTGCAAATCCATTGCGTATTCCTGAGGAACCACTTCACTCTGTGAAAATAGGAGTTTGGATTGCAATGTCCAGACGTCGGATTGTGGGTCCCATATTTTTCAACGAAACAACAAACGTATAACGATACTGCAGTGATATTCTGTACCCATTCATAGGAGAACTTGTGTTAAGTGAAATACTGAATGGTTATTTTCAACAAGATGGTGCAACAGCACGTACAGCTCGCTTTTCAATGTCACTGCTTGCTGATGTTTTTGGTGATCGCATAATTTCACAGGGACTTTGGCCTCCACGATCGCTTGACTCTTTCTTCTGGGATGCAGCGAAAGCAACCGTCTATAAAAACCGTCCAAAATCCATCGATGAATTGAAAACTGCAATATCCACTTTCACTGCGTCTGTTACAGAAGAAATGTTACAGTTTGTGTTTAGGAACATGGTTAGACGAATTGAATTGTGTATTGAACAACAGGGGGGACACTTTCAACATTTAATGTGAAAATTTGCAAGTAAAAATGAATATTCAATAAAAACTTGTACACTCCTGGAAATAGAAAAAAGAACACATTGACACCGGTGTGTCAGACCCACCATACTTGCTCCGGACACTGCGAGAGGGCTGTACAAGCAATGATCACACGCACGGCACAGCGGACACACCAGGAACCGCGGTGTTGGCCGTCGAATGGCGCTAGCTGCGCAGCATTTGTGCACCGCCGCCGTCAGTGTCAGCCAGTTTGCCGTGGCATACGGAGCTCCATCGCAGTCTTTAACACTGGTAGCATGCCGCGACAGCGTGGACGTGAACCGTATGTGCAGTTGACGGACTTTGAGCGAGGGCGTATAGTGGGCATGCGGGAGGCCGGGTGGACGTACCGCCGAATTGCTCAACACGTGGGGCGTGAGGTCTCCACAGTACATCGATGTTGTCGCCAGTGGTCGGCGGAAGGTGCACGTGCCCGTCGACCTGGGACCGGACCGCAGCGACGCACGGATGCACGCCAAGACCGTAGGATCCTACGCAGTGCCGTAGGGGACCGCACCGCCACTTCCCAGCAAATTAGGGACACTGTTGCTCCTGGGGTATCGGCGAGGATCATTCGCAACCGTCTCCATGAAGCTGGGCTACGGTCCCGCACACCGTTAGGCCGTCTTCCGCTCACGCCCCAACATCGTGCAGCCCGCCTCCAGTGGTGTCGCGACAGGCGTGAATGGAGGTACGAATGGAGACGTGTCGTCTTCAGCGATGAGAGTCGCTTCTGCCTTGGTGCCAATGATGGTCGTATGCGTGTTTGGCGCCGTGCAGGTGAGCGCCACAATCAGGACTGCATACGACCGAGGCACACAGGGCCAACACCCGGCATCATGGTGTGGGGAGCGATCTCCTACACTGGCCGTACACCACTGGTGATCGTCGAGGGGACACTGAATAGTGCACGGTACATCCAAACCGTCATCGAACCCATCGTTCTACCATTCCTAGACCGGCAAGGGAACTTGCTGTTCCAACAGGACAATGCACGTCCGCATGTATCCCGTGCCACCCAACGTGCTCTAGAAGGTGTAAGTCAACTACCCTGGCCAGCAAGATCTCCGGATCTGTCCCCCATTGAGCATGTTTGGGACTGGATGAAGCGTCGTCTCACGCGGTCTGCACGTCCAGCACGAACGCTGGTCCAACTGAGGCGCCAGGTGGAAATGGCATGGCAAGCCGTTCCACAGGACTACATCCAGCATCTCTACGATCGTCTCCATGGGAGAATAGCAGCCTGCATTGCTGCGAAAGGTGGATATACACTGTACTAGTGCCGACATTGTGCATGCTCTGTTGCCTGTGTCTATGTGCCTGTGGTTCTGTCAGTGTGATCATGTGATGTATCTGACCCCAGGAATGTGTCAATAAAGTTTCCCCTTCCTGGGACAATGAATTCACGGTGTTTTTATTTCAATTTCCAGGAGTGTATTTCATTGAGTTTCATTTCGGTATATTCACTGCGGCATACGGTACGCGCGGCTAACAATCATACGGCACTGCGGAGACACTTTATGAACACCCAGTATAAATGGCCGTAATAGCGCGCACACAAGCTGGAAAGGTTTCCAACGTAGTTCTGGCCTCCCGTCGGAAATTAACAGACTGTGAATGCGGAATGGTACTTGGAGCTAGAATACCAAATTTTAGGCATTAGTTTATAACGATACAGCCTTCCCGCAAATTCATGTGAAATGTCTGATACCACCTTTTTTTATATGCATCCGGATAGTTATCGGACAATTCACTGCTTCCTAAGGCCTTGTATGTGTGTCTTTATGTATATCATTCTGTCCTATTTGATAAAAAAACTTGATAATCATTGCGAAGGCGTGTGGAATATTCTGGAAGAACGTGCGTTGTCATAATTATCGGTGGATTGTTGTCATGTACATACACTAAATTAAGTAACTAATCAAAAGTTTGAAGTAGTAAGTCCTTGGAAATAAATAACTAGAGACTGCAGAGATGTTAGCATGAAAAATCAATGCTTCTAATTAATAATATGGTAATCTAAAAATCCAGTAACAGAAGACCTCACTATCTTCAGAAACAGCTTAAAAGTTATTACCAAGCAATGTAATTTCATTTGTTATTTATTTTAATGTCCTCCTCTGTAATTAATATTCTTTGTAATTACATTTCTAATTAACTCTCCTATTGTTTACATCTCACAGTTTTCCAGTTTTCGGAATTTGAGGCCTTATTTGTGCATTTTGTGTATGTAATCGGACAAAGCACGAGCTCTGTACTACCACTGAATATTAGTAACCAAGTCCAAACTGTAATTAATTATGTAACTAAAATAATATGAGAGACATTACTGTAATTAAAGTTCGGAATGATTTTCTTGCGGAAAACTAAAGATATTACTATAAAAGATTGTCATTGAATATTGTATTTTATACCTTACTCGGCTGTAACATCAGTTTCTTTACGTTTTGTAAATTATAATTGTAACATCAAAATTGTAAAAAATTGGAAGTTATTGTTAAAATTCTAGATAAAGCGATGCTGCGGGAAGTCAGTTTTGAAGTTACTTTTGGAAGTCAAAGAGATCAATGAAGTCTGTCCGTGTTTTGTTTACATGACGAGTGTGCAGTTCGAATGTCAATTAATGTGAATAAATTTTGTGAAGCATGAAAATTTCGCATTAACTGATCAATGGACCAGGCAGAAGGAACTTAAGTAACATTCAAGATCGTTACAAGTTCTCACCACAGACAACACAAGACTTCGCCCGACGAGAGAGAGCAGCGCCGTTTGCGTACAGTTGTCAGTGCTAACAGACAAGCAACACAGCGTGAAATAACGTCAGAAATCAATGAGGGACGTGCGACGAGCATATCAGTTTGGACAGTGCGGAGAAATTTAGCGTTAATGGGCTATGGTAGCAGACGACAGAAACCAGTGCCTTTGCTAACAGCACGATATCGCTCGAAGCGCCTCTCCTGAGCTTGTGATCATATCGTTTGGACCCTAGACTACTGGAAAACCGTGGTCTGATCAGATGAGTCCCGATTTCTGTTGATAATAACTGATGGTAGGGTTCGAGTGTGGCGTAGACACGGCGAAGCCATGGAACCAAATTCTCAACAAAGCACTGTGGAAGCCGGTGGTGGCTCCATGAAGGTGTTGTCTGGGTGCGCTTGGAATGTACTGGATCCTCTAGTCCAACTGAACCCATAATTGACGAAGTGGTTATGCTCGGCTACCTGGAGATCATTTCTAACCATTCATGTTTCCAAAGCAACGATAGAATTTTTATAGATGACAATGCGCCATGCCACAGTTGTTGGCGATTGGTTTGAAGAAAATCCTAAAAAAATCGACCAAATGGTTTGGCCAGCCAGGTCGGCCAACATGAGTTCCATAGAACATTTATGAGACATAATCGAGAGGGCAGTTCGTTCACAAAATCCTGCATGGCAACACTTTCGCAATTATGGACGGCTGTAGAGGCGAAATGGCTCAATATTTCTGCAGGGGACTTCCGACTACATGCTGAGTCGATTGCAGTACTACATCAGGCAAAACGGGATCCGACACGATATCTTGAAGTATCACGCAAATTCTGTCACCTCAGTCTATAGTAGACAATACAAACCACAATGTATGCAGTACACATCTATCGAATTTATCATCGAAGTAGTTCGTGCATGTCAGACATAAACACTCACACCAGAACTACATAGTTTCTTTTATAACGCGAGTAACAAAATAAGGTGTTGCATTTCTGGGAATGCAAATTGGTACACAGGCACTCACTCTCCTGTTCGGTTATTCCATTATTAGTACTCTGTATAGTCTCCTTTCTTCTTAATTACCTCAAAAATTCTCTTCGGCATTGATTTTCTTTGGGTTTGTGTTACGTTCGTGCAAATGTTCGTAGCTTTTTTTTGCTTGTTGTTATTCCGTTTGCTTTGTCCTTATTAATCGATTGTCATTTTTTTTATTGTAGGTCACTGTTGCTATTCGATTTTACATATTGTCATTTTGTCATTTGAAGATAGTGAGCGCAGCTGCGGACGCCAGAAAACAGCCTGCCATGTGGAGACATCGGAACATTTCAACATTTCCGACGTATTCTTCCGTTTCAGTTCAGTAGGAGGGGGGGGGGGGGGGGTGAGAGCAGCAGTGGCAGAGACATTGCGCCGTGTATGGGGATAATCCATTCTAATTTTAAGAAGAATCGGTCTAACATTAGTTAATTTCCACGTTCAGGAAGACCTTCGGTGCTTCATGAAAATCGTTTAAACGCGTTATTTCACAATGATCCACGCCAGCGTATTCGAAAGTGGCAAATGTGATGAACTGCGACCATTCTAACAGCGTGCGACGTTTGTATGTTATGGAGAATGTTCGAAAATCGGGTGTGTGGGTACGGCATGCTCTAAGCCAAAATCACAAAAATGGGAGGGGGGGGGGGGGGCGACCGCGTGTGTATTTCTGCTTGCTCGTCATCAATTGGCTCGTGAACAACGCCGACTATTCCTATTCTGTATTGCTACTGGTGACGAGAAATGGTGCATTTACATTAACGTAAGGAAAAGAAAGGAATGTTTGTGGGCAGACAATGACCTGCGCGCATCCACAAAAGATAATGTTATGCAACTGGTTTGACAGCGACTGTGTGTTGTACCCCGATTTGCTTCCCCGAGGTGTAACAACTTCTGATGACATTTATTGTTCACAACTGAGACTTCTTGCAGACGCAGTATAACAACAACGATCAATAAGACTACGTGAAGTGATGCTACTCCACAATAATGCCCGCACGCATTCCGCTAGTTGTTGCGTTGTGAAATCCATTCCACACCCACCTTTTCCTGCTGATCTCCTGCCCTCAGATCTTCATCTTTCCGCTCTCTGTTCAATATCCATCAAGGATATACCTTTCGTGATGAAAATACACTCAGAATATGACTCCACAAGTTCTTCGCCTTAAAATCACGCGATTTATAGGGTCGCGGAATCGAAAAGTCTTTGGTGAAGTGTTGTAAACAGCGAAGGCGAATATATTATTGATGACTAAAGTCTCTATTATGTGTATCTGTTGTGTTTATTAAACTTAAGGAGAAACACTATGAATTTATGCGTCAACCGTATAGTTCTTACAGTGAAACTCTCGCCCAATCGTTTCGCTCTTTTCGCGTACGGCCTCAGCTTGCTTTATAAAGACGTATTGTAAGCATTTCCTACAGGTTTTGCACGGGGTTGAAATTCGGACTACGTGCAGGCCAGGGCAAGACATAGATATCTTTATCTTCAAACCACTTTTTGTATGTAGCAGACACACGCCCAGATGCATTATCGAGTTGTAACATTAGACTCTTCCTTAGGTTCTCAAGAAGTGTAGTCAGTTTTGTATGTAGTATCTCAGAGCAGCTGTGATTGTTTGTAGTGTTCAGTCAGGCAATGCGTGATTTCCCTTCACTACAGAAAGCTGCCCAAATCATACAATTACACCACCAAAATTTCAACTCATTTTTACCTCCTGCTCTGTTCTCAGATCGTGCCAACAATATTTAAATACATCCTGCCCATCTAAATTAAACTTCTTCCCGTCACTGAAGATCACACTATCCCATTCTGAAGTCCGTGGCATATGTTTGTCAGCAGCCTCCATTCTGGTTTATGTTTCGGTGTTAGGACACGTTTCTGCAATCGTTTTTTGAATGAAAGGTGTTCGTCATTTGAAAAAAAATCACCGTACAGGTCTGGCAGTTACTGGAAACTGTAAATCAGCCACAAGTTGACGAGAATAAAGGTTTTTGTCCCTCGCTTTGCGCGAAAGTAGCCGTGTGCGGTAGCATGGCGTACACAAGGTATAAAAAGGCAGTGCATTTGCTGAGCTGTCATTTTCACTCAGATGACTAACTTGAAAAGTTTTCCGAACTGATTATGGCCGCATGACGTGAACTAACAGACCTTGAACCCCTGACTGGTAGTTCGGGCAAGACTCATGGGACATTCTGTTTCGAAAATCGTTAGGGAATTCACTATTCCTAGATCAGCAGAGTCGAGAATGTGCAGAGAATACCAGACTTTAGGCATTACCTCTCGCCACGAACAACGCAGTGGCCCACAGCCTCAAAAACCGAGAGCAGCAGCAGCATTTTCATGTTGTTTTCAGTACTAACATCCAAGTAACACTGCTTGAAATAACCGCAGAAATCAGTGTAGGATGTAAAACGAACTTATTCGTTAACTCGGTTCCTGCGGAATTTAGCGTTAATGGGCTGTGGCAGCGGAGGGCCATCGTAAATGCCCTTGCTAACATCACGACATAGCCTGCAGCGCCTTTCCTGGTTCGAATGGTTCAAATGGCTCTGAGTACTATGGGAGATAACATCTGAGGTCATCAGTACCCTAGACTTAGAACTACTTAAACCTGACTAACCTAAGGACATCACACACATCCATGCCCGAGGCAGGATTCCAACCTGCAACCGCAGCAGCAGCGCGGTTTCGGGCTGAAGACCTTTGCTGGGCTAGTGACCATATCGATTAGACCCTACACGACTGGAAAACCGTGGCCTGATCGGATGAAATCCAATTCCAGTTAGTAAGAACTGATGGTATGGTTCGACTGTGGCGCAAACCCCACGAAGCCCTGGACCCAAGCTGTCAACAAGCCACCGTGCAAGCTGGTGGCTGTTGGGCTGTGTTTAGATGGAGTGGATTGGGTCCTGATTATGTTTCGCTACTTGGAGATCATTTGCAGCCATTTATGATCTTCGTTCCCAAACAACGATGGAAATGTTAGGGCTGGCAATGAGCCATGGCACTGGGCTACTGTTGTTCGCGATTGGTTTGAAGGACATTCTGGACAGTTTGAGCGAATGATTTGACCACCCAGATCGCCCATCATGAATCAAACATGTGTCTAAGCACTATGGGACTTACGGGGCTCCGGAAAGGCTCAAAATCATGAAAAGTTCAATTTTTACTTTTTTGCGTTTTCTGAATCTGCAGACTATTACCTTTTAATAGATATATAATTTATTCAATTCCGAAGACTACAACTATTTAAAAATTTTTTTTGAAATGTGTTCTACATGGGCGTGACCCACTGTGGCGCTGTTAAACTGCTGTCAAATGGTGTTATTATTAACGTCCGTGTTCATCAGGTACATTTTAGTGATGTGAGATAAAGTATGTGTTGTGGCTAAGCTATTTTCAGAGACTTACTACTACTGAGGTGACAAAAGTCATGCCATACATGTTGGAATCGTATCGAATCTCCTTTTGCTCCGAACTGTTGAAAAAGTGTATTCACGCAAAAACTCAAAACACCAATGAAAGTGTAAATAGTGTTATATGGTCGAGAATCCCCAAGACTGTATTTGTTGGAATAGAAACACTTCACTTTGGTGTGTATGATGCTGTTGCGACTTTCAATGATGGCAACATTGTAAGGTGCAAGGTATTTAGAAATATGGGAATGAAGATAGGTTCTAACATGGTACGAGCGATGCTTGCTTTAGACAAGGAACGCCTTCGGGCTGCAGACAGGGCTGTAAAGAGTCTAGAAATACAAGCAAGAGTAAACAGGAGGAGGAACAAGAGGAAGCTGGAGGAGGAGTTTGCAGAGGATGAAGATAATCCATCCTATGGACCTGGAATGCACTAAAAAGTTGATCCAATCTTTGTCGCTCGATTCCCAAAACTTTTATTTTCTCATACTAATTACATGTTTTCTAAGGATCTTCCAAACATATTTGTTTCAAACTTTCAGTAAATGTTACACAGTACCTTCTGCATAATTTAACACAGCCTTTTTCCAAAAAACTGTATATTTTTGAATATATAAATAAAAAATTGCAAAAAAATGTTGTGAATTTTCATTACAATTGAAAAAAAAATCATCTTTAATAACTGAACTAAAATTTTGTAAAATCCCTGTGTTAAGTTGTAGCCCATATTCCAATAAATAATCTGTAAAAAGTTCAACTTCCTACCTAAAATACTTTGTGAGGAAAGATGTAATTTATAAGCGTTATTTTAACATTGCAAGTATAGGGCGTTCTGGAGCCCCTTAACATCTGAGGTCATCAGTCCCCTAGACTCAGAAGCCGGCCGGTGTGGCCGTGCGGTTAAAGGCGCTTCAGTCTGGAACCGCGTGACCGCTACGGTCGCAGGTTCGAATCCTGCCTCGGGCATGGATGTGTGTGATGTCCTTAGGTTAGTTAGGTTTAAGTAGTTCTAAGTTCTAGGGGACTTATGACCACAGATGTTGAGTCCCATAGTGCTCAGAGCCATTTGAACCATTTTTTGAACCATTTTTGAACCTAGACTCAGAACTACTTAAACCTAACTAACCTAAGGACATCACACACATCCATGACGCAGGAACCTGCGACCGTAGCAGCTGCAAGCGGTTCCGGACTGAAGCGCCTAGAACCGCTCGGCCACAGCCAACATGAATCCTATCGAATATTTATGGGACATAATAGGGTCAGTTGGTGCACTAAATCCTGCACCGCCAACGCCTTCCCAACTATTGAAGGCTACAGACGCAGCAGGGCTCAGTATTTTTGCAGATTTCCAAATACTTGTTGAGTCCACGCCACGTCGAGTTACTGCACTACGCGGAGCAAAAGGAGATTCGATACGATTCCAAGATGTATGGCATGACTTTTGTCATCTCAGTAGTAGTTCATCCTGTAGTTGTACGCCAGAAATTTAATGACCAGTCATTGCGCCCAGAAAACATGAGGAAGTGCAACAGCAGAGTTTCAGGTGCAAACAATCTGTTGTATTTGACCTCATTTCTTTGTTTTCTGTTCATTCCTGTGGAAATAGCCTTTGAAGGCCAGAAATGTAGAACCTGAGCCGTAGAAGGAATTTATGCTTAGCGTATGGTCGGTTTATAAGCGGAGGAAGGACAGGAGGAAGGACAGCCTAAAGCCCAGTTTACATACCGAGTGAGGTGCCGCAGTGGTTAGCACACTGGACTCGCATTCGGGAGGACGACGGTTCAATCCCGCGTCCGGCCATCCTGATTTAGGTTTTCCGTGATTTCCCTAAATCGCTCCAAGCAAATGCCGAGATGGTTCCTTTGAAAGGGCACGGCCGACTTCCTTCCCCGTCCTTCCCTAATCCGATGAAACCGATGACCTCGCTGTTTCGTCTCTTCCCCCAAACAACCCAACCCAACCCTAGTTTACACGACGACATTGGGTTGCGCCACTCGTTGCGTGGAATGATTTGCACGCAAATGGTTTCATATTTGACTGTCGACACGGCGAAACCAGTATACACTTCAGTTTCGTCGTTTTGTGGGTTCCTGAGTCGTGTCTGAAATGAAAGTTCTGGTAGCTGCACGTCGCACGAGTTGTGATGGAGTTAAAGCTTGTTGTGTGGAATCGCTACATCAGAAAAAAATAAGAAACGTGTTTCGATTCGTGACTGGATGAAGGAAAGACTTCAGCTCGGTTGCTCAGGATTCTTGCTGAAATAATCTGTAATGGAAGACCCAAGAAGTGCTTTCAATTATCTTAGAATGTCACCAGAACTGTTCACGTTTCTCCTAAGTAGAGTAAATTATGCGACAAGGAGTAAAGATACTGTAATGCATGAAGCACTGTAGCCAGAATTGAAATTACATATCGTATTGCGTGCATTACAACACTCGGCATCCTATAAGATGCGGATTTAGTTGGTGATGACGCTTTTTCGTTAACACCAATAATTATCAATATTAACTGTAATAATTATTAACTTTAACAGTAGTAATTATTCGAACAGGTCACATTAAGTAGAGAATGGTTTGCAAACTACTCTCTTGAAGATAGATCTGTACAGTGGCAATATTTCAAAATTCAAACGTATGTGAATGGGGAGCACTGCAGCGACGTTTTAAAGAGATGAATATTGAATAAAGAATGCAGCTTCTTGATTTGCGTAGCCTTCCCTCCTGTCAACAATATTCCTTAACAAAGAGCCGGCCAACTCGAACGATGGGATTCTAGTCCTGTAGAAGAGAGCATTTCCACAGCTAGAGTTACATTTGCTTGTATTTTTCTCAATTCAGTTGTATATGTGCTCCTAATTCAATAAATTTTGTCCTGCAGCTCAGATATTGTCAAACTTTCTGTGTTGTGATGACATATGAAGGTCTCAGCGGCAGCAATATGTTGCTTATTTTTGTACTTAGCCTCACTGAAAGCCTACAAAAACCTATGCAAAGCATAGATATCCAAAAAGCGAACATTATTCTCCGTTCCTCACTGCATATTTCAGCTTGTCTACACTCTACGAACACACATAACCTCAAAACTCATGCAACTAGTGTTGCCAAAGTTGGAACACGCCGAAAGGGTTTAGTTTCACCGATGAGTTGCGCACACGCGCAGTGGCCAGTAGCGCAGTCGCGTGCAACCTAGCGTCGTCGTGTGAACTGGGCTTAAGAATGGAAAAGTGACAAATTGAAAGGTCTCGCGTTCAATTCACACCCGGTCCTAGGGTTTTTAGCTGTTACTTACCACTTTTTTCACGTCTGGAAATGTTTGTTGACGTGAAAAATTCCACAGCACCGTGTTCCGGTTTCTACGGGAATCTGCTGGTTGAGCCGTGGTGACTCATGTTATGCTTTGCATTAAACCTTAGTTGCTATTGTGTGATTAGTCTCCCACTGTTATCGCGATTATGCTGTTATCCTCTCTCTCCGCGAGTGGCAGCAGCAGCGTGTATCGATATTCGCACCCTTGTACTATCTTTGGCCTCGCGTTTATACACTCCTGGAAATTGAAATAAGAACACCGTGAATTCATTGTCCCAGGAAGGGGAAACTTTATTGACACATTCCTGGGGTCAGATACATCACATGATCACACTGACAGAACCACAGGCACATAGACACAGGCAACAGAGCATGCACAATGTCGGCACTAGTACAGTGTATATCCACCTTTCGCAGCAATGCAGGCTGCTATTCTCCCATGGAGACGATCCCAGAGATGCTGGATGTAGTCCTGTGGAACGGCTTGCCATGCCATTTCCACCTGGCGCCTCAGTTGGACCAGCGTTCGTGCTGGACGTGCAGACCGCGTGAGACGACGCTTCATCCAGTCCCAAACATGCTCAATGGGGGACAGATCCGGAGATCTTGCTGGCCAGGGTAGTTGACTTACACCTTCTAGAGTACGTTGGGTGGCACGGGATACATGCGGACGTGCATTGTCCTGTTGGAACAGCAACTTCCCTTGCCGGTCTAGGAATGGTAGAACGATGGGTTCGATGACGGTTTGGATGTACCGTGCACTATTCAGTGTCCCCTCGACGATCACCAGTGGCGTACGGCCAGTGTAGGAGATCGCTCCCCACACCATGACGCCGGGTGTTGGCCCTGTGTGCCTCGGTCGTATGCAGTCCTGATTATGGCGCTCACCTGCACGGCGCCAAACACGCATACGACCATCATTGGCACCAAGGCAGAAGCGACTCTCATCGCTGAAGACGACACGTCTCCATTCGTCCCTCCATTCACGCCTGTCGCGACACCACTGGAGGCGGGCTGCACGATGTTGGGGCGTGAGCGGAAGACGGCCTAACGGTGTGCGGGACCGTAGCCCAGCTTCATGGAGACGGTTGCGAATGGTCCTCGCCGATACCCCAGGAGCAACAGTGTCCCTAATTTGCTGGGAATTGGCGGTGTGGTCCCCTACGGCACTGCGTAGGATCCTACGGTCTTGGCGTGCATCCGTGCGTCGCTGCGGTCCGGTCCCAGGTCGACGGGCACGTGCACCTTCCGCCGACCACTGGCGACAACATCGATGTACTGTGGAGACCTCACGCCCCACGTGTTGAGCAATTCGGCGGTACGTCCACCCGGCCTCCCGCATGCCCACTATACGCCCTCGCTCAAAGTCCGTCAACTGCACATACGGTTCACGTCTACGCTGTCGCGGCATGCTACCAGTGTTAAAGACTGCGATGGAGCTCCGTATGCCACGGCAAACTGGCTGACACTGACGGCGGCGGTGCACAAATGCTGCGCAGCTAGCGCCATTCGACGGCCAACACCGCGGTTCCTGGTGTGTCCGCTGTGCCGTGCGTGTGATCATTGCTTGTACAGCCCTCTCGCAGTGTCCGGAGCAAGTATGGTGGGTCTGACACACCGGTGTCAATGTGTTCTTTTTTCCATTTCCAGGAGTGTAGTTTCCGGTTGTGCCATGTGCGGGTAGTTGGTCGGTTGGCGTGGAGCAGCAAGGAAGTCTCCGCGGCGCGTGTCTGGCCGAGGACGCTGCCGGGGTCCACGCGCGGTCGGAGTGTGAGGGGCTGTTCCCATTGTTACGAGGTCCGTGGCTCACCGATGCCGGACACGAAAGTTGCGTTTTTACTTAATCTACCAGCCAGCCCTAACTGTTCACATTGTGTCGTTTGAATTTCGTTGTGGGCTGTTGGGAGCAACGATGTGTTTTCAAGTTGGCGAAATTCTAGCCGCCCTCCTGTGGAGTTTAACTTAACTTGATTATTTTAGAATTGAAGTGCACCAGCGGATGCTTCTGCCTTGTAGCCGTTAACGTTCCGGTTACCTGCCCTGGCCGTTGACGTAAATTCAGACAGTGTATTTTCATCGTCGTGTTGTGGCTGTCCAGCACAGCGTATAGTTTGACAGCCGAATGTGTAATTCGTTGTAGACGCAGATACCTTTTTCCGTTGTTCCATTGAACTCCCTGTTGTGTGGTGGTCGGGTGGAGCGGAAGTTATCCTGTCGCTTGGTCCGTTGACTGTCTGTCGGTTGGGTTGCCGTGGACTGAGAATCGTTGGGCCGGCTGCCTGCCTCACCTAAGCGAGCATTAGTGTTTGAATTCCAGGCCGACCCTTGGAAACTTATGAGCGCCATTTGACGTGCTGCCTTTTGTTATTTGTCCTTGTTGTTTGTTTATGTATGGCTTCTACCCGATTTTAGCTTAAAGTTGTTTTGCCCTTAAGGCATGAGATTGTTTGGGCGTTCAGCATGATTTAAAGAAATTTTTGGATGAGGCCTTCTCCGTTTTAAAATTCAGATTCCTGTTTTTGAGTCTCAAGTTATTGGCCTTCAGCTGATTGTAAATTAAGGTTCTTTTGCCCTTAACGCATGAGATTGTTTGGGCCTTCAGCCTGATTTAGAGAAAAGTTTTAAGATGAGGCCTTCTGTCTTTTAAAATTCAAATTCTTGTTTTTGAGTCTTAAGTGATTAGTCTTCAGCCGGTTTTAAATTAAAGTTCAAAAAATGGCTCTGAGCACTATGGGACTTAACATCTGAGGTCATCAGTCCCCTAGAACTTTGAACTACTTAAACCTAACTAACCTAAGGACATCACACACATCCATGACTGAGGCAAGATTCGAACCTGCGACAGTAGCGGTCACGCGGTTCCAGACTGAAGCGCCTAGAACCCCTCGGCCACTGCGGCCGGCTAAATTAAAGTTGTTTCGCCCTTGAGGCGTGAGATTGAATGGCGCATTCAGCTGAGAGTTAAGTTCTAAAATTGCTTGCTCTGTTTTTAATGTTTTCTTTACTCTTGTAATGTTTCTCAAATAAATAAAGTAGTATGTTCGAGAGCAACTGACAGCTACTCATGTTGGCCCCTTTCCACAAATTAAACTATGTGTCCTGTCCTGCGGGTATAGCAGGGGATATCACTGATCAGATATATGAACAAAGCAATCGAAATGAGGTAACGCCCAATAGGTATGCAAGTACGTACCGTACAGGTAATGGGCTTAGGATCTTAGCTGGCCAAGGCTACCAGGAAAGCTACCGTAGTCTACGCTTACTTATGATAGTCTACAGTAGCTTCTGGTAGTTTTACAACTGTATTTTGAGTCATTAGTCTTCTGACTGGTTTGATGTGGCCCACTGGAATACCCCTCTTGTGCCAACCTCTTCGTTTTAGAGTACGACATGCATCTTACGTACTCAATTATTTGCCGGCCGCGGTGGTCTAGCGGTTCTGGCGCTGCAGTTCGGAACCGCGGGACTGCTACGGTCGCAGGTTCGAATCCTGCCTCGGGCATGGGTGTGTGTGATGTCCTTAGGTTAGTTAGGTTTAAGTAGTTCTAAGTTCTAGGGGACTTATGACCTAAGATGTTGAGTCCCATAGTGCTCAGAGCCATTTTACTCAATTATTTCTTGGATATATTCCAATCTTCGTCTTCCCCTGCAGCTTTTACCCTCCATAGCTGCCTCTAGTACCATGGGTGTTATTCCCTGATGTCTTAATACATGTCCTGTCATCCTGTCCGTTCCTCTTGTCAGTGTTATCTAGAAGTTCCTCTCCACGCCAATTTGGCAGCGAACATACTCATATCTTATCTTATTACGCCCCTCACTTTTATCATCCTTCTGTAGCACAACTGCTAAGTCCTTCGATTCTCTTCTTTTCCGGTTTTTCCACAGTCCATTATTCACTGACATACAGTTTTGTGCTCCAAAAGTACATTCGCAGAAATTTCGTCTTTGAATTAAGGCCTATGTTTGATGCTAGTAGACTTCTTTTGTCCAAGTATTCCCTCTTTGGCGCTGTTAGTCTTCTTTTTTTATTTCCTCCTTGCTCCGTTTATCATGTGGTATTTTGCTTCCAAGGTTACACAACCTCATTACTTTGTGGTCCCCAATTTTTATGTTAGGGTTTCCGCTAATCTCATTTTCGCTGCTCCTCATTATATTATTCCATCTTCGGTTTACTATCACTCCACACTTTGTCCTCATTGTACTTCATACAGTTCAACAGCTCCTACAGTTGTTCCTTGTTTTCACTGAAGATAGCAATGATACTAAATCCAACAAATAAATGAGGATGTGCTACTCTAAGGCGAAGGGGAAGTTGTGGAGGGGCTGCAGTCAGAAGACAAATGGGTTCAAATGGCTCTGAGCACTATGGGACTCAACAAATTAGGTCATAAGTCCCCTAGAACTTAGAACTACTTAAACTTAACTAACCTAAGGACATCACACACACCCATGCCCGAGGCAGGATTCGAACCTGCGACCGTAGCAGTCCCGCGGTTCCGGACTGCAGCGCCAGAACCGCTAGACCACCGCGGCCGGCTAGTCAGAAGACAAACCAAGAAACCTATTCCTCCCAGTTGAACAGCAGTAGATTTTCATTTCGTGACAGATTCGCATAGTAAATCATACCCTATGCAATTTTTGTAATTTTTTTTTTGTTCTTCTAGTTTGTCATTCTTGCTGACTGCCATCCTGTTTCTAGTATCATATTTTGCTGGTGACTGGCAACTGCGTCCATGTTTTCTCCGTTTGGTTGGCACTGCAATGCCTGGAAGGTATAGAAGGCTCGCTGCTGTATAAAATTGACGTTAGGTGGTAGGAGCCTTCGAGACCTTGCCCAGTGGAATCTGTTCCACGTGCTGAATACAAAGCCTGCATTTGCGCTAGATGAGGCATAGTGCAGCCCAACCACGCGTAATAGGCGCCATTGCGTTATACACTGGAACGCCAAAGAAACTGGTATTGGCATGCGTATTCAAATACAGCTATACGTAAATAGGCAGAATACGGTGCTACGGTCGGCAAAGCCTATATACGACAACAAGTGTCTGGCGCAGTTGTTCGAACGGCTACTGCTGCTACAATGGCAGATTATCAAGATGCTGTTCTAGTTGGCGCACGAGCGATGGGACACAACATCTCCGAGGTAGCGATGAAGTGGGGATTTCCACGTACGACCATTTCACGAATGTGCCGTGAATATCAGGAATCCCGTAAAACATCAAATCTTCGACATCACTACGGCGGGACAAAGATCTGCAAGAACGAACCGACGACGAATGAAGGGAATTGTTCATTGTGACCGAAGTGCAACCCTTCCGCAAATTGCTGAAGATTTCAATGAGGGGCCATCAGCTAGTGTCAGTGTGCGAACCATTCGTCCAAACATTATCGATATGGACTTTCGGAGCCAAAGGACCACTCGTCTACCCTTGATGACTGCACGACACAAAGCCTTACGCCTCACCTGGGCCCGTCAACACAGACATTTGACTGTTGATGACTGCAAGCGTGTTGCCTGGTGGGACGAGCCTCGTTTCAAATTGTATAAAGATGATGGACGTGTACGGGTATAGGGACAACCTCATGAATCGAGGGACCCTGCATGTCAGTAGCGGACTGTTCAAGCTGGTGGAGGCTCTGTAATGGTGTGGGGCGTGTGCAGTTGAAGTGGCCCCTGATACGTCTAGATGTGACTGTGACAGGTGACACGTACGTAAGCATACTGTCTGATCACCTGAATCCATTCATGTCCATTGTGCATTCCGACGGCCTAGGACAATTCCAGCAGGACAATGCGACACCCCACACGTCCATAATTGCTACAGAATGGCTCCAGGAAGACTCTTCTGAGTTTAAACACTTGCGCTGCCCACCAAACTCCCCAGACATGAACATTATTGAGCATATCTGGGATGGCTCGCAACGTGCTGTTTAGAAGAGATTTCCACCTCCTTGTACTCTTACGGAGTTATGGACAGCCGTGCAGGATTCATGGTGTCAGTTCCCTCCAGCACTACTTCAGATATTAGTCGAGTCCATACCACGTCGCGTTGCGGCACCTCTGCGTGGACGACGTGGCCCTACGCGATGTTACGCAGGTCTACCAGTTTCTTTGGCTCTTCAGTGTACATTTGTGTTGTTATTTCTTTAAAATCTCTTCTTTTAGTTTTGCAGTATAGATCGTCAACTAACTAGACGTTGACGACATCGCTCTGTTGCTGCACAAATGTACAATAGTCACATTGCAATTCAGCTCGGGTACGCTGTAAATTAATCCGTTTGATTTCGAGATTTGCAGTAATGTTTAGATTCTTTTCTCCTTGGCGTATTTTGCTGTCGACTAGGAGTGAATATTTACACCATTTTGGGTGGGTGAGCAAACAGCGAGGTCATCGCTCTGTCGGATTAGGGGAGGACAGGGAAGGAAGTCGGCCTTGCCCTTTGAAAGGAACCAGCCCAATATTTGCGTGGAGCGATTTAGGGAAATCACGGAAAAACTAATTCAAGATGGCCGGACTCGGGATAGAACCGTCGTCCTCCAGAGTGCAAGTCCAGTGTGCTAACCACTGCGCCACCTCGCTCGATTCACCATTTGATCAAACGTATCCAGACACCCCTATGTAATGCTGAATTGATCACTAGAGGCGCACGTACAATGTAAAATGAGGTGAGAGTAGTGCGTTGTCAGTAGAGAAGTAGTGATAGCAGTATGGGTCGGTCAGGAGAGGTCATTGGCTTCGAAAGTTGGTTAGACATTGGATGTTACCTCAGTAACAGAGCCATCAGGGACATTTTAACCCTTCTAAAGCCACCTAAGTCGACTGTTCCTGTTGTAGTTGTGAAGTGGAAACGCGAAGGAACAACCAGAGCTAAACTAAGATCAGGCAGACCTGATGCACTGAAGGGCAGGTATCGTCGAGCGTTGCGGAAATGATTTTAAAAGAAACAAACTCGTGAAATCATAGGAAGCAATGAGTTGTGAGTTCCAAAGTGCTACCAAAATGCCGGCAAGCATAATGAGTGTGCGTAGGGAGCTAAAAAATTGGGTATAATGATCGAGCAGCATTTCATGAGCCACACATTTCTATAGTCACTGCTATGCGGTGCTTGATAGTGGATAACTGGAAAAGAGTGATCTGCACTGACAAACCATGCTAAGGTCTGTGACAATGTAATGGAGGTGTTTGGGTTTAAAGACTGCATGGAAAACATCATCTGCCTTCATATGTGGAGCTGATAGTGAAGTACGAACGAGGTGGTGCTACAATATGGGGATATTTTTCCTGGTTACTATGTGGTCCCAGTATTGCGCTTAAGAAAACGCTAAATGTGGAAGAATATGAACTCATTTCACAGCACTGTGTACTGAATAAAGGAGAGGAACAGTTCGGAAATGATGATTTTATCAGCATGACAGTGCACCCTGTCATCAAGCAGCATCTATGAGGCAGTGGTTTGTTGACTGTAACAATCCCGAAATGGACTGACTTGCCCAACTGAGGCCAATGGAAGACCTTTGGGATGAGGTACAGAGTCTGCTCCAGACATCCAGCATCCAACAAAACTACCGCCGCTGCTTTCAGCTCTTGACGGAGATCGGGCGGCCATTCGTCCACAGACATTCGGACACCCCATTGGAAATGCCCCCATTAGAGTCCAAACGGCCACGATGGCGATAGTTGGACACACATCCAGTATTCATGTCCACTAATAGGACTCTTCGTCAGTAGTGTACTTCCAAAAAAATATTTAAAAAACTTAGCAACTTGAAAGTATGAAACTTGTTTTGAATCGTTTCTCATGGGAACTGTATACTATATTAAATAAAACACTACATTTTTCATTGACGCCAAGTGTGTCGTACACATTTTTCCTACCTCTATTTCGAAGCCATATTCTGTTTCTTAAAGCCATGAGGTCTTTCTTCATTTATTAGTCTTTTACTTTATCTGAAATTATTTAATATTGGTTTGAAATCACGGTGTGTGTGTGTGTGTGTGTGTGTGTGTGTGTGTGTGTGTGTGTGTGTGTTTAGGAATGTTATCAAATTCAACACTGCTGGTTTCCATATCTCTCGCTGTAAATTCTATCTTATAGCTTATAAGGAAACCAAACCCTGGTTATTCAAGTCAAAGAACATGAAAGGTTGCAAGTTCCCCTCTCGTGCCCTTTCGTTATGTAATAGAATTTCTGGGGACAGAAGCTTTGCATAAAATACACTACTGGCCATTAAAATTGCTACACCAAGAAGAAATGCAGATGATAAACGGGTATTCATTGGACAAATACATTACACTACAACTGACATGTGATTACATTTTCACACAATTCGGGTGCATAGATCCTGAGAAATCAATACCCAGAACAACCACCTCTGGCCGTAATAACGGCCTCGATACGCCTGGGCACTGAGTCAAAAAGAGCTTGGACGGCATGTACAGGTACAGCTGCCCATGCAGCTTCAACACGATACCACAGTTCATCAACAGTAGTGACTGGCGTATTGTGACGAGCCAGTGGCCACCATTGACCGGACGTTTTCAGTTGGTGAGATATCTGGTGAATGTGCTGGCGAGGGTAGCAGTCGAACATTTTCTGTATCCAGAAAGGCCCGTACAGGACCTGCAACATGCGGTCGTGCGTTATCCTGCTGAAATATAGGGTTTCGCAGGGATCGAATGAAGGGTAGAGTCACGGGTCGTAACACATCTGAAATGTAACGTCCACTGTTCAAAGTGCAATCGATGCGAACAAGAGGTGACCGGGACGTGTAACCAATGGCACCCCATTACCATCACGCCGGGTGATACGCCAGTATGGCGTTGACGAATACACGCTTCCAATGTGCGTTCACCGCGATGTCGCCAAACACGGATGAGACCATCATGATGCTGTTAACAGAACCTGGATTCATCCGAAAAAAGTGACGTTTTCCCATTCGTGCACCCAGGTTCGTCGTTGAGTACACCATCGTAGGCGCTCCTGTCTGATGCCGTGTCAAGGGTAACCGCAGCCACGGTCTCCGAGCTGATAGTCCGTGCTGCTCAAACGTCGCCGAACTTTTCGTGCAGATGGTTGTTGTCTCGCAAACGTCCCCATGTGTTGACTCAGGGATCGAGACGTGGCTGCACGATCCGTTACAGCCATGCGGATAAGATGCCTGTCATCTCCACTGCTAGTGGTACGAGGCCGTTGGGTTCCAGAACGGCGTTCCGTATTACCCTCCTGAACCCACCGATTCCATATTCTGCTAAAAGTCATTGGATCTCGACCAACGGGAGCAGCAATGTCGCAATAGGCTACAATCTGACCTTTATCAAAGTCTGAAACGTGATCGTACGCATTTCTCCTCCTTACACGAGGCATCATAACGACGTTTCACCAGGCAACGCCGGTCAACTGCTGTTTGTGTATGAGAAATCGCTTCGAAACTTTCCTCATGTCAGCACGTTGTAGGTGTCACCACCGGCGCCAACCTTGTGTGAATGCTGTGAAAAGCTAATCATTTGGATATAAGAGCATCTTCTTTCTGTCGGTTAAATTTCGCGTGTGTAGCACGTCATCTTCGCGGTGTAGCAATTTTAATGGACAGTAATGTAAATATCAGAGCTAGGAGAAACGCTTTCCAATAATAATTCGAAGAGAAACAAATTTATACTGCAAGGGGCATTAAATGGTTAATACGGAATTTGTTTGGGCCACAAGACAGAATATTCCGGCTTCGGTTCCTATTATTTTATGTAGTTCCCATAGATACCGGCGCTATACGTGGCGCTGTAACAGAGGTTCATTCGAAGCAGAGATTTTCTTTTGGTGGGAAAGCAGAATATCGCAGATGTTCATAGGGGTTTATAAAATGTCTGCGCAGACATGGCACTGAACAAAAGCACGTTGAGTCGTTAGGCAAGGCATCTGTCATCATTGTAACAAGGTCGCTCTAGCCTGTCCAGCCTCCAGCTTGCCGGCCGACCGCACACGGCTGTGATACTGCAAAGTTGGAAAGTGCGGACACTCTGAATCGAAGTGATTGACGGACCACAGTCAGACACTTCACTTCTCAACTGGATGTCTCCGTTGGTAGTGCTGTCACGCTTATCCACCAGTTGGGGTACTCAAAGGTCTGTGCTCATTGGCTTCCCCACCGCCTAACAGAACACCATGAAGAGCAAAAGAGGAACATCTGTGTGGAACAGCTTGCGCTTTAGGCTCATCATGACGTTTTTGGAATATCGTCACGGGCGATGAAAGACGGGTTCATCACTTCGAACTGGAAGCAAAACGGCAATCTACGGGCAGCTCCCACCTCTTCTCCGAAGAAAAAAGTTCAAAGCTACACCATCACTTGATAAAGTGATCGCGACGGCCTCCTGGAACTCTGAAGGAGTTATTCTGTTTCATGTCCTGCCTCACGGTGCAACGATCGACTCTCAAGTGATCTGTGCTACTCTCAGAAAACTGCAAAGGAATTTCTTTCTCCATGGCAACGCAACGAGTTTCTACTTCTCCATGACAACGCAAGGCCTCGCGCAAGTCTGCGCACCCGAGACGGGCTCACAAAACGTCACTGGGCTGACCTTCTTCATCCACTCATCAGCACGGATCTCGCACCTTCCATCTATCTGGCGCAATGAAAGATGCAGGAAGCAGTGCTTGGACGATTGGGAGTTTATTGACGCAGTAAGACGTTGGGTCCGTCCGTCGATCAGTAGAATGGTACCAGCCAGTTGGTGACGTAGGGCCGTCACATTGAACGAAGATTATGTTGAAAAATAAGGGTTTTTAGCCAAAAGAGAGGGGGAAAATATGGCATGTTGGAACCCTGAATAACACCAATCTGCTTTCAGAGAGAAAAAGTGTTCATTACTTATTGAACGCCCTCCTAAGCGCCAACAAAATGGTGACGTGTTGAAACAAATGTTATTTTCTTCGTCCACATATTCAACACAAAAGTGTACACCGAAAGCAGAACTTTGAAGTTGTTGTTGTCTTCAGTCCTGAGACTGGTTTGATGCAGCTCTCCATGCTACTTTATCCTGTGCAAGCTTCTTCATCTCCCAGTACGTACTCCAACCTACATCCTTCTGAATCTGTTTAGTGTATTCATCTCTAGGTCTCCCTCTACGATATTTACCCTCCACACTGCCCTCTAATACTAAATTGGTGATCCCTTGATACCTCAGAACATGTCCTACCAACCGATCCCTTCTTCTAGTCAATTTGTGCCACAAACTCCTCTTCTCCTCAATTCTGTTCAATACCTCCTCATCAGCTGTGTGATGTACCCATCTAATCTTGAGCATTCTTCTGTAGCACCACATTTCGAAAGCTTCTATTCACTTCTTGTCCGAACTATTTATCGTCCATGTTTCACTTCCATACATGGCTACACTCCATACAAATAATCTCAGAAACGACTTACTGACACTTAAATCTATACTCGATATTAACAAATTTCTCTTCTTCAGAAACGGTTTCCTTGCCATTGCCAGTCTACATTTTATATCCTCTCTACTTCGACCATCATCAGTTATTTTGCTCCCCAAATAGCAAAACTCATTTACTACCTCAAGTGTCTCATTTCCTAATCTAATTCCCTCAGCATCACCCGACTTAATTCGACTACATTCCATTATCCTCGTTTTGCTTTTGTTGATGTTCATCTTATATCCTCCTTTGAAGACACTGTCCATTCCGTTCAACTGCTCTTCCAAGTCCTTTGCTGTCTCTGATAGAATTACAATGTCATCGGCGAACCTCAAAGTTTTTATTTCTCTCCAAGAATTTTAATACCTACTCCGAATTTTTCTTTTGTTTCCTTTACTGCTTGCTCAATATACAGATTGAATGACATCGGGGAGAGGCTACAACCCTGTCTCACTCCCTTCCCAACCACTGCTTACCTTTCATGCCTCTCGACTCTTATAACTGCCATCTGGTTCTGTACAAATTTTGCCAGCTTTAAAGGTTGATCCGAACGACAGACATACTAGCAACCCGAACGACAAACAGACATTAACTGCCTAACAAATGCGGACGAGAGACTGACCGACTGGCGTGCTCATAGCGCCCCTTAAATGCACGTGAACAGGCAACCTTTCCCCTTTGCCACCAGAGGGAGACACCAAAGCTGCGATTGCCACAGTGGCGCCCCCGCCAGAAACGGAGGGCGACTGCTTCACACTACGCGCTGTGGTGCGCTCTTCAAAATGGTTCAAATGGCTCTGAGCACTATGGGACTCAACTGCTGTGGTCATAAGTCCCCTAGAACTTAGAACTACTTAAACCTAACTAACCTAAGGACAGCACACAACACCCAGCCATCACGAGGCAGAGAAAATCCCTGACCCCGCCGGGAATCGAACCCGGGAACCCGGGCGTGGGAAGCGAGAACGCTACCGCACGACCACGAGATGCGGGCCGCTCTTCAAAACAGCAAAATTTTCCACGGCTCACTCCACATTTGAAAAGTTTCCACTCTCCTCTTTTCTATATTGCTTATCGCCCTCACTCCAATCATGTAGAACACTACTGTCCAGACAAATACGATTAGCATTTAGTGAGTAATGCAACAGTTTTTTCCTGACATCAGGTTGGTTTTATTCGGTATTTCAGTACACCACATTTTTGGGCACTCTTCTGGCTACAAAACCCTATTTTTCAACATAACCTTCGTTGAAAGCGACGACCTTATGCCACCTTCCTGGCAAGGCCTATATGCCCGCATGGTACCGCTCTACTGGTCGACATGAGATCCAACGTCTTTCTGGTAGACGAGTGTGCCAACAGTATCAGCAGAGACGTCCAATTGGGCATCGTGGTGTTCGATTTTGATCCCTCCATCACCTAGAATCAGAGTGTCTACTGCATCCAACACTGGGGGGCTCGCTGCTATGCACGGCAGACCGGGAGATAAGACAGGTTTGCGTGACCTTATTGCGATGATGACAGACGTATCGCCCAACGACTCACCGTGCTTTTGTTCCCTGCCAAGTCTACGTTGGCATCCTGCAAGCGCCTATGAATATCTGCGATGCTCTGGTTTTCCGCCTAAGGTAACTCCATGACAGCTCTCTGCTTGGAACGCATCTCCGCTACAGACGCCATTTTGAAGATTACGTATAGCTCCGCCTGGTATCGGAACTTTGTGAAACTATATGGGCTGAAGCGGGAATTTTCCACGATGCCCCACAACGAATTCCGCATTTTTCAACGTAAACTGGCAGAGAAAAAAATTATTGCATTACTTATTCAGAGCAGCTAGTTACCTGCAACAAAGTCTTCCTAAAATTTAAATTTGTATTCAGTTGTAATAAATTTTTCTTGTAAATAATAGATTTCAGCTATCAGTCGTTCTTTGGAATTTTTATTGGCAGATCTAGATTTCAGCTAGAAACTAGCCATTCTCAATGCACTATCATTTTTTTTCCTAGCTGAAATCTAGATCTGCCAATAAATTACGACTGATAGCTGAAATCTATTATTTACAAGTAAAAATAACAGTCGCTGCATGCAGCAGCCTCTGAATGGAGGGTAACCTGACAAATTTTTCTTCTTCACAAAAAGTTTTCTTGTAGTCCTCTTTACTTCAGCCTAAGCAGTTAAAGCAAAACTCGTCTACGTAATTCCCCTAACATATCCCGACTTATTTTGATCACACTTCATTACGGTGTTGTACCTTAACTAATGTTCATTTAAAACCTCTTTTTGACATACAAGCCATTCTGTTCAACTTATCGTCCAAGTCCTTTCTTAGCTCTGACAGAATCACATCATCAAGAAACAGTGAAGTTTCTATTTCTTCTGCACCCTGGATTTCAATACCCTTTCCAAATTACTCCTTTGTTTCATTTGCTGCTTTCTCAGTGTACACACTGAATATCGCAGGAATTGGCTTCAACCCTGTCTCACCACATTCTCAGCTACTGCCTGCATTTGGTTCCTGTACAGGTTTTAGATAACCTTTCGCTCCCATGACAACTTTAGAATTTCAAAGAAAGCAAAATATTCATCAATAAACTACAATGGGAGTGTGTGGGTTTACTTACTTGTGTGAACAGTTACGTAAACAAACTAGAATACTTCAACACCAAGTATGGAAACATTAAAAGAAACTTGCCCACAGAAGGATATAATATAGTAAGTTCTGTTGGGACATGAAAATGTTTCGGAAAGGCTAATAAACGTCTTGTTGATTATTTATATGACGATGCGAGGATGAAAGAATTTTTCTGATAGTCGGGCAGAAACTTCACCGAAAGGGATTTTTCTGAGTATTTCCGTATATGGGATCTGTGGTCCCCGGGGGCTCGTTACAGAGTAATAATATAATTACGATTTACCCGGTTTGTTACCCCAGTTACCTTGGTTTCTGTGAAAATACCTTGACAACAGTAGAAAGATCTGTGATACGCAATCACTAAAACCTACAACACAATACACAGAGTAATGTAATAACCGTCAGATGAAAAATACTTTGATATCGTTGCCGTCGCTGTGCGAATACCTCAACATAGCGCCCTTGAGTGTCGCTCTTCTACAGCATTCACACCAAGGGCACATCGGGTAACTTTTCGTGAACTTACTCATACTGTTGTTTATCACTGTTAATATATAACTATCTTCTTTCTTGTTCTTAAATACAAGGGTTGCCCAGAAAGTAATGCATCGCACTTTTCTCAACAATTCTTTTTCAACATAACTGAACCGCATCATCTTCATCTTTGCCTAGGTGTGGTGTGTCGTCTTCCGGAGCCTTGGCTTTGCTCTGCCGCGATTGGTCCGTTTGCTTTTAAATTTCGGAGGGCGCTGCGTTCTGGGGAGAGACCTGCTGACGACGAGAGTATCTAGTGCTGCTGCCGGAGTGAGACAGGGAGTTTGGTTTCCGGTTGTGTGGCAGCGCAATGTTGCGGGAAAGGTGGTACGAGGTGCATTCAAGTTCTAGGCCTCCGATTTTTTTTCTAATTAACTACTCACCCGAAATCGATGAAACTGGCGTCACTTCTCGACGTAATCGCCCTGCAGACGTACACATTTTTCACAACGCTCACGCCATGATTCCATGGCAGCGGCGAAGGCTTCTTTAGGAGTCTGTTTTGACCACTGGAAAATCGCTGAGGCAATAGCAGCACGGCTGGTGAATGTGCGGCCACGGAGAGTGTCTTTCATTGTTGGAAAAAGCCAAAAGTCACTAGGAGCCAAGTCAGGTGAGTAGGGAGCATGAGGAATCACTTCAAAGTTGTTATCACGAAGAAACTGTTGCGTAACGTTAGCTCGATGTGCGGGTGCGTTGTCTTGGTGAAACTGCACACGCGCAGCCCTTCCCGGACGTTTTTGTTGCAGTGCAGGAAGGAATTTGTTCTTCAAAACATTTTCGTAGGATGCACCTGTTACCGTAGTGCCCTTTGGAACGCAATGGGTAAGGATTACGCCCTCGCTGTCCCAGAACATGGACATCATCATTTTTTCAGCACTGGCGGTTACCCGAAATTTTTTTGGTGGCGGTGAGTCTGTGTGCTTCCATTGAGCTGACTGGCGCTTTGTTTCTGAATTGGAAAATTGCATCCACGTCTCATCCATTGTCACAACCGACGAAAAGAAAGTCCCAGTCATGCTGTCGTTGCGCGTCAACATTGCTTGGCAACATGCCACACGGGCAGCCATGTGGTCGTCCGTAAGCATTCGTGGCACCCACCTGGATGACGCTTTTCGCATTTTCAGGTCGCAATACAGGATTGTGTGCACAGAACCCACAGAAATGCCAACTCTGGAGGCGATCTGTTCAACAGTCATTCGGCGATCCCCCAAAACAATTCTCTCCACTTTCTCGATCATGTCGTCAGACCAGCTTGTGCGAGCCCAACGTTGTTTCAGTTTGTTGTCACACGATGTTCTGCCTTCATTAAACTGTTGCACCCACGGACGCACTTTCGACACATCCATAACTGCATCACCACATGTCTCCTTCAACTGTCGATGAATTTCAATTGGTTTCACACCACGCAAATTCAGAAAACGAATGATTGCACGCTGTTCAAGTAAGGAAAACGTCGCCATTTTAAGTATTTAAAACAGTTCTCATTCTCGCCGCTGGCGGTAAAATTCCATCTGCCGTACAGTGCTGCCATCTCTGGGACGTATTGACAATGAACGCGGCCTCATTTTAAAACAATGTGCATGTTTCTATCTCTTTCCAGTCCGGAGAAAAAAAATCGGAGGTCTTAGAACTTGAATGCACCTCGTATAACTGCCTGTGAACGCACGTGATTGCTACGAGCGTGTGTACTCGGGACGGCGGCAGTCGTTCTGGACGGGCTGTGTGATAAGGAAGCTCGGCGTGGCAACTGTTGACGCGGCGTGTCAGCGTTACTATGGCGGAACTGGGGCGATTGACGTAACTCGAGTTGGTGCTGGTTGCATACCTGTCGCCGAATGCTTGTCTGCCTTCTGGACTAACGGTGAGACTTTCTTGACTTGATGTGTCTCACTCAATTTCTGCCCGTGTCGTAGGGTGTGTTTTGCTCTAAGGTCGTGTGCCATGGTGTTTCGCAAGTTTGGTAGGCCCGAAATCCCGATTCAATGATCTGCTGTTATATTGTCAAGTGTAACTATCACTATAAAAGAGTGTTAACTCTCTGTGCCTTAATAACTGAACCTAAAATATTATCTGTGGTTGAAATTTTATTCTGACCCAAGTGCAATAACGATCTTGTATTTTACAATTTGTTGAGTGGTATTATTATTTAGTACTGGCCATCACATTTACTAAGTCGAAGATTTACGAAGGCCAGTGGGCGTCATTAACAGTTCCTGGACAGATAGGCGTTATATTTTGAACCATGTGTTTCAATGTTAAGTAATTTTTATTTTATGTGTTACAGAGAGTAGCTGTTGTGCCCTATGTGGGCGATTCGCCACGTTGGTGAAGTTTCTAGTTGTTCTGCTGGTCTGTGCCATATTGCTAAAGCGGGCAGTCCTAGTACAGCTGATTGTAAATTATTCCTAGTGGTAAGGAGCACGGGCTGGTTTTAAGTGCTAACTCACTAACTTCAACCATTCTCAAATATTTATTACTATTGATATTCAGGCCCTTCAGGCCGAGTGGCGACGTCACTACCCCTTTTGGTTATTAATTTTATCATGCTAGCTTGTTTCATTAAAAAAAAAACCTTTGGTATATGAATTTGTCTTTTGGTCTTTACTGCTCCTTTGGACGAAGTAAATTAACTGTTGGTTTTGCATTCTTGTAGCATTATCAAAACAGCATTTGTGTTTATATTTGATTGGTCCTTCTGACCGAATGATTAAATTCATTCCTTTCAGTAACTTATAGTATTGGTCAATAATTAATCAAAGGTGTTGGGTCCTTCAGACCGTGATTATCTCCTTATGTTGAATCTTAAGGTTGTCATGCTGACATTACAGTTGTGAATGTTCAGCGACCCTTCAGGCCTGGAGTTTAAAAAATTTTATTGTGTTTTGTGATATATATATATATATACCTGTACCAGTGAACAAGTGTTTTTTAATGTTTGATAAAATTAAATTGTGTCTGAAACTGTAACCTCATTTGGGTCTACGCTTTCACTCCCCGCAGCCTTTGAGCTCTGCTTACCTTACATTTTAGTGAAGTTTCCCCATACCACGACGTAGTCTATCAATAATAAGAATTACACACACGAAAGAATTTTTATCTACACACCCTATTTTTCAACGTTCTATGGCCTTCCTCCAGTGCGAAACAAGGACGTGTATGCCCTGTCAGTACCAATCCTTGTCCTGGTGGCGGAGCCAGTGCTTCACTGTGTGAGTCACCTCCTCATCGTCCTCAAAATGTCTTCATGAATGGCACCCTTTAATGGCGAATGACATCAGCTCGCTGCAACATGTCAGGTGTGACAGCTGTGGTCTCCCCGACTGCTGCAAATCGTGGAGCTCCGCCGAACAGCCTTCTGATGACCTCGCCCTCCTTGCCCAGCGACTAACTGTTCTTCTGTCGACAGCAGATGCTTCATAGATTTTGCACAGGCGTTTGTGAGTATTCCCAACACTTAGAAATTCAATTAGGGCACGTGCTTTAACGTACTTCACCTACAGACGCCTTTTTTGAAACTGTCCTGCAGCTACGCTATCTGTCGGAAGTGACGGAATCTTGGTGTGCTCACTCAGGAGACTTCAGATAATACATACGTAACGTTTCGCATTCGTAGCATTGTTTTAGGCTGAGCAAAAAATGCGGTGCATAACTTTCTGGGCAATCCTGTAAGACGTCATGGTCTCCTGACCTTCATTACTTACATATTCCGCCCTCACAATCATATTCCGCACATCAAGACGCTTCATTCGAACCCAAACTCGATAAGATAAAGTCAATGTTATATGAATTCATGTAAATGATATGCAATTAACAAGTAAGCACACCGTGGTTGAAATACTCGAGGCTGGCGTACACACATACATTCCAGACACGACGATCACAGAAGCTTTTAGTTCGGGAGAGAAACCACACAACGGGACGCCGGTCCCTTCAGAGAATGACCCAGCCTATGTCAGCCGGTGACCGCTCGTGTAGCGGTCAGCGTGGGTCCGAGTGAAAGGGGGGAACGACCCAGTGTTCAGCTTAAAAGCAAATTCAGCTACATTGTGTGGGAGTGGCCAGCCTACATATTCTTTACACATAGCACGCAGTTTCAGAGATTTTCACAGGGAGACAGTAAACGCCAATGCTACAGGTTTCCGGATTGGTCGCCTGAAACGAAACGTCATTCTCTCGTTTTAGAAGAGTGATGCTGATTGGCAGACGATATTTCTGACGCCTTGAGCTGAAGGGATAATGGAAGAGACTGAAAGATGTACCCCTTCACGTCTGGCGTGGAGAGGCACCGTTCCGTTGTCACTCTTGGAGCGAGGAACAATTCTCTCCTCAGTACTTCACTGGGAGAGCACCTCTGTCGAGAGCGAATCGAAGTGCTACTCTATATTGAGTCCTTGCAATTAAGTGTTGTTCACTATGTTGGCCGACACACTTATTGTGCGGTGTGAATGGACAGAGTTATAGTTAAACGCCTGTGAGCGAATTTTGAGTGGCATTGCGGTGGACTGGTTATCTGACCAGTGTACCACGCCAATAGTTAGACTAGGGGCCGATAGGAATCCTTGACTTCATCAAGGCGTAGGGAGAGTTTGATCGGCGAAGGTCAATCCAGACAGAATGAGAGTTATCTTATTTGTCAGCAGGAGCGGCGCAGACAGCAGTCATCGCAGCTTACGGTATTGTGCGCTACAGCTATTGCAAGCCCCATATTTCCTCCACAACAGTACACTTCACTGTATTTCACACGTGACAGCCTCGACCGTACCTAGCAAGATTCTAAAGGATAATTATTCAAGTTGAACAGGCGCGCCTCTCAGCCATTCTGCCAAGTCAACAACCATCTTAAACTTTGTATAGAAATTTCATTAGCGAATCCTATCCTTGAGAGGTAACTTCACATTCCGGAAAGAACCAGGATATAACTTGTTCAATTCATAACTAAAAGTGCCATTGTGATTTCTCAGAATTTTTGCAAAATAAATAATAACTTTCGTTAGTTTCATGTTTTTCTTACACTAACTAGCACTACTCCAGTACCCAAGTATCCCACTAGTTACGTAAGAAACTTTGTGAATTTTTGTGTCATTTCCGTACAGCGGACGACTCCAGAAGATATTTATTGCTGAAAGTTTTTCAGGCATTTCTCTTTAGAACGTTAGAAGCGTCTGTCTGACCTCTGTAGTAGTGTGGGGGTTGAAATTGCATCTTGCAGGAGCCACAGGGTAAAGGGTACATCTCAGATTAACCCGTTGCGCAGAATAACAGAATAACAGATCAACCCCACACCTCAGAACCCTCGTATCTGAGTGTAACGCTGCAAAGTGACATGAAATGGAAGGACCACGTAAGGCCGGTTGTAGGGTAAGTAGATGGCCGACTTCGGTTTACTTCATACTATTTAAAAAAGAAAATAGTCGTAGGTTGCGCAGTGTTCATTATTAACTCAGGAACGACGCGTTTCGCCCGGATAGGGCACCATCAGGTCATCTGACAATGTAAGGGGAGGACGATATTACAATTAATCCAGCATGGTCCTACTCTGGACTGCTATAGCAGCAACATAAGGTTCAGACACGGAGCAGAGAAACGTAACTCAAGTTAAAAAATCTGAAATTTTCTCCCGAAAAGCACCATCAAAGAAGGGACGGTGCCGAATGAAACGTACTAAAAGGCAACCTACATGGAAAAATATTGAAAATTAATAAATAAAAGCTCAAAAAATAGACGTGGTTAGGAGTTTCACGTACCTAGAGAATGGATTGAATGGAACAACCTTGAAGGGAAAGCAATGGAAGCAAGAAGGACCAAAATGAAACTAGCTGTTGAGAAAACTAAAAACACATACAATAAAAAAGCCTTAGGTTTGTTTATAAATAAATCTTCTGCTACCACTTACGATTTTTCTTTATTTTACTTTTCGCACGATGCGTTTCGAGAAATAATTCCCATTTTCAAGTGTGTATTAAGCCATTTCTTTTGATGTTGTCAGTGTGTGTGTCTGCTTTCAAAAACCATTTATAATGGAGCAAATCAAATACGAAAGCCCTCTCTTGGGTCACCAAAATAAGGCATTATAACACAATACTTAAGCCGGAAGCACTCTACGCAGCAGAGACACTAGTCTGGGAGCAAAGGGCAAATGGAGAAGTTGGAAATCAAGGAGAGGAAAATTTCAAGGAAGATCATTGGTCCCAAGTTGCAAAATAACAAATAAGTTTTCTATAGAAACTAAGTCCTCTATGCAATGTCGGAGAGACTCTCGGAAACCACGAGGAAAAGGAGGATTGATTTCTATGGACACATACTCCAAATGAGTCCCAACGACTAGCTAAACATATCTTTGACTTCTTTCACATAAAAAGGACTAAACCTAACTGGTTCAAGGAAGTGGAAAAGGATTTGAGAGAACTCCAGATTACCGAAGTCATGTTAAAGAATGGTACAGCCAAGATCGTGACCAAAGATAAAACTAAGAGGTTCCAAGTTGAGATCAACACCAGGAAACCGATTCAGATGTCAGAGGAGGAAAGAAAGAAGAGATCAGATAAAATGAAGAAGTACTGGGAGAAAAAGAGAGCACAAGCACCTAAGAAGTAATTGATCTGACGTACCATGAAGATAGAATATAGGGCGTGAAAGAAAAAAGAAAAAAGAAAAAAAACCACTGGGATCAGGCATGAGCAGAAAACTAAGGATAAATCGAAAATTCCTATTACTTCACGGAGGCGACGACAGGTATAGCAGCGTAGAAAAAGACTTCGCGCGCAAACTGCAGACACAGCAGTACACGACAACGGGCCCGAAGGCCCGTCCGCATTCACATGGTGCATACATGAGAATGATAGGAGCTCATGCATAATATTGGACTAGTAGTAATGGCAAGCTCCATGCGGCGCTTATAGCGGGTGTACAGTGTGATGACTGAGTAAAATTCAAATAATAGACAGATTGAGAAACAAATAAAAACATAACAGGAAATGTGGGAATATGCACAATGCAGGACATGTTGGATCGAAAGCAGAGACATAAAAAACCGTTATACTTACTTGGAGCGTGACTATTTCATCCGGGCCTCAACCATTTCCTACAAAAATCCGATATGTCGATGGCATAATAATTGTTTTTGACGCTGAAGGATCGGATATTACGCTTCTAGTCTAAGAGTTTAACAATCTTTATAGTAAAACGATTTTTACGCGTGAAGTTAAGAATAGCTATGGTATTCTCAACTTCCTTGATCTGCAGCTCTCTCACTAATTATGTCATCAAATTTCATATTTATCGCGAGCCTTCTACAGGACACTCAGTTGTACACGCTACGTCGAGCCATCCCTATAAGTACAAGATGGGCTTTTAGATCTGTGATACTGCGTTTCACTGAAATTCCGCTTACAATCTCTGACGAAGAAACTGCGGGACCTTAAATACGACACTTTTTACACTGAGGAGCCAAAGAAACTGGCACACCTGCCTAATATCGTGTGGGGCCCCCGCGAACACACAAAAGTGCCGCAACACGACGTGGCACGGACTCGACTAGTATCTTATATAGTCCTGGAAGGAACTGTCACCATAAATCCTACAGAGCTGTCTATAAGTCCGTAAGAGTACGAAAGGGTGGAGATCTCTTCAGAACAGCACGTTGCAAGGCATCCCAGATATCCTCAATAATGTTCTTATCTGCGGAGTTTGGTGGCCAGTGGAAGTGTTTAAACTCAGAAGAGTGTTCCTGGAGCCACCCTGTAGCAATTCTCGACGTACGGGGTATCGCATTGTCCTGCTGGAATTTCCCAAGTCCGTTGGAATGCACAATGGATATGAATGGATGCTGGTGATCAGACAGGATTTTTATGTGCGTGTGTAATATGTCAGACGTGTCAGGGGTCCCATATCACTCCAAATACGCACACCTCACACCATTGCAGAGCCTCCACCAGCTTGAACAGTCTTCTGCTGACATGCAGAGTCCATGGATTCATGAGGTTGTCTCCAGGCCCGTACACGTCCATTCACTCGATGCAATTTGAAACGAGACTCGTCCGAACAGCAACACGTTTCCAGTCATCAACATTCCAATGTCGGTGTTGACGGGCCCAGGCGAGGCGTGAAGCTTTGTGTCGTGCAATCACGAGTGGGCCTTCGGCTCCGAAAGCCCATATCGATGATGTTTCGTTGAATGGTTCGCACGCTGGCACTTGTTGATGGCACAGCACTGAAATCGGCAGCAATTTGCGGAAGGGTTGCACTTCTGTCTCGTTGAACGGTTCTCTTCAGTCGTCGTTGGTCCCGTTCTTGCAGGATCTTTTTCCGGCCGCAGCGATGTTAGATATACGATGATTTGCTGGATTCCTAGTATTCACGGTACACTCGTGAAATAGTCATACGGGAAAATCCCCACTTCATCTCTATCTCTGAGATGCTGTATCCCATCTCTAGTGCGCCGACTATAACATCACGTTCAAACTCATGTTGATAACCTGACATTGTAGCAGCAGTAAGAGCTGTAACAACTGCGCCTGACACTTGTCTAATATAGGCGTTGCCGACCTCAACACCGTTTTCTGCCTGTTTACAAATCTCTGCATTTGAATACGCATGCCCGTTCCAGTTTCTTTGGCACTTCAGTGTGTAATGGCTACAGCCCCTCCAGCATTGACAAATTAGACATGCGAAAAACATCACCACGCGACCAAATAACCATTCTCAGTCCTGCATCTCAAAATCACAGGTTTGCTAATCTTCCGTTTTTGGTTAATGTGTCCTTTGCCACAGGTAAACTGTTTCGTGGTCATTACCATCTCTAATAAAATCCAGCATCAATTCATTCACAATAAGCGTCCCCAGGGAAGGAGTTTTAAAATTAAGTTTCAGGGACATTAAGAAGGGCAGTTAAGCATAATTCCGCCTTTGCCTACCACTTTAAATCCAGTGGCCACCAACCACCTGCACTTGGGAACTTAAAGGTTTTATACGATGCTACCAAAGGGAGGAGACTCAATCTGCTTGAAGAGATCAAAATTGTTAAACATTCACGCGCTAAGAAGGATATGTTATTCAACGATCAGTTATCTGACAAAAACCATTTATAAACAATATATTAGTTTTAAGCTTTTTATTAGTAGGGCCTTTGTCGCTTGTCATGTGTATGCGATTGTATTTAATCTTTTTAGGGTTGTTACCATTCAGCCTTATGTTTGTAGTCTAATTTTTACACCACTGGCCATTAAAATTGCTACACCACGAAGATGACGTGCTACAGGCGCGAAATTTAACCGACGGGAAGAAGATGCTGTGATATGCAAATGATTAGCTTTTCAGAGCATTCACACAAGGCTGGCGCCGGTCGCGACACCTACAGCGTGCTTACATGAGGAAAGTTTCCAACCGATTCCTCATACAAAAAACAGCAGTTGACCGGCGTTGGGCCGCGGTGGTCTAGCGGTTCTGGCGCTGCAGTCCGGAACCGCGGGACTGCTACGGTCGCAGGTTCGAATCCTGCCTCGGGCATGGGTGTGTGTGATGTACTTAGGTTAGTTAGGTTTAAGTAGTTCTAAGTTCTAGGGGACTTATGACCTAAGATGTTGAGTCCCCTAGTGCTCAGAGCCATTTGAACCATTTTTTGACCGGCGTTGCCTGGTGAAACGTTGTTTGGATGCCTCGTGTAAGGAGGAGAAATGCGTACCATCACGTTTCCGACTTTGATTAAGGTCGGATTGTAGCCTATCGCGATTGCGGTTTATCGTATCGCGACATTGCTGCTCGCGTTGGTCGAGATCCAATGACTTTTAGCAGAATATGGAATCGGTGGGTTCAGAAGGGTAATACGGAACGCCGTGCTGGATCCCAATGGCTTCGTATCACTAGCAGTCGAGATGACAGGCATTTTATCCACATGGCTGTAACGGATCGTGCAGCCACGTCTCGATCCCTGAGTCAACAGATGGGGACGTCTGCAAGACAAGAACCATCTGCACGAACAGTTCGACGACGTTTCCAGCAGCATGGACTATCTGCTCGTAGACCACGGCTGCGGTTACCGTTGACGCTGCATCACAGACAGGAGCGCCTGCGATGGTGTAGTCGACGACGAACCTGGGTGCACGAATGGCAAAACGTCATTTTTTCGGATGAATCCAGGTTGTGTTTACAGCATCATGATGGTCGCATCCGTGTTTGGCGACATCACGGTGAACGCACATTGGGAGCGTGTATTCGCCATCGCCATACTGGCGTATGACCCGGCGTGATGGTATGGTGTGCGATTGGTTACACGTCTTGATCACGTCTTGTTCCCATTGACGGCACTTTGAACAATGGGCGTTAGATTTCAGACGTGTTACGACCCGTGGATCTACCCTTCATTCGATCTCTGCGAAACCCTACGTTTCAGCAGGAAAATGGACGACCGCATGTTGCAGGTCCTGTACGAGCCTTTCTGGATACAGAAAATGTTCGACTGCTGCCCTGGCCAGCACATTCTCCAGATCTCTCACCAATTGAAAACGTCTGGTCAATGGTGGCCTACCAACTGGTTCGTCACAATACACCAGTCACTACTCTTGATGAACTGTGGTATCGTGTTGAAGCTGCATGGGCAGCTGTACCTGTACACTCCATCCAAGCTTAATGTCCAGGCGTCTCAAGGCCGTTATTACAGCCAGAGGGCCGGCCGCGTTGGTCTAGCGGTTCTAGGGGCTCAGTCCGGAACCGCGCGACCGCTACGGTCGCAGGTTCGAATCCTGCCTCGGGCATGGATGTGTGTGGTGTCCTTAGGTTAGGTAGGTTTAAGTAGTTCTAAGTTCTAGGGGACTGATGACCACAAATGTTAAGTCCCATAGTGCTCAGAGCCATTTTACAGCCAGAGGTGGTTGTTTTGGGTACTGATTTTTCTGGATCTGTGCACCCAAATTGCGTGAAAATGTAATCACATGTCAGTTCTAGTATTATATATTTGCCCAATGAATACCCATTTATCATCTGCATTTCTTGTTGGTGTAGCAGTTTTAATGGCCAGTAGTGCATTATTTTTATTGGTTTGGCCTACTATGAACCTAATGTATTCTTCCATTTCTCTTTTCTTACTTTCCAGTAATTTTTCATTGTTTCTTATCCTTTTCTCTTCTTTCTTCTGTCCATACTGGACCTGTGTTTTTTGTTTTCTCCTAGAAAACCTTGTTATCTTTCTCCTTTATTTTATTACTCTACATGTTTTACGTAATTATTCTGCCATACTGCTTTTGAGCATAAAAATTTTCCATGTCTCTGAACATAGTTTTCGATCTAGCATGTCTTGCGTTGTGTATATTCTTTTGTATGCCGCCTGGATAGGCACCACGGAGGAACACGACGGCGACGGCAGCCGGAAGTGGGGCCGTGGCAGCGGCGAGAGGCGCCTGCCCAGCGCATCAGACCGGACCGGCGGCGCGAGCGGCGGTGGAGTCGTGCGCTGTGGCGGCGGCGGCCGCGAAGCGTCCAATCCTGCCAGAAAAGAATCTAACATTCTGCGTGGTGTATGTCTATTCTAAGTCGTGTCTCCCTGCCACTTTTGCGCAACGACGCTCCGAGCGTGTTTTTTAGGGAATTGACTAGTATGAACCTGGGACCTGCTGCTGGTAAGGAGACGCCAGACCACACATGACATGTAGAGTTCAGAAGAGTTCAGTGAGACTAGTGATGACATAACCAAATACCTAATGATTTCAGCGTCAGCTCCACTGCACTCCCTGTAAAAGAATCTTAATAATAACTAAATTTAGTGGAAGGGGTTCAAGGCTTTCCTATTTTTAGTAGCTGGTAAAATAACGTCGAAAAAGCAGTTAAGTTTACCACTGGAATTTTTATTCTACTCACAAAACATTGTTTATAAATTGCGCTATTGATGAAAGGAAATATTTTAATACAGGATGATAAAAACCAACTACGTTCAACAAAAATGTGAACGAATATTCCCTGAATGGGTTTCCAAGTTCAACAATGGATCGAAGGATGACCTATGCCATATCACATCTATAATCTAGGTTTAAGTTAAGTTTCATAAAAGAGAAAACTATCAAAATGGTCTACAGTGACCCTCAATTGTCTTTAATTACTTATTTAACTTGTCGTAAATATAGTGGCTGATGTGGCTTCTCAATAATTATATAACACAAAAATCATCGCGTTTCAGATTTTAACTTCTAATAGCAAATGTGAAAACCACGAAGTTTAATTGACGATTGACACTAGTATTACGTAAAAAGGGGATGTAACAGACGATACTTCTGCAGTTCTGAGTGAAGCCTTATGCGCTCTCATGCGGCATCGCGTGCGTTCATTACCTTGTCGGTGGTTAGTCAGCGTCAGGGGGCGGCGGGCGGCGCAGCTCCACATACCTCGCCGTCTCGGAAGCAACTCTCTCGAACTTCCCTTTACTACAATTTACCGAAGTTGGTTTAAGGAAAGGTATCTGGCTGTGTTTTCAACTGACCAATCACGGTCTCAATATTTACCTTAAGCTCCGCATACAAAAATTCTGTCTATCCAATGGGAAACGTTATACTTTTCATGGTGGGACAATGTTTTTAATGTTTGCAACATAACAGAGATGCGTATAGTCTCACGCTAAAACTTGCAGCTGGTGTGGCCCTTTTAGTGTTATCGTAAGATCTATACTGTTCTTCTGCAGGGCTCTATCTTTTATCATGGGCTGGGGGGTGGTCTTGGCGGTCGGCGAGCGATGTGGGTGTCCCTTATCGTAGGGCCTTCTAGCATACACGACTCTTCTCTCGGCTTCTGTTCTCGTTTCTCCCCTCGGAACTGCGTCTGTTTCACGGTGGGAAGATATGACATGCATTTAGGCGTTCTTGTGTTAGTCTGGGGTATTCCATTTGCTCACTCGTTGATCGTATTACTTTGGTTAATTTAATGTCAGGATTTATTCGGAGCTATGTGACATACTGCCGCATTTGCTATCATGTCAGGGTTTTCATGGAAGGTGTTGGATTTGCCTGACACCTTACAAGAACCAGCGGCAAAAAACCGAGGACGGCAAAAACGGGCCTGGTTGTGGTGTCACTTGACAGTGCCAGAGGAACCAGAAATTACAAACAAGGTGCGGCCGAGCTGGCGAAGAATGCGCCCCTGCTCCCAGCACTGCCTACCAGACGAAACGCGGTAGAAAACCAAATCCTGCGGCGCCGAGCCAGAACGAGGCGAAGCAGCGGGAGTGCGCGGCGGCGGGTGCAATAGTTGCAATAGTGACCGATGTGCGCGGCTGTGTAGCAGTTCCACAGGGGAACAGGCGCCGCGCGTCTGGGAGCAATACGATGCGAGGGAAGTCCATAGCGCGCACTCGCAAGAGTGCGTGGCGCGCAACTTGTTCATCTGTGACTTAAATGTACACACAAAGTGTTGTGTACATAGTTCCGCGTAGTCAGCGCGTACACAACTTTCCCACTAGAGCGCGCCCCACTAAGCACAACAGCGCAGGCATAGCGCTCGTCCGTCTCCGCACTACGAGATGGCGCTGCCTTAGAGATGGACCAAATTCTGCTTCCACCGATCCACGTTTTAATACGTAACGCAGCCAGTGAGATTGCTGCTAACGTAGTACCTTTTTTCCTTGCAGATCACACTCACGCAGTGATACCTGAACGCGCGAGGTATTAAACGAGTGTACAGACCTCCGATTAATCAGTCTGCATTTGTCTGCACCAGTCTGTACCAGTCTGCATTAGTCTGTACCAGTCTATTAGTTCAAATGGCTCTGAGCACTATGGGACTTAACATCTGAGGTCATCAGTCCCCTATAACTTAGAACTACTTAAACCTAAATAACCTAAGGACATCACACACATCCATGCCCGAGGCAGGATTCGAACCTGCAACTGTAGCAGTTCTGCGGTTCCGAACTGAAGCGCCTAGAACCGGCTCGGCCACCAGCGACCGGCAGTCTATTAGTCAACTTTCAGTCTGCACCTAAGAAGATTATCATATTCCTGTACATAGCCATGAAGATAAATGTATAGGCACTTTTCTCAAGTATGAGAGATATGTGAGAATAAGATTAACGTACCAAGACCAAAGGAACTTCACATTGTCAGTTGTAAACAGCATCCAGAATCAAGTTACGTAATGTCTATGCTTTTTATTATTTTAATAAATGTGTGTAAAATTAATCAAGTTATGTTTAAAGTTGGTCACCGTCAATCTGCTACTCTAAGCGTGCAAGTGGCATTTCTAACGTCTGACCTAACGGCAGAAGATAAACACCCCACTATAAGACCACGAGACATATTGCTGATACTCGCATACTTCGTTAGAGCGACAAGTCAAATAATGTGATGGTGTGTGTACCGGAGGTCTTACAGTACGCACATCACACAATGCGTTCAGCCTCGCCATTCGACTGGGGAAGGAATGGGGCTGAGGTCAGATGGCGAATGCCATTAGCAGCACAGAACGCTTCAAACTCTGAGGACACGAAGTGGGGGCCATTGTCAGAGACAATTGTAACACCATAGCTCTAATGCCGTACGGATTTATTTTGCCTTTTGTTTTGGTTTAATGTTATAACACTGAGTATCTGTGAAGGTTGTTGGATAGCACAAAATTGTATACTCCTTTCTTTGTAAAAACTTTGATGTCATGGTTTGATTCTATGCAGTGTAATATATCTGTCATTTAAATTCTTTGTCTCAATTGGAGGAAGACAAAACTTACTGTAGAAATTTGGAAATTGGGTGAATAATTTTTTATCATATTACGTGAAAATACAGCTCTTCGGTTGCACAGGTAAAAAATTTTCAACTCTACCTAGGTTTCAACTGCTCTAAGGCAGCCTTCATCAGAAGTAAAAAAATTTTACATTACATAGAGTAAATAGTTATGAAATGGTTTAGAGCAACAGTGCTCACGTTAAAGATAAAAATATATTTGTACATTATAAAATTTTCCTAGGAATGTACAAATATATTTTTATCTTTAACGTGAGCACTGTCCCGCTAAACCATTTCATAACTATTTACTCTATGTAATGTAAAAATTTTTTACTTCTGATGAAGGCTGCCTTGGAGCAGTTGAAGCCTAGGTAAAGTTGAAAATTTTTTACCTGTGCAACCGAAGAGCTGTATTTCCAAGTAATATTATAAATTTCGTCTACGGTTGCTGCATTATCGGCCATGTTCAAAATTGAGTAATTTTTTGTAGAAATACTAATATGTGCAAATGTTCTGTTTTGTTTAAAATGTTTGTTTGCTGTTATGTCAACTGCTGACCTTCACTTAGGGTTCTTAGTTAGTTTGTATGTATGTAAAAGGTGTAGTGGTTCCCCTCGGGAACGGGACTGTGTAGCGCGCGCAAATTATGGTTGGCCTAGGTAGAAAAGGTGGAATTGAGAGTCAGTCGGGGACGAGCTACCAAACTGTCAATTGCTCTTGTAAAGGCTGCATATTGTGCTGGTGCCGAGAGAGGCTTTCCGTGCCACTTTCCAATGCCTCGGATGGATGGATAAAGAACTGGAGCTGTTCTGGAATTTATGTCTATCATCACCACCAAGAAATGACAGAGTCCACCAATTATACCTGAAAATCCACCCGCTAACATGTAATCGCCACCACATTGCGCAATCACTATAATGGAACTATAATAATGTACAGTGAAGGATCAGCTTATTGGCTGTGTTAGTGTGCTCAAATATAAGGTAATTTATAACTGAATTTATGTTCCTACCTTGATTTTTTTTCCTTATCATAACACCTCTCAGGTTCCTCTCCGTTTGAACTAAAGTGATTATCGAGTGTCCTTACTGAAAGAACATTAAAGCCCAGTGTTTTACTAATTAATGTCTCTTGAACATAGTAAAAACAGAGTTAAAGTTAATGTGGCAAGAAGGTGAACTAAAGTAATTGATGCTTGCAGAAAATAATTTTTCTATTAAAACTGCTTATTAATATGTTGTTGCCAACTTCAAAATTAAAAGTTCTTAAGACAGGTTTATAAAGTTTTGCTTAGTAAATGATCAAATTGCTGCTTGTTGTAAATCGCAAAAGGTGAGTCAGTATCTTACAAATACACTCCTGGAAATGGAAAAAAGAACACATTGACACCGGTGTGTCAGACCCACCATACTTGCTCCGGACACTGCGAGAGGGCTGTACAAGCAATGATCACACGCACGGCACAGCGGACACACCAGGAACCGCGGTGTTGGCCGTCGAATGGCGCTAGCTGCGCAGCATTTGTGCACCGCCGCCGTCAGTGTCAGCCAGTTTGCCGTGGCATACGGAGCTCCATCGCAGTCTTTAACACTGGTAGCATGCCGCGGCAGCGTGGACGTGAACCGTATGTGCAGTTGACGGACTTTGAGCGAGGGCGTATAGTGGGCATGCAGGAGGCCGGGTGGACGTACCGCCGAATTGCTCAACACGTGGGGCGTGAGGTCTCCACAGTACATCGATGTTGTCGCCAGTGGTCGGCGGAAGGTGCACGTGCCCGTCGACCTGGGACCGGACCGCAGCGACGCACGGATGCACGCCAAGACCGTAGGATCCTACGCAGTGCCGTAGGGGACTGCACCGCCACTTCCCAGCAAATTAGGGACACTGTTGCTCCTGGGGTATCGGCGAGGACCATTCGCAACCGTCTCCATGAAGCTGGGCTACGGTCCCGCACACCGTTAGGCCGTCTTCCGCTCACGCCCCAACATCGTGCAGCCCGCCTCCAGTGGTGTCGCGACAGGCGTGAATGGAGGGACGAATGGAGACGTGTCGTCTTCAGCGATGAGAGTCGCTTCTGCCTTGGTGCCAATGATGGTCGTATGCGTGTTTGGCGCCGTGCAGGTGAGCGCCACAATCAGGACTGCATACGACCGAGGCACACAGGGCCAACACCCGGCATCATGGTGTGGGGAGCGATCTCCTACACTGGCCGTAGACCACTGGTGATCGTCGAGGGGACACTGAATAGTGCACGGTACATCCAAACCGTCATCGAACCCATCGTTCTACCATTCCTAGACCGGCAAGGGAACTTGCTGTTCCAACAGGACAATGCACGTCCGCATGTATCCCGTGCCACCCAACGTGCTCTAGAAGGTGTAAGTCAACTACCCTCGCCAGCAAGATCTCCGGATCTGTCCCCCATCGAGCATGTTTGGGACTGGATGAAGCGTCGTCTCACGCGGTCTGCACGTCCAGCACGAACGCTGGTCCAACTGAGGCGCCAGGTGGAAATGGCATGGCAAGCCGTTCCACAGGACTACATCCAGCATCTCTACGATCGTCTCCATGGGAGAATAGCAGCCTGCATTGCTGCGAAAGGTGGATATACACTGTACTAGTGCCGACGTTGTGCATGCTCTGTTGCCTGTGTCTATGTGCCTGTGGTTCTGTCAGTGTGATCATGTGATGTATCTGACCCCAGGAATGTGTCAATAAAGTTTCCCCTTCCTGGGACAATGAATTCACGGTGTTCTTATTTCAGTTTCCAGGAGTGTATGTTAATTTTGTGTCTCACTGGAGTAAAAGTGGAAAACTGCAATAGTGGAAAGTTATATACTCATGCTTGCTAAGCACTTGTTTCTTTTGGGTACAGAAAGTGCATATTAATAGTGTAATAGCATCCACAGGTTATCCTTTATGCTCATGATAAATAACAACTAATAGAAGACCACTATTTATGAAAGTGGTAACTTCTTTATTCAAAAGACAGTGAGAAGTAATTTGTTAGTGAAATACATTTAACTTTCATTCTAAATAGAAAAGTAATTATCTGAGGGAAACTTAACCTATGACCAGTTCATAATTTTGCAGTAAACTACATTTACAATTTTTTGTCAGGTAGGAAAATGTTTGAACGGTAATACTGAACCTATGTCCAATTTATGATTCTACAGTGAATATTAATAGTAATGTTAGACCATTCAGTTTGAAAAAGCCCTGAAAGTAATAGTGTGTATTGTTATCTGTTATATTTATGTAAATAGTTTGTTCTGCTCTAGCTGTTATTTCTAACCTTAACGTTAACATATGCAGGTGTCAGAGTTCATTGCAATCGCGTGTGGCAAAGTATAGGCTGTGTTTGTCCGTTAAAGTTACTCATACTTATTTTCTTGAACAAGAATGTCAATCATTCTCTTACCTAATTAGGCTGGCGACCGTTTTCCTTATTCTTTGAACAGTGTAGATAGGTAAATTATTGTTTGTTACTGTTTAAAAATTTACGCAATTCTGACTTTCACTTCCGATAAGCCACCTCCGTTAGGTACAACACGGTGAACGTAACAAAATTCCTCTCAGAGGGTAACACTGCTCTGTTGCGTTATACCATAACTGCTTTAACAAGATAGTTTTATTGCACAACCTGTCTCCAACTTTAATGTTATGGTACAGCAGTAGCAGACGATAGTGTTATACAATGACTTCAGGAAGGCACTCAATGCAAAAAATAGACGTCAAAGCCCCAATAGTGCTGGCAGGTATAGTAGAGGACATAGGTACAACAGAAAGAAAGCTACTGTACGCATCAATAACTATCAACCAGCGGGTGTCCCAGAAAAGACTCGCAAAATCGATATGAACGCGCTGCCAAGACGCAGTAGGTGTCGGCCACGCAAAAAAGCGCTGGCGGGGAGCAGATTGATGCTCCGCGCAAAGGCGATAATGAGCAAGCAAATTCTCAATTTGGTTTATATATACTGACCCAAGTGCAGTGACGATGTGCTAATTGCTTCGTCCGCACTATACCCCAATCACCAGCGTTCAGTAAACGGAGGATTTCCGATTGCAACGAACGAGGTACAACCACACGAGACTGATCATTGTCAGTTCGTAACAAGATAACACCGTGGTGTACAGACAAGTTGTGACGTTGCGCAAAGTAACGTCGAACAAGTGGATCTCGAATCTGCGTAGCAGACGGAGGCCATTGAGTACGAATATATTGCAAAACAATCTGCAAAGAAGCATCGGCATCTGCCGCGGAAGCAGTGCGACGAAAATCCACCGAAAAATCACCAGCTAATTCCTTATCTTGCGAATCAATGAACAATTCGGAAGAATCAAACACTTCGTCAGGACTGAGAGGTAGATGAGAGAAAGCATCGGCATTGCCATGCTGGGCCGTAGGCCGAAACAAAATTTCGTAATTGTAGTTAGACGAAAACAAAGACCACCGTTGCAACTTTTGTGGAGTACGGGCCGGAACCGACTGTGACGGGCGGAACAACGACGTCAAAGGCTTATGGTCGGTGATCAAATAGAACTTGCGACCGTACAAAAAAATCATGAAACTTTGTCACTCCATATACAATAGCTAAAGCGTCTTCCTCGATTTGAGAATAGTTTTGTTGGGCAGAATTGAGCAATTTAGACGTAAAAGCGATCGGGCGGTCGACAGAATTAAGGTGGTGCGAGAGAACCGCTCCGATGCCGTGAGAAGATGCATCCACAGCCAAAACAACTGGTTTGGAGGGATCGAGCGGAATCAAACAGCGATCATTCAACAAAGCAGATTTGAGGTTGTGGAAAGCAGCGTCACATTCCGAATACCAAACAAAAGGAACGTTCTTACGCCGAAAACGATGCAAAGGCGCTGCAATCTGCGTTGCATTTGGTATAAACCTAACATAATTTGTAATTTTGCCCAACACAGACTGAAGTTCTTTCAAGTTTCTGGGCGCTGGCAAGTCTCTGATCGCACTGAGGTGTGACGGCGAGGGGTGGACGCCCTGTCCGTTAATCATATGTCCCAAATACCGAATCTCAGGTTGAAAAAACTTGCACTTGTCTCTGTTACACTTGTGTCCTGCCTGTAAAAGTACAGTAAATAAGGCACGCAAATTCTGCAGATGTTCGCCAGGTGTGTGACGTGGTACCACAATATCGTCCAGATAATTGGAACAACCAGTGACAGTGGCACACAACTGCTGCAAGTAAGACTAAAAAATAGCAGGAGCCGAAGCACAACCGAACGGAAGGCGGCGAAACTTGAACAATCCAAGGTGGGTGTTGATCACAAAATATCGCCGCGACTGTTCGTCGAGCGGAAATTGAAAGTATGTGTCCCGCAAGTCAATCATGGAAAAGAATTTTCCCTCACCAAGTTTATCAAAAATGTCTTCAGGACTCGGTAAGGCTTGGTTCAAATGGCTCTGAGCACTATGCGACTAAACTTCTGAGGTCATCAGTCGCCTAGAACTTAGAAGTAATTAAACCTAACTAACCTAAGGACATCACACACATCCATGCCCGAGGCAGGATTCGAACCTGCGACCGTAGCGACTCGGTAAGGGAAACGTAGCTACCACCGTCTGGGGATTGACTGTAGACTTAAAGTTAGCGCAAAAACGCAGACGACCGTTTGGTTTTTTCACACCCACTATAGGCGAAGCCCATTGCGACGCAGAAACAGGTTCAATGACACCACTGTCTTGCAAATGCTGAAGTTCAGCAGCTACGGTGTCGCGCTGTGCATGCTGTATCGAGCGTGCGTGCCGGAAAATAGCCATGGCATTGTCTCTAAATACAATATGCGCTGCAAAGTCTGTGGCACAACCAAGGCCCTCAGAGAAGAGTTCAGCAAAATCATCCCATAGTGCAGCCACACTGTCTGCATGATCGCAAGTGTTGACGCAAAGCGCATTGTCCTGAATTGCGAGGCCAAAAAGTTCAAATGCGTCCATGTCAAAAATGTTCGGAGCGTTACGAGAGCGGAGCGCATGAAAAGACACAGTTTTCGTCGTTCCACTATACGTGGCAGTGAGATTTCCTGTCCAGTAAATCCAGTGAGCGTGCAATGCGAACGACGTAGCGGCGGCGAACCAAGCAAGTCATACGTTGATCTGTTGAGTAAAGAAACAGACGCACCAGTGTCCATCTGCATGCGAACAGAACGTCCACAAATGTTCAAAGTCAAAAAATTTATTCGCATCGCGTTGAATGTGAGAGTAAGCGTCTGGCAAAACTTGTTCATGCACACTACGAGCTGTAGAAGCAGAAGGCTTTGAAAAAATGGCATTAATGTCCATAGGCTGATGATTGGAACTATCATCCCGGTAGTTTCCGTTACGGTGACGTCCACGCGATTCACGCGAATGTGAAACAGTCTGAGAATTACAGTGTCTCTTACTACACACAGCTTGCACATGTCCTTTCTTATTGAAAAAATGGCACTGTGCATGATGGGATGGGCAACTGTCCCGTGGGTGGGCACGAAAGCAGTTCGGACAAGATTTCAGTTTCTTACAAGGGAACGTCCCCATCGCACCCCTCTCAGATTTAGTTATACGTTGGCACAGTGGATAGGCCTTGAAAAACTGAACACAGATCAATCGAGAAAACAGGAAGAAGTTGTGTGGAACTAGGAAAAAAATAAGCATAATACAAATTGAGTAGTCCATGCGCAAGGTAAGCAGCATAGAGGAGAGTGTGAGCTCAGGAGCGCCGTGCTCCCGTGGTTAGCGTGAGCAGCTGCGGAACCAGAGGTCCTTGGTTCAAGTCTTCCCTAGAGAGAAAATTTTAATTTTTTATTTTCAGACAATTATCAAAGTGCAGGCACTCACACAAAATCAACTTCACTCTCAAAAATTCCAGGACATGTTCAGATTTGCTTGGACATATGCAGGATGTGACGGTCTACACACCGAAAAATTTGAAAACGTTAAAAACATATGTTTTGACAGAGCACAGGGAAAACTGAGCGACTGTGAAACTGTTGCATTCATTTGTTGCAGTTTATGTGACAAACTCTTATGTTTTCATCACTTTTTTGGGAGTGATTATCACATCCACAGGAAAACCTAAATCGGACAAGGTAGAAGAATCTTTTTACCCATTCGCCAAGTGTACAAGTTAGGTGGGTCGACAACATATTCCTGTCATGTGACGCACATTCCGTCACCAGTGTCGTATAGAATATATCAGACGTGTTTTCCTGTGGACGAATCGGTTGACCTATGACCCTGCGATCAAATGTTTTCGGTTCCCATTGGAGGGGCACGTCCTTTCGTCTACTAATCGCACGGTTTTGCGGTGCGGTCGCAGAACACAGACACTAAACTTATTATAGTGAACAGAGACGTCAATTAACGAACGGACAGATCATAACTTTGCGAAAATAAAGAAAGTAAAATTTTCCCTCGAGGGAAGACTTGAACCAAGAACCTTTTGTTCTGCAGCTGCCCACGCTAACCACGAGACCACGGCGATCCTAAGCTCAGCTATCCTTGATGTTGCCTATCATGCAGATGGACTAGTCAGTTTGTATATTTTGCTTATTTTTTTCATAGTTCCATACAACTTCTACCTGTTTTCTCGAGTGATATCTGTTCAGTGTTTCAAGGACTATCCACTGTGCTAACTTATAACTAAATCTGAGGGGGGTGCGATGGGGAGGTTCCCTCGTTAATGGGTGCCTGGCTGGCAAATTGTTTACGTTAGCGCGAGCGGCATGGCGTGGCTCCCTGTGCCGGGGCACGTGTTGTGCCTCGCTAACAGTGCACACACACACACACACCCACACCCGGGGTCACGTCGAACGCGGAAGTAGCCATGTCTAATGTATCTTGTCTGTCTAGCAAGTCCACTACTTCCTGCAAAGACGGGTTTTTAAACCTGAATATTTGCTCGCGGATGCGGCGATCCGCCACATTCTGCGCTATAGCGTCCCGAATCACACTCTCTGTCCTACCTTCCTATTCGTAACCATCCCCTTTATACCATTTTCTGCTGCTGTTGATGGTATCCTATACTCATCTGACCAGAAATCCTTGTCTTCTTTCCATTACACTTCAGTAACTCTCACTATATCTAGACTGAGCCTTTGCAGCTCCCTTCTCAGATTTTCTAGCTTCCCTACCACATTCAAGCTTTCGAGATTCGACGCACCGAATCGTAGACTCTATCCGCTCTTCCACTTTCATTGACAAGGCAGGTGGCAGAATGAGGGTGAATTGTTACGCTGGAAGCCTCCGGCCGGCTATGCCGATTATTAATCAAAATTTAATCGATGGCGCGTTTCTAGAACATTTTTTTTACTTATCAAGAGCGCTACCCTAGACCAAATGTGCCTAAAAAGGCCTTTTTTACGGAACTACAGGCGCGACAATCACATGGGGAAAGATCAGGACTAGGACGGGTGCTCGATTGCCTGCCTCTTGACTTGGCGTAACATCACCGTAACCCCAATGTCGGCCGGCGTCTACGGTCGAATCGTAAACAGCACGGAATTTGGCGCACCATTCCACGACGGTGGTTTTCTTCAGACGTACTGCCCAATTCATATTCTTCATTCTACAAGGGGTGTCTAATGGTGTTTGTCCTTCGGCGGCCAAGAAATGAATAACCGCAATTTTGGTCCTGTTTGCACGCATTTGCTAATAATGTCGCTATACTTAACTTTTCCGGATTTTCCTCACACGCGTCACAAAGACACATCCGTGCGGAGTGTGGAGTCACAGTTAGATGTTAGTCCCTGAAGGTCAGCTAACCATGATTTACTTGACTGAGTAGGACGATGCCGGAGACTGAAAAATTTATAGCGTGCAGCTACCACATTTACACTGTCACGGAAGTGGGAGTTTAAAGCTTCTGTCAAAAAATGTTCAAATGTGTGTGAAATCTTATGGGACTTAAGTGCTAAGGTCATTAGTCCCTAAGCTGACACACTACTTAACCTAAATTATCCAAAGGACAAACACACACACCCATGCCCGAGGGAGGTCTCGAACCTCCACCGGGACCGGCCGCACAGAAAGCTTCTATCACTTCAGCGTAAGTTTTAGCTTCTGGGCGGGTGGTGAGAAACAATTTTAGGAGCACACGGTATAACACAAAAACGGCGTTGGCAATGAAAAAGAGAAGCCGCTCTGTACCTGGTATAACTGTAAATGCGAACATTTTTAGGTTAGGCTTTACCGTGACTGTTACTGACATTAAATGAAACAACAAGTTTACTGTTACCAGTCACCGTTTTATTCGGCACACGAAACCCACTTCATCACACAGGTGTGTACAAAATGTTTGGACTGTGAATGCTTCTACATAGGCCAGACAGGCAGATCATTTAAGATTAGTTTCAAGGAACACATGGCAGCGCTAAAAAATACCACACATCAGCAATAGCTACCCACCTGCATGAAACGAAACACCATGTTAACAACACAAGTATTAGCATCCTACACATCCAACCAAAAGGCAGAAAACTAGACATCCTTGAAACACTCCAAATATACAAACACCAAATGAAACAACCAGAATCATTCTTAAATGACAAAATGACAATATTTACAGTAGTATCATCTCTGTTTTCAGCAACTGCCTACACTCTTAAAAATGCACTCACACATCCTAATATTTACCATAAATATTGACAGCCGCCAAGAGTACAAGAGATTGACCTCATTCACAGATAATTCATCACACCAACAGCTTGCACCCCTTGTCAGCTTAAAACTGTATGTACATCAACTCCTGGCACAAATGTATATCTATCTGCATATTTTGTAGCATTAACCAATGTATTACCCCAACCTTTAGGCAGCTAATATATGCAACATGTAATCTTAAGACTCCTTGCCACGTAAATGTTTGCTCTCATATAATCACTCTTCCCCCCCCCCTCTCTCTCTCTCTCTCTCACGCACACACACACACACACACACACTTTCTCTCTCTCTTCCTCTCCTTCTGCCTTTAGCCCCTCACATCTGTTTATTAATCCCAATCAAAGAGTGTCATCTATGTATGATGTTACTGCTGTAGACAATATGATCATTGTCATTCAAGTCTGTAACATTTCACCTAATTGTTATTAACAAGTATGAAATTTAAGCCATTTTAACATTTTACCTGATTGTATAAACGAGTACGAATGTTTAGCTGTTTTAACTTGTCAAAATTGGATTTATATACCACCTGAAATACACACACATATATTCGACACCTCAAAAACAAACACCTCCAAAGGCTTTAAACAATTATTCTATAATAATGTTGTTACGAAGTATATTCTTTGCACTTCTCTTCTGCTATACGAACCTTGTACCCAGCTGATTCCAGACGCCATATTTGTTTACAAATGTGGCAGTATACATGTGATGTGTTACAACAGCAAAAGGAACCTGTGACCACTGGAGGTACTCTAGTTTACTTATTTAATGTTTACCATTAGATATAAGTTTAATTTTTTGTCAAAAGTAATCCTAAACCATATTCTGAAATAGTGTCTTGTTTCTCCACTAGGCAGTGCCACAAGTTCCTCCAAATATCGCAACACAACACACAAATGTAATACTAACTAATGTAAATCCACTCGATAATGGAGGTTTAAACCTTCGAAACGCGTCGTGGAAATAAATGAAACTGTGACTGGTAACAGTAAACTTGTTGTTTCATTTAATACTGTGCCTGGTATGCTGTATGTTGCGTGGTGGGCCTCGAGCTGAGCAATGTACTCTGGCCAGCGTTCAGAGACCGGATTGAAGGCACGGAATGGCGGCGCCATATGCGTCGTCTGTGGTACAGGCAGGGGCGTCGGAGGCGCCGTAGTGTGACCAGTCCATTTACAGCAGCGTCATTTACTGAGCATGAATCCGTACAATTCGGACAGCGAAGCCTGTTCCAGTTGCGAAGCCATCGTTGACACAAAATGATTTCTTAGAGCGAAGTCACACGGAGATAGCACAGAAAAGATGAAGCAGTACCGAGCAAAAAACATTTCTGTATCCCGCATGGATAGGCGGCGCGTGGGTCTGCTCCTGTGAACTGCTTCTGTAATGTAGGCCGAGAGTGAAGGAAGCGAGTAGGGGCAGAAGAGGTGAAGCACTCCGGTACTGCATGTAACTTTAACACTTTTAACAGAGTAAGAAACACAAGTAAATAACAAAGGCTTACATAACTTTGGCTAGGATGAGCACGTAGGTACGAAGCCGTAGTCCATGTTGGATTAAAGTCTCAATAGCAAGCTAGCCCACTCGGTAATGGAAGCGATGTTTCCACGCCGTCTGCTCTTGATGATAAATGGTCAGAAATCAAGACAGCACTCTCTGAGCTCCACAGCGTCGGCCAGAGGGTGCTGTGGTCGGCGTAGTCAGTCTTCTCTCGTAGTGCCAGCTTACGAGAGCGTGCACCTACGTTGTGGCATCGTAACTATCGACACCACATATTCCCACATGCCCTATTATGTTTTTATTTATTTCTGAATTCGTCCATTAGTATTTGAATTTTACGCCGTTATCACTCCGTACACCCGACGGCAGCGCAGCATTGCGCCCACCATTGCTGTTGTTGTTGTGATCTTCAGTCCAGAGACTGGTTTGATGCAGCTCTCCGTGATACTCTATTCTGTGCAAGCTGCTTCATCTCCTAGTACCAACTGCAACCTACATCCTGAATCCGCTTAGTGTATTCATCTCTAGGTCTCCCTCTACGATTTCTATCCTCCACACTGCCCTCCAATACTAAATTGGTGATCCCTTGATGCCTCAGAACATGTCCTACCAATCGACCCCTTCTTCTAGTCAAGTTCTGCCACAAACTCCTCCCCAATTCTATTCAGTACCTCCTCATTAGTTATGTGATGTACCCATCTAATCTTCAGCATTCTTCTGTAGCACCACATTTCGAAAGCTTCTATTTTCTTCTTGTCCGAACTATTTATCGTCCATGTTTCACTTCCATACATGGCTACACTCCATACAAATACTCTCAGAATCGCCTTCCAAACACTTAAATCTATACTCGAAGTTAACAAATTTCTCTTCTTCAGAAACGCTTTCCTTACCATTGCCAATCTATATTTTGTATCCTCTCTACTTCGACGATCATCAGTTATTTTTCTCCCCAAATAGCAAAACTCCTTTACTACTTTAAGTGTCTCGTTCCCTAATCTAATTCCCTCAGCATCACCCGAGTTAACTCGACTACATTCCATTTATCCTCGTGTTGCTTTTGTTGAGTTCATCTTATATCCTCCTTTCAAGACACTGTCCATTCCGTGCAACTGCTCTTCCAAGTCCTTTGCTGTCTCTGACAGAATTACAATGTCATCGGCGAACCTCAAAGTTTTTATTTCTTCTCCATGGATTTTAATCCTACTTCGAATTTTTCTTTTGTTTCCTTTACTGCTTGCTCAATATACAGATTGAATAACATCGGAGAGAGGCTACAACCCTGTCTCACTCCCTTCCCAACCACTGCTTTCACGTCCCTCGACTCTTATAACTGACATCTGGTTTCTGTACAAGTTGTAAATAGCCTGTCGCTCCCTGTATTTTACCCCTGTCACCTTCAGAATTTGGAAGAGAGTATTCCAATCAACATTGTCAAAAGCTTTCTCTAATTCTACAAATGCAAGAAACGTATGTTTGCCTTTTCTTAATCTAGCTTCTAAGGTAAGTTAGATTAAGAAAAGGCCCATCATTGCTAATAGCCCAATATTTCGCATCAGCTGCTATCATTCACATGTATGCGATATGTGAATGTGGGCGGGCCTCTGGGGCCGTTGTAGTGTTTGCGCGCGAAGTTCTGTTCTGCTCTGCTATGCATGTCGTCGCCTCCATGAGGCAATACTCATTTCTCAGGTTCTTGTTTTTAATAGTTTTTCCGTATAGGTTGCCTTTCAGTGCGTTTTATTCGGTAACATTCCCTCTTTGACGGATGCTCTTTGGTGGAAAATTTCTGATTTGTCGACGTGAGTTACATTACTTTTCTCTATTCAGTACTTGAAGCCAATTTTGCTTTAGTAATAGTCGAGAATAGGACCACGCCGGATTAATCCGCAATTTAGTTATGTTTTTGTTTATTTCGGTAGTACTGTCGTTTTACGTTGATGACGCATGCTTTGTTTATTTGTTGTTATATCTTTGCCATTTACAAGCTGCTAGGTTAGTTTCGTTATCGCTGCCGTGCTGTTAATCATGGCTGCTCCACAGTTTTTTTTTTGTTTTTTTTTTTTCGGAAGGCGTGTCAGGGGCCGAAATTCACCGAAGACTTTCGGTACAGTACGGGAACAGTGTTTTGCCGCAACGGAGTGTCTACGAATGGATTGAAAAATTCCGAATTGGTGGCACAAATGTTACGCACGATGAAGGAGCCGGACGACCGTTTACCGCCATAAATGAAGAAACCATTGAGCGTTCACATGAAATGATTCTCTTAGACAGACGATTAACTATTGACGAAGTGGCACATCGTCTGCAAATTAGTCACGGTTCTGCCTACGAAATTATCCACAACAGACTTGTGTTTCATAAAGATTGTGCAAGATGGGGCCCAAAACAACTCACACAGTTGCATAAACAAACGCGCTTGGACATCTGCAAAAAACATTTGGATCGCTATGGTAACGAAGGGGACAAATTCTTAGACAGGATCATTACAGGTGACGAAAGATGTATCCAACCTTACGAGCCGGAACGCAAACAGCAGATTATAGAATGGAAACATCCAAATTCACCGCCCAAGAAAAAGTTCGAGACCCCACCGCTCGCAGGAAAACTGATGCTTACGGTTTTTTGAGACGAACAAGGTCCAGTACTGGAACATTACGGGGAAAGGGGCACAACAATAGTGTACGTTACAGTGAGATGCTTACTGCCAGGATAAACCCTGCAATTGGCAGCAAACGCCGAGGATTGGTTTCAAAAGGTGTTGTGGTGTTGGACTACCATGCCCGTCCGCATACTGCTGCCCACACTGCTGAAACTCTCCAGAAACTCAAATTTGAAGTACTGGATCATTATCTATACAGTCTGCAAAATAAATAAATAAAATATTAATTATTGTATATGTATGATAGTGATTGGTTGTAATTAGTATTTGCATATCTGGAACGTGGACGTTTAATTATTTGGTATCAGACGCTTGACAATGGCTTTTTCGTAAATGCAATGTTATTCTTAGTTGACCGCGAAATGTGATTCAAATAATCCGTATTTAAATCGTTTCCAAAGACTGCTGCGGTAGGTGCGGACTCAAAATCTCAATATTAGAATAATTTGCCAGCCATGTCAATACGTCGTACAGAGGTGACTGTCTACTAAACATAAAAAAGTTTACGCAGTTATTTAAATCAGATATATTCAACGAATAAGCCTACAGTTAAATAATTCAACTTACTTTCATAAATATAGAATCTCTACAGGGTCGAGTGCCTAGTGAGATTGCAACTCGCAGTGTTCTTATGTAACATCAAATATGGCGGTGTGCCAGTTAAATAAAATATACGTGCTTCCCGCACCAGCTATTCTACTCGACCTACTTCTTCTTTATGAAACATAAGAGTGTCATAATTGTATTTTGTTTTATCAGCGGTATAGCGCTGCAGTTCTGTGCCATAGGCTTTATTTATTTGTCAGAGATTAATTATTTAATTAAGATTTCGCGTTTCCGAGGAAACTCACGCACGGCATGCAAAAAAAAATGGCTCTGAGCACTATGGGACTCAACTGCTGTGGTCATAAGTCCCCTAGAACTTTGAACTACTTAAACCTAACTAACCTAAGGACAGCACACAACACCCAGCCATCACGAGGCAGAGAAAATCCCTGACCCCGCCGGGAATCGAACCCGGGAACCCGGGCGTGGGAAGCGAGAACGCTACCGCACGACCACGAGATGCGGGCACGGCATGCAAATATGCCTTTATAAGTCCCGAGCTTTCCCTCTTCTATCTCTTGTTTGGTCTACTCGAACAGGCATTATGGGGCCGTCGATTTGCCATGGACGAAGCAGTGAAATAAGCGGTGCATTCCTGGCTCGCAGCTCAACCGAGAACCTTCTTTTATGAGCGCATCAGGAATCTTGTACAACGACGGACCAAGTGCGTTGAAACGCAAGGAGACCGTGTCGAAAAATGATGTTCTTGTAAGTTTCCTATTTGATTACAATCAAATTTTATACCTACTTTGCGGATAATAATTGAGTTCCCCTCGTATAACGTCGTCCTTCTCTTATATTTTCAGATAACCTGATGATGTCCTATCCAGGCGAAACGGGTTGTTCTTGCGTTAATGAAGAACATTGTGCAACCTACGACTAATTTTTTTGGTAGCAATAATAAGGTTACTCTACCACCTCGCCAAGATGGAATGGAATAATTTTCAGTTGACCACAATTCTAGTTCATCTATAATCCATAAAGGTGCCTGAGGACAGAACACGTACGTCACGCACTCTTGAATACTGGTCCAGTGCTTTGGATTCCGATCACGCCAGATCAAAGGAAGGCACTGAAGCATGCTTTGGATTCCCATCACGTCAGATCAAAGGATGGCATTGAAGCATTTCGGAAACTTAATGCTGGATTTATTACCAGTACGTTTGATCAACACGCGAGTGTTACGGAAATGGTATGTGAACTCGAATGGGAATTCCTATAGAGTGGAAGACGTTGTATTCGCGGAACACTATTGAGAAAGTTGAGATACTAGATATTCGTGACATACTGCAGAAACATCCTGCTGCCACTAACACACAAGGGGTAGGCAAAAATATCTAATCACCAAAGAGACAACGCATTAGTATGGCTAATACGGTGTAAGAAAACTGTTGGCTTTCAAAACAGCTTCCAGTCATAACTGAATGTGCTATGACTAGACGAAACCGCGATCGTCCGGACATAATTGTGGATTCTTCGATTCCTCTAGGAAACAGTTCAATGGAACTACAATAAATGAGGTATTAGTTCACTTTATCGCACGAATGTAAAAAGTTTTACTTAACTTGATATAATCCTTCGCCACAGGAGTCTTTGATAATTTACAACTGACATTGGCTATTAAAGCATGACTTCATGCACTGCTTAACAAACTCTTCTCTTGAAGTATAACGTTCAAAATTTACAGAAGTTCGTTTCCAGCCGAGACTGTGTAACGTACCCTCTCTGTTATTGTTTTTTTGTTATTATAGTTGTAGAGATATGAAATTATTGTAGCGGTTTGCTTAGTCAGCCGTACTTCGGAATTTTTTGACATTAAATGGAGCCTGAAACTTGCGTAATAAATACATCGCGTGAAGTGCGATTTGCGGCATAAACAAAAATTAATTGCGGAGATGCAATCCACAGAATATTAACAGAAAAGCTTTAGAACAATGCGCACGACTGACTAGACACATTCAGAAGGTACGTACATTCGCGTACGAGTTGTTGCGATCTGATGAGAAAGATTATCTTTTTTTTTTTTTAATAATTACGTCGTAATACACTCGGAGATTGCGAGCGTACAATCAGGGTAGAGGCACGTACTTTCTATCATTCCCTGTGGCCTGGGTAAAAGAACTGCAATTATTTAAATTTAAGAATAGTTCTTTTTCAATCGGACTCCTATTTTTATACGAAAAGGGAGATTGCAGGTTCTGATTGTCTCGGCAAAAACACGTCGAAATTAATCTTAGCGGCCACCAAAGGAAAGTAGTGAGCACAATCACGTACCTCTATTGTTGAGCAGCGCCGTCGTGAAGATCGTCGCCTCCATCTAAAATTCGCCTTCTCGGATTAATAGAATAATTTGTACTCCACTGGTATGGGATTTAGGCTTGATCTTGACAGAAATTATAAAACACATTTTTCATCATTTAACACCTTCATTTAACACACACATAGACATGAAACTATACAGTACGTCTTTACGCCAGCAGATCAGAACAAAAAGGGTAATTAATACCAGAAGTAATAAAAGAATCTCGAAATTAGTCCTTTGTCTCTCAATGATAAAAAAGATATTTAGAGTATTCTTCTGGTATGACAGTCGAACAAATTTTCTTCTTGTATCTTTGAGATTAAATTACAACATTTTTAGTTCCTTTTCAACTGGAATAACTCTTCAGTCCTAAACAGTTTTAGATGTTGCTGAGCAACAGTCATATAATAATTTTTAAATGAACACACCGACATTTGACTGTATTGTTTATTTAATTACTACCCACGTTTCGGCCTTTTATGCCATTTTCATGTGACTACTTTCACTGTTGATATTTAAACACCTCCTTAAATCCCTAGCTGGGCAAGTCAGTAAACAGTTTTTGATGTTGCTGAGCAACAGTCCTACAATAATTTTTAAATGAACACGCCACCATTTGACTGTAATGTTTATTTAATTACCAGCCAGGTTTCGGCCTTTTATGCCATTTTCAAGTGACTGCTTTGACCGCTGATATTTAAACACATCCTCAAATACCTGGCTAGGCAAATCACTTGAAAATGGCATAAAAGACCGAAACGTGGGTCGTAATTAAATAAACAACATGATGTGTCAGCACAGCATGGAATTCAACCTAGGCCGTGTCCTACGTGAGCGACAGAAGCGAGCGACTTCTGGATACGCGAAACTCCAGCGACAAGCAGCAGCATCGGGCGACAACCTTGGGTGTCCTGCGTGCGAGCAACCATGTCGCGCTACAAGATGGCTGCTTAGAGCCAACCAGCTGTTACTATAAAATGGCGTCCTTAACATGTAGAACACTGCAGCTAGAGAGTAAGGCTACAAAATTAGGTTTACTTAAGAAAGCAAAGCGAAAAGGAACGCTCTGCATGAAATTTACAAATAGAGGAATCTCCATGGAGAATTTCATAAATATCGTCAACTAGGAAGATCACCAGACAAGTTCTTCGAATACTCGTGAATGAGCAGAGGAGCATTCGACTATCTCATCAATAAATTAAATACGAATGTTACTTTACATGATCAAGAACATTTAACAGCCAATAAACGCGGAAGAATAATTATTACATGACTAACTCTGCTAAATAAAAATGTAAGGACAAAGAATGACATGAATGGACAATAGGTAGCTGTGGTGTAAGGCTGCCGGCACGGTAGCTCAGCGTGTTCGGCCCGAGAGCCGGTTGGCCTCTGTAATAAAAAACTGAGTGGAAGGATCAACCACCAAACTTGAACAGGACGCCTTGCGACGTCCGCAACGACCAAACACAACGATCAATAACGAACAAAATGAAAAAAAGAGGGGGTAGTGTGTACAGTTCGCAATGATGTGCGAGCTTAGGGTCCTGAATTCGATTCCCTGTAATTCTTATATTTTTACTGACTCAATTACGATTCTGTATACTAAGTTTTATGTATACTGTTTACACTGCATCGCAAAGTATATTTTTAAGGTCTTGCCAAAGAACTTGATCTTCACACCTCTCCCAGTATATCACTCACATTTAATTCCTAATAAATTACAATGAACCATGACATTTTACAGATATTTCATGTTGCAAACGTAATGCATCAGCAGACCAAGCGTTTCAATTACTCTAAATAGTCTGTAAAAGGAAAGCTTTCAAAATTTTTGAAAAGAAAGTCAAACGTTTTGTGTAATGATTTGTCTAAAAGTATAAAATAAAAAATTTTAGGGTAACGTTTGGTGCACCTCATTTTCTGTTCATGATTTCGAGCATCATTCAAAGGCACGTAGAATGTTTCTCTGATCTACTTATTTCTTTTACACAAATAATTTCATAAAATGTTTGAGTGATTTCTTCCACTTTTTAATTTCAAGTTTCATTCAGAAAGCATGATCTTACTGACTCCTCGTTTGCCTTCCTGACGTACTCGATTCGAAGGAAGCCATTTTACATTTAAATACCGCACCAATGTATCTTTTTATGTGCAAAATACCCAGATCTTGAAGAGATGACATTTTTGACACTTCATTTAAAGCAGCTTTTCGTGAAATATTTCAATTTTTCCTCAGCTTATTAAGTAAGTTTCCATTCATTACCGTGATTACTTTCAAGCAGTTAAATATTTTCATGCCAAACTAGACTTGGTGCGGGTCACTTTGATACCCCGTTTACCTGTTCCTCTCCCTTTGTTTGCCTACGAAAATTTGGACAAAACCTCATGGTGTAAGTTATAGGGAGTTTTGTTTTCGCTCTGCTCACGCGTTTACAAAAACATATCGAGTGTTAATCTATGATAAAATAGTCCTTTCTGCGTGCTGTCATTTCCAAAAAAACGTCGTTTCGATATCTTTAACATTTTACGAGATACGACGATTTTTACTACCACTTGATTCCCGAAGCGCAGGAAAGGTTCGGACTCGACGCGAGCGACCCGTCCGTGGATATAACAACTAATATCTCAAGAATGAAAAGAGATATCATTCCGGTCTAAACTTTAAATACAGTTTAGATATACTGGTTACATTTCATATGCAATAATGTATGGCCTTAAATGAACTGTACGGGAAGTCTACACAATGTGATTTTACCTCTGCAAATTCTTAAAAATTTTGTGCAGCCATGTACTCAATTTCGTGCAGCACAGTAACTATGACGAATAACGAAAATAAATTCCGACCTTTATCATTTAAGGATATCAAACTATAGGTTGCGGAAGAATCAAATTTTTTCACGCAACAGTTTTCTTAACATCGGATGTTAAGTAATTCATAGCTGCCCTCGCGTCCGCTCCACTGCTTTGCCAAGAAGGCACGTGGCTGTCGCTCTCGGTCGCGCGTGCTGCAGCGGCAAGGTTCAAACACGTTTGAATTCAAACGTCGCCAGTTGCAGCGACACAGATGTCGCTCCTTAGGACACTTCCATAACTACACCTGCGGTTGTGTTTTGTCGTCTGAAGCTGTCGCTCGCTTCTGTCGTTCACGTAGGACACGGCCCCAACTTTAAATTTACCATTTAGATGAGAGCAAGTTGCTTTAAGGGGGGTAGGACGTCAAACGGGCCGACTTGGAGCAGGGGAGGCACCACAGGACATTTTAATTTCCACTGTCTACACTTTTACAAGTAAATTCATAAAACTTTGTCAGCATGACCAGGAAGGATTCAGGATTCACACTAGTAGCACCGGAAGTTCAAAAACATAACAAAATAATTTTTTTTACATGTAAAATTTCATCATTTTTTTCACTTACTATTGGCTGCATTTGATGCTATAGGTACACTTTTCTTCATAAGTACGAGAGACTGTTCGATGAATTTTGCACAGCATAAAAACCGTACTTACAGGTGTCTGAAACTCTATAATCTATGTAATTTATGAAAAAATGAATGAGCTGTTACGTTTTAAACTTTATGTTTCGAAAAAATCAAATTTTTTAGTTAATTATCTCAATTTTTACCACAGTTTTTAACAGATCTGGAAAATTCTAGAGTTTCATACACCTGTAAGTATGGTTTGTATGCTGTGCAAAAAGTCATCAAAGAATCTCTCTTACTTGTGAAGAAAAATGTACCTACAGCAATAAATGCAGCCAATAGTAAGTGAAAAATGATGAAATTTCACATGTAAAAGAAATTATTTTGTTATGTTTTTAAACTTCCACTGCTATGAGTGTGAATCCCGAATCCTTCCTTGTCATGCTGACAAAGTTTTATGAATTTATTTGTAAAAGTATAGTCAGTGGAAATTAAAATGTCCTGTGGTGCCTCTCCTGCTCCAAGTCGGCCCGTTTGACGTCCTACCCCCCTTAAAATTTAAACATTCATAAACCACGACACTTATGGCCTATTACACATTTAGTGAAATGAGTTAAAAATTATTTACTCAAAAACTATGATCAGCCTGAAGAACAACTTACTAAAACTTAACGAGAAAATGTAGTCTTTTGTTACTTCAGTGATTGGTATTACCAAAGTAATTCAGAGTACAGGAAACAACAACCACGTTACTTAAATGGCAGGCACCCTACAATGTAGGACATAAAATATAAAATTTCATGTGACCAAGCAACCTCGTGGGATTCAACAAACTACACCCAGAAGCGGACGCCCGCTCACTCAGCTGTTTCCAATACAGGCTCGGCATGGACCCCCAAACGGAAGCAGCAACGGTCACGAATAGGCACGAAAAGTTCCAAAACTAGTGGGTATCTACAACAGACTGACATCTGCCTTAAGTAACTAGAGTCACCATAATTCATTACAGCACATCATCTGTAGAATTAATCAACCTACACTCCTGGAAATTGAAATAAGAACACCGTGAATTCATTGTCCCAGGAAGGGGAAACTTTATTGACACATTCCTGGGGTCAGATACATCACATGATCACACTGACAGAACCACAGGCACATAGACACAGGCAACACAGCATGCACAATGTCGGCACTAGTACAGTGTATATCCACCTTTCGCAGCAATGCAGGCTGCTATTCTCCCATGGAGACGATCGTAGAGATGCTGGATGTAGTCCTGTGGAACGGCTTGCCATGCCATTTCCACCTGGCGCCTCAGTTGGACCAGCGTTCGTGCTGGACGTGCAGACCGCGTGAGACGACGCTTCATCCAGTCCCAAACATGCTCAATGGGGGACAGATCCGGAGATCTTGCTGGCCAGGGTAGTTGACTTACACCTTCTAGAGCACGTTGGGTGGCACGGGATACATGCGGACGTGCATTGTCCTGTTGGAACAGCAAGTTCCCTTGCCGGTCTAGGAATGGTAGAACGATGGGTTCGATGACGGTTTGGATGTACCGTGCACTATTCAGTGTCTCCTCGACGATCACCAGTGGTGTACGGCCAGTGTAGGAGATCGCTCCCCACACCATGATGCCGGTTGTTGGCCCTGTGTGCCTCGGTCGTATGCAGTCCTGATTGTGGCGCTCACCTGCACGGCGCCAAACACGCATACGACCATCATTGGCACCAAGGCAGAAGCGACTCTCATCGCTGAAGACGACACGTCTCCATTCGTCCCTCCATTCACGCCTGTCGCGACACCACTGCAGGCGGGCTGCACGATGTTGGGGCGTGAGCGGAAGACGGCCTAACGGTGTGCGGGACCGTAGCCCAGCTTCATGGAGACGGTTGCGAATGGTCCTCGCCGATACCCCAGGAGCAACAGTGTCCCTAATTTGCTGGGAAGTGGCGGTGCGGTCGCCTACGGCACTGCGTAGGATCCTACGGTCTTGGCGTGCATCCGTGCGTCGCTGCGGTCCGGTCCCAGGTCGACGGGCACGTGCACCTTCCGCCGACCACTGGCGACAACATCGATGTACTGTGGAGACCTCACGCCCCACGTGTTGAGCAATTCGGCGGTACGTCCACCCGGCCTCCCGCATGCCCACTATACGCCCTCGCTCAAAGTCCGTCAACTGCACATACGGTTCACGTCCACGATGTCGCGGCATGCTACCAGTGTTAAAGACTGCGATGGAGCTCCGTATGCCACGGCAAACTGGCTGACACTGACGGCGGCGGTGCACAAATGCTGCGCAGCTAGCGCCATTCGACGGCCAACACCGCGGTTCCTGGTGTGTCCGCTGTGCCGTGCGTGTGATCATTGCTTGTACAGCCCTCTCGCAGTGTCCGGAGCAAGTATGGTGGGTCTGACACACCGGTGTCAATGTGTTCTTTTTTCCATTTCCAGGAGTGTATTAATGAACATCAGCTAAGCAGTACAAATCTATTACCTTATGTGCGTAAGGCCAATTACACATTAAGCCACGAGCGAACTAGATACATGGCCAGCCGGCGTGCGCGGGCAAAGGGGGCGGAAAATACACAAGCAGGACACAACCCAGGACCCCGCAGCTGCTACCAACACAAACGAAATCAAAATGCAAGTAACTAGCGTGAGGGTTAAACCCCCCCTCAACGCATTACAGTATCCACATACAGTCATTGAATGAATTCTTGTACTTTCATTAATAGAATCAGCTTCAAGCTATTCAAACACACAATAACAACTGGCCTCTCAGTAACTCGTAAGAATTTATGAAGCTGCTCATTTAGAATTAGACACGTGTGTCTCAGACACACTATTACTGCAGATAGAAACGTAACAGTAATGTTATTGCAATTCACAGCAGAATATACCCCGGGAAAATTTTATCCATGCGTATCTATAGTAACTGGTCACCTTAACTCCGTCGTGTGATATAAATACAATAACCAGGCGGCACTTAGACGAGGATCAGCCAAACTGTTTTCAATGATGGTTAGATACTGACAGTAGCAACCAACAAACAGAGTGTATCAGCACTCCAGGCCCTAGTAAATGTTAATCATCACATCACATACAGCTCTCACTAGAACACTGTGTACTAAGCAAGTTGAAAATAAACACATTCGAGGACAGACTCAATAGGAGTAGCAACGCCTAGCCAAGAAAACGAAGTCAACAGCACTGAACCCAGTAGTCGATTCCGGCCACAATTTACAGCACAAGCAAGGCCCTTACCCTCTCGCTTGTTCGACGAAGCCAGCCGCCGCAGATCCCGGTGCCAGGAGACATGCAGGAAGCGAAATACACCAACGGCTTCCCAGTAATGTGACTGCTTCCACGCTGGCGATATTTGCTACGGCGCCGTCACCCGGGTTGTTGTTGTTGTTGTGGTCTTCAGTCTGGTTTGATGCAACTCTCCATGCTACTCCATCCTGTGCAAGCTTCTTCATCTCCCAGTACTTACTGCAACCTACATCCTTCTGAATCTGCCTAATGTATTCATCTCTTGGTCTCCCTATACGATTTTTACCCTCCACGCTGCCCTCCAATGCTAAATTTGTGATCCCTTGATGCCTCAGAACATGCCCTACCAACCGGTCCCTTCTTCTTGTCAAGTTCTACCACAAACTCCTCTTTTCCCCAATTCTATTCAATACCTCCTCATTAGTTATGTGATCTACCCATCTAATCTTCAGCATTCTTCTGTAGCACCACATTTCGAAAGCTTCTATTCTCTTCTTGTCCAAACTATTTATCGTCCATGTTTCACTTCCATACATGGCTACACTCCATACAAATACTTTCAGAAACGACTTCCTGGCACTTAAATCTATACTCGATGTTAACAAATTTCTCTTCTTCAGAAACGCATTCCTTGCCATTGCCAGTCTACATTTTATATCCTCTCTACTTCGCCCATCATTAGTTATTTCCTCCCCAAATAGCAAAACTCATTTACTACTTTAAGTGTCTCATTTCCTAATCTAATTCCCTCAGCATCACCCGACTTAATTCGACTACATTCCATTATCCTCGGTTTGCTTTTGTTGATGTTCATCTTATATCCTCCTTTGAAGACACTGTTTATTCCGTTCAACTGCTCTTCCAAGTCCTTTGCTGTCTCTGACAGAATTACAATGTCATCGGCGAACATCGAAATTTTTATTTCTTCTCCATGGATTTTAATACCTACTCCGAATTTTTCTTTTGTTTCCTTTACTGCTTGCTCAATCTACAGATTGAATAACATCGGGGATAGGCTACAACCCTGACTCACTCCTTTTCCAACCACTGCTTCCCTTTCATGCCCCTCGACTCTTATAACTGGCATCTGGTTCCTGTAAACATTGTAAATAGCCTTTCGCTCCATGTATTTTACCCCTGTCACCTTTAGAATTTGAAAGAGAGTATTCCAGTCAACATTGTCAAAAGCTTTCTCTAAGTCTACAAATGATAGAAAAGTAGGTTTGCCTTTCCTTAATCTTTCTTCTAAGATAGGGTTCCACCATTTTTATGGAATCCAAAGTGATCTTCCCTGTGGTCGACTTCTACCAATTTTTCCATTCGTCTGTAAAGAATTCGCGTTAGTATTTTGCAGCTGTGACTTATTAAGCTGATAATTCGGTAATTTTCACACCTGTCAACACCTGCTTTCTTTGGGATTGGAATTATTATATTCTTCTTGAAGTCTGAGGGTATTTCGCCTGTCTCATACATCTTGCTCACCAGATGGTAGAGTTTTGTCATGAGTGGCTCTCCCGAGGCCGTCAGTAGGTCTAATGGAATGTTGTCTACTCCCGGGGCCTTGTTTCGACTCAGGTCATTTAGTGCTGTGTCAAACTCTTCACGCAGTATCGTATCTCCCATTTCATCTTCATCTACATCATCTTCCACTTCCATAAATTTTTCTCAAGTACATCGCCCTGGTATAGACGCTCTATATACTCCTTCCACCTTTCTGCTTCCCCTTTTAGATGTGCTCTTCCTGCTCCCTCGCACGGCGCATGTACTGTCCGCCAGACTTCCTAAACGACGCTACTGCTAGGCATCCCAAAGCAAAATCCACGCTACTTCCTAGAGCTTACCGCTCGCTACCCAATCGGCCTGGTAGGTGGCGCCACCACGCGCTCTGTGCTCACCACCAGAAAGATGACCCATACCAGCGGCGGGAATATCGCTGATCGAGCCACACCGCTCACAACAATACAGTCAAATGGTGGTGTCTTTAGTCCTACTCGATGACTCTGGCTGCTTCAGCGTAGCTCACAAAAAGGGGTAAACGCTTCCACACTCGGCTCTATATTGATCTCCGTGCGAGAGCGCTGCTGTGCTGAGAGAGAGAAGTGTCTTCTTCAGCCTCTCCCATGCGTCCTTGCAGATTGCAGCGAAACATCGCTAATGTCTCTGGTATCGATGCTCACTGCCGACTGTGATGCGATACCACCATTTTTGAACGATACCACAGAATGAGTTAATACAGGTTCTGTACAGCTTTTAAAGGGGTACACGAAAGGAGCCTCCATGAAGATTGCAATGATTTCCGACCAAGATAAGACTTGCAATCGGGCGTACCTGGGCGTCAGGTTTCTCTGGCGGCTGATGCTTTCACACCAGAAACATCATCTTGGTCCTTTTCAGGACCACAGTTGACCATCATATCGATGAATATAGAAGTTATATCATCACCAAAAGAAGAACTGTTACAAGAGCTGTGCAGACAAACCAAGTGCGATGTACTCTGCATACAGGTGACCCGTATAAGCTGTGAAATGCGCAGACCAAAAATAAACGGAATGCGACTGGCTACGGAAAGACCCCACCCAAAATATGGAAGTACTACAATCGGAACCAACTCAGACCAAACCCTTCGAAGACACAAGTGTGTGCCTTTCATTTAAGGAACAGGGAAGCTAATCGTGAGCTACATATTGCATGGTCAGGCATCCAACTCCAGCATCATCACGCACCCAAATACTTGGGACTCACTCTCGATAGAATCCTGTCATTCAAAACTCACTGCAAGAACACCAAAATGAAAATCTCCACTCGAAACAACCTCATTCGCAAACTAACGGGGACAAAGGGGGGATCACATCCACAAACTGTTGGCTGTTCTGCAATGACACTGTGCTTTTCTACTGCTGAATACGTTTCTCCAGTCTGGTACAGGACATCTCATGCCAGACAAGTAGACATTGCTCTCAACGAAACCTACAGGTTGATCACAGGTTGCTTAAGACCTACCCCAACTGATAAGCTCTACTGCTTGGCTGGAATAGCGCCACCGTGGGTACGCAGAACAGTGGCTGCCAACAAGGAGAGACTGAAAGAGGAACAGGACAGTGGCCATCCACTGCACGGACATAATCCACAACAGCAACGTCTGAGGTCGCGAAAGAGCTTCCTCAGAACATCCGAGAAGCTCGTCATTTCACCAGGGAAGGCGAGGCTGGAGTTACGGAAGAAGTCGACTCCTCACCTGCAGACGCCAGAAGCTGAAGAACTACCACCCGGACACAACGAGAGCTGGCTGGTGTGGAAATCTCTAAACAGATTACGATCAGGAGCTGGACGATCCAGAGACAACCTGAAGAGATGGGGCTTCATAACAGAAGATACGACCTGTGATTGTGGACAAGAACAGACCACAAGCCACATGCTCCAGTGCCTTTTGTACCCTACATCCTGCACGAAGATTGTTCTCGTGCAAGCCACTCCAAGCGCCTTGCAGGTTGCAAAGTACTGGGCACATGTAAAATAAATACAATATATATATATATATATTTATTTATTTATTTATTTATTTATTTATTTATTTATTTATTTATTTATTTATGTGTATGGCTACTGTAAATTTGTATGTTTCTGACTCGAGAATAATAATAATGGCTTTTAAAGTAATCTTATACCATTATTGTTCCAAAGTAGAGGCAAGTTTAGATAACGATGATGAAGACTGATAGCGACCATGGACCATTCTCTCCATACGCCCAACAATGTTCATATCAGGAACTGTGGTGGCCAGGGAAGATGCAACAGTTCATCCTCATGCTCACAAAACCAGTCCTCGGTAATGCGAGGTGTGTGGCGTCTTGGAACTCGGCATTATCATTGGGGAACAAGCGTCATACCATAGGATGAACCTGAACCGCTAAAATTGTCACGTAATCCTTGATCGTAATGCGACCTTGTTTGTGTAACAATGAGGCCCATGGAATACCACGACATGGCTGCCCAAAACTTCAATGAACCTGTGCCGTGTTGAACTATTTAGATATAAATTCTGCCAGAATTTGGAAAGAGAGTGAGCAAGACTCATCCCACCAAATTACTCTCTACCGTTGTTCTATAGTCCAGATTTTATCTCTTCGGTACTAAGTTAACCTATTGTTTGCAAAGCTTAAGGACATTGCAGCGATGCCGTTCGTGGTCAAATGCTACAGCCCAAACTGCAGGCTTGGCTAGCATCTACGTTAATGTTCAAGAATTTCTCGGAGTGTTTCCATATTTTCGTCCAACCCTTGTACATCACACATAGCGACCGCCAAGACAAGACAAGAGAAATCAGGTCTCGTACGGAATCGCACAGACAGTCGTTTTCGTCTCGCTCCATTTGCTAGTGGGACGCGCAAGGGATTGACGAGCAGTGATACATAGGACACTTCACCGTGCGTCCTAGGGTTTATACCATCTAGTACGGCATCTGCTTGTATTAGGATTTGGTAAATTTTATTTTATTTATCTTTGTGATGGGATACCCTGCTTCATCCAGCAGTCGTGAAGATAACCTAAAGGAGGGAAGCTGTGTGCGTGTGAAACATATAGGCATTGTTCTGTGTGTTGACATATGGGGTGCCACAATACTTACTGCCCATAGTAACCTAATTGAAAACAAAACAAACAACTGGAGTTCTGAAATAACGGAATACTTCATTATAGAATCAGGATTATTTATAACATTCTTTCTTGTACCACTTTCCGTTTTTTTTATACGTTTTGTCAGACGACATGAGTCGGTTAAGCGCGCTTTATTTGTTTACTCACACGTTTATTAGAATCAGTATCTTCAAAAGCATTGTGAACGGCTTCTTTCACGTCCTCAATTGTTTGCGGTTTTGTAGCATACACTTTACCTTTAACGTAACTGTAAGAGAACAAATTCGTTGGTTTATGTAAGAGCAGATCTCGATGGCATTTCTGTTGCCACTAGCCGTCAAATAACATTTTCATCAAAAACGTCATCAACGGGGATTCGCAGAGCTGTTGCGTAGTGCGGTGGGGCTCCATCGTATTGAAAATAAAGTGAATTGAAGTCTTCTTAGCACATTCCTAGTCACAGATTGGCATCGATTGTCAGTATTTCCAGGTAGTTCTCTCCAGTTAATGTTCCGTTAAACAACCAAGGCCCAATTAATCCACGATACATCACCCCACACGCTAACACCAGCTTGATTTGACAGTCTCTCGAAAACAGTTATACAGTTCTCTCTATACCGACATGTACACTTGTGTCTGTTGATACAGGCTAACAATTTGGAAGTTGCCTCATCTCAGCGAACAACTCACTATCACCTGTTCTTCATTCTCTTAACATTGCCTCGCAAAATTAAAGCCTACCATCAGGATAGTCTTCCATTAGCCCATGTATGAGACGAAATACGCAACGTTTGAATTCGGTCTTGTGTAAAATACTTCGCACGGAAGTTCTAGAAATATCCTGTTCGAGCGATACACTACGAGTAGACTTTTTAGGGCTCTGTATAACCGCTTGTAAAACTTTAAGATTAGTTTCATCACTTGTTCATGGCCTACCTGACCTTTGGCTATCAAAACTTTTCCGTGAATTTTTGACACCTTTCCTGGTAGTTGGAACAGTTTTGAAATTTCACTCAATTATTATTGAATTATAACCACCTTTGTATCACGTCTTTAAAGCGAAAAATCTTTCTTGCTTCTATCTGAGTTTACATATTGTCGTTTTGTCATTTGGGGATAGTGAGTGGAGCTGTGGACGCTAGAAAACGGAGTGTCAAGCGGAGAAATCGGAATATGCTTCTGTTTGAGTTCAATAGACGGGTAACAGCAGTGGAGGCAGCGAGAAACATTTGCGCCGTGTATGGGGATAATGCCCCTGGACAGAGAGCGGCAAAAAAAAAAAAAATTCTCGTTTTACGGAGGATCGTTTAGACATTAGCGATTCTCCATGTCCAGGGGAGACCTTCCACGTCGGTGTACTCGACAACTGGCAGATGTGATCGTTCCACCAGCCAAAATCATAAAATTACAATGAAATGAACACCCTTAGCTGCTTACAGGCGTTGACATACGTCAACGGGGACAGATGAAAATGTGTGCCTCGACCGGGACTCGAAACCCGGACCTCCTGCTTACATGGCAGACGCTCTATCCATCTGAGCCACCGAGGACACAGAGGATCTGTCTCCGTTGACGTATGTCAACGCCTGTAAGCAGCTAAGGGTGTTCATTTCATTGTAATTTCATTCTAACGAGCTGCGTGCTCACCGATGGTGTCTGTTCTTTCGGACACGTCTGAAAGAACAGATACCACCTTAGTATATATAAAATCATAAAAATTATCTGATGGTCATGTGCACGTCTGTCCTTGTTCGTCAAAGATTGGCTCGTGAACAACGCCGACCATTCCTTTCCTGTGACGGGAAACTGTGTCTTTATGCTGACATAAAGAAAAGAAAGGAATGACTGAGCCCAAATAAAACCGCAACTCCACCTACAAAGACTTGCGTGCATCCACAAAAGGTAATGTTTAGCATTTGGTGGAACAGCGACTGTGTGGTTTACTACGAATTGCTTCCGCGGTGTGTAACCACCTCTGCTGACATTTATTGTCAACTGAGACTTGTTGCAGACGCAGTGCAAGAACAACGACTAGGAAGACTGCGCGAAGAGATGCTGCCCCACGATAACGCTCGCCCGCATTCTGCTAGACTGACAACAGACTACAGGAGTTGCGTTGGCAAGTCATTCCGCACCACCCTTATTCACCTGATCTTGCACCCTCAGATTTTCACCTTTTCCGCTAGCTATTGAACGACCTTCAAGGAACTTCCTTTCCGAATGAAAATACGCTTCGAACATCGCTCCAAGAGTTCATCGCCTCAAAACCACATGATTTCAACACTCTCGAAATCGAAAAGTTACCCTAGTGTTGGCAGACTATTGTAAACAATGGAGGAAGATATATCGCTAATGACTAAAGCCTCTGTTATGTGTATCTGTTGTGTTTATGAAACTTATTGAAAACGCTACAAATTTAGGAACTAACCCAATATATGAAGAAAACATAGCATTGCATTCTGGCGTTTGTATCTATAATTATCACAAACAAGAATGATAACGTAAATCTTTTCAGTGGGTTACGAAGGGTACTTAGTCTGGGCCCACCCCGTCTGTTGTTGTTGTTGTTGTTGTTGTGGTTTTCAGTCCAGGGACTGGTTTGTTGCAGCTCTCCATGCTACTTTACCCTGTGCAACCTTCTTCATCTCCCAGTACCTACTGCAGCCTACATCCTTCTGAATCTGCTTAGTGTATTCATCTCTTGGTCTCCCTCTGCGACTTTTACCCTCCACGTTGCACTCCAATACAAAATTGGTGATCCCTTGATGCCTCAGAGCATGTCCTACCAACCAAACCCTTCTTCTAGTCAAGGTGTGCCACAAATTTCTCTTCTCCCTAATTCTATTCAATACCTCCTCATTAGCTGTGTGATCTACCCATTTAATCTTCATCATTCTTCTGTAGCTCCACATTTCGAAAGCTTCTATTCTCTTCTTGTGTAAACTATTTATCGTCCACGTTTCACTTCCACATAGCCACACACCACACAAATACTTCCAGAAACCACTTCCGACACTTAAATCAATACTCGATGTTAACAAATTTCTCTTCTTCAGAAACGCTTTCCTTGCCATTGCCAGTCTACTTTTTATATGTTCTCTACTTCGACCATCATCAGTTATTTTGCTCCCAAATAGCAAAACTCATTTACTACTTTAAGTGTCTCATTTCCTAATCTAATACCCTCAGCATCACCCGATTTAATTCGGCTACATTCCATTATCCTCGTTTTGCTTTTGTTGGTGTTCATCTTATATTCTCCTTTCAAAACACTGTCCATTCCGTTCAACTGCTCTTCCAAGTCCTTTGCTGTCTCTAACGGAATTACAATATCATCCTCAAAGTTTTTATTTTTCTTCGTGGATTTTAATTCCTACTCCGAATTTTTCTTTTGTTTCCTTTACTGATTGCTCAATATACAGATTGAATAACCCTGTCTCACTCCCTTCCCAACCACTGTTTCCCTTTCATGCCCCTCGACTCTTATAACTGCCATCTGGTTTCTGTACAAATTGTAAATAGCCTTTCGCTTCCTGTATTTTACCCCTGCCATCTTTAGAATTTGAAAGAGAGTATTCCAGTCAATATTGTCAAAAGCTTTCTCTAAGTCTACAAATGCTAGAAATGTAGGTTTGCCTTTCCTTAATCTTTCTTCTAAGATAAGTCATAAGGTCAGTATTGCCTCGCGTGTTCCAGCATTTCTATGGAATCGACACTGATCTTCCCCGAGGTCGGCTTCTACCAGTTTTTCTATTTGTCTGTAAAGAATTCGTGTCAGTATTTTGGAGCCGTGGTTTATTAAACTGATAGTTCGGTAATTTCCACATCTGTCAACACCTGCTTTCTTTGGAATTGGAATTATTATATTCTTCTTGAAGTCTGAGGGTATTTCGCCTGTCTCATACATCTTGCTCACCAGATGGTAGAGTTTTGTCAGGACTGGCTCTCCCAAGGCTGTCAGTAGCTCTAATGGAATGTTGTCTACTCCCGGGCCCTTGTTTCGGCTACGGTCTTTCACTTCTCTGTCATACTCTTCACGCAGTATCATAGCTCACATTTCATCTTCATCTACATCCTCTTCCATTTCCATAATATTGTCCGCCCACCCCGTCAGTATTACCTATTGTGCGAGGCACAACTTGGCTATCCGCCCACCATTTGCCTGAGCGTGGGGAACTACCTAGAAAGTCATGTTGGCCGGCATACCAGTCCACGGTCGTTAGTCAATCTGCCGCGTGATCAGCATCTGCCTGACCTCCTTGTCTCACTAACTAGAGCAATGCGTGTTACGCTATAAGAGCAGGTATTAATGTACAACCATCTCTGTCAGAGAAGTAACCTGAGTGAGATTCAAGCAATACTGAATGCAAGCTTAAGATCGAATCGTAAGGCTAGAACAGTATTCGTCCGACTATTTGGACGGCCGTAACATGTAGCGACATTGGCGCGCGTCCACTGCAAACGAACAAGTCGGCCACGTACGGCATTGCACAGCCGACTCACGGACGGATGCCAGAGAAATGGGATTGGTCGGACGTAGTCAGTGCAAATGAGCGCTTGTTGCTGTTCGTGATTGTGTGTGTTTTGTACTTAATTATGAGCTATGGACTTGTAAATTGTGAATGAGGACACTGATGCTAATGAAAAGGTCCCTATGACGACTAAGGTCGTCTACATGGCAAATTTCGCGGACAACAGTACAAATTCATTATGTTGTTGTTGTGGTCTTCAGTCCTGAGACTGGTTTGATGCAGCTCTCCATGCTACTCTATCCTGTGCAAGCTTCTTCATCTCCCAGTACCTATTGCAACCTACATCCTTCTGAATCTGCTTAGTGTATTCATCTCTTGGTCTCCCTATACGATTTTTACCCTCCACGCTGCCCTCCAGCACCAAATTGGTGATCCCTTGATGCCTCAGAACATGTCCTACCACCCGATCCCTTCTTCTAGTCAAGTTGTGCCACAAACTCCTCCCCAATTCTATTCAATACCTCCTCATTAGTTATGCGATCTACCCATCTACTCTTCAGCATTCTTCTGTAGCACCACATTTCGAAAGGTTCTATTCTCTTCTTGTCTAAACTACTTATCGTCCATGTTTCACTTCCATACATGGCTACACTCCATACAAATACTTTCAGAAACGACTTTCTGACACTTAAATATATACTCGATGTTAACAAATTTCTCTTCTTCAGAAACGCTTTCCTTGCCATTGCCAGTCTACATTTTATACCCTCTCTACTTCGACCATCATCAGTTATTTTGCTCCCCAAATAGCAAACCTGCTTTACTACTTTAAGTGTCTCATTTCCAAATCTAATTCCGTCAGCATCACCCGATTTAATTCGACTACATTCCATTACCCTCGTTTTGCTTTTGTTGATGTTCATCTTACATCTTTCTTTCAAGACACTGTCCATTCCGTTCAACTGCTCTTCCAAGTCCTTTGCTGTCTCTGACAGAATTACAATGTCATCGGCGAACCTCAAAGTTTTTTATTTCTTCTCCATGGATTTTAATACCTACTCCCGAACTTTTCTTTTGTTTCCTTTACTGCTTGCTATTAAAGAAATTTAATTGTCTGCTGCATGTATAATATACACGGAGGGGATACCTCTTACTACCGTGTCGGACCTCCTTTTGCCCAGCTTAGTGCCGCATGTCGAAAAAATGGTTCAAATGGCTCTGAGCACTATGGGACTTAACATCTGAGTTCATCAGTCCCTTAGACTTAGTACTACTTAAACCTAACTAACCTAAGGACATCACACACATCCATGCCCGAGGCAGGATTCGAAAGTGCGACAGTAGCAGCAGCGCGTTTCCGGACTGAAGCGCCTCGAACCGCTCGGCCACAGCGGCCGGCTTCCCGCATCTCGACATGACATGAAATCGACAAGTAGTTGGAAGTCCCCTTCAGAAATACTGACCCGCGCTGCCTGTATAGCCATCCGTAACTGCGAAAGTGTTTGTACTACTTCTACATTCTACATCTATACTCCGCAAGCCACCCAACGGTGTGTGGCGGAGGGCACTTTACGTGCCAGTCATTACTTTCCTGTTCCAGTCGCATATGGTTCGCGGGAAGAACGACTGCCGGAAAGTCTCCGTGCGCGCTCGAATCTCTCGAATTTTACATTCTTGATCTCCTCGGGAGGTATAAGTAGGGGGAAGCAATATATTCGAAACCTCATCCAGAAACGCACCCTCTCGAAACCTGGACAGCATGCTACACAGCGATGCAGAGCGCCTCTCTTGCAGAGTCTGCCACTTGAGTTTGCTAAACAGCTCCGTAACGCTATCACGCTTATCAAATAACCCTGTGACGAAACGCACCGCTCTTCTTTGGATCTTCTCTATCTCTTCCGTCAATCCGACCTGGTACGGATCCCACACTGATGAGCAATACTCTAGTATAGGTCGAACGAGTGTTTTGTAAGCCACCTCCTTTGCTGATGGACTACGTTTTCTAAGGACTCTCCCAATGAATCTCAACCTGGCACTCGCCTTACCAACAATTACTTTTATATGACCATTCCACTTCAAATCGTTCCGTAGGCATACTCCCAGATATTTTACAGAAGTAACTGCTACCAGTGTTTATTCCGCTATCATATAATCATACAAGAAAGGATCCTTCTATCTATGTATTCGCAATACATTACATTTGTCTATGTTAAGGGTCAGTTGCCACTCCCTGCACCAAGTGCCTATCCGCTGCAGATCTTCCTGCATTTCGCTACCATTTTCTAATGCTGCAACTTCTCTGTATATACAGCATCATCCGCGAAAAGCCGCATGGCTCTCCCGAGGAGATCACGAATGTTAAATTAGAGAGATTCGAGCGCGCACGGAGGCTTTCCGGCAGTCGTTCTTCCCGCGAACCATACGCGAGTGGAACAGGAAAGGGAGGTAATGACAGTGGCACGTAAAGTGCCCTACGCCACACACAATTGGGTGGCTTGCGGAGGATAAATGTAGATGTAGATGTCTTTCATCACCCGTGACGATGTTCCACAAACAGTTGTCATGATGAGCAAGCAATTCCACACAGATGTTCCTCCGTTGCTCTTTATGGTGTTCTGTTAGGCGGTGGGGAACCCAGTGAGCACAGACCTTTGAGTACCCCAACTGGTGGACGAGCGTGTCAGCATTACCAACGGAGACATCCAGTTGAGAAGTGAAGTGTCTGACTGTGGTCCGTCAATCATTTCGATTGAGAGTGTCCGCACTTTCCAACTTTTCAGTGACACAGCTGTGTGCGTTCGGCCGGCAAGCTGGAGGCTGGACAGGCTAGAGCGACCTTGTTACGATGATGACAGATGCCTTGCCTAACGAATCAACGTGCTTTTGTTCAGTGCCACGTCTCCGCAGACATTTTACAAATCCCTATGAATGTCTGTATCGCGGTGTAGCTTGCTGTCCAGTTTTCGAGAGGGTGCGTTTCTGGATGAGGTATCGAATATATTGCTTCCCCCTACTTATACCGTGGAGATCACGAATGTAAAGTTAGACTCGAGCGCGCACGAAGGCTTTCCGGCAGTCATTCTTACCGCGAACCATACGCGACTGGAACTGGAAAGGGAGGTAATGACAGTGGCACACGCCGTTTGGTGGCTTGCGGAGAGTAAATGTAGATGTAGATGTAGAGGAGTGTTATTTTTATTCTTCTGAGGCCGTAAAAGGTGTGTACAACTTAACTCAATATTAAAACGAAATGTTTCTCATGTTGTATAGTTTCCTAGAAATTCGACCATTTCGTAACTGCGCGCTGAATAGCTGTGAGGATATACTAAAACATTTCCATGTTCATCCTTCAGTAGTTGAAAAATTTTTCCCTCTCTCTATTCAGTTCTTCATGTAATTTATGAAATTCCGCTAGTCTGCTTCGTTTCCTTAGTATTGGAAGGACCCACAATTCCTTTTCCTTTCGTTTGGTTCGTGAGGTAAGCATTTTCTACTCCAACAACTCTTCATTGCCCACTCAAGCAATTCAGTTACCTCGCAACGGACTGATTTCCACCAGTGGGCCGAATGTTACTCAGCTGTAGTGGGCGAGTTTCAGCGGTCGGCCGTAGTCTTAACGACGTTACGGACAATCTGTTTGTCGGGTGAATACAGTCCTCGTGGACGTTCGGGCTTAAGGCGCGTTCACACTTAGTTCGAAACCTGGACGCAGCATTGTTCGCATCTAGTACTGGATTATCGATGTTAGCAACGTGTCAGCTTCATGTTGCGAACACAGAAATAGTGTTCCACTGCTGTGTCGGTGTAGAGGGTGTTTGCGGAAGAGTGTGCAAAAATTTAACAGAACATATAGGATGCTTCACTGAACAATTTGAGGCAGGAATCCTGGGGTCGGAGAAGCCAGCTTAAGGAGATACTAGGAATAAAATCACATTATCGTGTAGTTTTTTATATACATTGTGAGCGTTTGGGTGCTATTCTGTCATTCTGCGCAACGGATGAATCTGACATATACCCTTTACCCTGTGGCTCCTGCAAGATGCAATTGTCACACCCACACTACTACAGAAGTCAGACAGACGATCCTAACGTTCTAAAAAGAAATGCCTGAAAAACTTTCAGCAATAAATATCTTCTGGAGTCGAACGCTGTAAGGAAATGACACAAAAATTCACAAAATTTCTTACGTAACTAGTGGGATACTTGGGTACTGGAGTAGTGCTAGTTAGTGTAATAAAAACACGAAACTAACGAAAATTATTATTTATTTTGCAAAAATTCTGAGAAATCACAATGGCACTTTTAATTATGAACTGAACACATTATTTCTGGGTTCTTTTTGGAATGTGAAGTTACCTCTTAAGGATAGGATTCGCTAATGAAATTTCTATACAAAGTTTAAGATTGTTATTGACTTGGCAGAATGGCTGAGAGCCACGCCTACTCAACTTGAATAATTATCCGTTAGAATGTTGCTAGGTACAGTCGAGACTGTCGCACGTGAAATGCAGTGAAGTGTACTGTTGTGGAGGAAATATGGGGATCGGAAGAGCTGTAGCACACAATACCGTAAGCTGCGATGACTGCTGTCTGTGCTGCTCGCTGCTGACAAATAAGATAACTCTCGTTCTATCTGGATTGACCTTCGCCAATCAAACTCTCCCTACGCCTTGATGAAGTCAAGGACTCCTATTCGCCCTTAGTCTATCTATTGGCGTGGTACACCGGTCAGATAACCATTCCACCGCGATGCCACTCAAAAATTCGCTCGCAGGTGTTTAACTATGACTCTGTCCGTTCACACCGCACAATAAGTGTGGTGGCCAACACAGTGAACAATGCTTAATTGCAAGGACTTGATATAGAGTCACACTCCGATTCGCTCTCGACAGAGGTGCTGTCCCAGTGAAGTACTGAGGAGAGACTTGTTCCTCGCTCTTTGAGTACACGTACGAGCGCACACGCTCTCGTTACGTGTTCTCGCTCCAAGAGCGACAACGGAACAGCCCCTCTCCATGCCAGACGTGAAGGGGTATACCTTTCAGTCTCTTCCATTACTCCTTCAGCTCAAGGCGTCAGAAATATCGTCTGCCAATCAGCATTGCTCTTCTAAAAAGAGAAAATGGCGTTTCGTTTAAGGCGACCAATCCGGAAATCTGTAGTATCGGCGTTTGGCGTTTGCTGCCTACCTGTGAAAATCTCTGAAACTGCGTGCTATGTTGTAAAGAATGCGTAGGCTGGGGGCTCCCACACAATGTAGCGGAATTTGCTTTTAAGCTGAACATGTGGTCGTTCTTCCTTTCACTCGCGCAAATGCTGTCTGTTCTACGGGCGGTCACCGGCCGACATAGATAGGTTGGGACTGGCCTCCTGGCATGCGGTTGCTCTCCTGAACTAAAAGCTCCTGCGACCATCGTGTCTTGAATGTGTGTGTGTACGGCAGCCTCGAGTATTTCAACCATGGTGCGCACTTCTGATTAATTAGTTATTTCCATATCAGTTACATGAATTCATACAACATTGACTTTATCTTATCGAGTTTGGGTTCGAATGAAGCGTCTTTATGTGTGGAATATGATTGTGAGGGCGGAATATGTAAGCAATGAAGGTCAGGAGACCACGACGTCTTACAACATTAGTTACAGTTAACTGCAAATACCATGATATTGACACAATGAACTTACCATTTGTACTGTATCTTACAAAATGTGCTGAAACTGACGGTCACGAACCTCAATGCATGCCATTCTGACGCGCCCTGACAAAATATCCCGGATCTGTTTTGAATCACATCACAGGCAGCTACAATTCTGGCAACTGATTCCATCTCCATATCCACTGGTGTCTCATACATAAGTGACCTTAGATATCCCCGTGGAAAATAATCAAGGGGTTTCACGCAAGGTGGCTTCGCAGCTCATGGAATAGGACCTTCCTTTCCAATCCAGCAACCAGGAAATACAGCACTGAGATGGTTGCAGATACTGAAGTGAGGCGGTGCGCCGTCATTTTGTATCCATATCCTCTCACAAATCAGTGGTACGTTCTCAAACAATTCAAGTAGAACTCTTTGCACGAGATTCAAGTTCAGGTGACCATTCAGAGAGCCAGGTGTAAGATATGGCCTAGCGAGGTTGTCGCCTACAATGACGACCCAGATATTCACAGCAAAACGTACTTGATGGTGTGACTACTACAGCTAGAGGGATTTGCTCTTCCCACACACCACTTTTCCTCCTGTTCTAAATACCATCGCGATGAAATCAGGCCTCGTCAGTAAACAGCACCATTTGGAGGAAATGTGGTCGAGCCGGCCGGTGTGGCCGAGCAGTTCTAGGCGCTTCAGTCCGGAACCGCGCGACTGCTACGGTCGCAGGTTCGAATCCTGCCTCGGGCATGGTTGTGTGTGATGTCCTTAGGTTACTTAGGTTTAAGTAGTTCTAAGTTCTAGGCGACTGATGACCTCAGATGTTAAGTCCCATAATGCTCAGGGCCAAATCTGGTCGATTAGTCCATTGTTGGAGCACTGCAACGTACTTCCCCATACACAAGGTGAGTTCTGCGAATCTGTAGTGATACGGCTGCATCGTACTGTGCTGTACACCTCTAAACAGCACTGAGTAATGAATGGGTATGTCGTTGATTCATAGCACGTTTTGTCGTGGGACGATGTAAATACGATACAACAGAGCCACCTTATGGACAAGAATCGTAAACAAAACCTGCATTATTACAAGCTCATCCTCCTTGTTTCCTTGCAGGAAATACAGAATATACATGTAAATACCTCCCTCCATGAACCATGGACCTTGCCGTTGGTGGGGAGGCTTGCGTGCCTCAGCGATACAGATGGCCGTACCGTAGGTGCAACCACAACGGAGGGGTATCTGTTGAGAGGCCAGACAAACGTGTGGTTCCTGAAGAGGGGCAGCAGCCTTTTCAGCAGTTGCAGGGGCAACAGTCTGGATGATTGACTGATCTCGCCTTGTAACAATAACCAAAACGGCCTTGCTGTGCTGGTACTGCGAACGGCTGAAAGCAAGGGGAAACTACAGCCGTAATTTTTCCTGAGGGCACGTAGATTTACTGTATAGCCTGGAAAGCTGCATCAAACCAGTCTCAGAACTGAAGACCACAACAACAACAAAAAAATGGTTCAAATGGCTCTGAGCACTATGGGACTCAACATCTTAGGTCATAAGTCCCCTAGAACTTTGAACTACTTAAGCCTAACCAACCTAAGGTCATCACACACACCCATGCCCGAGGCAGGATTCGAACCTGCGACCGTAGCAGTCCCGCGGTTCCGGACTGCAGCGCCAGAACCGCTAGACCACCGCGGCCGGCAACAACAACAACAACAACAACTTGTAAATAAATAGCACAGTACGTGTAAACTTGTACGCATGTTAGGTGTAAATAAGCTGGATAACAGTAACGCTGGACAAAGCAGTAGACAATCTTACTTCCATATCTCCTTAAGCAGGATTCTCCGACCGCACGTTCCCTACCTCAAACTGTTCAGTGGAGCATTCTCTACGTACTGTTACATTTTTGCACGCACTTACGGAAACAGCCTGTATATAAAAGGAACATTGTTTCTGATCTGCTACCACTATATGTGAAACGTCCCCTTTGAAAAATTAAGAATGACAGTGCTGGAAAAACTCTTACGTTATTTGATACAGAAACAGCTGAGTAGAACACAACGTACTCAGACAGTTCTCTCTTTACTTATTCTGATCATCACTAAACTGAGCCGGCCAAAGTGGCCGTGCGGTTAAAGGCCCTGCAGTCTGGAACCGCAAGACCGCTACGGTCGCAGGTTCGAATCCTGCCTCGGGCATGGATGTTTGTGATGTCCTTAGGTTAGTTAGGTTTAACTAGTTCTAAGTTCTAGGGGACTAATGACCTCAGCAATTGAGTCCCATAGTGCTCAGAGCCATTTGAACCACTAAACTGACACACGATATTTTTAGCGCAACGCCATCTTTCAATAATCCCTACAGAAGGATGGCCCTGACTAACAATAATCTATACCTTTCATGAATCACTTACCTCACAAAAATCTTCGTTACTCGAACTACTGCAATACAGCGAGCGCCAATACTGCCAGCTACATAAAATATTCTAACTACTGAAGGCACTAACTACTGATAGACATAGTTAGCAAATGAAAGATTTTGATAGAGAACAAACAATGTATTTATCTTAACAGCGTTTTAAAGTCATAATATATACATAATATTGTGACATCCAATTAAACAAATTTCCTTGTTCTGACGGACACACGTCCAGTTCGTCCGCTCAAAACTCTGGTATCTCTCTCCCCACATCCACCACTGCTAGCGGCTCACCTCCAACTGCCCAAATCTACGCGCTGTTCAGATCCAACTGCCCAACAATGAGCCCAACCAGCCACAGACTGCTCACAGCGCAGTCAGCGATTTTCATACAGAGCGCTACGTGGCGTTACCAACATAAAAACCTGAAAAGCCTAGTTACAAATGCAGCTATGCAGTGCTAGCGTTTGTTTATGCTGTGCCCTACTCCACAAACTGTGGGAACTATTTGAGACATCGCTTGCTTTGAAATAAGGAATAAATACGTGAAACTTTGACACAAATCTCCTGTCACCAAAAACCGAAGAGCAACAGCAAGTCTTTGCTTCAAAGAAATTGCTTTTCTTAAATTTCTGCCTTTCTCTGAAACATCCGGCCCCATAATTCATTAAAATTTCGAAATAGAACGGTAGCATCCTGGTAAAGTTACGAACACCATAACTGTCTTCCTCATTTCTGCCACGTCTTCTACAGTGCAAGTGCATTCGTTAGTATACACTCCTGGAAATGGAAAAAAGAACACATTGACACCGGTGTGTCAGACCCACCATACTTGCTCCGGACACTGCGAGAGGGCTGTACAAGCAATGATCACACGCACGGCACAGCGGACACACCAGGAACCGCGGTGTTGGCCGTCGAATGGCGCTAGCTGCGCAGCATTTGTGCACCGCCGCCGTCAGTGTCAGCCAGTTTGCCGTGGCATACGGAGCTCCATCGCAGTCTTTAACACTGGTAGCATGCCGCGACAGCGTGGACGTGAACCGTATGTGCAGCTGACGGACTTTGAGCGAGGGCGTATAGTGGGCATGCGGGAGGCCGGGTGGACGTACCGCCGAATTGCTCAACACGTGGGGCGTGAGGTCTCCACAGTACATCGATGTTGTCGCCAGTGGTCGGCGGAAGGTGCACGTGCCCGTCGACCTGGGACCGGACCGCGGCGACGCACGGATGCACGCCAAGACCGTAGGATCCTACGCAGTGCCGTAGGGGACCGCACCGCCACTTCCCAGCAAATTAGGGACACTGTTGCTCCTGGGGTATCGGCGGGGACCATTCGCAACCGTCTCCATGAAGCTGGGCTACGGTCCCGCACACCGTTAGGCCGTCTTCCGCTCACGCCCCAACATCGTGCAGCCCGCCTCCAGTGGTGTCGCGACAGGCGTGAATGGAGGGACGAATGGAGACGTGTCGTCTTCAGCGATGAGAGTCGCTTCTGCCTTGGTGCCAATGATGGTCGTATGCGTGTTTGGCGCCGTGCAGGTGAGCGCCACAATCAGGACTGCATACGACCGAGGCACACAGGGCCAACACCCGGCATCATGGTGTGGGGAGCAATCTCCTACACTGGCCGTACACCACTGGTGATCGTCGAGGGGACACTGAATAGTGCACGGTACATCCAAACCGTCATCGAACCCATCGTTCTACCATTCCTAGACCGGCAAGGGAACTTGCTGTTCCAACAGGACAATGCACGTCCGCATGTATCCCGTGCCACCCAACGTGCTCTAGAAGGTGTAAGTCAACTACCCTGTCCAGCAAGATCTCCGGATCTGTCCCCCATTGAGCATGTTTGGGACTGGATGAAGCGTCGTCTCACGCGGTCTGCACGTCCAGCACGAACGCTGGTCCAACTGAGGCGCCAGGTGGAAATGGCATGGCAAGCCGTTCCACAGGACTACATCCAGCATCTCTACGATCGTCTCCATGGGAGAATAGCAGCCTGCATTGCTGCGAAAGGTGGATGATGATGATGATGATATTTGGTTTGTGGGGCGCTCAACTGCGTGGTTATCAGCGCCCGTACAATTACCCAATCTTTGATCAGTCCAATTTCGCCACTTTCCTGGATGATGATGAAATGATGAGGACAACACAAACACCCAGTCATCTCGAGGCAGGTGAAAATCCCTGACCCCGCCGGGAATCGAACCCGGGACCCCGTGCTCGGGAAGCGAGAACGCTACCGCGAGACCACGAGCGGCGGACGCGAAAGGCGGATATACGCTGTACTAGTGCCGACATTGTGCATGCTCTGTTGCCTGTGTCTATGTGCCTGTGGTTCTGTCAGTGTGATCATGTGATGTATCTGACCCCAGGAATGTGTCAATAAAGTTTCCCCTTCCTGGGACAATGAATTCATGGTGTTCTTATTTCAATTTCCAGGAGTGTAGTTCTGCAAGGTTCGCAGGAGAGCTTCTGTAAAGTTTGGAACGTAGGAGACGAGGTACTGGCAGAATTAAAGCTGTGAGTACCGGGCGTGAGTCGTGCTTCGGTAGCTCAGATGGTAGAGCACTTGCCCGCGAAAGGCAAAGGTCCCGAGTTCGAGTCTCGGTCGGGCACACAGTTTTAATCTGCCAGGAAGTTTCAGTTCTAGGCGCTTCAGTCCGGAATCGCGCGACTGCTTCGGTCGCAGGTTCGAATCCTGCCTCGGGCATGGTTGTGTGTGATGTCCTTAGGTTAGTTAGGTTTCAGTAATTGTAAGTTCTAGGGGACTGATGACCTCAGATGTTAAGTCCCATAATTCTCAGAGCCAAATATGGTCGATTAGTCCATTGTTGGAGCATTCCACCGTACTTCCCCATACACCAGGTGAGTTCTGCGAATTTGTAGCGATACGGCTGCATCGTACTGTGCTGTACATCTCTAAACAGCACTGAGTAATGAATGGGTATGTCGTTGATTCATAGCACGTTCTGTCGTGGGACGATGTAAATACGATAGAACAGAGTCACCTTATGGACAAGAATCGTAAACAAAACCTGCATTATTACTTCTCATTAATCAAGCTCATCCTCCTTGTTTCCTTGCAGGAAATACAGAATATACATGTAAATACCTCCCTCCATGAACCATGGACCTTGCCGTTGGTGGGGAGGCTTGCGTGCCTCAGCGATACAGATGGCCGTACCGTAGGTGCAACCACAACGGAGGGGTATCTGTTGAGAGGCCAGACAAACGTGTGGTTCCTGAAGAGGGGCAGCAGCCTTTTCAGTAGTTGCAGGGGCAACAGTCTGGATGATTGACTGATCTGGTCTTGTAACACTAACCAAAACGGCCTTGCTGCGCTGGTACTGCGAACGGCTGAAAGCAAGGGGAAACTACAGCCGTAATTTTTCCTGAGGGCACGTAGCGTTACTGTATAGCCTGGAAAGCTGCATCAAACCAGTCTCAGAACTGAAGACCACAACAACAACAACAACAAAATGGTTCAAATGGCTCTGAGCACTATGGGACTCAACATCTTAGGTCATAAGTCCCCTAGAACTTAGAACTACTTAAACCTAACCAACCTAAGGACATCACACACACCCATGCCCGAGGCAGGATTCGAACCTGCGACCGTAGCAGTCCCGCGGTTCCGGACTGCAGCGCCAGAACCGCTAGACCACCGCGGCCGGCAACAACAACAACAACAACAACTTGTAAATAAATAGCACAGTACGTGTAAACTTGTACGCATGTTAGGTGTAAATAAGCTGGATAACAGTAACGCTGGACAAAGCAGTAGACAATCTTACTTCCATATCTCCTTAAACACGATTCTCCCTACCTCAAACTGTTCAGTGGAGCATTCCCTACGTACTGTTACATTTTTGCACGCTGTTACGGAAACAGCCTGTATATCTAAGGAACATTGTTTCTGATCTGCTACCACTATTTGTGAAACGTCCCCTTTGAAAAATTATGAGTGACAGTGCTGGAAAAACTCTTACGTTATTTGATACAGAAACAGGTGAGCAGAACTGAACGTACTCAGACAGCTCTCTCTTTACTTATTCTGATCATCACTAAACTGACACACGATATTTTTAGCGCAACGCAATCTGACTTTCAATAATCCCTACAGAAGGATGGCACTGACTAACAATAATCTATACCTTTCATGAATCACTTACCTCACAAAAATCTTCGTTACTCGAACTACTGCATTACAGCGAGCGCCAATACTGGCAGCTACATAAAATATTCTAACTACTGAAGGCACTAACTACTGATAGACATAGATAGCAAATGAAAGATTTTGATAGAGAACAAACAATGTATTTATCTTAACAGCGTTTTAAAGTCATAATATATACATAATATTGTTGTTGTTTTTGTGGTCTTCAGTCCTGAGACTGGTTTGATGCAGCTCTCCATGCTACTCTATCCTGTGCAAGCTTCTTCATCTCCCAGTATCTACTGCAACCTACATCCTTCTGAATCTGCTTAGTGTATTCATCTCTTGGTCTCCCTCTACGATTTTTACCCTCCACACTGCCCTCCAATGCTAAATTTGTGATCCCTTGATGCCTCAAAACATGTCCTACCAACCGATCCCTTCTTCTAGTCAAGTTGTGCCACAAACTTCTCTTCTCCCCAATCCTATTCAATACCTCCTCATTAGTTACGTGATCTACCCACCTTATCTTCAGCATTCTTCTGTAGCACCACATTTCGAAAGCTTCTATTCTCTTCTTGTCCAAACTAGTTATCGTCCATGTTTCACTTCCATACAGGGCTACACTCCATACAAATGCTTTCAGAAACAACTTCCTGACACTTAAATCTATACTCGATGTTAACAAATTCCTCTTCTTGAGAAACGCTTTCCTTGCCATTGCCAGTCTACATTTTATATCCTCTCTACTTCGACCATCATCGGTTATTTTACTCCCTAAATAGCAAAACTCCTTTACTACTTTAAGTGTCTCATTTCCTAATCTAATTCCCTCAGCATCACCTGACTTAATTTGACTACATTCCATTATCCTCGTTTTGCTTTTGTTGATGTTCATCTTATATCCTCCTTTCAAGACACTGTCCATTCCGTTCAACTGCTCTTCCAAGTCCTTTGCTGTCTCTGACAGAATTACAATGTCATCGGCGAACCTCAAAGTTTTTATTTCTTCTCCATGAATTTTAATACCTACTCCAAATTTTTCTTTTGTTTCCTTTACTGCTTGCTCAATATACAGATTGAATAACATTGGGGAGAGGCTACAACCCTGTCTTACTCCTTTCCCAACCACTGCTTCCCTTTCATGCCCCTCGACTCTTATAACTGCCATCTGGTTTCTGTACAAACTGTAAATAGCCTTGCGCTCCCTGTATTTTACCCCTGCCACCTTTAGAATTTGAAAGAGAGTATTCCAATTAACATTGTCAAAAGCTTTCTCTAAGTCTACAAATGCTAGAAACGTAGGTTTGCCTTTTCTTAATCTTTCTTCTAAGATAAGTCGTAAGGTCAGTATTGCCTCACGTGTTCCAACATTTCTACGGAATCCAAACTGATCTTCCCCGAGGTCGGCTTCTACCAGTTTTTCCATTCGTCTGTAAAGAATTCGCGTTAGTATTTTGCAGCTGTGACTTATTAAACTGATAGTTCGGTAATTTTCACATCTGTCAACACCTGCTTTCTTTGGGATTGGAATTATTATATTCTTCTTGAAGTCTGAGGGTATTTTGCCTGTCTCATACATCGTGCTCACCAGATGGTAGAGTTTTGTCATGACTGGCTCTCCCGAGGCCATCAGTAGTTCAAATGGAATGTTGTCTACTCCCGGGGCCTTGTTTCGACTCAGGTCTTTCAGTGCTCTGTCAAACTCTTCACGCAGTATCTTATCTCCCATTTCGTCTTCATCTACATCCTCTTCCATTTCCATAATATTGTCCTCAAGTACATCGCCCTTGTATAAACCCTCTATATACTCCTTCCACCTTTCTGCCTTCCCTTCTTTGCTTAGAACTGGGTTGCCATCTGAGCTCTTGATATTCATACAAGTGGTTCTCTTCTCTCCAAAGGTCTCTTTAATTTTCCTGTAGGCAGTATCTATCTTACCCCTAGTGAGACAAGCCTCTACGTCCTTACATTTGTCCTCTAGCCATCCCTGCTTAGCCATTTTGCACTTCCTGTCGATATCATTTTTGAGACGTTTGTATTCCTTTTTGCCTGCTTCATTTACTGAATTTTTGTATTTTCTCCTTTCATCAATTAAATTCAATATTCCTTCTGTTACCCAAGGATTTCTATTAGCCCTCGTCTTTTTACCTACTTGATCCTCTGCTGCCTTCACTACTTCATCCCTCAGAGCTACCCATTCTTCTTCTACTGTATTTCTTTCCCCCATTCCTGTCAATTGTTCCCTTATGCTCTCCCTGAAACTCTCTACAACCTCTGGTTCTTTCAGTTTATCCAGGTCCCATCTCCTTAAATTCCCACCTTTTTGCAGTTTCTTCAGTTTCAATCTGCAGTTCATAACCAATAGATTGTGGTCAGAATCCACATCTGCTCCAGGAAATGTCTTACAATTTAAAACCTGGTTCCTAAATCTCTGTCTTACCATTATATAATCTATCTGATACCTACTAGTATCTCCAGGATTCTTCCAGGTATACAACCTTCTTTTATGATTCTTGAACCAAGTGTTGGCTATGATTAAGTTATGCTCTGTGCAAAATTCTACAAGGCGGCTTCCTCTTTCATTCCTTCCCCCCAATCCATATTCACCTACTATGTTTCCTTCTCTCCCTTTTCCTACTGACGAATTCCAGTCACCCATGACTATTAAATTTTCGTCTCCTTTCACTACCTGAATAATTTTTTTTATCTCGTCATACATTTCATCTATTTCTTCATCATCTGCAGAGGTAGTTGGCATATAAACTTGTACTACTGTAGTAGGCATGGGCTTTGTGTCTATCTTGGCCACAATAATGCGTTCACTATGCTGTTTGTAGTAGCTAACCCGCACTCCTATTTTTTTATTCATTATTAAACCTACTCCTGCATTACCCCTATTTGATTTTGTATTTATAACCCTGTAATCACCTGACCAAAAGTCTTGTTCCTCCTGCCACCGAACTTCACTAATTCCCACTATATCTAACTTTAACCTATCCATTTCCCTTTTTAAATTTTCTAACCTACCTGCCCGATTAAGGGATCTGACATTCCACGCTCCGATCCGTAGAACGCCAGTTTTCTTTCTCCTGATAACGACGTCCTCCTGAGTAGTCCCCGCCCGGAGATCCGAATGGGGGACTATTTTACCTCCGGAATATTTTACCCAAGAGGACGCCATCATCATTTAATCATACAGTAGAGCTGCATTTCCTCGGGAAAAATTACGGCTGTAGTTTCCCCTTGCTTTCAGCCGTTCGCAGTACCAGCACAGCAAGGCCGTTTTGGTTAATGTTACAAGGCCAGATCAGTCAATCATCCAGACTGTTGCCCCTGCAACTACTGAAAAGGCTGCTGCCCCTCTTCAGGAACCACATGTTTGTCTGGCCTCTCAACAGATACCTCTCCGTTGTGGTTGCACCTACGGTACGGCCATCTGTATCGCTGAGGCACGCAAGCCTCCCCACCAGCGGCAAGGTCCATGGTTCATGGTTGTGACATCCAATTAAACAAATTTCCTTGTTCTGACGGACACACGTCCAGTTCGTCCGCTCAAAACTCTGGTATCTCTCTCCCCACATCCACCACTGCTAGCGGCTCACCTCCAACTGCCCAAATCTACGCGCTGTTCACATCGAACTGCCCAACAATGAGCCCAACCAGCCACAGACTGCTCACAGCGCAGTCAGCGATTTTCATACAGAGCGCTACGTGGCGTTACCAACATAAAACCCTGAAAAGCCTAGTTACAAATGCAGCTATGCAGTGCTAGCGTTTGTTTATGCTGTGCCCTACTCCACAAACTGTGTGAGCTATTTGAGACATCGCTTGCTTTGAAATAAGGAATAAATACGTGAAACTTTGACACAAATCTCCTGTCGCCAAAAACCGAAGAGCAACAGCAAGTCTTTGCTTCAAAGAAATTGCTTTTCTTAAATTTTTGCCTTTCTCTGAAACATTCGGCCCCATAATTCATTAAAATTTCGAAATAGAGCGGTAGCATCCTGGTAAAGTTACGAAGACTGTGGTGTCACCGCCAGACACCACACTTGCTAGGTGGTAGCCTTTAAATCGGCCGCGGTCCGCTAGTATACGACGGACCCGCGTGTCGCCACTATCAGTGATTGCAGACCGAGCGCCGCCACACGGCAGGTCTAGAGACTTCCTAGCACTCGCCCCAGTGGTACAACCGACTTTGCTACCGATGGTTCACTGACAAAATACGCTCTCATTTGCCGAGACGATAGTTAGCATAGCCTTCAGCTACGTCATTTGCTACAACCTTCCAAGGCGCCATTACCAGTTACTATTGATGCTGTAAAACATGTCCCGTCAAGAGCGATGTTCACCATTTATGGATTAAAGTTAAGTATTCCACAGCTACGTCCTTTTTTGCTAGTCTAATTTCCTTGACCTGTTCCAGACCCCAAGCCAGTCTGCGTGAGCTAAAACGCGTGCCTTTCGGCTACCTCTCATACCGTGTTGGCTCTCTTGCCAATACACAACAAACACCATAACTGTCTTCCTCATTTCTGCCACGTCTTCTACCAAGTGCATTCGTTAGTATATATGCACTGAAGCGCCAAATAAACTATAAAAGGCATAGGTATTCAAATACAGAAATATGTAAACGGGCAGAATACGGCGCTGCGGTCGACAACGCCTGTATAAGACAAGTGTCTGTCGTAGTTGTTAGATCAATTACTCCTGCTACAACGACAGGTTGTCAAGACTGTAGTAGTCTGAACGTGGTGTTATAGACGGCGCACGAGCGATGGGACACAGCATCTCCGAGGTAGCGATGAAGTGGGGATTTTCCCGTACGACCATTTCACGGGTGTATCGTAAATATCAGGAATCCGGTAGAACATCATATCTCCGACATCGCTACGGCCGGAAAAAGATCCTGCAAGAACGGCACGAACGGCGACTGAAGATAACCGCTCAACGAGACAGAAGTGCTACCCTTCCGCAGATTGCTGCCGATTTCAATGCTGTGCTATCAAGTGTCAGTGTGCTCTAACAACCCTACCACAACAAAGGTCAAAATTATGATTGTAGTGTTGCTCACGCTGCTAAATATTGCATTTTCTGGCAACAAAAATGGTTCAAATGGCTCTGAGCACTATGGGACTTAACTTCTGAGGTTATCAGTCCCCTAGAACTTAGACCTACTTAAACCTAAGTAACCTAAGGACATCACACACATACATGCCCGAGGCAGGATACGAACCTGCGACCGTAGCGGTCGCGCAGTTCCAGACTGTAGCGCCTAGAACCGCTCGGCCACTTCGGCCGGCTTCGGGCAACAACAAAGTTATATTATGTGGCAGGTGTCATTAGAGCACAGTTAAAGTCATTTCTTGAAATAATGGATAAACTAGGCACTCATCTTTTCGTGTTTCCCACGCTGGTCTTGTTCTGAACTCATGGCTCAGTCGTCGAAAATCTAGGTGGTGATGATTCCAAGCTCGGATGCAAAGAGGCCTAGATGTTATTCTGCGATATTAAAAGTTTTATAGATGTGTTTCATAAACCATTCTTGTAGATTAAACTTTTACAAGTTAGCACAATGGTGATGTAAAAAAGTAATCAGCACTGCGAATTTAAGTTACACTTCTTTTTTATTACTTTTGTTGCAACATCACGTAACTCACAAAACATCGCTTCACAATATAAAACATACTTGAAAATATCTTCCTCACTGTTAAAGTTCACTTTACATAAACTGACTACAATTTGCGCCTTTTCAACATGTCGACCAGGACTTGACTCTCTAATAACCGCTTACGCACCCAAAAATCAGAGTTACAAGTACGTCAAAGATCACAGTGACAAAAGAAATAATTCACATAAGAATAGTATCATTGCAATATAAACATATCGATGTATCAAATTTACCTCTACATTAATGAAATCAAATCTGAATGTTGTCTCAGAAATATGTTAACTACTCTACAGAAACACAGTAGAATATTGTTGGTATGTAGAGATTGAGGTGAGGTGCCGTAATGGTTACGTAATTCAAGTACCATTACAGTGCGAAGCATTCAACGAAACATCACAGATATGGGCTTTCGGAACCGAAGGCCAACTCGTCTACCCTTGGTGACTGCACGACACAAAGCTTTACGCCTCGTCTGGGCCCGTCAACGCCGACATTGGACCGTTGATGACTGGAAATCTGTTGTCTGGTTGGACGAGTCTCGTTTCAAGTTCTATCGAGCGGATGGATGTGTACGTATAAGGAGACAACCTCATGAATCCACGAATCCTGCATGTTATCAGGGGACTGTTCAAGCTGGTGAAAGCTCTGTAACTGCGTGGAGCGCGTGCCGTTGGAGTGATAAGGGACCTTGACACGTCTAGATACGCGTCTGACAGGTGACACGCACGAACAATCCTGTCTGATCACCAGCATCCATTCACATCCATTGTGCATTCCAACGGACTTGGGAAATTCCAGCAGGACAATGCGATACCCCATACGTCGAGAATTGCTACAGAGTGGCTCCAGGAACACTCTTCTGAGTTTAAATACTTCCACTGGCCACCAAACTCCGCAGGTAAGAACATTATTGAGCATATCTGGGATGCCTTGCAACATGCTGTTTAGAAGAGATCTCCACCCTTTCGTACTCTTACGGATTTATAGACAGCTCTGTAGGATTCATTGTGACAGTTCCTTCCAGCACTACATAAGATATTAGTCGAGTCCGTGCCACGTCGTGTTGCGGCACTTTTGTACGTTCGCGGGGGCCCTACACGATATTAGGCAGGTGTACCAGTTTCTTTGGCCCTTCAGTGTTGATACTGTCTACAAACTGTGCGAATAGAATCAGTAATAATTAGCTAATAAACTAAAATTAATATTTTGTCCATTCTCAACAACTGTAGTCGTACACAATGAAATAACAAGCAACCAGTTGCATAAAAGAAATTTACTCTTAGTGCGTTTCTTCAGAAAGTCATACCTATCACATTATTTACGAATGTCAATAATAAAATGCATACACCAAAATACAACAAAAGTAGTTTTTGTGCTGACACTGAACTCCATGCATTTTGATGTATGCACATTGTTACTGAAGCTCACAAATAATGCGATAGGTATAACCTTTTGAAGAAGCGCACTAAGAACCCGAAACCAGTAAAGAAATTAAATGTCTTTTATGCAACTGATTGCTTATTATTTCATTAAATAAATTAAAACGTCATGTCTGATGTTGTGGTTTTACTGCATGAATAACGAAAATGTGGTAAGCGAAAAACTTTTTTGCTTATGCCATTTTGTGCGGAAACGTAGCGGAAAGTTTCATAAAGGTTAGAAATTATGTTTAAAATTTGTTATGAGTCACGAAGCGCTGTCTTCTTCGTCTTACTACGTCGAGTATTATTAACGTAGAACCAAACGTCGTTAATTCCTGCTCTTCATAGCGTAGCGTAGCGAATGCACAATGTGATATGTTTGCTACCAGTTCAGCGTAGCAGACGATGCGAATATATGTGCAGAAATACTTGTCGCGACTGTAGGCGGGGACGCGAACAACGAACATCGTTCCCTTATTTTATTATGATGATCGTTTGTCCCTACATAGGTCGGCGTCAACAAAATACTTCCGTATTCTAAGGAGGAAGTTGGTTATTGAAATTTCATGATAAGATTCCGCCGCAACGAAAAAGACATGAAACACAGCCACGATGTGGTAATTGTCCCACTATATACTACCTCATTACTGAAACGTCCTATTGTAAAATCTGTTTTGATATACTGTTTAATACAGTGAACTACAAAGCAAGAAGTTTTCAAGCTTGAGTAAATATATCTTAGAGACACAAGCAACATTTCTTTACTCCTTCAGATAATACTAGTCAATTCAAAATCTCCGTAAGTTCCGAAAAAAAGTAAAATCTCTTTTGTCACTGTTAACTGTCCTGAAACGTGACATCTAAATAATCTTACGACACATTCATTTTTTTACAATTGCTTTGTTCTATATTTGTATAAAAAGGAAATTTGTATTGAGATAACATTAATTAAAGTTGAGTGCTGCATTTGGAACGAAACCAGAGTAGCATGCGCAACAGAAACGCTATCACTTTTTTTCATCCATCTTCTTTTGTGTTCAAAACAAATAACAAACAGCTTTTTAATTTTATTTTGTACTTTGACCACCGTCTTAATCACAAAATGGTTCAAATGGCTCTGAGCACTATGGGACTTAACATATGAGGTCATCAGTCCCCTAGAACTTAGAACTACTTAAACCTAACTAACCTAAGGACATCACACACACCCATGCCCGAGGCAGGATCCGAACCTGCGACCGTAGCAGTCCCGTCTTAATCTTTTCAGTTTCTCAGTTTCTCTTTGATATACATTACGTTGAGGTATGTATGATGCGTATGGCTTTCGTAATTGTGACTGTAACCACATTTGTTTTAGGCAGTGGGATTTATTTTATTTTTATTTATTTTAGCGGTGGGATAATATTTCTTTTGCATGTTAACTTTGCTGTATTGAATTTTACACATCTATTCTCGAAGGTTTTGGTTTTCAACCGTCATCCACAGAAACCGCTCGAAAAATATGTGTAAAGTTTAATACAGCAAAGTTAACATACGTTTCTTCTGGTTTTAACAACGCCTGTTATGTATTTTGGATGTTATTGTTCTTCGGCTAGCGCTCGTATTTTGATCCCACATCTATTGTTTCAAGTTTTCTCCACATACCAACTGGTATGGCATTGCTCACTGGGTGTCAAATGTATTTTACCCCATCTCACCTACTACTTTGTACCAAGAACACATCACAACATTGGTGAGGAATTTAAAGTGTAGTAAGTTGTGACACATGTTGTTCCAGTTAAGATCCGTATGTTTTTGCTGCACTTTGTTAGATCTTAGTCTATCTATTAGTTAATTGTAAATTATTTTTGGCTGTTTTTTATCCCTGGAAAAAGTATTTTGCTCTATGTGTAACTCAGCTCTTTCACGAAAGATTTTACGTAGTTTATTGTCAGTTTGGTTTAACATTAACCAATCAGCTATAAGCGCATCCTCACTGCTACTAAGCATATTTAAAGGATAGGATCAGGCCAGACGAAAATAAATCCACAGATCATCTGAGATGCGAACAATATTTTTATTTTCTAAATACAACATGGGCGGTGAAAAAAAGTAACAAATATGTACAATAACAGTATCGTAACAATCAGATCTTACAGTGGGATGTTCACAGGTTTGAGTCTGAACAAGCTCTGGAACCTTCAAGGGAAGTCGAGGGTATGACAGGGAGCAGTAGGGAAATCTTTTGACTGGGAGACCGTTAGTTCCGATTGCCGCATTAAAAACATTCGGCTGCAGTATAAATGAGGAAGGAATACTTTGGAGTTGTGTACCATTAAGTTTACGAAGAGGCAGAGCCTTAGTGGAAGCTATCGACTTGTTTCCACAAGAAGTGGAAAGGACACAGCTAGCTGTATATTTAGCTGCTTGGACGAACGCTGTTGAGAGAGTGGAAATCGGACATTTCTCCTTTGGAACAGAAGTCACGCGAACTGCGAGAAACCTTCCCACGTGATCCGAAGCGGTGAAGTGGGTTTCGCGTCGGAATTTCTTTTGCCTCCGTTAGCTGGAGTTTTTCCAGGCACGTCTCGGCAGTTTTTCTTCGGAAGGACAGCCAACGCAGAATGCGTGTCCGACATGTGTGTCACTCGTTGATGGAGACAACGTCGAAATGAGCAACTGGAACAGGGAGCGAAAAACAGTGCGGAAGATTAGAGCTGTGGGCTGAATGCTGGGTGTGGAGTATTTATATGTTAGAAGACTAACATTTTATTTTTGTATCCTCGATCCACACAGATAGTTACACCAGTATGCCTACTGCTTCTTTTACAGTTTGCAGGAAAGGCAGTTTGCACATTCCAAAACTTACTTCCAGGCTCGAAAAAGTGTAAGTATGTCTCCTGAGACATATGCGAGTAGGAATGTCTCGTTTTCATAGGAGTAGGGTGATTTGAGTCCCGATAAGAGAATGGTTTTCTATGCTGCTTACAGCTTGATTCCGTGAAAAATTAGAGCGCAAGGTAGTCAGATGGTAGGCACAAGTTCGTAATATGGAAACACAATTCTACGAATTTCACCCGGGTCTGTTCACCCGCTGTATTGCAGCCGGTTTTGGTAAAGTTAACGTGGGGATTTAGAACATGTGCAGATGTAACCGTGAAATAGACTATCCACCAATCCAGAGCTGTTTTGATGATATGCGGAATTTATTAGTCAATACCTTTCACCTCATAGCGAAGAGAAAGCAAACCATTTTGTTGTACAACTAAGTATCAGCAGACTGCATACGGAGAAACAGCAACAGGGAGAGTATCCTATAACGTGTAGAATGGAATACGTATGGATTTCTACCTCTGTGAAGCCATGAGACATGTTTGATTCACCTGAAGCCAATACTGGCGTATGTCAGATTTGTTATGCAATCGTTTTCCACGCTAAGCATTCAAGTACTAGTTTTATGAATTCCAACGCGTTTTTCTTACTGGAACAAGAAAACGGCCTTTGAACTCAAAAAAACTAATAGCCGTATGTACTTAGCGTTAACTTCGCTGTAAGAGCGTACTTAGGTTTCCTGTTGATACCTGCGCGCGAAAAACGCAGTGCAAGAGGTATACTTCCTTTGTGTAACCGTGCTGTGCAAGGATTAACAGTAGTCTTCAGGAACTGTGGTGTAGCTCTAACGCTAGAACTAAAATGTAGTAGTGGCAGGAAGGGTTTGAAGACTAGTACGCCGACAAGCTAAGGTGGGACTGTGTGCTATCGTTGAAGCGTAGCGTTTGTAAGCGTGACACTATTTCTTCAGCTCTGAGCCTTCTAAGAATCTGCAGGAGTGGGATGTCTTTTGGCAATCTCTCCGAGTACACATTCCTCGGGCTGAGGAAAACAAGAGGAGCTGATACACTGTTTTGCGGAATTAACTGATGGAACGAGGTAGGAGAACATGAGGACATTATAGGATTTTGTGAAGTTAAATGGTGGAACGAGGTGGTTCTTGGGGAGACGTTGCAGAGCTTGACAAGACTATTGGGTTTAACCGCAGTGGATAACCGCATCTAGCCGTAGTAAGCATAGTGTGCGAACGCGGGAGCGGCCGCGTAGGCAGCGGGGGCAGCGTAGGCTGCGGGGGCGGCGATGGCCGCCTTAGCCACCAGTGGAGCGGGGGCTGCAGCGTAGGCGGCGGGGGCGGCGAAGGCTGCCTTGGCAACCAAGGGGGCCGCCACTGCAGGCGCTGCGGCGTAGGCGGCAGGGGCGGCGAAGGCTGCCTTCGCTACTAGTGGAGCAGCGACTGCGGGGGCTGCGGCGTAGGCAGCGGGGGCGGCGTAGGCGGCGGGTGCCGCATAGGCTGCGGGGGCGGCGAAGGCGGCCTTGGCCACCAGCGGAGCGGCGGCGTAGGCGGCAGGGGCGGCGTAGGCGGCAGGGGCGGCGTAGGCTGCAGGGGTGGCGAAGGCGGCCTTAGCAACCAACGGAGCGGCGACTGCGGGGGCGGCAGCGTAGGCTGCGGGGGCGGCGAAGGCTGCCTTAGCCACCAGAGGGGCGGCGACCGCAGGGGCGGCAGCGTACGCGGCGGGGGCGGCGTAGGCCGCGGCCGGGAAGGTGTAGGCGGCGGCTGCGGGGTAGGCGAGGGGGGCGGCGGCGGCGGCAGCGAGGAAGCCGCGCTTGTCGCGGGGGCGGACTCCCGGCTGCTCGACGGGCTCCGTGTCCTGCGCGGGTGCGGCGGCCTGGGGGCGGGCCTCCGCCTCCGGCTCCAGCTCCTCCCTCTGGGCGGCGGCGCTGCCCAGCAGCAGCAGCACGGCGCAAGAGATCACCTGTGGGGAGGAGCGTACATCAGCAGGTCAGGGAGTTAAGAAACGACTGAGGCTAAGGTGTACGAGGCCACATCGCAAAGTAAGGTACACATTATTATGGCAGGGCAAGTGTGAATGCTGCACAAGACTTCAAAGTGACACCGATACATAAAACTGTTTTTCATCATAGTCACGAAAGCTGTGTAAACAGCTAGCAATCAGTCACTTCTTCAACAGTAAAAATCCCCTCCTTTGTCACAGAACATTGTGTGAATGTCCTCACCGTTGGAAAATCTTTTTCGTCGCGGATTTTTTTTTCAGCTTGCCCAAAGACGGAACTCGTAGGGTGCAAGATCAGGATTTCACCCACATCTCTGCGGCCTCACCGTTTCCCTACAGCTGGACGTGATATTGCGTTTTGTCCATATACCGCGAGAATTCCACACTGAATCTATATGCAATTTAGACAGTTTTCCCACACGAATCATACTATCGTGCATACTTCAACTTTGGAGTACGTTTCCGCTTGCTGCAACGTTTCACTAGCAAACTTTAACATCGCTATGACTGAAGTAACAAATCAAAGTTCGTACCGAGGCTGGATTCGAACCCAGGTCACTAGGCAGATGCCTCGATGACCACACCATCGTGGCACAGTGGATTTGTACAACCACAGGAACCCTACCCTAGCACGCCTCCCTTCTCAATCCAGATTGCCATTCATGCCTCAGTCCACTTGCTATTCCCCCTGAACTCTAACAGCCCCTCAGCTGTCCTGGAAGAGCACCTCAGCATCGAAAGAAACGGGGGATCCTACCTGGAACTCAGACATATGTGCTTTAACCAAGTGGAGTTCCTTGTCGTTCCAATACAGCTGGAGAGCCTCTGCAGACGCGCTAGGGTACTTCGTGCAGTCGTGTAGAGCCACTGTACCGTGCTGACGTAGTGAGCAGAAGACCTGGGCACAAATATTCATTTGTCGCTCCGGTCTCCATATACAAGGTGAGTCACCTAACGTTACCGCTGGATATATTTCGTAAACCACATCAAATACTGACGAATCGATTCCACAGACCGAACGTGAGGAGAGGGGCTAGTGTAATTGGTTAATACAAACAATAAAAAAATGCACGGAAGTACGTTTTTTAACACAAACCTACGTTTTTTTAAATGGAACCCCGTTAGTTTTGTTAGCACATCTGAACATATAAACAAATACGTAATCAGTGCCGTTTGTTGCATTGTAAAATGTTAATTACATCCGGAGATATTGTAACCTAAAGTTGACGCTTGAGTACCACTCCGCTGTTCGATCGTGTGTATCGGAAAGCACCGAATTACGTAGGGATCCAAAGGGAACGGTGATGGACCTTAGGTAGAGAAGAGACTCGAACAGCACATTACGTCCACATACTAACACCTTTTTATTGGTCTTTTTCACTGACGCACATGTACATTACCATGAGGGGTGAAGTACACGTACACACGTGGTTTCCGTTTTCAATTACGGAATGGAATAGAGTGTGTCCCGACATGTCAGGCCAATAGATCAACCTTGTAACAGAGGTTTCCCCTTAATTTCTGCGAGGAATCCTGCTTTCTCTCTCCCTTGTCAGAAAACAGAGAGACACAGTTAGTGCTATCTCAGCCATTGTTTAGTATTTTTCTCTATCGGTAACCTCTGGCTTCAGTCATCTTTGGTGGTGTGGTGACGCTTTTGTTAACAGTGTGTGTGTGTGTGTGTGTGTGTGTGTGTGTGTGTTTGTGTTTTATTTTTCCGAATTTTCTCTGCAAATCGAGGTTTTAAATTCACGTACATGCTGCAGTTTTGCCCTAAAAATGTGTGGTCACCTGTCGAAGTATTCGGCGGTTGTCTATGACGTGACCCGGCTGCATTTCCGTAAGTTATTTGAATATTTTACAGGCCGGGAGAAAATCAGTTCTCACACACAATCTATGTGGATGTAGAACCAATTTCAAAAACATCTCGATGTTGCCTACGAACTCCTTCTTCCGGGCGCTTCCAGAGAACGGCGCCAGATGTACAGTCCTCGTCATGAGGAGCACGCGCAGTGTTTATGTGTGCGCGGAGTAAAGCGTCGGTCACGTGACCCGATTGAGAGTGTGGCCAGGACGCGACGAATTGACGGATGAGCGACAGAGCCGCTTTCCACACATTGCGACAGCCCGGGCTGTCGTGGACTCCAGCGAGAAGCGACACATTTCTTTCACCGCGGGCACGCTACTGGCACCATTCCAATTAGTTGCGGTTCGTGCTTACTCAGCCGTTCAAAAACCGTAAACTCTTCTATAATTTGTCGCTCGGTTTGACTCGGAGTCTCCACAGCAATAGTCATACAGTATCTCATAGACGTAGTCCTGGCAGAGCCAAAAGAGAAAAAAACGTGCTATTAGTGTTTTCTGTGGCCTTGCAGATCGCTTTGATTGTGTGGGCTGGCGAAGTCTACTACGGAAACTAAAATTTTATGGCATTAATGGTATCCCACCTGCATCGATTGAGTTTTCTTGCAGAAAGCAGAGGATAAAATTGACAGATTCTGTCGCAAGAATGAAATTAAAGTGACAATGAGTGCTGTATAATATGTTGCGTCCCACAAGGATCGGTACTGGCTCCACTTTTGTTCTTAACCTATATAAATGATCTTCCAGTGATTTTAGAGTGCAGTTGGAAACTGTAACGTTTGGTGGTTAGAGAAGCAAATCTGTCAGGGGTCCAAACTCAGTCTTACCAGGCACACTTCAAGTGATAGCTGAATACGTCCACAACTAGTTCACATCAAACAGTTTGAGTCTTAATTCTGCAAACATGCATGCTACTCAGTTTAAAACAAGCATAAATAACCCTCCAGTAACGCAAGTAGACGTTTTTAGTCATCTAATAAGTGAGAAACTTTTCGATTCAATTCTTTGGGTTTCAGCGAGATAACAGGTTGTTAGGCAGTTAACACACAGACCTACCAATGAAGAAACACATTTAAGTACATCTTGCTATTAGTCACCTAAAAACAACGTATTTGCTCAGCTGAAGCGAACAGTAATATTACAGGGAAAAGCAAATAAACGTAATCCGTATAATCAAGTAAATACTAAGAGAGCAATAAAAGACATTTCATATAACTGGGGATCCAGCAACTTCTTTTGAAAGTGATACTTTCTTTCTAGTTGACCAGGTCACATTTAAGTGACATAACCACAAACTTTATTAAGTGGTATGGTGAATTCATTCTTAATGAAATGTGCAGATTAAATTCCTAAGAATTCACATCTTTTGTTAATGTGCTCTACATTCATGAAGGTGTTCCTCCTTCATGATATCTGTGGATCGATCACCATGATGAATGGTCACCCATCAGCTACAAAATTTGTACCCAACTTACGTAGAGCAGTGCTTCAAACAGTGGACTAAGGGAGTTCAAATATTGGGCGAAGCAATGTAACACCAAAAATTCAGAAATGACACTAAATATTTGGCTGCGAATGGTGGAATATTTCCACAAAGACGGCGACGGCAGCCCAAGTGGGCTACTGAGTTCGCTAGAGACCCACAAGAGGTAAGATCTACAGTACTGGCAGTTTGCTACTCCACCGGCAAACTGACTCTCCAGTTTGATTCAAATCCACGCACTCTAAGAAGGTCGAAGAAAAGGAAAAATGGAAATGAGCGTTTGGCGTCATTGGCCGGGGAGGCTCATTACGGGGTAGGTCCAGCCGCCTTGGTGCAGCTCTTATCACATTCGACGCCTCATTGGGCGACCTGCGCGCCGGATTGGGATGAAATGATGATGAAGACAACACAACACCCAGTCCCTGAGCAGAGAAAATCCCCGAGCCAGCCAGGAATCGAACCCGGGCCCGTCGGACGGCAATCCGTCACGCTGACTACTCAGCTCTCGGGGCGGAAGGTGGAAGAAATGAAAAGACTCATCACCAGCTGTCTGGAAGCTATTCCCAGCTAGCTGCTGTCACTCCAACGACAATTCCAAGGGAGACAATTGCTCACAAATGAAGTTCTCCAAGCGCAAACAACACCCACCATATGGCGTTCTGTCGGCCACGCGAAGGCTGAAATCGAGAAAGCTTCTTCAAAGCAATAGAGGAGTAGGAACTAAAATCGGCCCAGACTCGAGAATTCAAGAGACGGATGGTACCATCAGAAGAATTAGTCCCAGCGCATTATGAAAAACGGTAAATCTGGAAATCCCTTAAAATATTGCACGCAAGAACAACAGAATCCAAAGTAAATCTCCAAAAATCGGGAGACCAGCTCCTTCTGATCTGTGAAGTCCAAAGAAGCCATCACGTATTTCTACCCTGATTACCCCACCCAGTGCAGCCCAAGGACCTGATAAAGCACCTGACATTCCATGCTTCTACGTTAAACCATCATTCTGTTTTGTAGCATACAATTTGTAATATGTGGCAGCAGAACAGTTTTATCCCCATAACGTTTACTTCTTTTTCTATTTGTATTTATAATGTAGTGCTCCTAAGACGAAAAAAAAACCCGTTAAGTTCTAAGAATCATCATTTACATTAAAAAACAGTATTGACCAGATTTGTTTCATACATACATCTAGATCCACATGACTGCTGCGCAGTTAATACTTTTTGCCTGACAGAGGATTCTCAGAACCACTATCAGACTATTTCTAGACCCTTCCATTGTAGAATATCACGTGGGCAAAATGAACACCTAACTGTTCCCGTACGAGCTCAGACTTCTCTTATTTAATTACGATAGTCCCCTCTCCCTATGTAGGTGAGAGACAAGCAAATATTTTCGAGTTCGGAAGAGTTAGTTAGTTAGTTGGTTTGGGGAAGGAGACCAGACAGCGTGGTCATCGGTCTCATCGAATAAGGGAAGGATGGGGAAGGAAGTCGGCCGTGCCCTTTCAGAGGAACCATCCCGGCATTTGCCTGGAGTGATTTAGGGAAATCACGGAAAACCTAAATCAGGATGGCCGGACGCGGGATAGTTCGGAAGAAATATGGTGATTGAAGTGTCGTGAAAACATGTAGCCGTAACAAAAAATGCGTTTGTTTAAATGGTTGCCACCACAACTTGTTTATCGTATCAGTGACTCTCTCTCGCCTACTTTGCGGTAACACTAAACAAGCTGGACTACTTTCAACTTTTCCGATGTCTACCATCAGTCATACATGGAAGGACTCCGTATTACGCACCGTCACTCTAGTAGAGGACGAAAAAGCGTGGCGTATTTAATAGATCTGTTGCATTTTCTAAGTGTTCTACCAGAAAAAGGCAATCTTTGGTAATTTAATGGTCTCATTTTCAGTACTGATATGGACTGCCCACTTATCACGATCGATATGAAATGAGATGAACAGTTAAGATCAGTAGCACAGAAGACGGCCGGCCGGAGTGGCCGAGCGGTTCTAGGCGCTGCAGTTTGGAACAGCGCGACCGCTACGGTCGCAGGTTCGAATCCTGCCTCGGGCATGGATGTGTGTGTTGTCCTTAGGTTAGTTAGGTTTAACTAGTTCTAAGTTCTAGGGGACTGATGACCTCAGTCCCATAGTGCTCAGAGCCATTTGAACCACAGAAGACGCCTGGCATGTAAGATTTATTTGCACGGTCGTGTGATAGTACTGTGCGTCTTTTAAAGGACCTATTCAAAGCTACTGTTCCAACATTCTTAGTCTTTATCTAGCACTCGCGACTGTGGTCATGGAATAAATTCTCAGACGCGCCGCCGGAACCGCAAACGTCCGGTTCAGCTGTCACGATTTTTGCACCGTAAGTGTTCGTGGAACTGAAATTGGAGCGTTTAACAGAAAAGTGACCTTCCCACGGAACGGTCTTAGACATTTTAGAGACAAGTATTCGAGGAAGATAGTGTGATAATTCTACTGACTGGACCATATATGTAGCTAATGATAATGAGAATATTGTTGTTGTTGTGGTCTTCAGTCCTGAGACTGGTTTGATGCAGCTCTCCATGCTACTCTATCCTGTGCAAGCTTCTTCATCTCCCAGTACTTACTGCAACCTACATCCTTCTGAATTTGCTTAGTGTATATATCTCTTGGTCTCCCTCTACGATTTTGACCCTCCACACTGCCCTCCAATGCTAAATTTGTGATCCCCTGATGCCTCAGGGGATGTATGTAGCCATGTATGGAAGTGAAACATGGACGATAAATAGTTTAGAGAAGAAGAGAGGAGGAGGAGATTAGTGTTTAACGTCCCGTCGACAACGGGATCATTAGAGACGGAGCGCAAGCTCGGGTGAGGGAAGGATGGAGAAGGAAATCGGCCGTGCCCTTTCAAAGGAACCATCCCGGCATTTCCCTGAAGCGATTTACGGAAATCACGGAAAACCTAAATCAGGATGGCCGGAGACGGGATTGAACCGTCATCCTCCCGGACAAGAAGAGAATAGAAGCTTTTGAAATGTGGTGCTACAGAAGAATGCTGAAGATTAGATGGGTGGATCACATAACTAATGAGGAGGTATTGAATAGAATTGGGAAGGAGTTTGTGGCACAACTTGACTAGAATGAGAATAAGGTACAGAGATTAGGTTGGGTACCGAGGTACAAAGCAATGTTTCTCACGTTTCAGACGTGGATGAAATAGAACATAGGCTAAAACTAAACTGTCCGAAGAAGCCTCGTAAGACCCTACTGTATCGACCGACCGCCATGTCATCCTCAGATGTTAGGCGTCACTAGATGCGAATATGGAGGGACATGTGCTCAGCACACCGCTATCCCAGCCGTTGTCAGTTTTCGTGACCGGCGCTGGTGCTTCTCAATCAAGTAGCTCCCCAATTGGCCTCACAAGGGTTGAGTTCACGCTGGGAATAGGACATGGAATCGTTAACATTGGTACATAGAACCATTCATCTTGTATGTAACAGTAGGGCAAGAAGGTAAAAATAGCGCCACTTGATAGCCTTGTGGAGCTGCAGAATTGTGTAAAGTTGTAGAGATTGGCCCCACATATAAATTACGAGAAGTTACAAAGTAATCCCGCTTTCAGCTTGAAGGTTGATTTGAGTACTGCAGTTCCTTTCTGGGCTTCTCCTCCTATAAGAAATGGTACTCCTTTTACTTTCTCTGACATTCGCACTCATTTACCCAGTCAGTCACAGTTAGGCCTGCTCTGAACCCTGGTGAAACTTCAGATGCAATAGGAACGGTAGGTGACAGATAAGATTCTAGAACCAAGTGAAGATTGAACACTGGACCTTACAGGCAGATATGGGTATAAAGATAGGAAGCATTAGTGATACTGCTATAGAGCCTTGTGACAGTGGAGAACTGAACTGCGTAAAATTATCGAGACTGGTCTCAGTGGTGACGCCGAGATGACGACGTTGGCTCTGTTGTGCATGTCATATATAGTAAAAAAGTAATGTTGTATATACAATGGTGCCGTGTGTCGCTGAAGAATTATGTAAAATTGCCGACTGATGTCAAGTATCAGTCTAGGATGTGTTGTACGTTGACGAGCTTCAGAAGACCATATTTGATTTGTTTTATATATATGATACATGAAAGAAGTAATATTGGTCCTATGATAATGACGTGTGACACTGGAGAATTTTTTTCCAGTAGTGGTCCTGTGATAGTGACCTGTAACAATGGAGAACGTATTTCTGTAAAATTACAGAGGTTGATCTCAGACAGCAATTTACGGGAAATTACCTGTGATGAACCGTAGATGGAGCTGTTTGCTCAGTTGTATATATCTGATCTAGTAAGGAAGGAGTAGTGGTCCTATTGCAGAACCTTGTGGCACTACAGAATTTGTGCAGACTTACAGATTGTTCTCAGATATTAATTTACGACTAGGTATCTGCGGTGAATGCCAGACATCAGTCGTCGTTCTGCAATCTGAGTCCGGTGTAGGAAAAACATAATGTTGATTCCACTCTGGTAACTTTTGGCACAGCAGAATTTATGACATCATAGTGATTGGTGTGAGATGCAGTATATAAGAAGTTATATGCTGACGAGCTACAGACGACCATGTTTACTCAGTTGAACTTATGAAACGTGAGAAATAAAATTTGGTATTATTATAGTGCCTTGTGGTAGTGTAGAATCTAATAGTGCAAAGTTCCAGAGACTGATCTCAGAGGGATATCTACAGTAAGTTTTCAGTTGTGACTCATAGATAATGATATATGATCCGTTGTACGTATTTGATGCGGAAAAGAAGTAATGTTGGCCCCGAAATGGTGCCTTGAGGTATTTCAGAAAACACTAATTTGACTGTCGGGGCATTGCATGTAGATCGTGGCTAGTGAGTCAGCCTGTCGGTTATGCAACAGCAGAGTATCGGGCTCGAAGTGTAGACGCATACGTAGCTGCGGACTTACCAGAAAGCGGTTCATGTTGTAGGCGTGGTGGGCGGTGCTGCTGTGGAGCTAGCTGGAGTGTGCCCGGGACAGCGCGCAGACGGCTTTTATACCGGCTGCCCGCTCGCCTCTTACGACAGCAGACGAGCGCCGCAGAAGTCGCATCACGCCCTCGAGATTGTCCAACAGCCCGGAGGCGGCTTTCGCGGCGGGCGCGCTGCCCACCATCCGACACCCATTCGTCCCGTCTGCCTGTGGCCTCGTTGGCTCACCGTCCACATAGGCGCCAGCCGACGCGTTCGCTAGCCCAGTCCTTCGCCGCGGCAGCCCTTTACACTGGCCTGTGATCGGTCATCATTTGGTTGAAGAATCACGAAAGGAGACTGTATACCAGGAACACACCTCGAGACACCGGAAAGTTTCATACTGATTACATCATGGTAAGACAGAGACTTTGGAACAAGATTTTGAATTGTAAGACATTTCCAGGGGCAGTTGAGAACTCCGAGCACTATTCATTGGTTATCAACAGTGGATTAAATCTAAAGAAACAGCAAAAAGATAGGAAATTTAGGAGACGGGCCTGTGTAAGTTGAAAGAACCAGAGGTTGAGAGTTTCAGAGAGACGGTAAGGGCAACGACTGACTAGAGCTGTGGAAAGAAATACAGTAGAATACGAATGGGTAGCTTCAGAGGCAAATATTAAATGTATCAGAATGTCAAATAGCTAAAAAGACCTTGAATAACACAGAACATCTACATACATACTCCGCAATCCACAATACGGTGTGTGGCGGAGGGTACCTCGTACCACAAGTAGCATCTTCTCTTCCTGTTCCACTGCAAAACAGAACGAGGGAAAAATGACTGCCTATATGCCTCTGTACGAGCCCTGATCTCTCTTATCTTATTTTGTGGTCTTTCCGCGAAATATATGATGGCGGCAGTAAAATTGTACTGCAGTCAGCCTCAAATGCTGTTTCTCTAAATTTCCTCAATAGCGATTCGCGAAAAGAACGCCTCCTTTCCTCCAGAGACTCCCACCCGAGTTCCTCAATCATTTCCGTAACACTCGCGTGATGATCAAACCTACCAGTAACAAATCTAACAGCCCGCCTCTGAATTGCTTCTATGTCCTCCCTCAATCCGACCTGATAGGGATCCCAAACGCTCGAGTAGTACTCAAGAATAGGTCGTATTAGTGTTTTATAAGCGGTCTCCTTTACAGATGAACCACATCTTCCCAAAATTCTACCAACGAACCGAAGACGACTATCCGCCTTCCCCACAACTGCCATTACATGCTTGTCCCACTTCATATCGCTCTGCAATGTTACGCCCAAATATTTAATCGGCGTGACTGTGTCAAGCGCTACACTATTAATGGGGTATTCAAACATTACGGAGTTCTTTTTCCTATTCATCTGCATTAATTTACATTTATCTATATTTAGAGTTAGCTGCCATTCTTTACACCAATCACAAATCCTGTCCAACTCATCTTGTATCCTCCTACAGTCACTCAACGACGACACCTTACCGTACACCACAGCATCATCAGCAAACAGCCGCACATTGCTATCCACCCTATCCAAAAGATCATTTATGTAGATAGAAAACAACAGCGGACCTACCACACTTCCCCTGGGGCACTCCAGATGATACCCTCACCTCCGATGAACAATCACCATCGAGGACAACGTATTGCGTTCTATCACTTAAGAAGTCTTCGAGCCACTCACATACCTGGGAATCAATCCCATATGCTCGTACCTTAGTTAGGAGTCTGCAGTGGGGCACCGAGTCAAACGCTTTCCGGAAGTGAAGGAATATGGCATCCGTCTGATACCCTTCATCCATGGTTCGCAAGATATCATGTGAAAAAAGGGCTAGTTGCGTTTCGCAGGACCGATGCTTTCTAAAGCCGTGCTGATGCATGGACAGCAACTTGTCTGTCTCAATAAAACTCATTATATTCGAACTGAGAATATGTTCGAGGATCCTGCAACAAACCGATGTTAAGGATATTGGTCTCTAATTTTAAGGGTCCGTCCTTCTACCCTTCTTATATACAGGCGTCACCTGCGCTTTTCTCCAGTCGCTCGGGACTTTACGTTGGGCAAGAGATTCGCGATAAATGCAAGCTAAGTAAGGAGCCAATGCAGTAGAGTACTCTCTGTAAAACCGAATTGGAATCCCATCAGGACCTGGCGATTTATTTATTTTCAACCCATTCAGCTGCTTCACAACCCCAGGGATGTCTATCACTATGTCCTCCATACGGGAATCTGTACGAGACTCAAATGGCGGTATGTTTGTACGATCCTCCTGCGTGAAAGATTTCTCAAATGCTACATTTAAAATTTCAGCTTTCGTTTTGCTGTCTTCCCTTGCCAGGCCAGACTGATCAGTGAGTGACTGGATGGACACCTTCGACCCGCTTGAATTTAACTGGTTAAAGAAGAAAACATAATAACGCAGCAGAAGTAGCAGGCGAAAGGAAATACAAACGTCTAAAAAATAAGACTGACATAAAGTGGAAAATGGCTAAGCAGGAATGGCTAGAGCATAAATGTAAGCGTTGGAAAATATATTTCGCTAGGAAAAGTCAGATACTAGGCCTGGAAGGGAGAGGAACTTGAAGGCAATATTACAGAACTCGAAGACGATGTATATAAAGATGAGATGTAAAATAAGATACTACGAGCAGAATTTGACAGAGCACTGAAAGACCTAAGTCGAAATTAGGCTCCGCGAGTACACGACATTCTGCCAGAACTACTACTAGCCTTGGTAGAGCGAGCCATGACAAAACTCCTCCACTGGTGTGCAAAGTGTATGAAAAATGTTACCACGAATTCTTCACAGAAGAGTTGAATAGCTGTTAGAAGCTGGGAAGCATATTTTAAATTGTAAGACTTTCCAAGGGCAGTTGTGAACTCTGACCACAATTCAATGGTTATCAACAGTAGATTAAATCTAAAGAAACAGCAAAAATATAGGCAATTTAGGCGACGGACCTGTGTAAGTTGAAAGAACCAGAGGTTGTTGAGAGTTTCAGAGGGAGCATTAGGCAACGATTGACTAAAGCAGTGGAATACGAATTGGTAGCTTTGAGAGACAAATATTAAATGTAGCAGAGTGTCAAACAGGTAAAAAGACCTTGGATGACACAGTAGATATTGAATTTAATTCATGAAAGAAGAAAATATAAAAACGGAACAAAAGAAGCAGGCGAAAGGAAATATAAATGTCTAAAAAATAAGACTGACATGAAGTAGAAAATGGCTAAGCAGGAATGGCTAGAGGATAAATGTAAGGGTTGGAAAACATATTTCGTTAGGGAAAGTCAGATACTTGGCTTAGAGGGGAGAGGAACTTGGTGGCAAAATTACAGAACTCGAAGACGATGTATATAAAGACGAGATGTGAAATAAGATACTACGAGCAGAATTTGACAGAGCACTGAAAGACATAAGTCGAAACTAGGCTCCGCGAGCACACGAGATTCCGCCAGAACCGTTACTAGCCTTGGTAGAGCTAGCCATGACAAAACTCTTCCATCTGGTGTGCAAAATGTATGCAAAATACTGCCACGAAATCTTCACAGAAGAGTTAAATAACTGTTAGAAGCTGACCTCGTGCAAGATCAGTTTGTATTCTGGAGTATGCAGGAACACGCGAGGCAATACTGACGCTACGACTACTTTTAGAAGACAAGTTAAGGAAAGGCAAACCTAGCACTTGTAGACTTACAGAAAGCTTTTGACAATGTTGACTAGAATACCCTCTTTGATATTCTGATGATTGGAGGGGTATAATACAGGGAACGAAAGGCTATTTACAATTTGTACAGAAACCAGATGGCAGTAATAATAGTCGAGGGGGTGAAACGGATGCAGTGGTTGAGAAGCAGTGACACGTATTGTAGCCTATCCCCAATGTTATTAGATCTGCACATTGAGGAAGCAACAGAGGAAACAAAAAAATTGGGGTAGGAATTAAAGTTCAGGGAGAATAAATAAATATTTTGAGGTTTCGATGACGTAATTCTGTCAGAGACAGCAAAGGGCTTGAAAGAGCAGTTGAACGAAATCGACAGTGTCTCAAAAGGAGGATATAAAATGAACATCAACAAACGCAAAACAAGAATAATGGAATGTAATCGAATTACATCAGGTAATGCTGAATCAATTAGATTAGAAAACGAGACAAAGTGGTAAATGATTTGGTCATTTCGGCAGCAAAAGAACTGGTGATGAGAGGATTGAAAATATAGACTGGCAATGGCAAGAAAGGTATTTCTGAAAACACAAGTTTGTTAACATCGAATATAGATTTAAGTGTTAGGAAGTCTTTTCTGAAAGTATTTGTATGGAGTATAGGCATGTATGGAAGTAAAAGATGGACGATGAACAGTTTAAACAAGAAGAAAATGCAGGCTTTTGAAATGTGGTACTATAGAAGAATGCTGAAGATTGGATGGGTAGATCATGTAACTAATAAGGAGGTAATGAATAGAATTGGAGAGAAAATAAATCTGTGGCACAACCTGACTAGAAGAAGGGATAAACTGATATGACCCATTATGAGACATCAAAGAATCACCAATTTAATATCGGAGGGAAGTGGAGGGGGGACGGAAGGGGGATTAGAAACTGTAGAGGGAGACCAAGATGAATACATTAAGCGGATTCAGAAGGGTATAAGTTGCAGTAATTATTCGGAGCTGTAGCTGCCTGCAAGGGATTGAGTAGCATGGAAAGCTGCATCAAACTAATCTTCGATCTGAAGAACACAACAATAACAACAGTCATCTATCCAGTGGTTAGAGGCCGTCCTCCACCTTTTCCTAACTTGTGCTAATAATCTGATAATTTCTCCGTAGATGCTTCACCCTTGGGGCGATCAGAGGCTGCCTCCCCATTATGAGCGGTTGTAACAAGCTGTGGTCGGTCAGACTGGCTATTCGACTAAGGCGCATTTCCTCGCCTTCGAATCGGACATTATCCAGCGATTGACGTTTGTCTGTAGCGGCGGGAAGATCCGCCAGGAAACAGAGTTTGTGGGCTCATTAGTTAATATCGTGTGTTTTGTATGCTGATTGCAGATAAGCTTTTGGTCTACCGAGCGACTTGCCCTCAATTTTAGGCGATTACAAGACAATAGAAAGAAAACAAAAACAAATTTGTTTCTTTCACGTCTATAATCACAAACTTGTAGGTCCTCAGACTATCGGTTTCGATTAGCAATGGCCATTTGCAGATCCGTTTTAAAAACATGACCTAACATAATGTTTTTAAAAAAGATCTGAGGGTGGTTAGTGCTGACCGAAGCCGGTAGTCTGAGAACCTACATGTCTGTGATCATAGACTGAAACAAAAAAATGTCAAATAGTTCAAATGGCTCTGAGCACTATGAGACTTAACATCTGAGGTCATCAGTCCCCTAGAACTTAGAACTACTTAAACCTAACTAACCTAAGGACATCACACGCATCCATGCCTGAGGCAGGATTAGAACCTGCGACCGTAGCGATCTCGCGGTTCCAGATTGTACCGCCTAGAACCGCACGGCCACCTCGGCCGGCCAAAGAAATTTGTTTTACACTTTTTGGATCACTATTTCGTTCGCGACCATGTGGTGCATTTTATGTGGCCTCAGGACTGCTGCTCAACATACAGTCTAAGACAAAAAAGAAATGGAACGACGCACCATGAAGGAATTATCCGAATGCGATGGAAATCGGTAGGTGTGCTGTAAATGTGCAGGCAAACACACGATTAAAATGTCGGAAAAATTGGATGGTTTATTCAAGAGAAATGGCTTCACAAATTGAACAGCTCAATAACGCTTTGGTCCATCTCTGTCCCTTACGTAAGCAGTAATTCGGCTTGACATTGATTGCCAGAGTTGTTAGATGCTCTCCTGAGGGGTATTGGCCAAATGTTGTCCAATAGAAGTGTTACAACGTCAAAATCCCGAGCTGAAAACGTTCTCAACTGGGGAGAGATCCCGCAACCTTGCTGGCGAAGGCAGAGTTTGGAAACGACGAAGAAACTTTCGCCGTATGCGGGCGGGCATTGGCTTGCTAAAATGTAAGCCAGAATCGTTTACCATGATGTGTACGAAAATGGGCCATAGACTATCGTCGTATCGCTGTGCTGAAAGGGTGGCGCGGTTGACAAATAAAGCGGTACTGCTATGAGAAGAAATGCCATCCCAGACCATGGAAATGGAAATGAGCGTTTGGCGTCATTGGCCGGGAGGCCTCTTATGGGGCAGGTCGGGCCGCCTTGGTGCAGCTCTTATTACATTTGACGCCATATTGGGCGATCTGCGCGCCGGATGGGGATGAAATGATGATGAAGACAACAAACACCCACTCCTTGAGCGGAGAAAATCCCCGACCCAGCCGGGAATAGAACCCGGGCCCCTTAGGACGGCAGTCCGTCACGCTGACCATTTAGCTATCGGGGCGGGCCCCAGACAACTGTTCGTTTCTCATCGGTGTTGAGTTCGATGCGAGACTCATGCCATTATATGAGACTCTGGGACTAAGACGTGTCTGGAGACACCCCAGGCAATGGTAGGATACCAACCTGAATATCGTCTGCCATAGAGCCCAACAGTCAAGAGTAATGGTCTGGCATATAGTTTCTTTTCATAGCACCACCCCTTTGGTTGTCATCAGCGGCACCTTTACATCACAGTGGTGCGTTGACGATATTCTACGCCCCGATCTGTTGCCCTACATTGCAAGCCATCCCAGGCTTACACTTCAGCAAGAGAATGCCCGTCGCACGCCGATAGTGTTTCTGCTGCTCGTCTTTGTACTTTCCAGACCCTATTTTGGCCTGCAGCGTCGCCGGATCTCTCCCCAGTTGAGAACGTTTGGAGCATTATTGACAGAGTCCTGCAACCAACTCGGGATTTTGACGACGTAACCCACCAGTTGGACAAAATCTGGCATTATACCCTTCAGAGGGAGAGCATCCAAAAACTCTACATCAGGACCCCGCAGAGTAAAAACTTGCATAAGGTCTAGAGGTGGATCAACCCGTTTATGATTTGCTAGATTTGTAATGCTCTTTCTCTCGAATTTCAATCACTTGTTTGGTCGTACGGTAGCGTTCTCGCTTCCCACGCCCGGGTTAGATTCCCGGCGGGGTCAGGGATTTTCTCTGGCTCGTGATGGCTGGGTGTTGTGTGCTGTCCTTAGGTTAGTTAGGTTTAAGTAGTTCTAAGTTCTAGGGGACTGATGACCATAGCTGTTAAGTCCCATAGTGCTCAGAGCCATCAATCACTTGTTTGTGCATGTGTATCACATCTATCGATTTCTGTCCTATTCGGGCAATTTCTTCGTGGTGCACCATTTTTTGCCTTAGAGTGTAACTGAAGAGAGATTTTAATGTATTTTTCGATGGCTGGCTCGCTATATTTGTGCCATCAACTGTTTCATTAATACTATTAATGTACAACGGTATGAACACAGGTACTGGATTTTATGTCTGCCTGGAGTGGCAAACATACGTTGGAATTGGTAGCAGGACGTGACCGAGGAGTGACGCGAGATCTGATGGCCGAGAACAGACTAGTCTCAAAGTAAGGCGACAGCGATCAGAAAGATTACTTATATTTATTCTCCACACTGAAGCAGGCACCGTCTATTGCTCTCATAGCAAGTAGCTACGTAATTAAGTTCACAATACAATTCACAAATCCACAGTGCAATCCAAATCGTAACTAAGTTCTAAGCCCAAGGTTGTCATATAGGATCTATACAATAACACTTCGATATTAACACAGCTAGCGAGCAAGAGCGAGTTGCCGTGGCGTCAGGTGTGTGCTCCCGTTATATCTCGTGGCCACAGAGGGAGCTGCAGGCAAGAACTGTTGAATGGCGCGGCGTCTTCAGCCGGAGATAACGCCGTGAACCTCCGGCGGCCGCGACGTGAAGCTAAGGCCGACCACCGCGCATGTGCTGCCGGGCTGAGCGACGGCAGGGAGTGCGTGATTCGGTTACGTCCGTGGACATAGCACTGGAGAATGTATGTAAAACTGTTTCTACGACTGTGCCTGCAGTTAATGCAGTCTTTGGTTTTACAAGGAATCCGCAGCGGCGGGATCGACTTCTTCAAACCGTGTGAACGGTGATGTAGGTTAAAATCCAAGGTACCGCACTCTGCAGCAATTCAGCCTTGTGGGCCCTCGTTTCGCCTGCATCTACATACAGTAGATACACCGCAAGACACCGAACTATGCATGGCGGAGAGTATTCTGTACCATTGCTAGTCATTTCCTTTCCAGTTCCACTTGCAAATCGAGCGAGGGAGAAACTACTCTCAATATGCCTCTGCATGAGCCCCAATTCCTCATATATTCGTGGTCGTTACGCGCAATGTACACTACCGGCCATTAAAATAGTTACACCACGTAGATGAGCTACTACAGACGCGAAATTTAAACGACAGGAAGAAGTTGTGATATGCAAATGATTAGCTTTGCAGAGCATTTACACAAGGTTGGTGCCGGTGGCGACACGTAAAACGTGCTGACATGAGGAAAGTTTCCAACCGATTTCTCATACACAAACATCAGTTGACCGGCGTTGCCTGGTGAAACGTTGTTGTGATGCCTCTTGTAAGGAGGAGAAATGCGCACCATCACGTTTCAACTTTGATAAAGGTCGGATTGTAGCCTATCGCGATTACAGTTTATCCTGTCGCGACATTGCAGCTCGCGTTGGTCGAGATCCAATGACTGTTAGCAGAATATGGAATTGGTGAGTTCAGGAGGGTAATACGGAACGCCGTGTTGGATCCCAACGGCCTCGTATCACTAGCAGTCGAGATGACAGACAGGCATCTTATCCGCATGGCTGTAACGAATCGTGCACCCACGTCTCGATCCCTGAGTCAACAGATGGGGACGTCTGCAAGACAACAACCATCTGCACGAACAGTTCGACGACGTTTGCAGCAGCATGGACTATCAGCTCGGAGGCCATGGCTGTGGTTACCCTTGACGCTGCATCACAGACAGGAGCGCCTGCGATGGTGTACTCAACGATGAACCTGGGTGCACGAATGGCAAAACGTCATTTTTTCGGATTAATCCAGGTTTTGTTCAGAGCATCATGATGGTCGCATCCGTGTTTGGCGACATCGCGGTGAACGCACATTGGAAGCGTGTATTCGTCATCGCCATACTGGCGTATCACCTGGCGTGATGGTATGGGGTGCCATTGGTTACACGTCTCGGTCACCTCTTGTTCGCATTGACGGCACTTTGAACAGTGGACGTTACATTTCAGATGTGTTACGACCCGTGGCTCTACCCTTCATTCGATCCCTGCGAAACCCTACATTTCAGAAGGACAATGCACGACCGCATGTTGCATGTCCTGTACGGGCCTTTCTGGATACAGAAAATGTTAGACTACTGCCGTGGCCAGCACATTCTCCATATCTTTCACTAATTGAAAACGTCTGGTCAATGGTGGCCGAGCAACTGGCTCGTCACAATACGCCAGCTGTGGTACCGTGTTGAAGCTGCATGGGCAGCTGTACTTGTACACGCCATCCAAGCTCTGTTTGACTCAATGACCAGGCGTATCAAGGCCGTTACTACGGCCAGAGGTGGTTGTTCTGGGTACTGATTTCTCAGGATCTATGCACCCAAATTGCGTCAAAATGTAATAACATGTCAGTTCTAGTATAATATATTTGTCCAATGAATACCCGTTTATCATCTGCATTTCTTCTTGGTGTAGCAATTTTAATAACCAGGAGTGTACGTCGGCGGCAGTAGAATCGTTCGGCAGCCAGCGACTAATGCCGGTTCTCTTAAGTTTCTCAACAGTGTTTCTCGAAAAGAACGTCGCCTTTCCTCACGGATTCATATTCGCAACTACGTAACACTTAACGTGTTTCTCAAACCTACAGGTAACAAATCTAGCAGCCCACCTCTAAATTGCTTCGGTGTCTTCCTTCAGTCCGACCTGATACGGATCTCAAACACTCCAGCAGCGAACAGGTCGCACCAGCTTCCTACATGCGGTCTCGTTTACAAGTGAACCACTCCTTCCTAAAATTCTCCCAATAAACCTAAGTCGACCAGTCGCCTTCCCTACCACAGTTCTCACATGTTTGTTCCACCTCACACTGCTTTGCAACGCTACGCCAAGATATTTAAACGACTTGACTGTGTCAAGCAGGACACTGGTAATACTGTATCCGAACATTATAGGTTCGATCTTCCTACTCATCAGCACTAATTTACATTTTTCCACATTTAGGGCTAGCAACTAGAAATTTTGTCTATGTTCTATTGTATCATACTACACTCCTGGAAATTGAAATAAGAACACCGTGAATTCATTGTCCCAGGAAGGGGAAACTTTATTGACACATTCCTGGGGTCAGATGCATCACATGATCACACTGGCAGAACCACAGGCACATAGACACAGGCAACAGAGCATGCACAATGTCGGCACTAGTACAGTGTATATCCACCTTTCGCAGCAATGCAGGCTGCTATTCTCCCATGGAGACGATCGTAGAGATGCTGGATGTAGTCCTGTGGAACGGCTTGCCATGCCATTTCCACCTGGCGCCTCAGTTGGACCAGCGTTCGTGCTGGACGTGCAGACCGCGTGAGACGACGCTTCATCCAGTCCCAAACATGCTCAATGGGGGACAGGTCCGGAGATCTTGCTGGCCAGGGTAGTTGACTTACACCTTCTAGAGCACGTTGGGTGGCACGGGATACATGCGGACCTGCATTGTCCTGTTGGAACAGCAAGTTCCCTTGCCGGTCTAGGAATGGTAGAACGATGGGTTCGATGACGGTTTGGATGTACCGTGCACTATTCAGTGTCCCCTCGACGATCACCAGTGGTGTACGGCCAGTGTAGGAGATCGCTCCCCACACCATGATGCCGGGTGTTGGCCCTGTGTGCCTCGGTCATATGCAGTCCTGATTGTGGCGCTCACCTGCACGGCGCCAAACACGCATACGACCATCATTGGCACCAAGGCAGAAGCGACTCTCATCGCTGAAGACGACACGTCTCCATTCGTCCCTCCATTCACGCCTGTCGCGACACCACTGGAGGCGGGCTGCACGACGTTGGGGCGTGAGCGGAAGACGGCCTAACGGTGTGCGGGACCGTAGCCCAGCTTCATGGAGACGGTTGCGAATGGTCCTCGCCGATACCCCAGGAGCAACAGTGTCCCTAATTTGCTGGGAAGTGGCGGTGCGGTCCCCTACGGCACTGCGTAGGATCCTACGGTGTTGGCGTGCATCCGTGCGTCGCTGCGGTCCGGTCCCAGGTCGACGGGCACGTGCACCTTCCGCCGACCACTGGCGACAACATCGATGTACTGTGGAGACCTCACGCCCCACGTGTTGAGCAATTCGGCGGTACGTCCACCCGGCCTCCCGCATGCCCACTATACGCCCTCGCTCAAAGTCCGTCAACTGCACATACGGTTCACGTCCACGCTGTCGCGGCATGCTACCAGTGTTAAAGACTGCGATGGAGCTCCGTATGCCACGGCAAACTGGTTGACACTGACGGCGGCGGTGCACAAATGCTGCGCAGCTAGCGCCATTCGACGGCCAACACCGCGGTTCCTGGTGTGTTCGCTGTGCCGTGCGTGTGATCATTGCTTGTACAGCTCTCTCGCAGTGTCCGGAGCAAGTATGGTGGGTCTGACACACCGGTGTCAATGTGTTCTTTTTTCCATTTCCAGGAGTGTACAATCAATCAACTTCGACACCTTACCGCACACCACAGCATCTTCAACAAACAATCGCAGATTGCTCCCTACTTCTCTCCGCCAAATCATTTATGTATACAGAGAAGAATAGCGGTCCTATCACACTTTCCTGGGACACTCCTGTCGATACTGTTGTCTCCGAGGAACACACGCCGTCGAGGACAACATTACTGATTCTATTACTTAATAAGTCTTCGAGCTACTCACATATCTGCGAACTTATTCTGTACACTCTTACCTTCGTTAACAGCCTGCAATGGGACACAGCGTCAAATACTTTCCGGAAACCTAGAAATAATGAATCTGGCTCTTGCCCTTCATCCATAGTTCGCAGTATATCATGTGAGAAAAGGGCAACCTGAGTTTCGCGCGAGCTATGCCTTCTAAAATCGTGCTGACTCCTTTCTCAGTCACAAGAAATTTTATTGTATTCAGACTGAGAATATGTTCAAGGATTCTGCAGAAAACAGAAGTTAGCGTGGTCCATTGATAGTGACAGAGCCAAATATCTCACGAAATAAGCATCAAACGAAAAACTACAAAGAACGAAACTGTCTAGCTTGAAGGGGAAAACAGATGGCGCTATGGTTGGCCCGCTAGATGGCGCTGCCATAGGTCAAACGGATATCAACTGCGTTTTTTTAAATAGGTACCCCAGTTTTTATTACATATTTGTGTAGTACGTAAAGAAATATGAATGTTTTGTTGGACCACTTTTTTCGCTTTGTGATAGATGGCGCTGTAATGGTCATAAACGTATAAGTACGTGGTATCACGTAACATTCCGCCAGTGTGGACGGTATTCGCTTCGTGATACATTATCCGTGTTAAAATGCACCGTTTACCAATTGCGGAAAAGGTCGATATCGTGTTCATATGTGGCTATTGTGATCAAAATGCCCAACGGGCGTATACTATGTTTGCTGCTCGGTATCCTGGACGACATCATCCAAGTGTCCGGACTGCTCGCTGGATAGTTACGTTATTTAAGGAAACAGGAAGAGTTCAGCCACATGTGAAACGTCAACCACGACCTGCAACAAATGATGATGCCCAAGTAGGTGTTTTAGATGCTGTCGCGCCTAATTCGCACATCAGTAGCAGACAAATTGTGCGAGAATCGGGAATCTCAAAAACGTCGGTGTTGAGAATGCTACATCAACATCGATTACACCAGTACCATACTTCTATGCACCAGGAATTGCATGGCGACGACTTTGAACGTCGTGTACAGTTCTGCCACTGGGCACAAGAGAAATTACGGGACGATAACAGATTTTTTGCACGCGTTCTATTTAGCGACGAAGCGTCATTCACCAAGAGCGGTAACGTAAACCAGCATAATATGTACTATTGGGCAACGGAAAATCCACTATGGCTGCGACAAATGGAACATCAGCGACCTTGGCGGGTTAATGTATGGTGCGGCATTATGGGAGGAAGGAAATTTGGCCCCCATTTTATCGATGGCTATCTAAATGGTGCAATGTATGCTGATTTCCTACGTAATGTTCTACCGATGTTACTACAAGATGTTTCACTGCATGACAGAATGGCGATGTACTTCCAACATGTCGGATGCCCGGCACATAGCTCGCGTGCGGTTGAAGCGGTATTGAATAGCATATTTCATGACAGGTGGATTAGTCGTCTAAGCACCATACCATGGCCCGCACGTTCACCGGATCTGACGTCCTCGGATTTCTTTCTGGGGGGAAGTTGAAGGATATTTGCTATCATGATCCACCGACAAAGCTTGACAACATGCGTCAGCGCATTGTGAATGCGTGTGCGAACATTACGGAAGGCGAACTACTCGCTGTTGAGAGGAATGTCGTTACACGTATTGCCAAATGCATTGAGGTTGACGGACATAATTTTGAGAATTTATTGCATTAATGTGGTATTTACAGGAAGTCAAGCTGTAACAACATGCGTTGCCAGAAATGATAAGTTCACTAAGGTACATGTATCACATTGGAACAACCGAAATAAAATGTTCAAACGTACCTACGTTCTGTATTTTAATTTAAAAAACCTACCTGTTACCAACTGTTCGTCTAAAATTGTGAGCCATATGTTTGTGACGACCATTACAGCGCCATCTATCACAAAGCGAAAAAAGTTGTCCAACAAAACATTCATATTTCTTTACGTACTATACGAATATGTAATAAAAATAGGGGTTCCTATCTTAAAAAAACGCAATTGATATGCGTTTGACCTATGGCAGCGCCATCTAGCGGGCCAATCATAGCGCCATCTGGTTTCCCCCTTCAAGCTAGACAAGTTTCGTTCTTTGTAGTTTTTCGTTTGACGTTTATTTCATGAGATATTTGGCCCGGTCACTATCAATGGACTACCCTGTATAGTGGTGTCACCTGCCCCTTTTCCAGTCACTTGGGACTTCAGCTTGCGATAAACACAGGCTAGGTAAGGAGCCACTGCCGTAGGGTTCTCTTTGTAAAATCGAACTGGGTTCCCGTCGGGGCTGGTGATTAAAAAAAAAATGGCACTAAGCACTATGGGACTTAACATCTGAGGTCATCAGTCCCCTAGACTTAGAACTACTTAAAGCTAACTAACTTAAGGACATCACACAGACATCCATGCCCGAGGCAGGATTCGAACCTGTGACCGTAGCAGCAGCGCGGTTCCGGACTGAAGCGCCTAGAAACTCTCGGCCACAGCGGCCGGTTCTGGTGATTTATTTGCTTTCAAATCTTCCAGTTGTTTCTCTACGCCAGGTATGCTTATTACTATGTCGCCCATACGGGAGTCTGTCTTGTAAAATGCTCCTGTGTGATCGATTTCTTGAACGTGAAATTTAAAACTTCGGCTTTCATTTTGCGATCTTCAGCTGCCACACCAGATTGGTCAACAAGGGACTGAATGGAAGCCTTAGACCCGATTAGCGATTGTACATAAGACCAGAATTTCCACGGGTTCTCTACCAGATCTTATGCTAAGGTGTGACGGCGGTAGTCATATTCTTCGCGCATAGATCTTTTCACAGTCGCACGAATCTCTACTACCGTTCGCTTGTCATCATTTGTGCCTTCCTTTTGGACCGAGAGAGCAACAGCATCTGCTTCCTCAGCATCCTCCATTATGGGTCTTTTCCATCTTTTATCACTTACTAGGCACATCACTATCCAGATCCCGATTTACAACCTGCTTAAACTTTGCCCATACTTCCTCTACATCCATCTTACTGAAACTAAGTGGAGCCAGTTCACTGAGTGAGATGTTAACAACTGCTTAGCTGCCCTATCTAGCAGAAAAACTCTCCTAGCCTTTTTGACTGATTTATTAACTTTTGTAATCATAGCTACTATAGTGACATCATGATCGCTAATCCCCGTGTCTGTACTGACATTATCGATAAGGAACGGCTTATTTGTACCTACAAGGTCTAAGATATTTCAATTGCATGTGAGCTGCCGACCTAGCTACCGAAGAGAGTTTTCAAAAAACGTGTTCAAATGTATTTCGCATGACTGTCTGTCTGTGTCCCCCGCAATGAATCCATAGATATCCCAGTCTATACTCGGTAGGTTTAAGTCGCCTCCAACTAGTATTGCATGATCTGGGTAAGTACGCGCTACTGACCGTAGACTTCCTTTGAATGACTCTAGGAGAATCGTGTGGCCAGTAAAAACATGCAACAATTAACTTGGTTTCACCTACACCTGTTATAGGTGACTACATAACTTCACTGTCACAATCAACTTCGACCTCACTAGAGACAATATTTTTGTGAACTACAATGATCACTTCCCCCCCTATGGCCTCTAACCTGTCTTTCCGATATACGTTCCACGACTCGCAAAATATCTCAGAGTTTTTCACTTCGGGTTTCAGCCAGTTTTCGATCCCATGAATAATTTGAGCGCCAGAACTCTCCTCGTTTGCGAGTGATAGACGAAAGAATGTTTAGGAATATAGCGTGATGGTCTACAGCTTTTAATACAGTATTTAATACAGTATCTGTAATCAAGGTGTTCCGGTAGTTTAATGGTTATAATGCGATTCTCACGTGCGCAAGGAGGTGGGTTCGAGTCTCATGAGGTGCTTCGGTTTTTTTTTTTAATTTCGTCAAAATGACTTATAATTTTTAATCAATTAACTGGTTTAAATGTAATTTTTGTTGTTTTTATTCCTTTGTCACATCATTTTAATCAGTGCATTAACAGTTTCAATTGCTCTGATTTTTTCTTCCTATCATTCTTTTTCCACTTGGAATCTTTCTGAATGTGAATTTCATTATTTTTAATTATCTATAATAATATACAGGGTGAGTCACCTAACATTACCGCTGGATATATTTCGTAAACCACATCAAATACTGACAAATCGATTCCACAGACCGAACGTGACCTGAGGGGCGCGTGTAACTGGTTAATACAAACCATAAAAAAACGCACGGAAGTATGTTTTTTAACACAAACCTACGTTTTTTAAAATGGAACCCCGTTAGTTTTGTTAGCGCATCTGAACATATAAACAAATATGTAATCAGTGCCGTTTGTTGCATTGTAAAATGTTAATTACATCCGGAGATATTGTAACCTAAAGTTGACGTTTGAGTAGCACTCCTCCGCTGTTCGATCGTGTGTATCGGAGAGCACCGAATTACGTAGGGATCCAAAGGGAACGGTGATGGACCTTAGGTACAGAAGAGACTGGAACAGCACATTACGTCCACATGCTAACACCTTTTTATTGGTCTTTTTCACTGACGGACATGTACGTTACCATGAGGGGTGAGGTACACGTTCGACGGGCGTTTCATAGGACGTGGAGGACGCATAAATTGGTCAGCACGTTCTCCTGATCTTACGCCTCTGGACTTCTTTCTGTGGGGTACGTTAAAGGAGAATGTGTACCGTGATGTACCTACAACCCCAGAGGATATGAAACAACGTATTGTGGCAGCCTGCGGCGACATTCATTACACCAGAGATTGCAGTTGTGTGCAGCAAATGATGGCCACCATATTGAACATCTATTGGCCTGACATGTCGGGACACACTCTATTCCACTCCGTAATTGAAAACGGAAAGCACGTGTGCACGTGTACCTCACCCCTCATGTTAATGTACATGTGCGTCAGTGAAAAAGACCAATAAAAAGGTGGACGTATTGTGCTGTTCCAGTCTTCTGTGTATCTAAGGTCCATCACCGTTCCCTTTGGATCCCTACGTAATTCGGTGCCCTCCGATACACACGATCGAACAGCGGTGGAGTGGTACTCAAGCGTCAACTTTGGGTTATAATATCTCCGGATGTAATTAACATTTTACAATGCAACAAACGGCACTGATTACGTATTTGTTTATATGTTCAGATGCGCTAACAAAACTAACGGGGTTCCATTTTAAAAAACGTAGGTTTGTGTTAAAAAACATACTTCCGTGCGTTTTTTTATGGTTTGTATTAACCAGTTACACGCGCCCCTCTCCTCACGTTCGGTCTGTGGAATCGTTTCGTCAGTATTTGATGTGCTTTACGAAACATATCCAGCGGTAACGTTAAGTGACTCACCCTGTATAAACGTATGAAAATGCTGATTTATTGGTTAAAAATCAAAAGACAAAATAATCTATTTATACTGACTGAGTAATGGCGTCGAAAACAGGATCTACATTTTTTTGGATGGAAATCGTTAATAAACATTTAAAACAATAATTCTTATCGCACTATGCACAAAATAACGTAGATGAAACTTTAAACAGAAGAAGAGATTATAAGTAAAACGAAATTCCAGCGGAATGAGGAATAAAAATAACGTATGCACTGTCACGGACTAGAATATAGAATGATAAAAGTGAATAAATTAAATCAGTGAATAATTATAATTAAATTCACATGCACAAAGATTCCAAGAAAAAATGACAGCATATCAAATATCTAATACACTGCTAAAAAGGAGGTAACAAAGGAAGAGAAATAAAAAATTACATTTAAGCCCGTTAATTGAACAAAAATAACGATCAAAGTCATTCCGATAAAGATTAAGACGTAAAACATTTGATGCACATGACGAGATTCCAACCCACAACCTCTGGTGTATGAGGACCACGTGATAATTACGCTACAGCAACTTTCTGATTAAGTTTACTGTAGAGCACCACGTAAAATTCCAAGACTTCTTTTCGTCGATTATTCGCAAACGACTGTCCACCAGGGTGAACGGCTGCAGGGTGTGATACCTTGGACCTTTATCTACTTCACCATATAGATGGTTTCAAAAAGTCGATCACACCGTTGGGCACCTCTCCTTGTTAGTTTTAGCTACAGCGAGTAATCGTACACCAGTACACGGTCTCGAGAAAGGGCGCTGATGACGTCATTGTTTAGCGATCAACAATGATCCATCCATCCGTCCGTCCGTCCAGCCCAGTATAGTTTCCCGAGCAAACCCACACTCAGCGCTCGAGTCGTACGACCGAAGACGGCCCCGTTTCTTTATCAGTTAGTTTTCTTCGATCGCATGCATCCTAGCACGCAAAACATGGATTGTGAAAATTTTTGAAGTTTAGCCCAAGATGGAGTTTTTGGCGGTCTGAGGTTGTGAAATATCAAAAAGGGATCTCATCTGAAATTGCTACTTTATTGGAAACTTCAGGCGTCTATCAACATAGAAATCTGCTAATAAGTGAACATTATATTATATTACATTATGCATGTGTTGTGACTGTATAGCCATATCGGCATAGCAGCAAGGTATCTGCAGCAGAGGCAAAAATCTGCCTCGGACATTTTAGACCGAGATTATAACATTAAAAAACTATACGTTCAAGTAAGACAAGCGGAGTGTGTCAATTTTTATAGTTAAAATTACTGTAGTGGATCTGTTTTGGTTTGTGGTAGGTCGGCATTAGCTGTCCTCGAATGGTCATTACTGGTTGTTGGTGTTCCTAAGGCAGTAGGGTGGTGATTTTGTTATTAGAGGTCGCTTACAGATGTGGAATACGTATCTCCACTTTACAATGCATTATGTTTTCATAGTATTTTATTCTAAGATTTAGACTGGTATTTCACACACGTCTTGAATAAGTCTCTGAAGCTTAATTGACAATCGCTTGTTTTAATGAGTTTAGGGTAGCTGGGGGTAAATCCCTGCGAGGGGTAAAAACCAGGACCGAGTTTTTGAATAGACAGCCATCGATTCAGGAGTTGACCACCAGGTGTCAGGTTTGTTTATTGTTTATTTTTCCACTAAAGTTCGTCCCGACTGGTCGCTGCAGAGGTGAGCAAATGAGAGAACCCTGTTTCTACTTCTTGCTTGTAACTTTTCTGATCTTTTACTTAAACATTGTGTAATGTATGGTCCGAAAAGAAGAATCAGCGAATTACTTACTCGTTGACACTACTGCATTTAAGGGGAAAATCCCCGGCAGCTCCAACAAGGTGGCGACAATTCTTCAATGATAACCCCCGTAAAAGATGATATTCAAAACACACCGCACGAGATTATTTCTCTTAAAGATACAGTTCCGCTGTCTAAAATAAAGGTTCAGGGCAAAATTTCCTGGCAAAGAATTGAAATCTGTGCTTCTAATGTCGAAACTCAACTAGGAATGAATGGAAGGAGAGTATATAGGAAAAGGAAAGCTTGTTACTGAGGTGGAAAGACGTCCCAAAGAAATAAATGAGCGTGCTGTAGAAACAAAACAACGTACACTGGATTTAATTACATCAGTGGCAAAAAAGGAAGAAAAGGGACCAAAAAGCAGGTTGATTATTTTTCAGAGTCAGATTCAGTCTTCTCACATTCGAAGAAGAAGAAGAAGAAGACTTCTCTAAGAGAGAATCAGAGGACCTAACGAAGTACACTGTTTACTGGATACCTCGATAGCTTAGCATCAGCAATTTAACTTTTTCAGGTTTCATGGAGAAGAAAGTATTATTTTTGTACAAGTATTTTTAAACATTATGTTCAAGTTTACGACATATTTCAGTTAAATATTGGGTTGAGCAACTCGGCTGTAATACTGTGGCGTCGCAACTAGTGCGCGATCGCCCATTTGTCTATTAAATGCTTTACTCCAGAATGTATGTGGGCTGAAATGTAAGCCAGTAGGGTATTATACGGTCACTAACGGACGAGTTGTGTCCTGCAGACTGACGTCACGACCACCTGTTGCAGCTGCGCGTGTGAAAGCAGTGGAGTAGCGTTGGCAGGCCACTTACATTATACGAAACTAAAAATATTAATAACCAATAAAGGAATAACCTGAGAAATGTCATATTTGATGTACATCCTTCTGTTGTGAAAACAAACAATATGTCAAAGTCTGAGATCAAAAATAGTTGTATTTTGGAAGTTTGTAAAATTCCACAAAAAAAAAAGAACGTAATTTTCCGACAGTCAAGAATTTAAATAAATACAGTGATGCAATAGTTCACCTTCAGTGACTATGTACGATGATCTGATAACACTTTCAGTGTTCATATATAAATTTGGAAAGTTTTTAGTTTCAGAAAACCTCTGTGACTTTTCTATAATAATAATTTCAAGAATTCAAAGTAAATGTGTGTATTGTGTGTTAGGGTGCGTGTGAATGAGAATGCGTGCGTGAGAGTATGTGGGACGTTCGGCATTATTAAAAATCATTCATGTAATTCTCTACAGGAACTGGCAAGTGTTCCAACTCTAACGTGGGGACGAATCCACTAGTGGTTCCCCTACTAATGAATGTCGGATGTCCAAGTATGTATGCTTATGTATAAGACAGCCAGAACATTCTCGACTACATAATAAATTTCCAGATATAGAGTAAAGCGTATAGTTCATTTTGTTTTGTTTATTTAATTAGAGAGTTTTGTGTTACTTAATTTCATGACGTCAATGAGCCTAGAGAAGTGGTTGGTGCTTGCTAGATTTTGGCGCGAGCCGCGCCCTAGAAGTGAGTTCTCATTGGTCGTAAGTGCTGACAGCCAATGAGAAGCGAGACAGGTGGCCGCCTAGCGAGGAGATATAGTTTTGAGTGTGGGAGAGTGAGAGCGGAGTCGCGAGCTCGCTTTGATTGGAGGCTGTTATGCTGCATGTGACTTTTCGCATTATGTGTAAGATGAAGTCTTGGGATGACTTCCGCGTTATGGTCCAGTGTTAATGGTATCTGGTAGTGACCAGAAACTGTTTATCAAAACTTTAGAGTGTTGTGATAATTCGTTCCGACGAAAATCGCGAGTGAACTTTGAATTATATAGCGTGGCGGTACTGAGTATATTCTTACTGAGTATTTTATGGTGAGCATAAACTTTTACTAAAGACAATCACTGAATATCGTGTGCAGAAGTAATTGGCCGATCATTGACTGTGTTACAAGTAATTGGTTTCGGAATTTGAGAAGGTAAAAGTTCTGGCTGTTTTAGGTATGGTGATAACTGTGAGCAACTGTAGTAATTTTCGTAAATGTGGGCTGATGATCTTGCTTCACGGCAATAAAGATCTATTGAAGGTTTAAACTTGAACTTCATGTTTAAAGTACGAGTGACATCTCCTTTTCCGAATAATTTCCGTAAAGTACATAGACAATTTTCAGCAAATTTTACTTATAGCGGCCTCCGGCGTGTAGATATGAGGTTACAGTTTCCTGCTTTTCTGTGACCTCGTAAGTAGCTGCGAAGATCTACCGCTGTAAAGAGGTGCGTGAACAAAAATTATAAAAGAAATTGCATTGCAGCAGCAACGTATAATCCGTCGCAATTGGTGCATCGCAAGCACGCGGGAAAAAAAAAAAAAAAAAAAAAAAAAAAAAAAAGAGGTCCGTCCAATACAGCAATGTTACATAGGGTTATCTCAAGAGTTTTTGTTAAGCAATCAGCCCTTTTTATCTGCGTTTATCTCAAATGGAGCAAAGACCCGCACTATGGGGCTTTATCCCATTTTATGGGGAAAAAGCCTGTAATTTTTGTTTTAGATAGAGTGTTTATTTCTCTGTAATTAATAATCATACAAATGTGGAATTTGGATAGGTTATAGGTAACAATCCAGCCTATAATTTCAATTTGAAACTACGGGGAAATCTTCCCCTTACTGACCACAATATCAACCAGAAAACTGCGGTGCATTACTGCCACCCACCCTATTTGTAGTTTTGCAGTGTGTTTGCAGTTTTGCTTTTCAGTATCACATCCAGTCGTCTCGAGTATGTTATAGAACTTTCCCCGGTTCATCTCATATATTAAATTTTTGGGTCTTAAGTCATACTGATGTGGGGTAAGGCCGACGCCTCTCCTGTCTGACTGGTCGATTGCAGAGGAGCCTCTCCTGTACCTTAGCCAAAGAGTTCAAGACGCAAATGGACCTGGAAGTCTTTGGGTATGTTGGGTAACCATCCTTTGACTTCTTGAGGGTTCCTACATTTTCACTAATGCTGTTTTCAGGAATTCTCTTAGAGAGGGCGTGACCTGTGAAAATGTATTTTTGAGTGATTCAGTGTATCCCATCTAAGCCAGAAGTCTTCTTATTTTTTAATTATTTAATTGCTATGCTACGTCTTCTTGAGGCAAATGGGACAGTAACTGCGCCACTGGTGTAAGTGGCATCCATTTGCCTACGTGAGTCTGGAGAATATCCTGATTGCATTTAACCCTCATGACCCGTCTAAAACAATGTAAAAAAGTTAAAAACGTAAGTGTCAAGAATACAATAGGCCAGCTACAATGGAAAGCCTCTGGTGAGAGAAATGTAACTTTCGTTTTAATACAAAATATTTTATCAGGTGAATCTCCGCAACAGAGGAACATATTTATTCTACAAATAACATTTTACTAAGTATGAAAAGGTTCTTTTCTCCCTTTTCTTTAAGAATGTTATTTACTCACCAGTTTGGCTGAGAGCTGTGCCTACACAACTTGAATAACGTTTCTAGGTACAGTCAAGGGTGTCACGTGAGAAATGTAATGGAGTGTACTGTTATGGAGGACAGATGGGCCTCACATATGCTGTAGCGCACAATACCGTAAGCTGTGATGACTGCTCACTGCTGACAAATAACACAACTATTTCTTTCTATCTGGATTGACCTTCACCAATCAAACTCTCCCTATGCCTTGATGAAGTCAAGGACTCCTATCCGCCCCTAGTCTAACTATTGCCATGGTACACCGGTTAGATAACCAGTCCACCGCGATGCCACTCAACATTCGCTCGCAGGCGTTTAACTAGTACTCTGTCCGTGGTCACACCGCACAATAAGTGTGATGGCCAACACAGTGAAAAATGCTTAATTGCGAGCGACTCAATAAAGAGTGTCACTCCGATTCACTAACGACAGAGGTGCTCTCCCAGTGAAGTACTGAGGAGAGACTTTGTTCCTTGCTCTTTGCGTACACGTACGAGCGCACTCACTCTCATTACGTGTTCCCGCTCCAAGAGTGACAATGGAACGGCTCCTTTTTCTGGAAAAGTCGCAAGGACTCCTCTGGCTCTTTGCATCAGAAATATTCCGCCAGTGTTGCTCTTTTAAACAGGAGAATGACGTTTAGTTTAAGTCAACCAATGCGGAAATACTTAGCATCTCCATTAGGCGTATACTGTCCTCCTGTGAGAACTCCGTAACTACGCAGTAGGTCCATCAAAAAATGCGTCTTCTGGGCGCTCCCACACAATGTAGCGGAATTTGGTCTTAAGTCAAACACGGGGGTCATTATCCCTTCACTCTGGCAAAAGCTGTCCTCTCTCTGGGCGGTCGCTCCGGCCGAAGTAGGTGTGAGTTGACTCACCCCTCTGAAGTGACAGGCCTCCCAGTGGGCTGGTTGCCTCTTTAGAAGAGAAATTCCTGTGGCCGTCCTGTTGTGTACACCAGCCTCAACTTTTTCAACCTCGGTGCGCACTTGCAATTTACTTATTAGATTTGCATATCGCTTACATTAATTCGTACAAAACTGACTCTACCTTATCGAGTTTGGGTTCGAATGAAGCGTCTTTATGTGCAGAATACGATTGTGAGGACAGAATATCTAAGAAATGAAGGTCAAGAGACCATGACACCTTACAGCATTTCGCTCCTATTTTTGGAAACGAATCTTCAGTACCAAAGGTTGCTGCTCTACCAGTGTTCTTGTTATTGTTGTTATTCTGGATTTAGAGGTACTATTCTGGAGGCACATCGTATCCCGCTGCTCGCCGGATGCCTTGTTGCATTTACACTCCACTCTCGCTGTTCGGTGGGACATAAAAAAGGGGAAAATCCACAACTCCGATTTTCACATTCTAAAAACTCATGGCGGTAAATAAGACTATTCCACGTCGTGAACTTATTGTTTTCCTTAGAAGGTTTACTTATCTTGTGAAAAAATAAAACGCCTACTTTCGGATTCACATGATTTTTTTAGTTCCATAACGTTCCTCAATCGATTCATAAAAAAAAAATTGTGGTTAAAAAAATCTGCCTTTTGTACACATGGTAGTGTAGTCCCCCAGCTTCTTAATAAACCATTTAACTGTTCATAATTCGTAACACTCACTGTGAAATGATGGTATTTGTCAATCACGTGTACTTTATTTACAAAGCTTGTAGTAAAAAAGTTTGGTAGCAACTAGTAGCTTACATTGTTGTGAGCGAGATATAGCTAAAAGTACAAAAGCGTTTTTGAAATGACAGTGACACTGACATCTGTCTCCATTCAAAAGTGAATGAGAGTTACTAAATGGTGTCAATGCCATGATCGCAAGCCTATAGAGATCCCACAGGCTTACCTTAGACACTGCACGATACAAAAAATGAATTACCTGCGGTCAGTGCAGGTCTAGTGTCGGTCCCTCGTGTTATTTCAATGAGCCATCACTAGCAGAATCCAAAGTGATGACCAATTATATTGGACAATCATCTGCTATGGTTTTACTATGGGCCACATTATACACTAAAGAGCGAAAGAAACTGGTACACCTGCCTAATATCGTGCAGACATCCCACAAGCACGTAGAAATGCCGCAACACGACGTGACACTGACTCGACTAACGTCTGAAGCAGAGCCGGAAGGAACTGAACCCATGAATCTTGCAGGGTTGTCCATAAATCCGTAAGAGTACGTGCAGGTGGAGATCTCTTCTGAACAGCACGTTGCAAGGCATCCCAGACATGCTCAATAACGTCCATGTCTGGGGAGTTTGGTGGCCAGCAGAAGTGTTTAAACTCAGAACAGTGTTCCTGGAGCCACTCTGTAGCAATTCTGGACGTGTGGGGTGTCGCATAGTCCTGCTGGAATTGCCCAAGTCCGTCGGAATGCACAATGGACACGAATGGATGGAGGTGGTCAGACAGAAGCTTATGTACATGTCACCTGTCAGAGTAGTATGTAGATGTATCGGGTGTCCCATATCACTCCAACTGCACAAGCCACACACCATCACAGAGCGTCCACCAGCTTCAACAGTCATCTGTTGACATGCAGGGTCCATGGATTCATGATGTTGTCCCCATACCGGTACACGTCTATCCGCTCGATACAATTTGAAACGAGACTCGTCCGACAGGTCTACACGTTTCCTGTTGTGTCTAGGAAATGATGTTGTGCCTAGGAATCCTCCATACCCGGTTCCCTAGGCAAACAATCAAAAAACTCGTATTAATAATTACACCTATAAAATTACTATACTTAAGTTTGAAAGATGTGTTTCAAGCAAAGGGTGACACATAAAATAATCAGACTTCTTCAGAATAGACAAAAAATTGTGCTGCATAGAGATTCATAACGAAATGACTAACATTGAAACTGCAATCGTAGTGAACTCGACCAGTGGGGCCGGCCGTTGTGGACGTGCAGTTCTAGGCGCTTCAGTCTGGAACCGCGTGACCGCTACGGTCGCAGGTTCGAACCCTGCCTCGGGCATGGATGTGTGTGATGTCCTTAGGTTAGTTAGGTTTAAGTAGTTCTAAGTTCTAGGGGACTGATGACCACAGAAGTTAAGTCCCATAGTGCTCAGAGCCATATGAACCATCCACCAGTGGGGCGCGGCGCTTTGGTCCTCTTCGTATAGGGGCCGCTGCTGGGGCGTTGTCGCCCTGGAGGGCAGTAGGTCAGAGTACAATTGGCTGATCTCTTCTCATAGCCTTCTCTTCCTTTGCGTTCCCGACTGGCGTGCCGGCGCTGGCTTTACGCCGCAACGTTTCCAGCCATCAACAATCCGGAACAGTCCAATGTCGGTGTTGACGATCTCAGGCGAGGAGTAAAGCTTTGTGTCGTACAGTCATCATCAAAGGTCACGAATATATGGTGTACAGATGGTCCACACACAGGCCTTTCCTTTACAGCCGATTGTGAGTACCATTAATTCACCAACGTACGGTCTAGCAAAGAAACTGGCTCCAAAGCTCCGACATTTGGTGCTCCACACAAATTCGCACATTAAGGACTCATCCCATTTCCAGTCCAGAACAGTGCAATGTCGGTGTTGACGATCTCAGGCGAGGAGTAAAGCTTTGTGTCGTACAGTCATCAAAGGCCACGAGTGGGTCTTCCGCTCCGAAAGCCCAAATCGATGATGTTTCGTTGAATGGTTCGCACGCTGACACTTGTTGATGGCCCAGCATTGAAATCTTCAGAGATTTGCGGTAAGGTTGCATTTCTTTCACGTTGAACGATTCTCTTCAGTAGTCGTTGGTCCCGTTCTTGCAAGAGCTTTCTCCGGCCGTAGCGATGTCAGAGATGTAATGTTTTACCAGATTCATGCTATTCCCGGTACACTCATGAAATGGCCGTATAGGGAAGTCTCCACTTCATCGCTACCTTGGAGATGCTGTGTCCCATCGCCCGTGCTCCTATTATAACACCATAGTCAAACTCACTTTTATCTTGATAACCTGCCAATGTAGCAGCAGTAACAGATCTAACAACTGCGCCGGAAACATTTTGTTTTATATAGGTGTTGCCAACCCCAGCGCTTGTTTACATATCTCTGTATTTGAATACCCCTATTCCAGTTTCTTTCGCGATTCAGTGTAAAAGCCAGTCAGTTATTTGTACTCCTCTATCTACAATTTGTAGAAGTTATAGTGGTCGTTATTGAATTGTCTCGCAAGAAAAGAAAACTGTCTGTGTATAGACCCAGAGCAAACCACGTACAACTAGTGCCAGTCAAAGATGGCGCTGCTCATGTGGTCTTGAAGCAGGCAGAACCAGCTCAAGTTTCAGGACATACGGTGACGGTCGCAGCTCAAACACAAACTGGATTAGTATCATCTCCTGGAAGGATAGTAGCAAGCAGAGGGGCGAGCAGGGATGGTGTATGCTAAATGGACCGGTAACACTCAGTGGGTTTGATTCGTCATGGGCTGGCTAACTCTTTGTCTGATACACTAGCTACTCCCTGCCCAGAGTTTGTGTGAATGTCAGAAAAATTATCAAGAGCGGTTTCTGGAGGACAGAGACGAACAAGTTGCCGACCAGTCCTGTTCCACAGTTGTTCGTTGAGCGACATCTCAAGTAAATATGAGGGGCACAGAAGCAGCAGTACCTGCATCTTCATTTTCATTCAGATATACATATAAACTTCACAAAGCCACCCCATGGTATGTGGCATAAGGTACTTCTTGTATCGCTTTCATCTAATTTTTCCTCTTCCATTCTTGGAATTCTAAATGTGAATACGAGTGCCACTTGGCCTAGGTTCTTTTTAGCTTCAGTCTTCTGATTGGATTGATACGGCCCGCCACGAATTCCTCTCCTGTGCCAACCTTCTATTCTCAGAATGGCACTTGCAACCTACATCTTCCATTATTTGCATAATGTGTTCAAATATATGTCTTAACAGATGTCCTATCACCCGTCTCTTCTTCTTGTAAGTGTTTTCCATATATGCCTTTTCTCGACTTCTTTGCCGGGAACCTCTTCATTTCGTACCTTATCAGTCTACCTAATTTTCAACGTTCTTCTGTACCGCCCACATCTTAAAATCTTCGATTCTCTTCTGTTCCAGTTTTCCCACAGTCCATGTTTCACTACCAAAAAATGCTGTGCTCCAACGTACGTTCTCAGAAATGTCCTCCTCAAATTAAGGTCTATATACCAGCACACTTTTCTTGCCCAGGAATGCCCTTTTTTCCAGTGCTAGTCAGGTTTTTATATCCTTCTTGCTTTCTTCATCATTGGTTATTTTGCACCTGGATTGTAGAATTCCTTAACTTCATCTACTTCGATATCCCCAATTCATATGTTAAGTTTCCTGCTGTTATTTCTGCTACTTCCATTTACTTTCGTCGTCCTTCTCAATCCATATACTACTCTCACTAGACTGTAACTGTAATACTTGTTCAATTTCACTCAGGATAGCAATGTGATCAGCGAATCTTGTCATTGATATGCTTTCACCGTGAATTCTCACCCCATTCTTGAACTGTTTTTTTAATTCCGTCACTCCTTCTTCGACGTACAGATTGAACAGCATGGGTGAAAGACTACATCCCAACCACACACCTTTTTTAATCTGCGCACTTCGTTCGTGGTCTTCCACTCTTATTGTCCCCTCTTGGCTCTTGACCATATTGTGTACCACACATCTTTTCCTTTAGCTTACTCCTATTTTTCTCAGGATTTCGAACATCTTGCACCACTTTACATTGTCAAACGGTTTCTCCAGTCGACAAATGCCTTATTTTTCTTCAGACTTGATTCCATTATTAACCTAAACGTCAGAATTTCCTCTCTCGTGCCTTTAACTTTCCTAAAGCCAGACTGATCGTCATATAACAGATCGTCAAGTTTCTTTTCCATACTTTTGTATATTATTCTTGACGGCATCTTGGATGCATGAGCTGTTAAGCTCATTGCGCCATAATTCTCGCACTTGTCATTTCCCATAATACCCTCAATGTTACTGCCCTAGCTTTTAATTTCATTGAAGGTTGCTTTGATTTTTCTACAGACCGAGTTCATACTTGGTTCCTTAATCATACCATACTTACACACCATATCTTAAATACCATAAAAGAGGAAGCGGATGGAATCATGCTTGGTAGCCACAATTTTTAATTAAGACAGTTTATTAACATTACCCCTTTAGAAAATGACATTTACCAACTGTGAACGAGCCACTAGATAAAGTTTTGCAAATACAATTAGAAACCCAACGTACTCAGTACGCTAACAAACAATTCCAAATTAAGAAAACAGGGTTACTGACAAACTTGAGAACTTCAAACTCCCATGTAAGGACTTCCCTCAAAATAGATATAATGAAAACAATTATAGGTAAACGGCGACTTAATAATATTTGAACACTAGTTCCAAGCTAAGATGCCATTACATAACATGATAGAACCACTTAAATAAAAAATCTACAACAGAGACACTGATCTTTAAAAAATAAATGTTTACATGCTCAGACATGTTAATAAAAAATTACTAGAAAGAGCTGCAAAAGGAACTCAGCAGATGCTATGCAGTTTAAGATTTAGCCAGTTGCCAGTCACTAATATTTAAGAAAACAAGTTCATATACAAACAGGTTACGGTTACATGCAATATATATACCAGCTTAACCCGCTTTTACGGAAGAAAGATAAATATTAAACTTTGGAAGGCGATATGTGAACAACTCCGGCAGTGGCCAGGTCCTTAAACACTGCCAGGCGTAGACCTTTGATGACATTTCACGCCCCGCCAAGGCGCTGGCACAATCAAAAGTTTCTGCCGGAATTACAAAGACATTCCAATAACTCTGGAACATAGGAACACGCGGCAGAACCTTTGACTCACTCACACATGGACAACTGTATTAATAGAGTGCAGGCTTTAAAAATGGCAACATAAAATCATTTGATTGCAAGAGACACAAAGCACTAGTAAAACATCTAAGAAAATTTTCAGATAACGGCCACCACTTAACTAGGCCAACAGGTCTCTTCCACACCGGCTTAATGTTCAACTATCAAAGTCTCACCCTAATGATAAAGTTTAAAGTCTCTGAGTACGTCGGTGAACAAACACAATATCGACCACTTACTGGACATCAGGTATACAATACAAGGGAGCGGGTTCCACAGCTTCACCGCTTTCCTTCAAATTTTGTTCCCAGCGAAGTCACAGAACTTTTATCTCTTAGCTGCCCATGTCGGCAAAGCGCCCAACCAGTTTCACATTGCAACACGTAACGGGCATCACGCTCGTTCGGCAGCCGTCGACACTCGTCTCCCAGCGAATGTCTCTGGATCTTGTAATGGTCGCCTAGTCGTAGATATTGCTAATTGCTATAATCGCACTATTTCACTCCCATTTACGGAGCTTGTTAGCACTTGATGTTAGGTTGGCGCCATTAAAATGCATTGTGTTGTGGTAATCGCTGCTACTTGCTGGATCGCTGCTGTGTCTCGATGCTGATGCTGGCTCTAAATCTGGTTGTCTAGGGTTAAAAACATGCGGTCCCGTGTTTTTTATGTGCTTTTGATGATAAAGAACGAGCGAAATCAACAAATATGTAAACTTCAAATATTTATTACTCTGGTAGCCATCTTAATTCCACTGTCCACCACAGACCACGACACAATACAAAGTAGTACTTCGTTTACATATTCTTTGCTTTGTTTATCCACCTCAAACAATAACACACAAACACACTTTACCAAAGTGACATTCCGACTGCTTCCTCGACCCTTCTTGCTACTTGTATTTATAACATTGTCAAAGAACTACTAAAAAGAGATATAGTTTATAAGTCACATGTACACCTGTTATCATAATTTGTGCAGAAAAGTTATTAATTTGCATCGAGTGACATAATTTAACATGTTATTAAAATGACAGACAGATTTGTTGGCTTGACAGAATAATTCTTTGTTACAAAAAGGCCGTTTTTTAGAAGTTTGTCAATTGACTTCTCTAATTTGCATAAATGAGTAAATAACATGAATTATTAAGAATTACATTGGTTTTCGTCTAAAATAGGATTGATTTCGTGAATACTGAGTGAAACCGCTCCTAGTGAACAAATAGGTTTCACTGGGTGATTTTTATTTAAGGAGATCCAAAATACCTAAGTTGGCCACTATTTTTCGTACTTCATATTAATTATTTAAGACGAACTTAGTGTTTTTACATGATGACATATGCTGTATCAGTGATCAAGTGATATAAACTTTTGTGTGGGTCAGTTATTCAGTATAATTTAATGGGTTGACTGTTTATGGAGACATGTTATGCAATCATTGTTAACATACACAATAACTTTTCTATAATCATAAATACTCGTTAAACTGGTTGAATTTGGAGGGTATCGCATACTTCGGTACAGTAAAGCCTTTAATATGTTCCGTTACAATCTCCAGGGTCACCCGTCGAAGGCTCACAACCAACTCGCTTCGCCTGCCAAGGCGCAAGATAAGACACGCGAAAAGCAAAGATAGCTTACCTCAACCACAATCGCCCTCAACGATACATGAACAAAATAAGACTGGCGCAAGCTTGCTACGGCTCAACCTCGCCCTCCTAAGCGAGAGGACACCGCCTAAGGGTGGGACAAACCCTCCCTACTCATCCCAGCTTAACCTGGCTGAAATGTACCCTAAACAACTTGTCCGATCTCCCTTACCTCCAAGTTAACCGCGCTCAAGATTTTACAGATACGACAAGGACCCCTATATCTCGGTTTTAATTTTCCCTTAGTATCTTGGCTACACGGAGCCGCCAAGTTACAGATAAAAACCACGTCCCCAATCTTTCCCCAACATGGTCGACCCTTGTTACATGTAAGCTGCTGTCGCCAGTGGGTTGCCCGGATATTCTGTCTGGCCCTTTGCCAATTCTCACGGAGGCTCTGAGGGGTGATTGATGTTGGTAAGAGATCGTTTATACTCCACAAGTTTGATAGCGGAGAATTAATGGTATAGGCAAACATTAACGCAGCAGGTGTCATCCTAGTTGCCTCATGTTTGGCCGTATTAAACGCCTGATTGAGCCAGGGCAAGGTAATATCCCATCAACCAGGTGACCGGGCGTGGTAGATGGTTAGGGCTGTTTTTAAATTCCGGTTAACTTTTTCGGCAAATGACGCCTTGGGGTAATAAGGCGTGGTGGTAATATGTCTAATACGCTGAATGAAACAGAAGGCATTAAACACACGAGACAGAAAGGCGGGTGCATTGTCGCTTACCGATGATTTCGACAATTGCTGGGTGGTGATTTCCGCAGTGACTCCACGAGTAGGAAGCAGCCATGTAAACCGAGAGAAAGCATCCACGACAATCAAGATGTAACGGTTGCCGTTCTTTGTCCAGGGCAACGGGGTTGACTTCTTGTGCTGGAAGTGTTCGGCTGCCATTGCAGACGATTTTCATTCAACATTTAAGCATTGGTGGGGCTTGAACCCAAGACTAGGGACGTTTTGATTACTAATCAAAGACGCTACCCCTAGACTTTGGTATGAGCGGTAATTTCTCTAGTTTTCTCATTATGGACATTTCCCGACTTTTCTTCTTGCGTGTGCTCTTGGAAATTTGGCAGTCAACTGCTTGTGAAGCACAAAGCTCCCAATATACGGTCTGTCCCTGGAGCTCGTTGAGCACCTTCTCCCTCTTACTGTCTACACGATGCTGTCACGAATTGCACCGGTCTTCTTTGGATCTTCTCTGTGTCTTCTATTGATCCCAGTCTGAAGAGAAATACTGAAGAAGCGGTTGAATGAGAGTTCTGTAGACCACTTCTTTTATGTGGTGTAACTACGTTTCCTTGAAATTTTTCCAATGAATCTCATCCTGCTATCTGCTTTTCCTACTACTTGTTTTATATCGTCGTTCCAATTACGTTTGCTTTGGACGGTTAGACCAAGGTTTCTTACAGCTGAAATGACGCGTTTTCACTTGGGCATGGACGTGTGTGACGTCCATAGGTTAATTTACGTAGTTCTAAGTTGTAGGGGACTGATGACAGATGTTAAGTCCCGTAGTGCTCAGAGCCATTTGAACCATTTTGACACGCTTTCAGAGACTTTACAGGTCTTATACAGATATGGTTTTATGTATATAGACTCTTCGTGTGTAAGGAGGAATTTAAAGTAGACTTGGGTGGGAGTGAGAATTTAGATCGAGAAGGGAGGCGTGCCAGAGTAATCCGCGCAGTTGTGTGAACCGCTGAGCCAAGGTGGCTTCGTGGCTAACGCACCTGCGTAGTAAGCAGAAGACCAGGGTTCGACTCCAGGCCATGGCACAAATTTTCACTTGCTACTTCAGTTTATATACATATTTTACTGTTGTTACTATTTCCGTGATCGGCAGCGTATAATGTAACCAGACAGTATCGTGTATCGTCACATATTTATCCGCATTTTTTGTTGTTATCAGTCTTCCTACTGGTTTTTACTGGCTTGATACGACCTGCCACGATTTTTGGTTGAAAATTCTCACGCTCCTAAGAGACTTCATCCTCCTGTTTAATTTGGGCAGTGGTCCTGATAGACTATAATGACAAATAAGCATTTAAACAATATATCGAAGAAAACACTAACTGAAGAGTTTATCTTTCATAATATCTAATGGAAAACACAAAGAGAGAGATCGAAGGGTAGTTTTACTTCATGAGAGGACAAGGGACATACATTTTAACATTGTGTGCAGTATAAATTCATAACTGGCTAAAACGGTTACCAAACGTCAGTTGCAGGTTGCCAGTCTAATGGCTTCCAGAGGCAACATAAATTCGATTTTCAGTATTTCATATAATTATTCGCCAAATGTAAAAATTTAAAATGCTTCGGTAATCTACTCATTGAGATTCATAAGCCTACATTTAAGGTTTAACACCATAATACACGTAGTCAAGTTAGAAACTGTATACATATCTTGAGGCAGCATCACACAGGGCATGCAAATGATCTGGATCATACGGGGTGAGTCACTAACTATTGCCACCTAGAAAAACTCCGAAAGTATGATAGTAGCTGAAACGTTTATCGGACAAATGTTGCATGGGGCAATGGGGGCCATAATACGACATTGGTTTTCTGTTGCTAGGTGGTGCTGCATCAGAGACATGAAGGCCAACTTTGGTTTTTTATACGGCATGCTAAATTTTGGTATGTATTTTCTGATAGCGGCTATCGAGACGAATCCATTGATGGGCAACAGTAAGGTCTTGGAAGGTCAATGAAGGTCAAAAAGGTGGCATGAACGTCCATTTACGGAAGCTGTTCGAAGTGATGACCATTGGTATCAATGCAGTGCTGCAATGTTCTTATTATGGATGAAGGGTATTCCTTATCACTTCAGCACTTGTCGAAGCACATGCTCTGAAACTTCTCTCTTGTACATCGTGAAAATAGTAAATATTCGCCGAATACAGGGGCAAAAACTTGTTTTTCCAGCCCCTGGTGTATAGGCTGCCCTGCATGACAGGTATGTTGTGTAGGAACAAACTCAACCTGCCAATTAACATGCACTGCAAGGCAGCCTACATGTCAGGGACAAGTAACTGTTTCAAGGCTCTGACATGTATGCTCCCATGCATGATATGGACGTTGTATTGGAATAGTATCAGCCTACTTTACCTTTCAAGTGTCGTCTGCCCTGCACTGACAGATGTGTTTTGGGAGTAGTATCAGCCTCCTATATTGAACTGTTGGCTGCATCTGACTGTGAGCATGACTGGCAACACACTGAGATGCATAGAGGAGGGGATGGACAGTGTGACGGGAGGAGGGGAGGAAGGGTGATGTATGAGACAGGTGGAAGGTGTAGAGGGGTTGTCGACAAGTGGAAAAGAAAAAGGGGGAAGCACAGAGGGGAAAGAGAGAGGGTCAGAAGCATATGATCAGAGGGAGGGGGAGGAAGGTAAGGCCAGAGATAGGGGGTGTAGGAAATCTACAAAGAGATGGGAAGGAGGAGTAGAAAGACAGACACAGTAGGGGGAGGAGATAGCTGTGGGAGATTGAGCTGGGCTTACAGAGGGATAAAGAGGTGGACACAGAGAGAGGGAGGAATAGGTGTGTTTAACATTCCGTCAAACGCATATGTGGTCAAAGCTGTGAGGAAATGTGTATTAGTGTTATGCAATTATTTTTAGTATGACTGACAGCACTAAAATTAAATTTCAATAAATTTAAATGTTCAGCCAATCCATGAGGGCGTTCTGGAAAGTAATGTCTTAATATTCCGTTCCTTTTACAATATTGATTCAGTTGAGGTTAGCAAGTCATACATGTTACTCGGTCGACTTCCCTACTTTGTTGACGCAAGCTACAACACTCCACTACTAGACTGCTCCGAGTTGTAGCGTGTAACATGGCGGTGTGCAAAGTAACCAGTAGGTGCGCGAGAAACAGTGTGCCGTAATCTAGTTTCTAACAGAAGAAGAGTACGTCCACACATGGAACACGACCTCCAGTATGTCAATGCCAGACCCCTCACGGATGCTGCGACATTGTAGCAATTCGACGCCTTCCATTCTCGGCCATCGATCATCCTCCACACACTTCCACCTTGCCCCATCCAATTTTAATCTCTTACCAAAGACTGTTAGCAGAATATGGAATCGGTAGGTTCAGGAGGGTAATACGGAACGCCGTGCTGGATCCCAACTGCCTCGTATCACTAGCAATCGAGATGACAGGCCTCTTATCCGCATGGCTGTAACGGATCGTGCAGCCACGTCTCGATCCCTGAGTCAACAGATGGGGACATTTGCAAGACAACAACCATCTGCACGAACAGTTCGACGACGTTTTCAGCAGCATGGACTATCTGCTCGGAGACCATGGCTGCGGTTACCCTTGACACTGCATCACGGACAGGACCACCTGCGATTGTGTACTCAACGACGAACCTGGGTGCACGAATGGCAAAAGTCTTTTTTTCGGATGAATCCATGTTCTGGTTACAGCATCATGATGGTCTCATCCGTGTTTGGTGACATCGTGGTGAACGCGCATTGGAAGCATGTATTCGTCATCGCCATACTGGCGTATCACCCGGCGTGATGGTATGGTGTGCCATTGGTTACACGTCTCGGTCACCTCTTGTTCGCATTGGCGGCACTTTGAACAGTGGACGATACATTTCAGATGTGTTACGACCCGTGGCTCTACCCTTCATTCGATCCCTGCAAAACATTTCAGCAGGATAATGCACGACCGCATGTTGCAGGTCCTGTACGGGCGTTTGTGGATACAGAAAATGTTCGACTGCTGCTCTGGCCAGCACATTCTCCAGATCTCTCACCAATTGAAAACGTCTGGTCAATGGTGGCAGAGCAACTGGCTCGTCACAATTCGCCAGTCACTACTCTTGATGACCTGTGGTATAGTGTTGAAGCTGCATGGGCAGCTGTAGCTGTACACGCCATCCAAGCTCTGTTTGACTCAATGCCCAGGCGTATCAAGGCCGTTATTACGGTCAGAGGTGGTTGTTCTGGGTACTGATTTCTCAGGATCTATGCACCCAAATTGCGTGAAAATGTAATCACATGTCAGTTCTAGTATAATATATTTGTCCAATGAATACCCGTTCATCATCTGCATTTCTTCTTGGTGTAGCAATTTTAATGGCCTTTAGTGTATTACGGATGATCTTTTAAAAGACATTGACTTAAGTAGGAGCTATCTGTTCATGTAAATAAGGAACTGTGTTAATCCCCTTGTGCATTTGTGTTGTAGAAAGAGGATAATGGCCACCCACAATAACATCGTCTCCTTTGCTTCCCGTGGCTTTACAGTGGTGACGCGGACACTACACTCAGAATCACGCACAACTAATGTGTTGGCTGCAGAGCCAACACCGTGTTACTAGAGGAAGCCGAAATGCACGCGTTTCAGCTCACGCAGGCTGGCGTGAGGAGGGAAGAACTGTACTGACGTGAGGTCTTGAACGTGACACGGTATTAGAATTCAGAAGCGGACGTAATTTGTTTGATACTTAACTTTAATCCATTAGGGATGAAAGTCGCTCTTGACGGTACATGATTCACAATATTATCAGTTCAGAATACATTCTTGAAGAATATGGCGCCTTGCTAGGTCGTAGCAAATGACGTAGCTGAAGGCTATGCTACACTGTCATCTCTGCAAATGAGAGCGTAAGTAGTCAGTGAACCATCGCTAGCAAAGACGGCTGTACAACTGGGCGACTGCTAGGGAGTCTCTCTGGGTTAGACCTGCCGTGTGGCGGCGCTCGGTCTGCAATCACTTATAGTGGCGACACGCGGGTCCGACGTATACTAAGGGACCGCGGCCGATTTAAAGGCCGTCACCTAGCAAGTTTGGTGTCTGGCGGTGAAACCACAACTAAAAATTCTGCTTTTTGCTGGGAGCAGTTTGTGGAACTTACTTCCATACGAGACCGGTCAGAGGAAGCTTCGATTCCGGGCTCTGAGGCAGTCCAGAAGACATAGAATTTTCACCCACCACCGCCGCAACCCGCATCCAGTGGCAACGCTGCGTATTGTGAACCGCAGCAGTGTTCGCAAACCAGATTGACGTTGGAGTTTGACATTTCTGATTCAAGTATAGTCATTAGTAATCTCGAACTCATCGTGTGCTCTGTCAAGGTAGTGTGTGCATGCAAGATTCCTTCTGTAGTTCCCTCTTTCTTCTCTGACTAGGTTTTCTTAGACGTAATTGCTTCGTTTAACAGTTAGATGAAAGTCGCTAATTTATCATCTTGAGAGTTACTGGATCCATGCTTCACGTATGCTATAGCCACCCCTGTGAAGTGCATCAAATTCATTATCTGTCGTTAGGCCCAGGTAATTAAATTCACGTTATGCTAGGGGTAGGAAGCTGATTACTAGTGAGGTCACATGGTACAACTCTTTCTGAGATTGATAGGCGTATGTATGTGACTCAGCGGCAACCTCACACAAGGAACAAGGCTAATTCCACAATGTTTTCACAGTAAAATGTAACAAGAAATCCACGAGGACGCGGCGCTTTGTTCACTCTCAGTAGTTATAGGAGTCTTTCAGTATCGTAGCAGCTCATTTAGAGCGATCTCATTTGTATGTGTGGTGGTCATGAAAGCAAGTGTCAAAGAAATGGAACTCATGAGAAGCAAAAATGAAATAAGAAAATTCTATAGAAAGGTGAATGCGGCACAGAAGCCTTTTGGTAGTAAAACAAGCTTAATAAAAGATGAGACAGGGAATATAATAAGTAAATAGAAGGGAATATGCGAAAGATAGCGCAGATATTTTGATAGTCTCTTCAACCCTAGAATAACTATACCAGAGAATCCAACAGACACGAACGGGGAAGAGGACCCAGACGACAACACTACCCCACCAAACATAGAAGAAGTGAAACTGCCATGAAGAAATTGAAAAACAACAAGGCGGCAGGTACAGATGACATACCAGCAGAACGGTTTAGTCAAGGAAGCAGAGAGCTGGAACGAAGCCTTCTGAAAGCAGTCACCAGACTATGGGAAGAGGAGAAAATGCCCCAACAATGGAAAGAGGGTATCATATATCCCATGTATAAGAAAGGAGAGAAGATGGAGTGTGGCAATTACAGAGGGGTCACACTACTTAATTTGGGATACAAAATATTCTCTAATTTACTATTCGACAGAATCCCTCTGAATTATTGCCAGCCAGCCATGACGAAGTCTCTTCCCCCTGGTGTGCAAAACGTATCAGACAAACTAAATACCCTCAGATTTCAAGACGAATGTAGGAATTCCAATTCCAAATAAATCAGGTGCTGACAGTTGCGAATATTATCGAAGCATCAATGTAACACGTCATGGTTGCAAAATATTGATACCAGCTATTTATAGAAGAATGGAACAAACTTGTAGAAACCAACTTAGCAGAAAATCAGTTTGCTTTCCAGAGAAGCATAGGAATACACGAGGGAATACTGACCCTATGAGTTTTCTTAGAAGATAGGTTAAGGAAAGGCCAACCTGGGAATAACCCGGGACCCAGAAGCAGCAATGCTAGCCACTAGACCACGAGCTGCGGATGTATCAGAGATAAAGTACAGGGAGCCAATATGCAGGGTTAACCTACCCCTACTTAGGGGATTTATGCAACCCGCAATACGAAAAACCACACTCGAGATTTTCGTATTCTCTCGCTCGCTACGTGCGGATTGTTAGTCCTAAAAAAAAATGAAACTGACCTTTTTGCATGGAATTTAATATAGTTAGATTTTGTACTGGGACACGCTTTCGCTGGAGGCTACGGTTTCCGAATTATTCAAGACCAACGCGTTTGAAGAGCGCAATCTTGTTTACTTTTTTCTTGAATAATTTGAAAAATATGCCTCTAGCGAAAACGTATCCCAGAACAAAATTTAACTACGTTCGATTTCCTACAAAAAAAGTCTTGTTCATTTTTTGTGAAAGACTAATAGTCTGCAAGTAACGAGCGAGAGCATATGAAAATTTAGAACGTCGTACTGGAAGCTGTTGCGAGTTGCACCAATCCCACAGGTAGGTGCAGCGAAATCCCCATGTATAACTTGTACATAAACCACACTGCAGTTCCATGAATGGAAGGGCGTAAAAGGAAAGGCATAGCTGATTAGGCAGTGAGACAGGAATATAGCCTCTCCCGATGTTATTTAATGTATATATTGGGTAAGCTATGACAAAGAGACATTTGGAAAGAGAAAGTTCAAGGACAAGAAATAATAGCTTTCAGTTTTGCCGATGACATCATAATTCTGCCACAGACGGCAAAAGACTAGGAAGAACAGTTGAACGAAATGGACAGCATCTTCAAAAGAGATTATAAGATGAACATGAACAAAAGAGCGGAAGACAAGGGTAATGGAATGTAGTCGAATTAAATATGGCGATGCTGAGAGAATTAGACTGGGAAATGACACTAAAAGTATTAGATGAGGTGTGCTGTTGGGGAAGTAAAACGATGTATGACTTGTACATAATCCACACTGCGGTTCCATGAATGGAAGGGCGTAAAAGGAAAGGCATGGTTGAGGAGGCAGTGAGACAGGAATATAGTACACTCCTGGAAATTGAAATAAGAACACCGTGAATTCATTGTCCCAGGAAGGGGAAACTTTATTGACACATTCCTGGGGTCAGATACATCACATGATCACACTGACAGAACCACAGACACATAGACACAGGCAACAGAGCATGCACAATGTCGGCACTAGTACAGTGTATATCCACCTTTCGCAGCAATGCAGGCTGCTATTCTCCCATGGAGACGATCGTAGAGATGCTGGATGTAGTCCTGTGGAACGGCTTGCCATGCCATTTCCACCTGGCGCCTCAGTTGGACCAGGGTTCGTGCTGGACGTGCAGACCGCCTGAGACGACGCTTCATCCAGTCCCAAACATGCTCAATGGGGGACAGATCCGGAGATCTTGCTGGCCAGGGTAGTTGACTTACACCTTCTAGAGCACGTTGGGTGGCACGGGATAGATGCGGACGTGCATTGTCCTGTTGGAACAGCAAGTTCCCTTGCCGGTCTAGGAATGGTAGAACGATGGGTTCGATGACGGTTTGGATGTACCGTGCACTATTCAGTGTCCCCTCGATGATCACCAGTGGTGTACGGCCAGTGTAGGAGATCGCTCCCCACACCATGATGCCGGGTGTTGGCCCTGAGTGCCTCGGTCGTATGCAGTCCTGATAGTGGCGCTCACCTGCACGGCGCCAAACACGCATACGACCATCATTGGCACCAAGGCAGAAGTGACTCTCATCGCTGAAGACGACACGTCTCCATTCGTCCCTCCATTCACGCCTGTCGCGACACCACTGGAGGCGGGCTGCACGATGTTGGGGCGTGAGCGGAAGACGGCCTAACGGTGTGCGGGACCGTAGCCCAGCTTCATGGAGACGGTTGCGAATGGTCCTCGCCGATACCCCAGGAGCAACAGTGTCCCTAATTTGCTGGGAAGTGGCGGTGCGGTCCCCTACGGCACTGCGTAGGATCCTACGGTCTTGGCGTGCATCCGTGCGTCGCTGCGGTCCGGTCCCAGGTCGACGGGCACGTGCACCTTCCGCCGACCACTGGCGACAACATCGATGTACTGTGGAGACCTCACGCCCCACGTGTTGAGCAATTCGGCGGTACGTCCACCCGGCCTCCCGCATGCCCACTATACGCCCTCGCTCAAAGTCCGTCAACTGCACATACGGTTCACGTCCACGCTGTCGCGGCATGCTACCAGTGTTAAAGACTGCGATGGAGCTCCGTATGCCACGGCAAACTGGCTGACACTGACGGCGGCGGTGCACAAATGCTGCGCAGCTAGCGCCACTCGACGGCCAACACCGCGGTTCCTGGTGTGTCCGCTGTGCCGTGCGTGTGATCATTGCTTGTACAGCCCTCTCGCAGTGTCCGGAGCAAGTATGGTGGGTCTGACACACCGGTGTCAATGTGTTCTTTTTTCCATTTCCAGGAGTGTATATAGCGATATTATTTAATCTATATATTCAGTAAGCTGTGTTTAGCTATTCTGTGTTTAGCTATGAACTTGAAGCCTGTCAGTCTGTTCTCTGCTGTCGTAGCGATCAGACAATTCGCTCTGGAAACTATTCAGACTTTAGGAGAGGATATGAAATATAGAATGTCAATGGCAAGAAAAGCGTTTCTGGAAAAGAGAAATTTGTTAACATCGAACATCAATTTAGGTGTTACGAAGTCTTTTCTGAAGGTATTCGTCTGGGGTGTAGCCATGTATGGAAATGAAACATGGTCGATAGATAGCTTAGAAAATAACACAACGTAGGCTTCTGAAATGTGGTCCCATAGAGAATGCTGAAGATTAGATGCGTAGACCACGTAACTAAGGAGGAGGTACTGAATAGAATAGCGGAGAAAAGAAGTTTGTGGCACAACCTGACTAAACGATGGGATCGAGTGACAGGACGAATTCTGAGACATAAAGGAACCACGAGTTTAGTACTGGAGGGAAATGTGGGGGTTAAAAATCGCAGACGCACAAAGAGATGCAATACATTAAGCAGATTCAAAAGGATGTATGTAGCAGGAATTATGCAGAGGTGAAGAGGTTTGCACAGGATAGAGCAGACTGTAGAGTTGCATCAAACCAGTCTTCGGACTGAAGACCGCAATAACAACCACAACTGCACAGAATGTAACGAAACACGTAATTCAGATAAGGTTATTGTGTTTAGCTATCCACTTGTAGCCTGTCAGTCTGTTGTCGTAGCGATCAGACAATTCGCTCTGGAAGCTATCCAGACTTTAATGAAAAAGTGGATATGGTTTTCGTGTATAGTGGGTGAAGCCAAACTGTTAGAGCAGAGGTGAGGTATGATGGATGGTACCATAAACGTGCCAAGCCTGCACAATCTGCAAAATTTACAGAATATTTCAGGAAACTGCGTGTGTGAAGAATTCAATACCCCAATGAAAAGGATAAGATTTCTTCACAGTTTCCGGAATCAATTGTTCGCTCTCCAGCGGAGTGTGTGGTTGTATGAAACTTCCTGTCAGATTATAAATCTATGCCAGAGCGAGACTAACTTGGGATATTTGCCTTCTGGAGGAAACTACCGATTGAAGTACCCAAGTACGACTCGCAGCCTTATTTTCGCCAGAACCTCGTCTCTTACCCTCCGAACTTCACACAAGTTCTCCTGCGAGATTAGAGGGGATAACTCTCCTGGGAGAAACGATATTGCGGAGACTCGGCTTAGGCATGGTTCAAAGGGCTCTGAGCACTATGGGACTTAACAGCGGAAGTCATCAGTCCCCTAGAACTTAGAACTACTTAAACCTAACTAACCTAAGGACATCACACACATCCATGCCCGAGGCAGGATTCGAACCTGCGACCGTAGCGGTCGCACGGTTCCAGACTGAAGCGCCTAGAACCGCTCGGCCACTCCGGCTGGCAGCTTAGGCATACCTTGGGGGATTTTCTCCAGAATGAATTATTCCCTCTGCAGCGAAGTGTTCGCTAGTGCGAAACTTTCTGGCAGATTAAAACTGTGTATACACTTCGCTCCACCTTTCAACTTCGCAATAACTCTCAAAAATCGTGACAGTTCACTGAATCGTGTCTACGGTAACTGTTAAATGATACGGCGTTTGTTTGCAAGATTTTATTTAGGAGTGAAGCGTCATTTACAAGTAATGAGCATATCAGTTTTCACCACATGCACTGTCGATACGTTGACAATCCCCGCCGGCTTAGAGAAGTGGATCAGCAACGATCTTGGTCTATTAATATGTGGTGAAGGCTTTTCAGTAAACGCCTCAATGGTCCCTGTTTCTTTGGTGGGGCCCTAAATAGCCACAGTTATCTACAGCAGCTGACAGATATACAAGAAACGGGCAAGGCGAACTCTAGGTTGCGGTTTACTGGTAGAATTCTGAAGCGATGCAGTCCTTCAACAGAGGAAATTGCTTACAATACGTTAGTTCGTCCAGTTTTAGAGTATTGTTCGTCTGTATGGGACCCTTACCAGTTGGGTCTGATACAAGAGATTGAGAAGGTTCAAAGAACGGCAAGATTCATGAATAGTACATTTAGCCATCGCGAGAGCGTTACATATCTCATAGAAAGTTTGAAGAGGGACGCACTTGCAGATAGACGACGCGCTAAACGGAAGGGGCTGCTCACTAAATTCCGAAATCCGATCTTCGCCGAGGATGTAGAGCATATATTACTACCACCAACTTACAAATCGCGTAATGACCACCATTCAAAGATAAGGTAAATTAGAGCTCGTACTGAGGCGTTCAGACAGTCGTTATTCCCTCGCGCGATCCACGAGTGGAACAGAGGGGGAAATACACTCCTGGAAATGGAAAAAAGAACACATTGACACCGGTGTGTCAGACCCACCACACTTGCTCCGGACACTGCGAGAGGGCTGTACAAGCAATGATCACACGCACGGCACAGCGGACACACCAGGAACCGCGGTGTTGGCCGTCGAATGGCGCTAGCTGCGCAGCATTTGTGCACCGCCGCCGTCAGTGTCAGCCAGTTTGCCGTGGCATACGGAGCTCCATCGCAGTCTTTAACACTGGTAGCATGCCGCGACAGCGTGGACGTGAACCGTATGTGCAGTTGACGGACTTTGAGCGAGGGCGTATAGTGGGCATGCGGGAGGCCGGGTGGACGTACCGCCGAATTGCTCAACACGTGGGGCGTGAGGTCTCCACAGTACATCGATGTTGTCGCCAGTGGTCGGCGGAAGGTGCACGTGCCCGTCGACCTGGGACCGGACCGCAGCGACGCACGGATGCACGCCAAGACCGTAGGATCCTACGCAGTGCCGTAGGGGACCGCTCCGCCACTTCCCAGCAAATTAGGGACACTGTTGCTCCTGGGGTATCGGCGAGGACCATTCGCAACCGTCTCCATGAAGCTGGGCTACGGTCCCGCACACCGTTAGGCCGTCTTCCGCTCACGCCCCAACATCGTGCAGCCCGCCTCCAGTGGTGTCGCGACAGGCGTGAATGGAGGGACGAATGGAGACGTGTCGTCTTCAGCGATGAGAGTCGCTTCTGCCTTGGTGCCAATGATGGTCGTATGCGTGTTTGGTGCCGTGCAGGTGAGCGCCACAATCAGGACTGCATACGACCGAGGCACACAGGGCCAACACCCGGCATCATGGTGTGGGGAGCGATCTCCTACACTGGCCGTACACCACTGGTGATCGTCGAGGGGACACTGAATAGTGCACGGTACATCCAAACCGCCATCGAACCCATCGTTCTACCATTCCTAGACCGGCAAGGGAACTTGCTGTTCCAACAGGACAATGCACGTCCGCATCTATCCCGTGCCACCCAACGTGCTCTAGAAGGTGTAAGTCAACTACCCTGGCCAGCAAGATCTCCGGATCTGTCCCCCATTGAGCATGTTTGGAACTGGATGAAGCGTCGTCTCACGCGGTCTGCACGTCCAGCACGAACGCTGTTCCAACTGAGGCGCCAGGTGGAAATGGCATGGCAAGCCGTTCCACAGGACTACATCCAGCATCTCTACGATCGTCTCCATGGGAGAATAGCAGCCTGCATTGCTGCGAAAGGTGGATATACACTGTAGTAGTGCCGACATGGTGCATGCTCTGTTGCCTGTGTCTATGTGCCTGTGGTTCTGTCAGTGTGATCATGTGATGTATCTGACCCTAGGAATGTGTCAATAAAGTTTCCCCTTCCTGGGACAATGAATTCACGGTGTTCTTATTTCAATTTCCGGGAGTGTATGACTTCGGCGCGAATTGTGCCCTCCGACACACACCGTTTGGTGGCTAGCGGAGTATAGATGTAGATGTAGATACACTGATCAGCCAAACTATTATGACCACCAACCTACTATCAATGTAAACCCGTCCAGGCGATAGCAGCGTCACCTGGCGAGGAACAGTCAGTCGGAGCATGCAGTATCAGTGAGCCTGCTGTCCATGTGTAGAAATGGGGAGGCGTGCTATCTATCTGACCGAGGGCAGATTGTGATGGCCTGGAAGGTCGGAACGAACAGTTTATAACTGCATCATTCGTCGGGTGTTCGAGGAGTGCTGTGGTGAGTGTCTTGACGCGTGGCGAAGCCAAGGTGAAAGCACGTCCAGACATCATGGGGTTGGGCGGCCATGGCTCATTACAGATATCGGGCGTCGTAGGCTGGACAGACTGGTAAAACAGGACAGGTGGCGAACTGTGTCAAAACTAACATCAGACTTTAATGCTGGACAGAGTACAAGTGCGTCTGAACACTCCTAAAGATGGGCCTCCGCAGACGACGACGCATGTGCCAATGTTAACACCACGACATCGGCAACTACGACTGAAATGGGCGGGTGACCATCGGCACTGGATGTTGGCGCAGTGGCAGAGCGTTGTAGGGTCTGATGAATTCCAAAACCTTCATCATCATGCCGCTAGGAGGACGTGAATCCATCGCCTTCCAGCGGAGCAGCTCCTTGACACATGTACTGCTTGATGGAGACAAGCCGACGGCGGTTCCATTATGCTCTGGGGAACATTCACGTTGGGGATCTATGGATCCTGTGGAGTTCATACAAGGCATCATGACGGTCAAGGAGTATCGTACACTGGTTGCAGACGATCAGGATTCCCGACGGCAGTGGCATTTTTCAACAAGATAATGCACCATGTCAGAAGGCTAGGAGTGTGATGCAGTGGTTTGAGGGACACAGTGGCGGGTTCCAGTTGATGTGCTGTCCCCCAAACTCAGCAGATCTGAACCCCATGGAACATCTGAGATGTGATCGAACATGGTGTCAGATTTCATCAGACACCTCACTCGAATATACGGGACTTATGTGACTTGTGTGAGCAGATGTGGTGCGAACTCCCTCCAGCGACCTACCAAGGCCTAATTGCTTCCATTCTACGATGCGCCGCCACTGTTATTCGTGACAAAGGTGAATACACCATTAGTTAGGTGGTTATAATGTTCTAGTTGATCAGTGTATACTGCCTCAGTTATTGGAAGACATCCCGCCGAACATCTAGTATCAACATGATGGATGTTCTGCAGATTCCTTAATAATAGTTATATTCTTCTTGAGGGCACGTTCGTAGGTCGTCGTACTGGTTGTGCGAGAGACACAAAATAGCTTGCACACTTACAAAACTTAACACGCCTAGAATTTTAGTAGTGGGAACAATTAGAGATCTACAAGGAACCACCGACGACTCCCGAAGACATCATATAACAAGCCTGTGCTGCGTTCAGATGAAACTAAATGTCCAATATTGTCTGTCGGCAGTCGGTTCGGTATGTCAATGCTTTGAGCCTTTGAAATAGAAGACATGATATAAACACACGAACCGTACCAGAGGCACGTGCTTGCTTATATTTGGTCCGGTATTATTTGTGTGACCTCTTCCCTTGACGGCAGAACAGCTGTTTGCGGCGCTGTTATGTAGTTAAGATTTGATGAAGTTCCACAAATGATCGTCAAAATAATCTTATCACAGTCCTCTAGAATTTAGCGAAAACCGCAACTCGATATAGTAGTACACTGACAAAAATAGTCCCAGAAGACACAATTGTAGTTTCGTAAACAAACGCACCATCAGTGGCTATGTAAATTATTCGAACTAGAATTCTCAGTGACTGGTAGAACAGCCATACGGTTGCATTGATGTAGTTCGTATTTAGTATTTAGTTACCAGGCATATGGGGTATATAAGAGGCGTAAACAGAGTCAGATGTTGAGCGATCACTGTAGATGGAAGGTCCTTGTGTGGGACAGTGTCGTTAGCACCAGCCAGAATGTGAAGGGTCTTCACTGTGTGTCTCCATTTGGCTGGCTGGTCGATTCTTGAAGTATCCAGGTTTGCGGGGCATTCAGATGTGACAGTGGACTGTTGTTTGACAGCATGGGAACGTGAGGGACGCTTATTCCTCCTCAAGGGTCCCGTCCACCAAGTTGGACCACCACAAGGGGGGTCGCCATATACTGCACAAAGCACATCATAACTCCTTCACATCTGCGCCTCCCATCCGAGAAGTAGTAATGGACTCCCTAGATCATTCTAGGTCATCCAAGAACACTGACCGGAGACTATCAGTAGCTACACTTCTGAATTACCATCCCATTCGCAGATTGCTGCTACAATCACAGCGGAAAAGGCTGCATTTGGCGTGTTGCCGTCACTAGAAAACATGGACTGAAGATTAACGTCGTCGTATTGTGTTCAGCTACGAATCGCTATGCAACAGTAGACCGAATGACCAATGTAGGCGAGCACTGTGACGACCTGGTGGAAGGTCTCGTCCTTCTTATGTTCTGGAGCGGTAGGATGTTACTTCACGCGTCATAGTGCGGGCAGCCATCGAGTGTGATTACAGGTCACCGCTGGTGCAGACTGTGAGAACTCTGAAGGCAAGTCATGGACATTCTTTTTTATTATTATTATTTACTCGTCAAGTTCCGTAGGACCAAATTGAGGAGCAAATCTCCAAGGTCATGGAACGTGTCGGTACATGAACTTACAACATAAAAGTAATAACAGATAAAAATAAATGTTCATGAACTTGAAAAAAAGTCAGTCCATAAGTTTAAGTAAACGCTATCAGCAATACATTAAGAATCAGCTTAATTTTTCAAGGAACTCCTCGACAGAATAGAAGGAGTGACCCATGAGGAAACTCTTCAGTTTCCATTTGAAAGAGCGTGGAATACTGCAAAGATTTTTGGATACGAGTGGCAGCTTATTGAAAATAGATGCAGCAGTATACTGCACACCTTTTTGCACAAGAGTTAAGGAAATCCGATCCAAATGGAGGTTTGATTTCTGCCGAGTATTAACCGAGTGAAAGCTACTTATTCTTGGAAATAAACTAATATTGGTAACAAGAAACGACAATAAGGAATATACATATTGAGAGGCCATTGTCAAAATACCCAGGCTAGTGAACAGAGGTCGACAAGAGGTTCGTGAACTCTCTCCACTTATTGCCCGAACCGCCCGTTTCTGAGCCAAAAATATCCTTCTAGAATGGGAAGAGTTACCCCAAAACATAATACCATACGACATAAGTGAATGAAAATAAGCAAAATAGACTAATTTACGTGTCGAAGTATCACTCACTTTTGATACCGTTCGAATAGTAAAAATGGCAGTATTAAGTCTTTGAACAAGATCCTGAACGTGAGCTTTCCACGACAGCTCACTATCTATCTGAACACCTAGAAATTTGAACTGTTCAGTTTCACTAATCACATGCCCATTCTGTGAGATTAAAATGTCAGGTCTTGTTGAATTATGTGTCAGAAACTGTAAAAACTGAGTCTTACCGTGATTTAACGTTAGTTTATTTTCTACAAGCCATGAACTGAGGTCATGTACTGCGCTACTTGAAACCGAGTCAATGTTGCACACAACATCCTTTACTACCAAGCTAGTGTCATCAGCAAACAGAAATATTTTAGAGTTACCCATAATACTAGAGGGCATATCATTTATATAAATAAGGAACAGGAGCGGCCCCAACACTGATCCCTGGGGCACCCCCCACTAGACAGTACCCCACTCAGATCGCATATCACAGCCGTTATCAACATTGTGAACAATGACCTTTTGCTGCCTGTTGCTAAAGGAAGAGGTAAACCAATTGTGAGCTACTCTCCTTATTCCGTAATGGTCGAACTTCTGGAGCAATATTGTGAGATCTGCACTCCCATGTGGTACCTGTCATGCGACATTGTCGTCGTGCCATTTTTCAGCAGGACAGTGCTCGTCCACGGCGGGTGTCAATATGAACTATCTGTATGATGTTGCCGTTCTCCAATATTCTGCAAAATCCTCCGATATTCCGCCGATAGAATAGGTGTGGAACCAGCTCGGAGTCAATTCTGCCCCAGAGCCAATATCCAGGATAACAAGAATCATAACAGTTGTGGGCTGACTTGTCACACGAGGTAACAACTGCCTTTATGACACCCTTCCCAACCAAATCAGTGCACGCATCCAAGCCAGGCAGAATGCAACGTCATATTAGTAATTCGACAAATGTTGGCAAATTCTTTGTCAATCTGATTCGATTTTGTCATCAGTTAAATTGCACCACATAGCCTGAGCCCGATGTTTCATTTCATCTCCTCCTCGTCGGAGCGTATCCTTTTTTGTGAGGCGGTGTATTTACTTGTTCTGGATACGATGGGGAGGGCTGTTTAGTTACCTTATCTTACACGTCTTTAATTTGAGCCCCGAGTTTCTCCCGCTGTATACAATGTTCAGATAACTCACGGGAATACACCCCGGTCATATCGTCGTCAAACGCCGATATTTCGACAGGTGAGCACCCTCTTATTTTCAAGGCAAAACTGCGGCAAGTAAGCGAGTGCAAGGGAATGCACTAGCACAGCGCTTATTTGCTGCAGTTTTGCCTTGAAAATAACAGGGTGATCACCTATCGAAATATCGGGGGTTACCCACATCATAGCTGCATCCAAGTAAGTCATTTTAACATGTTTTTAAGTATGAATAATTCATCTCGGAAGTACATACTGGAAAATCTGAATGAAACTGGAGGATAGAAGAAGATGGTTTCATAAGTCTGGTACATGTCCCCGAAAGAACGGAAAATTTTTGTTGTGCCCTCATGATTGGTAAACCTTATTTTTCCAAGGGTGTTATAAGGAATTTTAACGATATACAGCGTACAGCGGCATATCTCAACAGTCATTATGACGATTGTGATTGAAAATGGAGGAAACCCAGCTTCGTGCTGTTATTAACGAAGTCGGACAAGCACTGGAGACGAAATGCGCTCTGGCCGTCCAGTTGAGGTCACCACAAAGGAAACCACTGACAAAATCCAGTATATGGTATTGCAAGACTGCCGAATAAAAGTTCATTAGATTGTAGGCATCTCAACTTGGCGACTGCGTAACATCGTGCGCGGAGAATTGGCTATGAAGAAGCTGTGTGCGAGGTTGTTGCCACGATTGCTCACAGTCGACCAAAAGCGCATCCGGCACAACACTTCAGCACATTGTCTGATGATGTTTAATCGCAATCCCCAAGACTTTTTGCGCCTATTTATGACTGTTGACGAGGCCTACATCCATCATTATACACCAGAGTCAAAATGGCAGTCAAATGGAGAAAGGCTGGTGAAAGTGCACGGAGGAAGGTAAAGACCATTTTGTCGGCTGGTGATGGTCACTATTTTATTGGGATTCCCAACTAATAATCCACATAGTTTACTTAGAAAAAGACAAAACTGTAACTGAACTCTATACGCTTCATTGTTGGAAGTTACGTTGACTGAAAAAAAAAGACCAAGGTTGGCACTAAAAAAAAGTGCTCTTTCACCAGGATTAGGCACCATCCCACCCATCAGCGATGACAATGGCGAAAGTGCATGAATTGAGCTTTCAATTATTCCTTATCCATCCTGTTTTCACCAGACTTAGAGCTGAGTGTCCTTCCTGTTCTCTAACTTGGAACTTTGCATTGTTGGAAAGAAAATTTCATCAAATGAGGAAGCGATAGTTGCAGTCAACGAGTATTTTGCAGAGCTGGACGGAACCCATTTTCCCGATGGGATGAAAAAGCTGGAGAATCACTGAACCAAGTGTATATCTTTCTAAAGAATTTGTGTCGAGAACTAAATTGAGTTTTTTGCGAAACAAACATTTTTCTGGCTTTTTTATCAGCTTATCAAACCACCGACAGGTCTTTTGGCTATAGAGAGCTCTCCAAGCATCACCTCACGTGGTAATCTGTCAGGATCCATACGGTGGACATGTCCCAGCCAGCGGAGTCGTCTCTGCTTCAAGATAGCTGAAATATTGTTGCAGTTAGTTTTAGATAGCACTGCTGTGTTGGTCACTCGGTCCTTCGACGTTACTCCGAGGATGGATCTCAGGCACCGCATGTGGAAAGCATTAAGGCGACGTTCTTGTTTGGCATAGGTAGTCCATGTTTCCGATGCATACAAAAGGATGCTGAGGACGCAAGTTTGATATACAAGAATTTTGGTGCTCAAAGAGATATTGTTGTTTTTCCAAACACGTGTAGAGAGTTTGCCAAAAGTTGTCGCAGCTCTTCCAATGCGAGCATCAATTTCCTTGTCAACAGACATGTTTGATTCTATAGTAGATCCAAGATAGCAGAAGTTATCTACGATTGGCAGAGTAGTGCCATCTAGTGTGATATTCGGCTTTGCGTTAGTACCCTGAACCATAATTACGGTCTTATTGCTGTTTACACCCGTCGAGAATAGGACTCCTGGTAAACGAGATATGGAGAGCTTTGGAATCGACACAAACAGATGGGAGGCACGGGCTAGCATGAGACCAGAGTGGCGTGATGATATATCATGTGAAATGTCGAAGCATGATGAAAGCTTGTTAGACAGATTAAGGCAGAAAAAGCTTCGCAATGCTACCACTGCTCCTGCCTCAGCAGCCAGATACACTTGTGACAATTGCGGCAAGAGATGCCGTGCTGCCATTGGCTTGACAAGTCATATGAAAAAATGCAACACATAAACACACAGACACTGCAACAATCATCTACCAAGACATTATATATATATATATATATATATATATATATATATATACAGGGTGAATCAGCTAACATTACCGCTAGATATATTTCGTAAACCACATCAAATACTGACGAATCGATTCCACAGACCGAACGTGAGGAGAGGGGCTAGTGTAATTGGTTAATACAAACCATAAAAAAATGCACGGAAGTATGTTTTTTAACACAAACCTACGTTTTTTTAAATGTAACCCCGTTAGTTTTGTTAGCACATCTGAACATATAAACAAATACGTAATCAGTGCCGTTTGTTGCATTGTAAAATGTTAATTACATCCGGAGATATTGTAACCTAAAGTAGACGCTTGAGTACCACTCCTCCGCTGTTCGACCGTGTGTATCGGAGAACACCGAATTACGTAGGGATCCAAAGGGAACGGTGATGGACCTTAGGTACAGAAGAGACTCGAACAGCACATTACGTCCACATGCTAACACCTTTTTATTGGTCTTTTTCACTGACGTACATGTACATTACCATGAGGGGTGAGGTACACGTACACACGTGGTTTCCGTTTTCAATTACGGAGTGGAATAGAGTGTGTCCCGACATGTCAGGCCAATAGATGTTCAATGGGGTGGCCATCATTTGCTGCACACAATTGCAATCTCTGGCGTAATGAATGTCGTGCACGCCGCAGTACATCTGGTGTAATGTCGCCGCAGGCTGCCACAATACGTTGATTCATATCCTCTGGGGTTGTAGGCACATCACGGTACACATTCTCCTTTAACGTACCCCACAGAAAAAAGTCCAGAGGTGTAAGATCAGGAGAACGGGCTGGCCAATTTATGCGTCCTCCACGTCCTATGAAACGCCCGTCGAACATCCTGTCAAGGGTCAGCCTAGTGTTAATTGCGGAATGTGCAGGTGCACCATCATGCTGATACCACATACGCCGACGCGTTTCCAGTGGGACATTTTCGATCAACGTTGGCAGATCATTCTGGAGAAACGCGATGTATGTTGCAGCTGTTTTTTACAACACGCAACTGAACGTCGGAGGTTTCAAGCGTCAACTTTAGGTTACAATATCTCCGGCTGTGATTAACATTTTACAATGCAACAAACGGCACTGATTACGTATTTGTTTATATGTTCAGATGTGCTAACAAAACTAACGTGGTTCCATTTAAAAAAAACGTAGGTTTGTGTTAAAAAACATACTTCCGTGCGTTTTTGTATGGTTTGTATTAAACAATTACACTAGCCCCTCTCCTCACGTTCGGTCTGTGGAATCGGTTCGTTGGTATTTGATGTGGTTTACGAAATATAGGTGACTCACCCTGTATATATATATATATATATATATATATATATATATATATATATATATCCTACGAAAAAACCGAGTATATAGAACACAAACATAATACAGAAAAGTTTATGAAAACAAAGTATGGAAAAATTAAAAGAGTTGATAGATTCAAATACCTGGGGGAGTGGATCCAAGCCAATGGTCTGGATAACACAACAAATAAAGAAACAATAAAAAAGTTGGAATTTGCATATAAATTAACAGAAAACTACTACAATAAGAAATCAATATCCATACAAGCAAAGATTAAACATTATAATTCAGTTATTAGGACACAAGCAACATATGGATCAGAGTGCCTAACATTGAATAAGAAAGGCGAATTAAGAGAACTAGAAAAAAGAGAGAGAAAAATATTAAGAAAAATTCTAGGTCCTGAGAAAAACAAGGAAAATAGGTGGATTAAAAGGAGAATTGAAGACCTATACAAAAATACAGAAAAGACCACAGATACAATGAGGAAGAGACGGCTAAAATTTTATGGACATTTAAAAAGAATGGAAGAAACATGTATTACAAAGAAAATTTTTAATTACGTTAGTAAGCTGAAAAACACTGTAGGATGGATAGAAGCAGTAGAGAAAGACGCGAACAAAATAGGTGTTACAGAAGAAATAATACGTGATAGGAATAAATTTAGGCTACTTATAGAAAACGCAAACTATGGAGAAGATGCGCCAAAACCTCGACCCAAGAGAGTGTGGACAGATGAGCAGGGACGAGCAGTTGGCGAGAAGATGAAGAAGTACTGGGAAGAACGGAAGAAAAAAAAACACCATAAGTCTTAAGTTGTATGCGGTCCACAGCTGGCCAAATTCATAATAAATATATATATATATATATACACTCCTGGAAATGGAAAAAAGAACACATTGACACCGGTGTGTCAGACCCACCATACTTGCTCCGGACACTGCGAGAGGGCTGTACAAGCAATGATCACACGCACGGCACAGCGGACACACCAGGAACCGCGGTGTTGGCCGTCGAATGGCGCTAGCTGCGCAGCATTTGTGCACCGCCGCCGTCAGTGTCAGCCAGTTTGCCGTGGCATACGGAGCTCCATCGCAGTCTTTAACACTGGTAGCATGCCGCGACAGCGTGGACGTGAACCGTATGTGCAGTTGACGGACTTTGAGCGAGGGCGTATAGTGGGCATGCGGGAGGCCGGGTGGACGTACCGCCGAATTGCTCAACACGTGGGGCGTGAGGTCTCCACAGTACATCGCTGTTGTCGCCAGTGGTCGGCGGAAGGTGCACGTGCCCGTCGACCTGGGACCGGACCGCAGCGACGCACGGATGCACGCCAAGACCGTAGGATCCTACGCAGTGCCGTAGGGGACCGCACCGCCACTTCCCAGCAAATTAGGGACACTGTTGCTCCTGGGGTATCGGCGAGGACCATTCGCAACCGTCTCCATGAAGCTGGGCTACGGTCCCGCACACCGTTAGGCCGTCTTCCGCTCACGCCCCAACATCGTGCAGCCCGCCTCCAGTGGTGTCGCGACAGGCGTGAATGGAGGGACGAATGGAGACGTGTCGTCTTCAGCGATGAGAGTCACTTCTGCCTTGGTGCCAATGATGGTCGTATGCGTGTTTGGCGCCGTGCAGGTGAGCGCCACTATCAGGACTGCATACGACCGAGGCACTCAGGGCCAACACCCGGCATCATGGTGTGGGGAGCAATCTCCTACACTGGCCGTACACCACTGGTGATCGTCGAGGGGACACTGAATAGTGCACGGTACATCCAAACCGTCATCGAACCCATCGTTCTACCATTCCTAGACCGGCAAGGGAACTTGCTGTTCCAACAGGACAATGCACGTCCGCATGTATCCCGTGCCACCCAACGTGCTCTAGAAGGTGTAAGTCAACAACCCTGGCCAGCAAGATCTCCGGATCTGTCCCCCATTGAGCATGTTTGGGACTGGATGAAGCGTCGTCTCACGCGGTCTGCACGTCCAGCACGAACGCTGGTCCAACTGAGGCGCCAGGTGGAAATGGCATGGCAAGCCGTTCCACAGGACTACATCCAGCATCTCTACGATCGTCTCCATGGGAGAATAGCAGCCTGCATTGCTGCGAAAGGTGGATATACACTGTACTAGTGCCGACATTGTGCATGCTCTGTTGCCTGTGTCTATGTGCCTGTGGTTCTGTCAGTGTGATCATGTGATGTATCTGACCCCAGGAATGTGTCAATAAAGTTTCCCCTTCCTGGGACAATGAATTCACGGTGTTCTTATTTCAATTTCCAGGAGTATATATATATATATATATATATATATATATATATATATATATATATATATATAAAATCTTGATTCCTGCGCAATAAGCAATGTTGGAAAAAGTGATTCATATTCCTTCTCAACGAGGGTGGTTTGATATATATATATATATATATATATATATATATATATATATATATATATATATACCCTTGTTGAGAAGGAATATGAATCACTTTTTCCAACATTGCTTATTGCGCAGGAATCAAGATGTGTCGTCCGTCTCGCTCAATCTTTGTCGGTCAGACAATGAGGCGGAGAAAGTCGAAACTGGCACCAATGGCGACCTTACGCACGTCGTCAACTTCTCACGGCACGCACGGCGACACGCGTCAATTAGCGTGCGAGAGGCGCCAGCTCGGCCGGTTGATTTGTATTTTAAGGCGCCGCACATTCCTCGCGCCTATCGAACCGCATCTCAGCGCGGCTTTCATCTAAAGCGTGATCTGGTGTGACGACAGTGGGACATTTCGATGCAGCGCAGCAAGGCGTTTAGTGGCACTGCGCGTGCGCTACGGATTTGCGAGTGGCCGCTTCAGTGGCACTTTTCGTCAGAACCACTGCCGGATTTGACAGGTTAAACGAGTCACTAACGGGTTGGCTACAACACGAGATCGACAACGTAGAGTTGTGCAAAGTGTTTGAAAGCCTCAGAAGTATACAATGCCGGAAAAAACAATGAAATATCCTCGAAGACAAGGTCGTTTTACTCACGAGTGAGGAGACAGGTGCCGCCGCGTGTGGTCGCGCAGTAGCGTTCTCGCTTCTCGAGCAGGGGGTCCAGGTTTCGATTCCCGACGAGGTCAGGAATTTTCACCTGCCTGGAGATGACTGGGTGTTGTTGTGTCGTCTTCATCATCATCATCATCATCCTTCATCCCCATTACGATCGTAGGAAGGCAATGGCAAACCAACTCCACTAGGCCCTTGCCTAGTATGGCGATGCGCGTCTCGCATCGTTCCTCTACGCTCTGTGAAGGAGTATGAGACTTCATCATCATCATCGAGGCTACAGGTATTTCATGGTTATAGGAGTATATGATAAATTCAGAGCAAATGAGACACACACATGTCACGGTAAAGGATGGCCAAACAAGCTCAAAAATGAAGCTTCCTGGCAGATTAAAACTGTGTGCCCGACCGAGACTCGAACTCGGGACCTTTGCCTTCCGCGGGCAAGTGCTCTACCATCTGAGCTACCGAAGCACGACTCACGCCCGGTACTCACAGCTTTACTTCTGCCAGTACCTCGTCTCCTACCTTCCAAACTTTACAGAAGCTTTCCTGCGAACCTTGCAGAACTAGCACTCCTGAAAGAAAGGATATTGCGGAGACATGTCTTAGCCACAGCCTGAGGGATGTTTCCAGAATGAGATTTTCACTCTGCAGCGGAGTGTGCGCTGATATGAAACGTCCTGGCAGATTAAAACTGTGTGCCCGACCGAGACTCGAACGCACCGGCCGTGAGTCGTGCTTCGGTAGCTCAGATGGTAGAGCACTTGCCCGCGAAAGGCAAAGGTCCCGAGTTCGAGTCTCGGTCGGGCACACAGTTTTAATCTGGCAGGAAGTTTCATATCAGCGCACACTCCGCTGCAGAGTGAAAATCTCATTCTGGAAGCTCAAAAATACCAGGCATATTCGAAGAATTCTGGAACTTTGTCCATAAATCTTTCTACCCTTTCTTTTTACTTATTGCCGGCCGGTGTGGCCGTGCGGTTCTAGGCGCTTCAGTCTACGGTCGCGGGTTCGAATCCTGCCTCGGGCATGGATGTGTGATGTCCTTAGGTTAGTTAGGTTTAATTAGTTCTAAGTTCTAGGCGACTGATGACCTCAGAAGTTAAGTCTCATAGTGCTCAGAGCCATTTGAACCATTTTTTCACTTATTGTGCACCGTATCCTTCAAAATACTTTCCTCCACAGTTGATGCGCAACTCCCAACACCGTTTCCACTTCCAGAAGCAGTCTTGGTTCGCCTCCTGCTGGATCGCGCGAAGCGCCATCTGCGAATTTTCTTTTATCTCGTCTATCGTTGCAAATCTTCTTCCTTTAGCCGGGATTTTCAACTTTGGAAATAAAGAGGGGCCAGGTCTGCAGAGTACGAAGGATGAGGAAGAACAGTGATTTCGTTTTATGTGCAACAGTCATGCTCCAACACAGGTGAATGTGCGGATGCGTAATCCTGATGCAAGAGCCATGAAATGTTTCGCCACATTACAGGCCGTTTCCTTCTCAAATTTTCTCGTAGGCATCGCAACCCGTCTCGGTAGTACCATCGATCAACAGTTTGTCCCTGTGGCATGAATTCATGAAAAATTAATCCTTCAAATTCAAAGAAAACTGTCAGCAAAGAAACTGTTAACATCTGACCTAACCTGACGAGCCTTTTCTGATATTGGAGATTTCCCGACCCATTGTGAATACTGAACCTTGGTCTCAACACCACAACTGTAGACCTACGTCTCGGCACCAGTTATGATTCTCTTAAGGAACATCTCATTCCCATTTGCGTGATGCAAAAGCTCTTCACAGATGGCGAGGCGAAGCTCCTTCTGGCCTTGACTCATGAGACGTGGGACCAACTTGGCGGCAACACGATGCATTCCAAGACGCTGTCTCAGATCTTCATGACATGATCCAACTGAAATGTTAAATTCTTCTGCAATCTCTCGGACATTCAGTCTTCGGTTAGCACGCACAATTTCGTTGACGTACCTAACATCAACCTCGTCATTAGACGTCGAAGGGCGTCGTGAACGAGAGTCACCTTTAACTTTCTCTCGGCCACTTTTAAACCGTGTGAACCATTCGTAACACCGAGTACGGCTTAAGCACCCATCACCGTACGCCTCCTGCATCATTGGTGTGTCTCTGTAAAGGTTTTCTTGAGTTTCAAGCAAAATTCAATGCAGGCTCATTGATCCTCTGCCATCTCGAAATTCTCAAACTGTGCAACACAACGTTCTACTCAATACAGTACTGAACCATAACAGACAAACAACAATGAAACGGCCAGCAGTTACGCATTAAACAGAGGTGTGTCCAGGGATGCCGACCGCCTTTCGCTCCAACATACCATTGGTGCGAAATTACGCATGTTCCGAAGTTTTTTGAGCAGACTTCTTACACAGTATACGCCCTCTCTGGCGGCAACGCAGGACGCTGCACTCACTATTCGGGAGGCCGACGGTTCAAACCCGCGTCCGACTATCCAGATTTAGATTTTCCGTGATTTTCCCAAATCGCTCCACGCAAATGGCGGGATGGTTCCTTCGAAAGGGCACGGCCGATTTACTTCCCATTTCTTGACGCAATCCGAGCTTGTGCTCCGTTTTTAGTGACCTCGATGTCGACGGGAGGTCTTCCTTCCTTCCTGTTATTCTCGCATCTACGTGATGATACAGGTGCCGAACGGCGTCCTGCGACAGATTACCCCAAGCGACCTGTGCCTTTTGTTGCAATTCGTCAGTGGTTCTAGCAGGCCCTGGGAACAAGTTAGTTCCCACTTCGTCATGTCCCACACATGTTCAGTTGGAGAGAGATCTGACGATCTTGCCGCGCTAGTTCCGTTTCATACCAAGAAGTGTACGTTGCGTCGCGGCAGCCGTAGGTGAACGTGCATTGTCCTGCTAAAAAGCACGTCACCTTCCTATCAAAGAAATGGTTGTAGCATGTCGGTAGCGATGTAGTGGGCACTGGTTTCTTTAACGTGCGGAAACACCATTTATGTGACCGTGTGGGTGTTTTTTTTTTTTTCTTTTTTCTTTTGTGATGGCTTTAGGGCGTAAAACTGCTACGGTCATTAGCGCCCAGTCTGTGACTTAGGTAAAGGCAGAAATGGGAACGAAACTCAAAATAGAAGGAAAGCTTAAAAACCACCATAGAAGGGGGTTGGTTGTCCCCAAAAAGAGCTTCAAATGACTGACGTCATCTCACTGGCACTCGAGAACGCGATCGGCTGAGCGCGTGTCATCTGCTAAAATGGAAGATATATCAGGCGACAGCTGCAGAAGGATGCGTAACGGAGTAAAATAGGGGCACTCAAGTAAAAGGTGTCTTACCGTCCACAGCTGAGAGCAGTGGGGACAGAATGGGGGAGGATCACCACTTAAAAGATGTCGATGGCTAAAAAGACAGTGCCCTATCCGGAGTCTAGTTAAAATTACCTGCTCCCGACGACGCGTTCGGGAGGAAGAGGTCCAAGCACAAGGAAGAGCTTCCACGTCCCGCAATTTATTATGGGGAAGTGTCGACCAATGTGCGTGCCATGAAAGAGTAACACGACGACATAAAACACTCCGTAGATCGGCGAAGGGAATCGTGCGAATAGCTGGCTGAAGAAGAGAGCCTTGGCCGCTATATCGGCCGCCTCATTTCCACAGATACCAACGTGTCCTGGGATCCAGAGGAACGCCACAGAGACGCCCCCCCCCCCCAAATGGAGCAAGTGGAGACACTCCTGAATCCGGTGTACCAGATGGTGGACAGGGTACAGAGCTTGGAGACTGAGGACAGAGCTGAGAGAATCTGAACATACTGTATCCGCTGATGGCGACGGATGTATTGGACTGCCTGGAGAACAGCGTAAAGCTCCGCAGTATAAACCGAACACTGGTCGGGAAGCTGATATCGATTTGGGATGTCGCCAACAACATAGGAACTCCCTCCACCAAACGATGTTTTTGAGCCATCAGTGTAAATAAATGTGGCTTCCTTCATTTGTGCACATAGAGCAGCAAATGCCCGACGATAAACAAGTGAAGGGGTGCCATCCTTGGGAAATTGACAAAGGTCAAGGAGCAGGCAGGTCCGGAGGCGGAGTCAAGGCGGTGCTGTACCCCAAGTTGTCAAGAAGGTTTTAGGAAAGCAGAAGGAAAGAGAATGGAGCAGTTGACGGAAGCAGACTCCCGGTGGTAGTAGGGAGGAAGGGCGGCCTGCATACCCTAAATCGAAGGAGGCGTCGAAAAAATGTCATGGGCCGGATTAGCAGGCATGGAAGACAGATGGCTAGCATAACGACTCAGAAGGACTGCTCGCCGATTGGACAGCGGAGGTTCAGCAGTCTCAGCATAAAGGCTTTCCACAGGGCTGGTGTAAAAAGCTCCAGACACTAACGTAATCCACGGAGGTGGATAGAGTCGAGACGCCGAAGAATAGACGGCCGAGCAGAGTAGTAAACTATGCTTTCATAGTCCAATTTCGAGCGCACTAAGGCGCGATAGAGGCGGAGAAGGACCCAGGAGGTACCATTCAGGACACGGAGGGTGTTGAGGGATCGCAGACAGCGAACCGAAAGATAGGAAACGTGGGAGGACCAGCACAGTTTTCTGCCAAACATAAGACCCAAGAATTTAGCGACGTCCGAAAACGGAAGGTTGACAGGTCCTAGATGTAAGGAAGGTGGAAGAAACTCCGTACGACGCCAAAAATTAACACAAACGGTCTTACTGGAAGAAAAGCGGAAACCTGTTGCGATGCTCCAAGAGTGGAGGCGATCGAGACATCCTTGAAGACGTCGTTCAAGAAGGTTGGTCCGTTGAGAGCTGTAGCAGATCGCAAAATCGTCCACAAATAGGGAGCCCAAGACATCGGGAAGGAGGCAGTCCATAATTGGATTTATGGCAATAGCAAACAGTACAACACTTAGCACGGAGCCCTGGGGTACCCCGTTTTCTTGGGAGAAAGTACGGGAGAGAGTAGTGTTCACCCGCACTCTAAATGTGCCCTCTGCCATAAATTCGCGATGAAAAAGGGGCAGGTATCGTATGCTCTCTCCAGATCAAAAAATATTGCTACTGTTTGGCGATTCCGGAGAAAATTATTCATGATATAAGTGGAGAGAGCAACAAGATGGTCAACTGCAGAACGATGCTTTCGGAAACCGCATTGGGCAGGTGTTAAAAGACTGCGGGACTCCAGCCACCAAGCTAAACGGCAATTCACCATACGCTCCAAAACCTTACATACACTACTCGTGAGAGGAATGGGGCGATAGCTAGAGGGGAGATGTTTGTCCTTACCAGGTTTCGGAACAGGAACGACGATAGCTTCCCGCCATCGTCTGGGAAAAGTACTGTCGGTCCAAATTCGATTATAAAGACGAAGGAGGTAACGCAGACTATGGGTTGATAAATGCAGCAACATTTGGATGTGGATACCATCCTGTCCTGGGGCGGAGAAGCGAGAAGAAGAGAGTGCATGTTGGAGTTCACGCATGGAGAAAACAGTATTATAGCTTTCGCAGTGTTGAGGCAAACTAGATCCGCTTGGTGGAAGACGTCTAGCAATAGTGAGCCATGCGGACAAGGATGTGGAGATCCCCAAAGCGGGTGGTGGGCATTGAAGTCCCCAACCAGCAAATAGGGGGGGGAAGCTGACCAAGAAGATGAAGGAGTTCGGCTCGTGCCATTGGTGTGGACGATGGAATGTATACAGTACAAAGAGAAAAGGTATATCCAGAAAGGGAAAGACGGACAGCGACAGCTTGGAAGGAAGTGTTTAAGGGGATTGGGTGATAATGGAGAAGAATCATAAGTCCTCCGTGTGCTGGAGTGCCTTCAGCAGAGGTGAGATCAAATCGGACGGACTGAAAATGGGGGAGAACAAAGCGGTCGTGGGGACGCAGCTTTGTTTCCTGAAAACAGAAGATGACCGGCGAGTAGGATCGTAAGAGGATCGACAATTCATCCCGATTGGCTCGAATGCCGCGGATATTCCAGTGGATAATGGTCATAGGGTGAACAGAAAATGGAGGAATGTGACCAAGGTTGCCGTCAACGACTGCTCAGAGCGTGCGACCGACAGCATGGAACGGCATTCAGCCAAAGGTTGTTCAGGAGCAGCTCCTGCCACCAGCGATCGGCCGGTTGATCAGCCGCCAGCAGTGCGCCTCGGCAACACAGAAGATGGCCGAGGGCGGTTACCGCCAGGTGGTGCTGTAGATGAGACACGCCTTGGCGGAGAAGGAGAGGAACTGGGTTTCTTATTAGCCTTCTTGGAAACATGATGTTTAGATGAAGGAGGAACTGATGGTTGTGAAGTTGGGGTACGTAAAAAATCTTCACGAGTATGCTCTTTTTTGGAAGTCTTGGTGTCTGACTTTTGGGATCGAGATTTAGCAGAACCGGATGAAGGGTGGGCCATAGAGTGAGCAGGCGAAAGTGGGGATGTTGAACGGGCGATCTTTGCGCTGGCCGATCTGACGACCGTTGCACTAAAGGTGAGATCACAAGTCTGCGTGGCCGCCTCCTTTGTTGGCCGAGGGGAGGCAAGGACAGTGCTGTATTTACCTGTCTGAGGCACAGTGGTCTTTCGACTGGCGAATAATTTTCGAGCAGCAAAGGTAGACACCTTTTCCTTCACTCTGATTTCCTGAATGAGCTTTTCGTCTTTAAAAATGGGGCAATCTCGAGAGGAAACAGCGTGGTCACCCATACAGTTGATGCAGCGAGGGGACGGAGGTGGACAAGCACCCTCATGGGCATCCTTGCCACACGTAACACATTTGGCCGGATTGGAACAGGACTGGCTGGTATGATTGAACCGCTGACACCGATAGCAACGCGTAGGGTTTGGGACGTAGGGGTGAATGGAAACTATCTCATAGCCCGCTTTGATTTTCGATGGGAGTTGAACTTTGTCAAATGTCAGTAGTTCTGACGGAATTTTGTCGACGCCCGGGGCTTAGTTTCGACTCAGTGCTCTGTCGAATGCTTCTCGCAGTGTCATACTTCCCCCTCCCCCCCCCCCCCCGTCATCTTTATTTACGTGCTCTTCCATTTCTGTAATACTGTCCTCAAGTACATCTCCCTTGTATAGAGCCTTTATATACTCCTACCACCTCTCAGCTTCCGCTTCTTTGATTACGGATGGTTTTCCATATGAGCCCTTCATATTCATACAGCTGCTTGTCTTTTCTCCAAAGGCCTCTTTAATTTTCCTGTAGGTGGTATCTATCTTTCCCCTATGATAAATGCTTCTAAATCTTTACATTTGTCCTCTAGTCATTCCTGCTTAGCCATTTTCACTTCCTGTCAAACTCATTTTTTAGACGTTTGTGTTTCCTTTCGCCCGCTTCATCAATTGCATTTTTATATTTTCTCCTTTGAAACATTAAATTCAATATCTCTTGTGTTATCCAAGGATTTGTATTAGGCCTTGTTTTTTCCACCTATTTAATCCTCTGCTTGCTTCAATATTTCGTCTCTCAAAGTTATCCATTCCTCTTCTACTGCATTTTTTACCTCCGTTCTAGTTAACCATTACCTATGTTCCCTCAAACTCTCAACAACCTCTGGTTCTTTAACCTTATCCATGGCCCATCTCCTTTATTTCCTACCTTTTTTAGTTCCTTCAGTGTTATACCAGGGTGCCACTGAACACATTCTTTGAGAGTGTTCACTTTTTAACTATAATCTAGTGGGAGCACGGCTAGCATACAGCGTATTAAGTACCAAGTACCAAGAGGTAACAAGAATAATGCAAGGCAAGGAGTGAAGTACTCGCACCGTACTAGAAAGGGCCAAGTTATGGATGAAATCGTTCTGCTTTTACGTTCAGTCTGTATGTCAAAGAAACGACGGAGGAGTTAAAAGAGAGACTGAGAAATAGGATTAAATTTCTGGACGAAAGGATATCTACAGGGTGTCCAAATTAAAGTTCTAGTTTGAAATGCTATAGAAAGAGAACTGCTGCTCAGGATGACGTCAGATTTGAACAGCGGAGGGAAACGTCACGGAAAAAAAAGTAACGAAAATTTCACCAACAGATGGCACATCAATAGACATGCGGCAAACGGCTGTTTTCTGTTTGCATCCGAGTCACCCAACACAACTGTCTCCTTTATGGTTCTCGTGCAGCTGGTGAAGCTCTTTTACAAGAACGATGACTGTGCGCCAGAAGCTCTGAAGAAGTTCCGGCCGCTCAAGGGTATGACAAAGGCATTGGTCCGACACAGCGCGTGAGAAGTAAATGATTTCAAAATTCGAAAAAACAGGTTCTTTTGAAGTGCAATGTGGCAGAGGGAGAACGGCAGTTAATTCGACGTCTGTCGAAGATGTGGCCACAGCCCTGCAGGAGGGGTCGAGCGATGGTGTGGAGACATCCAGTGCGCGGGGAATTGCCCGAACGTTGGACGTGCCTGCGAGTGCAGTACATACATCCTAGGAAACATGCTGCATTGCTATCCATGCAAAATCAGTCATGTTTAGGAGTTGCCTCATGCTGACTTGCTAGCAAGACCAATGTTCGCACTGCAACTTCTTGCTCAGATGAACGCGGACAATGAATGGGCATGGGACATTCTGTGGACAGACGAAGCCCATTTCCAATTCATATCAGTAGGCAGAATTGCAGAATATGGCAACGGAAATTTGCACACACGTCAACTGGTACTACTTCATTCTGCTGGTGCGGGTTGACGGATCAATTTATCGTAGGGCCGTATTTTTTCGAGGAGATGGGTCTTGCGGGTCATGTAACCTGTACAGTCGCTGGTAAAAGCTATGAACGTCTTTCGCGCACCAGCGTCATTCCAGCTCTTCAGCAGCGTGGATGTGTTGATAGGATCATTTCTATGCAAGATAGCGCTCCTCCACACATTGCATTTCCAGTGAAGCGGCTGCTGCAGGGGCATTTCGGAAATAGTACGATTATCAACCATCATTTCCCTACAGCCTGTTGTTGTTATGGTCTTCAGTCCTGAGACTGGTTTGATGCAGCTCTCCATGCTACTCTATCCTGTGCAAGCCTCTTCATCTCCCAGTACCTACCGCAACCTACATCATCCTGAATCTGCTTAGTGTATTCATCTCTTGGTCTCCCTCTACGATTTTTACCCTCCACGCTGCCCTCCAATACTAATTTGGTGATCCCTTGATGCCTCAGAACATGTCCTACCAACCGATCCCTTCTTCTGGTCAAGTTGTGCCACAAACTTCTCTTCTCCCCAATCCTATTCAATACTTCCTCATTAGTTATGTGATCTACCCATCTAATCTTCAGCATTCTTCTGTAGCACCACATTTCGAAAGCTTCTATTCTCTTCTTGTCCAAACTATTTACCATCCATGTTTCACTTCCATACATGGCTACACTCCATACAAATACCTTCAGAAATGATTTCCTGACACTTAACTCTATACTCGATGTCAACAAATTTCTCTTCTTCAGAAACGCTTTCCTTGCCATTGCCAGTCTACATTTTATATCCTCTCTACTTCGACCATGATCAGTTATTTTGCTCCCCAAATAGCAAAACTCCTTTACTACCTTAAGTGTCTCATTTCCTAATGTACTTCCCTCAGCAGCACCTGACTTAATTCGACTACATTCCATTATCCTTTTTGTTGATGTTCATCTTATACCCTCCTTTCAAGACACTATCCATTCCGTTCAACTGGTCTTCCAAGTCCTTTGCTGTCTCTGACAGAATTACAATGTCATCGGCGAAGCTCAGTTTTTATTTCTTCTCCATGCATTTTAATACCTAGTCCGAACTTTTCTTTTGTTTCCTTTACTGCTTGCTCAATATATAGATTGAATAGCATCGGGGAGAGGCTACAACCCTGTCTCACTTCTTTCCCAACCACTGCTTCCCTTTCATGTTCCTCGACTCTTATAACTGCCATCTGGTTTTTGTACAAATTGTAAATAGCCTTACGCTCCCTGTATTTTACCCCTACAGCCTAGCCGTCCAGATCACGTGGTCGTAATCGGTGTCGCTCCTGGCTTTCGAGTTAACTGAAAGATTTTGTATTCAGTGCTCCAATTACGAAAGTAGTTGAAATAAAGGAATGGGGTGATGTCAGGAGAGCGTGGACGCCAAACCGTTGGCCCATCACGACCAATCCATCGCTCAAGAAAGATCATATCGAGATAGGCACGGACGTCCAAACCACAACGAGGCGGTGCACCGTCTTGCTGAAACAAGACATCGGGGTGATACTGAAGCAGCTGAGGAACAGCATACAGTTGGAACATGTCCAGATACACTGCAGATGTGATGGTAGCCTTAGCGAAGAAGAATGGCCCGATAATTCGATCGTTCATTAGCGCGCACCAAACATTCACTGCTCCACTGACAAAAAAGGTCGCTTCGTCGGAAAAGGCAATTCGTCTGAGATAACCATCATCGTCCTCAATACGTGATAGCATTTCGACCGCAAAGTCATATCGACGTGTAGTGTCATTGGGCAACAAATCCTGAACGATTTGCACTTTAAATGCACGAAACAATAAAAGTTTGTGTAAAATGTCATGGAGAGAGCTTTTTGGCATCTGTAATTCACGTGTATACCTGGAAGAATCCTGGAGATACTAGTAGGTATCAGATAGATTATATAATGGTAAGACAGAGATTTAGGAAATTGTAAGACATTTCCTGGGGCAGATGTGGATTCTGACCACAATCTATTGGTTATGAACTGCAGATTGAAACTGAAGAAACTGCAAAAAGGTGGGAATTTAAGGAGATGGGACCTGGATAAACTGAAAGAACCAGAGTTTGTTCAGAGTTTCAGGGATAGCGTAAGGGAACAAATGACAGCAATGGGGGAAAGAAATACAGTAGAAGAAGAATGGGTAGCTTTGAGGGATGAAGTAGTGAAAGCAGCAGAGGATCAAATAGGTAAAAAGACGAGGGCTAAAAGAAATCCTTGGGTAACAGAAGAAATATTGAATTTAACTGATGAAAGGAGAAAATATAAAAAAAAAATATGAAGCAGGCAAAAAGGAATACAAACGTCTCAAAAATGAGATCGACAGGAAGTGCAAAATGGCTAAGCAGGGATGGCTAGAGGATAAATGTAAGGATGTAGCGGCTTATCTCACTAGGGGTAAGATAGATACTGCCTACAGGAAAATTAAAGAGACCTTTGGAGAAAAGAGAACCACTTGTACGAATATCAAGAGCTCAGATGGAAACCTGGTCCTAAGCATAGAATGGAAAGCAGAAAGATGGAAGGAGTATATAGAGGGTCTATACAAGGGCGATGTACTTGAGGACAATATCATGGAAATGGAAGAGGATGTAGATGAATATGAAATGGGAGATATGATATTGCGTGAAGAGTTTGACAGAGCACTGAAAGACCTGAGTCGAAACAAGGCCCCGGGAGTAGACAACATTCCATTTGAACTACTGATGGCCTCGGGAGAGCCAGTCATGACAAAACTCTACCATCTGGTGAGCACGATGTATGAGACAGGCGAAATACCCTCAGACTTCAAGAAGAATATAATAATTCCAATCCCAAAGAAAGCAGGTGTTGACAGATGTGAAAATTACCGAACTATCTGTTTAATAAGTCACAGCTGCAAAATACTAACGCGAATTCTTTACAGACGAATGGAAAAACTGGTAGAAGCCGACCTCGGGGAAGATCAGTTTGGATTCCGTAGAAATGTTGGAACACATGAGGCAATACTGACCTTACGACTTATCTTAGAAGAAAGATTAAGAAAAGGCAAACCTACGTTTCTAGCATTTGTAGACTTAGAGAAAGCTTTTGACAATGTTAACTGGAATACTCTCTTTCAAATTCTGAAGGTGGCAGGGGTAAAATACAGGGAGCGAAAGGCTATTTACAGTTTGTACAGAAACCAGATGGCAGTTATAAGAGTCGAGGGGCATGAAAGGGAAGCAGTGGTTGGGAAAGGAGGAAGACAGGGTTGTAGCCTCTCCCCGATGTTATTCAATCTGTATATTGAGCAAGCAGTAAAGGAAACAAAAGAAAAATTCGGAGTAGGTATTAAAATTCATGGAGAAGAAGTAAAAACTTTGAGGTTCGCCGATGACATTGTAATTCTGTCAGAGACGGCAAAGGACTTGGAAGAGCAGTTGAACGGAATGGACAGTGTCTTGAAAGGAGGATATAAGATGATCAACATCAACAAAAGCAAAACGAGGATAATGGAATGTAGTCAAATTAAGTCGGGTGATGCTGAGGGAATTAGATTAGGAAATGAGACACTTAAAGTAGTAAAGGAGTTTTGCTATTTAGGGAGTAAAATAACCGATGATGGTCGAAGTAGAGAGGATATAAAATGTAGACTGGCAATGGCAAGGAAAGCGTTTCTCAAGAAGAGGAATTTGTTAACATCGAGTATAGATTTAAGTGTCAGGAAGTCGTTTCTGAAAGTATTTGTATGGAGTGTAGCCATGTATGGAAGTGAAACATGGACGATAACTAGTTTGGACAAGAAGAGAATAGAAGCTTTCGAAATGTGGTGCTACAGAAGAATGCTGAAGATAAGGTGGGTAGATCACGTAACTAATGAGGAGGTATTGAATAGGATTGGGGAGAAGAGAAGTTTGTGGCACAACTTGACTAGAAGAAGGGATCGGTTGGTAGGACATGTTTTGAGGCATCAAGGGATCACAAATTTAGCATTGGAGGGCAGTGTGGAGGGTAAAAATCGTAGAGGGAGACCAAGAGATGAATACACTAAGCAGATTCAGAAGGATGTAGGTTGCAGTAGATACTGGGAGATGAAGAAGCTTGCACAGGATAGAGTAGCATGGAGAGCTGCATCAAACCAGTCCCAGGACTGAAGACCACAACAACAACAACAATTCACGTGAGGCCCTGCGTGCCGATTTCTTCGTAGAAAAGACTTCCTTGCAGCTTCCACCCTGTCTTCTGAGGTTCTTGGTCTTCTAGACCTCGGAAGGTCAGCAACCGATCCTGTGTTCTTGAACGCCTCATACCAGGCTTTAATGCTCTTGACATCAGGTGGATTCCTTCCAAATGTTGTCTGGAAGTGTCTCTGCACTGTGGTTGGTGATCGTGTCTCATGGTACCACAGGACACACTGTGCCTTCTCCTGATTGGTTAACATGGCTTCTTGGGCACTGCACCTCATCCACTACTTACATACTGCGAACCTAAAACAGAAAAAAAAACTTTGGTAGTTGTACACAATTCGACGCAAGTTTCATATTTATATCATACTTCTAGCCTGAGTTATCAATTTATGTAATCAGGGAAAGTCTTTTCGTACACCCTGCACAATGTTGTGCTCTAAATGTACATTCGTAGAAATTTCTTCCTGAAATTAAGACTTGTGTGTGATACTAGTAGACATTTCTTGGACAGGAAAGCGCTTTTTGGCAGTGCGAGTCTGCTTTTTATGTCGTTCTTCCTCCGTCCGTCATGAGTTATTTCGCTGCCTAGGTAGCAGAATTCCTTAACTTTATCTACTTCGTGACCATAAATCACCTCATTTCTGCTACTTCTCATTACTATTGCGTTTCTTCGATTTACTCTCAGTCATATTCTTTACTCATTACTCTGTTCGTTCCATTCAGCAGATCATGTAATTCTTCACTTCCACTAAAGACAGCAATGTCATCAACGAGCCGGCCGTCGTGGCCGAGCGGTTCTAGGCGCTTCAGTGCGGAACCGCGCTGCTGCTACGGTCGCAGGTTCGAATCCTGCCTCGGGCATGGATGTGTGTGTTCTCCTTAGGTTAGTTAGGTTTAAGTTTTTTTTAAGTCTATGGGACTGATGGCCTCAGGTGTTAAGTCCCACAGTGCTTAGAGCCATTTGAAGCATTTTTCATCAACGAATCTTAACACTGATGTCATTACACCTTGAATTTCATACTAAACTTGGACTTTATTTTCGTTATTGCTTCTTCGACGTTTGGATTGAGGAGCAACGGCGAAAGACTACATTCCTGTCTTAAACCATTTTTAGTCTGTACACTTCGTCCTTGATTTTCCACTTTTATTATTCCCTCTTGGTTTTTGTACATGCTGAATGTTCATGCCTTTCACTCTAAGTTAGACCTATGTTTCTCAGTTTTTCGGAACCTCTTGCACCATTTTACTCGTCGAACGCTTTTTCCAGGTTGACAAATGCTGTGAACGTGTCGATTTTTCTTCATTCATGCTTCCGTTATCAACCGCAACGTGAGAACTGCCTCTCTGGTGTCTTTACCTTTTCTAAAGCCAAATTGATCGTCATCCAGCAGATTTGCGTTCTTCTATATATTACTCCTGTCAACAACATGGCTGCATGAGCTGCTAAGCTGACAGCTCTTGCAATCTTCGGAATTGTGTGGCCGATGTTTTTCCGAAAGTCTGATGGTATATCGCCAGTCTGATACATTCTACACACCAACGTGAATAGCCATTTTGTTGCCACTTACCCCACTGATTTCAGAAATTCCGATGCAGTATTGTCTATACCTTGTACCTTATTTGATCTTAAGTCCCTCATATCTTTTTTAAACTCTGCTCTAATACTGGATCCGCTATCTCTTCTCTGACGGCTCTAGTTTCTTCTCCTGTCACGTCATCAGACAATACCAACCCCTCTTAGGTGCCTTCAATGTACTCTTTCCGCCTGTGTGCTCCCTCCTCTGCATTTAACAGTGAAATTCCTGAAGCTTACCGGCAGATTAAAACTTTGTGCCAGACCAAGACTCGAATTCGGTACATCTACATCCATACTCCGCACGCCACCTGACGGTGTGTTACCTTGAGTACCTCTATCGGTTCTCCCATCTATTCCAGTCTCGTATTGTTCGTGGAAAGAAGGATTGTCGGTATGCCTCTGTGTGGGCTCTAATCTCTCTGATTTTATCCTCACGGTCTCTTCGCGAGATATACGTAGGAGGGAGCAATATACTGCTTGACTCCTCGGTGAAGGTATGTTCTCGAAACTTCAACAAAAGGCCGCACCTAGCTACTGAGCGTCTCTCCTGCAGAGTCTTCTGGAGTTTATCATCTCCGTAACGCTTTCGCGATTACTAAATGATCCTGTAACGAAGCGCGCTGCTCTCTGTTTGCCTTTAGCGGTTCAAATGGTTCAAGTGGCTCTGAGCACTATGGGACTTAACAGCAGTGGTCATCAGTCCCCTAGAACTTAGAACTACTTAAACCTAACTAACCTAAGGACATCACACACATCCATGCCCTAGGCAAGATTCGAACCTGCGACCGTAGCGGTCGCGCGGTTCCAGACTGTAGCGCCTAGAACCGCTAGGCCACTCTGGCGGGCTTACCTTTAGCGGCCAAGGGCTCTATCGATTGAGTTACTAACCTCATGCCGATTATTACTGCTGACTCTTGCCAACCCAAGGGCAAGAGACTGCTTTCGCGAGGTTCGAACCCGGGGCCGAGGGCGTTTCAAGTCAAGGATGCTATCCCTTGACTATAGATATACACATGCATATGACGGTACTAGTATCACGTGCATAAGGCATTAAAGGGCAGTTCATTGGCGGACCTGTCATGTGTACTCATGTGATTCATGTGAAAAGGTTTCCTACATGATTATGGCCTCACAACGTAAATTAAGAGGATTTGAACACGGAATTCTATTTGGAGCTAGACGCTAGGGGATTCAATATTCTGTGATCCTTAGCGCCGAGAACACCAAATTTCAGACATTACCTCTCACTTAACGACTGAGAGCAGCGGTGTTTGCATAGAGTTGTCAGTGCTAATAGACAAGCAACACTGCGCGAAGTAACCGCAGGACACTGCGGCGAAATTCGGCGTTAACGGGCTATGGCAGCAGACGACCAAGACGAGTGACTTTGCTAACAGCACTACGTCGCTTGCAGCGCCTCTGCCGGCCTCGTGACCACATCGGTTGGACCCTAGACGACTGGAAACCGTGCCGATTTCAGTCGGCAAGAGCTGATGGAACGACTCGGGTGTGGGCAGGCTCCACGAAGCCATGGGCAGAAGATGCGAACAAGGCACTACGCAAGCTGGTAATGGCTCCATAATGGTGTGGTCTGTGTTTACATGGAATAGACCGGGTCCTCTGGTCCAACTGAACCGATCATTATCATTTACAGCCATGCATGGACGTCACGTTCTCACACAATGATGGAATTTTTATGGATGGCAATGCGCCGGGCCATAATTGGTTTAAAGAACGTTTTGTACATTTCGAACGAATAACTTGCCCTCCTGCCCCCTCCCCACATGCCCCCTGCCTCCCCCCTCTCGAGTACGTCCGCCACGAATCTCATCGACCATTCAGGGGACATAATCGAGAGGTCAGATCACGCACACACTCCTGCACCAGCAACACTTTCTCAATTATGGACGGCTGTAGGAGCACCATGGCTCAGTATTTGTGGGGGGGGGGGGGGGCGGCTTCAAACGACTTGTTGAGTCCATGCCGCGTCAATTTGCTACACTACGCCGGGCAAACGAGGTCCTACACGATGCTGCGATGTATCCCATGACGTGGTGACCTAGTGAACAACGTCGGATGTTCCACTAGGCTTTTCGCGGATGATTCTGTTGCATACAGAGAAGTAGCTACACTAGAAAACTGTAGCGAAATTCAAACGTTCTGTACCTGTAAGGCATGACAATTGACCCTCAATATAAAAAAAATGTAACATTGTGCGTAAATAGACAGAGCCGGCCGCGGTGGTCTCGCGGTTCTAGGCGCTCAGTCTGGAACCGCGCGACACCTACGGTCGCAGGTTCGAATCCTGCCTCGGGCATGGATGTTTGTGATGTCCTTAGGTTAGTTAGGTTTAAGTAGTTCTAAGTTCTAGGGGACTGATGACCACAGATGTTAAGTCCCATAGTGCTCAGAGGCATTTTTTAAATAGACAGAAAGACCCCATTACTGTAAGATTACACTATTGCAGAACAACCACTGGATTATTCACGCTCATAAAATATCTAGGAATGTGCGCACACAGCGACTTACAGTGGATGGACCACTAATATCGGTTAAGGCAGATGCAAGAGAAAGATTTATTGGACGAATCCTCAGGAAATATAGTTCACACACAAAATAAACGCCCTACAAAATCCTCGTTTAACCATTAGTGTTGGTAGTCAGATCCGTACCAGTTATGACTGAGGAGATAGGGAAGATTCAAAGAAGGGAAGTACGTTTCGTTACAGGTTCATTCAGAAAGCGCAAATGCGTCTCGGACGTGCTCAGCAAACTCCAGTGGAAGACGCTACAAGAGAGGCGTTATGCATCACGTTGTTACTTACTGTCCAAGTTACAAGAACGTGCGTCAACCCGTATACTGCTTGTTTCTGCGCATCCAAGATATTCAACATAAAATCAGAGAGATCCGAGTGCACACGAAGGCTTACCAAATATCTTACTTCCCTATAACCATTCCCGAGTGGAACAGGAAAGGGAGAAACGACAGCGCTACAAACTGCCGAGTGGCTTGCGCAGTGTAGATGTATACCTACACCACTGGCCATTAAAATTGTTACACCACGAAGATGACGTGTAACAGACGCGAAATTTAACCGACAGGAAGAAGATGCTGTGACATGTAAATGGTTAGCTTTTCAGAACATGCAAACAAGGTTGGCGCCGGTGGCGACACCTACAACGTGCTGACATGAGGAAAGTTTCCAGCCGATTTCTCATACACAAAAAGCAGTTGACCGGCGTTGCCTGGTGAAACGTTGTTGTGATGCCTCGTGTAAGGAGGAGAAATGCGTACCATGACGTTTCCGACTTTGATAAAGGTCGGATTGTAGCCTATCGCGATTGCGGTTTATCGTATCACGACATTGCTGCTCGCGTTCGTCGAGATCCAATGACTGTTAGCAGAATATGGAATCGGTGGGTTCAGGAGGGTAATACGGAATGCCGTGCTGGTTCCCAACGGCCTCGTATCCCTAGTAGTCGAGATGACAGGCATCTTATTCGCATGGCTGTAACGGATCGTGCAGCCACGTCTCGATCCCTGAGTCAACAGATGGCGACTTTTGCAAGACAACAACCATCTGCACGAACAGTTCGACGACGTTTGCAGCAGCATGGACTATCAGCTCGGAGACCATGGCTGCGGTTACCCTTGACGCTGCATCACAGACGGGAGCGCCTGCGATGGTGTACTCAACGACGAACCTGGGTGCACGAATGGCAAAACGTCATTTTTTCGGATGAATCCAGGTACTGTTTACAGCATCATGATTGTCGCATCCGTGTTTGGCGACATCGCGGTGAACGAACATTGGAAGCGTGTATTCGTCATCACCAGACTGGCGTAACACCCGGCGTGATGGTATGGGGTGCCATTGGTTACACGTCTCGGTCACCTCTTGTTCGCATTGACGGCACTTTGAACAGTGGACGATATATTTCATATGTGGCTCTACCCTTCATTCGATCCCTGCGAAACCCTACATTTCAGCAGGATAATGCACGACCGCATGTTGCAGGTCCTATACGGGCCTTTCCGGATACAGAAAATGTTCGACTGCTGCCCTGGCTAGCACATTCTCCAGATCTCTCACCAATTGAAAACATCTGCTCAATGGTGGGAGAGCATCTGGCTCGTCACAATACGCCAGTCACTACTCTTGGTGAACTGTGGTATCGTGTTGAAGCTGCATGGGCAGCTGTACCTGTACACGCCATCCAAGTTCTGGTTGACTCAATGCCCAGGCGTACCAAGGCCGTTATTACGGCCAGAGGTGGTTGTTCTGAGTACTGATTTCTCAGGATCTACGCACCCAAATTGCGTGAAAATGTAATCGCATGTCAGTTCTAGTATAATATATTTGTCCAATGAATACCTGTTTATCATCTGAATTTCTTCTTGGTGTAGTAATTTCAATGGCCAGTAGTGTATATGTAGAGTACTTTTAGAATAGCACCTCAACAGTGGGCCGCGTCTCAGGACTCACCTACAGTCTACATCAAACTCCGCAAGCCACCTAACGGTGTGTGGCACAGGGTACTTTTGTACCACTACCTGAGCCCTCCAACCCTGCTCTACTCGCGAAAAGCGCGTGAGAAGAACGATTGTCGGTAAGTCTCTGTACTGACTGTGATTCCTCGAATTCTCTCGTCGTGGTTATTGCGCAAGACATGTGGGGGGGGGGGGGGGGGGAAGTAACACGTTGTCTAACTCTTCCCGAAAAGTGCTCTCTCAACATTTCAGTAGTACATATCTCCGCGCACAACGACGTCTGCCAATGGAGTTTGTTGAGCTTCTCCGTAACGCCCTCGCTCCGGCTAAACAATCCCGTGACCAAACCCGCTGCTCTTCGTCGGATCTTCTCTCTCTCTTCTATCAGTCATACCTGGTAGGAATCTCAGATAGATGAACAGTACTCATTCACTGGGAAGAACAGTCAAACTAGGCATTGTGTACATATGATGTTAGTCACCGTTCACCGCATCTAGGAATATTCCAGTTTAAAGACAGAGGAATGCAAGTGATCACTGATCTATGTAGCCACGCACAATCTTCACGCTGAAGGTAATTATCTTAAAACTTCTTTATAAAAAAAAAACAGTGTAAATGTTGCTAATCTTATGCTGCCATCTAAATATTCGCCGTAGCCATTTCCTAACACTATTTGGACCTGTGACAAAGATATTTACGCATATGTGAGGAACTACCATTCGAAGCAAAAACGTCTACTAAATAAAAAGCGTTGGTTTGCTTTTGTTTTAAAGTGTTACTTTTATCGTGTTACCGGTTTTCGGATTACAATGCCATCTTCAGACATTTACTGACTATTGTCGCCAGTAACTTAAAATGTTTGTGAATGACAATGGATAAGAAGTTACCCATCTATATTGAAGCAGAAACGAACAGTAAATAACATCTTTGGCAGTCTGATGGTGACGCAGTTTAAAAGATAAAAAGGCGAACAGTAAATAAATATAAAGGGAGTAAAGAGGAAAAAAGCTTCAATGTAACTACGTGGATAATTATGCATGGAAAGTTCTTTTTTTAAATTGGTTTGTGTATCACTCACATCATGAAGTAGCGTTGTCAAGTACAATTTTATTTTATTTGTTTAACAATATAAATTGTTATGTAGGGTTGCTGTTCCAGTTTGGTGTTACAGTCATTTCCTCTACACTCCCTTTATATTTATTTACTGTTCAACTTTTTACTTTTCACATTTCATTACCACCACACATACTGTAAATAAGAAACATCGTTTTTTAACTGTCCCGGGGCCAAAACCGCATAAAATGAAAATGAAATGGGTTTCTAATTTTGAGACTCGCGCAACACATGATCTATATGATGTCCACCGTTTTCTGCCACAAGCTGAAATCGAGAAACAGCATGTTCCACAATACGTCGGAGTGATTCGGGGGTCTCGTTCAGAATGCGTTGCGCAATGCATTCCTTCAGTTCAAATACTTTCGTAATTGTAGCACTGAATACATCTTTCAGGCAACTCTACAGCAAGAAGTCACACAGATTACAATCAGGTGATCTGGACGGCTTGGCTATGGTGAAATGACGGCTGATAACCTTACTACTTCCGAAATGCCTGTTCTGCAGCCGCCTCACTGATTATGCAATGCATGGAGGAGCGCCATCTTGCATAGAAATGATCCTACCCATACATCCACGCTGCTGAAAGGCTGGAATGGCGTTGGTGCATAAAAGACTCTCATAGCATTTACTAGTGACTATACAGTACCCGAAAAAATACGACTCTACGATAAACGACACCGTCAACTCCCACCATTCAGTGATCTTTGCAGAATGAAGTGATGTGTGTGCGAATTTCCTTTGCACATATACTGCAGTTTGCGTATTGACGTGTTCTTGGAGATGGAAATGGACTTAGTCTGTCCACCGAATGTTCCACGGCTATTCACTGTCCACTTCCATGAGAGCAAGAAATTCCGCAGCGAGCGTTTGTCTTGCTGGCAGGTCAGCAGGAAGCAACTCATGACCATTCACCAGAAGCGTTCTCGTGTACAGTATGTAGTATGCATTTTGATGCGCTTAATTTTATTCATTAAAATTTTATCAGGAAATTATTTTCAGTACGAAATTGTATCTCTGTTATTGGTATTGTGGCTCGTGACAGCAGAGATATTATATCTTTCGTGCCAATCGATGTCCCAGCCCTAGTTTTAAATTAATTGTTCAGTTGTAAGTCACCTGGATGAACTAGAGACAGCGATACGAATTCTGGCACTACTCCTGAAATTGCTATTTTACAACTTCGAAGAATATTATTGGTTCGTTGACTCAATACTCGAGGTTTCAAACACACTTAAACTACATTGTCAAGATACGACAATAAAACAAATATACCTGATTAATTCTGTTCTCATTTCATTGTTTAGGTAATCCTTTTGTGTGTTCTAAAGTTAGTGATGTTTACATAGTAAACAACCGCTGATGGTGCGAGAGAAGTATTGCGTATTTTATAAAATTACTTATATATTATTTCATATAATTATTGACCGAATTTAAAAATTTAAATTGTTGTGATAATCTGCTCTTAATAGGTAAACCTTTGAGTCCCTATAACATGAAAACAAGTTTTTAAAATTTTTCACATTAATCGTCATTATCGCAGTAAGCAGCGAATCCAAGAAGAACAATCACTTGATTTAAGGAGGGAATTTCACTTTGGTATATAATTTTAGAATTTCCACAAATGTTTTGTCTTGCTAACGAACCAGTGTTTGAATGAACTGGCAGAGAGTAAACAATCAGTTGTTTTAACGAGTTGATTTTGTTGTGTCGGCAGATTAGCCAACACAACGTACACTAATTTATAGAGGAGGCCGAAATGCACGCGTCAACTCACGCAGGTGGGCGGTAGGTCTGAAACAGGATACGTAATGAATGCTATAAAGAAAAGTAGGTAGCTGCTGGAGTACTTAACTTTAATCCATCATTTGTATACAGCATTCTTGATGATACAAGTGAGACTCTCTCTAGAAATGGTTAATGGCGCCTTGCTAGGTCGTAGCCATGGACTTAGCTGAAGGCTATTCTAACTATCTCTCGGCAAATGAGAGAAAGGCTTCGTCAGCGTAGTCGCTAGCAAAGTCGTCGTACAACTGGGGCGAGTGCTAGTCAGTCTCTCTAGACCTGCCGTGTGGTGGCGCTCGCTCTGCGATCACTGACAGTGGCGACACGCGGGTCCGACATGTACCAATGGACCGCGGCAGATTTAAAGCTACCACCTAGCAAGTGTGGTGTCTGGCGGTGACACCATAGATTTTAATCTGGAACCATTGGGACATACAGTTTCCAACCACCGATCATTTCATGTGATATATTTGAAAGCAAATTTGCATTTTTTCTAGACAAAGTTTCAAATCTCGAAACTCACAAGGCCTAAAACAAATTATAGTCCTAAATAAAGAGCAAAAATGGATCTAAAATCAATAAAACTGCCTACTGCTCTAGCGGTTTCATTTCGGAACCGCTCGTAAAAGTAGTTGTATAAACTCAGATTTAAGTAACAACAGATCCACATAATTTCACTGTCAATGACCGTCTCAGTATGACCACTATAAAAAAGCGCATCTCCTGCAATCACGTAGCATAATCTCGTCGCGACTGTTGCTGTGAACGCTGTAAGTGAATGCTTCGATGCACTCCATTCGTAGAACTACGTCATTAGTCTCTGTCTTGCAGTAGCATCAGTGGTTTCGTGCTAAATCCTCAGATACTTCAAAAAATAATTAATAGAATGGTGTTTTCAGCCAGGAACCACTGGTACTGAAAGGTTTAAGGATTTAATACAAGTTGCTAAAGCTACAAACTGTGTGCATGTGTTGAGGCAGTACGTCTCAGGGCGCTCAAATTACCCAGGCTATATTCATCCAGTATTTGATATTTGAGAGCACTTAGCGAAACCCAACAAACTTTAAACATAATTTGAAATCTTTTAGATACTTTCTCTCGATGACACCCCCACCACCACAAAATGATCAGAGGAAGAAATTTTGTCAATTGCTACACTACTGCCCATTAAAATTGCTACACCACAGAGATGTGCTACAGACGCGAAATTTAACCGACAAGAAGAAGATGCTGTGATATGTAAATGATTAGCTTTTCAGAGCATTTACACAAGGTTGGCGCCGGTGGCGACACCTACAACGTGCCGACATGAGGAAAGTTTCCAGCCGATTTCTCATACACAAACAGTAGTTGACCGGCGTTGCCTGGTGAAACGTTGTTGTGATGCCTCGTGTCAGGAGGAGAAATGCGTACCATCACGTTTCCGACTTTGATAAAGGTCGGATCGCAGCCAATCGCAATTGCAGTTTATCGTATCGCGACATTGCTGCTCGCGTTGGTCGAGATCCAATGACTGTTAGCACAATATGGAATCGGTGGGTTCAGGAAGGTAATACGGAACGCCGTGCTGGATCCCAACGGCCCCGTATTCGTATCACTAGCAGTCGAGATGACAGGCATCTTATCTGCATGGCTGTAACGGATCGTGCAGATCCCTGAGTCAACAGCTGGCGACTTTTGCAAGACAACAACCATCTGCACCAGTTCCACGACGTTTGCAGCAGCATGGACTATCAGATCGGAGACCGTGGCTGCGGTTACCCTTGACGCTGCATCACAGACAGGAGCGCCTGCTATGGTGTACTCGACGAAGAACCTGGGTGCACGAATGCCAAAACGTCATATTTTCGGATGAATCCAGGTTCTGTTTACAGCATCCGTGTTTGGGAACATCGCGGTGAATGCACATTGGAAGCGTGTATTCGTCATCGCCACACTGGCGTATCACCCGGCGTGATGGTATGGGGTGCCATTGGTTACACATCTCTGTCACCTCTTGTTCGCATTGACGGCACTTTGAACAGTGGACGTTATATTTCAGATGTGTTACGACCCGTGGCTCCACCCTTCATTCGATCCCTGCGAAACCCTACATTTCAGCAGGATAATGCACGACCGCATGTTGCAGGTCCTGTACGGGCTTTTCTGGATACAGAAAATGTTCGACTACTGCCCTGACTAGCACATTCTCCAGATCTATCTCCAACTGAAAACGTCTGGTGAATGGTGGCCGCGCAACTGGCTCTTCACAATACGCCAGTCACTACTCTTGGTGAACTGTGGTATCATGTTGAAGCTGCATGGGCAGCTGTACCCTTACACGCCATCCAAGCTCTGTTTGACTCAATGGCCAGGCGTATCACGGCCGTTATTACGGCCAGAGGTGGTTGTTCTGGGTACTGATTTCTCAGGATCTATGCACACAAATTGCGTGAAAATATTATCACATGTCAGTTGTAGTATAATATATTTGTACAATGAAGACCCGTTTAATTATCTGCATTTCTTCTTGATGTAGCAGTTTTAATTGCCAGTAGTGTATATTTTCGCTTTTCGCGCAGTAAAACTCCAACATCAGGCACAACTTTTAATTTCTTACCTCTTTACTACTACATTCTTTGCAAACAATATCCACTTATACGACAGAATGTACTTGTAGAATTATATCATTGTATGACACATAGTTCAGGAGATATGACTTCATAAACTTTGATTTACGTGAAATAGTAGTTTTTCTTGAAGTGGAGCGTCTTCTTCCAAAAAGTTCTCTCTACTTAACGTCAAATATTTAACATGATAATTCATCTGCAAAATAATCACAAGTTTCTTTAAAGAATCGGGGAGTGGAAGGGTTATTTGTTCAAACCTAAATCATATCATTCACATATTTATTCATTTTTAGTTTTCTGCACTCCATTCGATAAAATCTGGACCCTTATAGGTTCATTTTATTGTCCGTCCATGTGTGCCTGTCTGTCTGTTAACGCCCCTTTTTCTCAAGAACGGATAGAGGTATCAAGTTAAAATTTATGTCAAATACTGATGTTTACGGTCCCTTGCTCGTGTAAGAAATTTAAGCTTCCAAGTCAGTGCAATCAAAAGATACGGCCATTTTTTGCCACATATTTTGATACTCGCAAACTCACTGATCACAACCTGTGGATGAACTATCTATGTACATAATTAAATTTATACATAACCCTCAGAGCGTGAGTTCGCTCGCACTTGCCAGCTTTTCGGATGTGTTGGTATATCTAAGTATTATGCACTGAAGCGCCAGAGAAACTGGTACAGGCATGCGTATTCGAATACAGATATACGAGTATGTAAACAGACAGAATACGGCGCTGCGGTCGGCAACGCCTATGTAAGACAAGTGTCTAGCGCAGTTTCACGACGGTAGCCATCTACGCGAATGACACAGCCATCCTTGCGCAAGACTGGAAACTGTCGAACATAAATTCACGTATACAAACGGCACTCAGAATTGGCGAGCCTTCGTTGAAGCGATGACGTATTGAAGTAAACTTCGACTACTGCGAAGCAGTTCTGTTCACATGCAGGCCGAGGCTACTGCGCAAACATCAACACTGTCGACAGGGGAACACTCCACGCACCCCCAGCACGTTTCCGAGAGAAAGTCAGATGTCTCGGCGTCTGGCTGGACAGAAAACTTACATGGGGGCACCACAATGAATACGCTGCCGACAAAACGCATGCGAGACTCAAACAACAGTACCCAATGCTCAACCGGGAAAGTATACTGAATAGGAGGGTGTCGAGGTCCATATACATGACACTGATTAGACCTCTGATGTCGTATGCAGCTCCCGTCTGGAGATACGCAGATCCTACACGCCTGCAGATCATACAGAACAAAGTGCTACACATCATTAGCAACGCTTCACGCTACACACGCACCGTAGGTCTTCACAATGAATACAGCCTTGAAGCCGTCAAGGAAGTAATCAAAAAACACGCCACACGACTATACAGGAACTCGAGACACTCGAACAATCCTTTCATCCTTACCCTGCGAAACTATGATCACAACCACAGGAGGAAGCATAAGCGGCCAAAGTCTCTACTAGCTAGGGCATAACCACCTATGGCAAGTTAACATACTTCCACAAGCAACATCGGCAAGCAATGTTTACTGGATATGCTAGCCGCTACTAAAGCCGACCAAAAGGCTGCAGCAGGGAAACCGACAAGCTCGCACACTGACTCACAAACAAACCGCCAACACTACCCTACACTGCTAATCTGATATGTGGCATATCGGACACAAAATGATGAACCTAACTGTTACAGGTATGCTGACACTGACCTAGAAATCAACACCGGCACCCAGCGGCAGCCGCCGACACACACCACCACACAATGACAGAGGTGTCGACCTGCATGATACCCACTACTAACAAAGTCGTTCCCTTGCATGACCTGTCGCAGGCAGCAAGAAAAGCGCTACTGACCCTACAACCCGACCCAACTATCGCAGAGGTTTTTTCCCCTTGACTCTTGCCTTGGCACTGTTTTCCCTTGCGCTTCAAACAAGCTACCCTCCGTTCAACTTTCGACTCAATCTATTTCCAGATGAGCGATACTTAATGGTTAACCTTAAACAGACGTACGCAAAAATCGGAGTACCCACATCCTCCAAGACATCACTTTAGTGAAAAATGTTGTGGGTTGGCAGGAGAGCCAACACCGGGTACTAGAGGAAGCCGAAAGGCACGCGTTTTAGCTCACGCAGACTGCCGTGAGGTCTGGAACAGGACAAGGAATTTAGACTAGAAAAACGGACGTAGCTGGTGGAATACTTAACTTTAATCGATTAATGATGAACGTCGCTCTTGACGGTACATGATTACAGTATCCATAGTAACTGGTACTGGCACCTTGCTATGTCGTAGCAAATGACGTAGCTGATTGGCTATGCTATCGTCTCGGCAAATGAGAGCGTATTTTGTCAGTGAACCATCGCTAGCAAAGTCGGCTGTACAACTGGGACGAGTGCTAGGAAGTCTCTCTAGACCTGCCGTGTGGCGGCGCTCGGTCTGCAATCACTGATAGAGGCGACACGCGGGTCCGACGTATACTAACGGACCGCGGCCGATTTAAAGGCTACCACCTAGCAAGTGTGGTGTCTGGCGGTGACACCACAAAAAATAAACCTTATGCCAAGATGGCAGTAGATCTTTTGTGATGGCCATCATGTCGGTGTGCCGGCCGCTGTGGCTGAGCTGTTCTAAGCCCTTCAGTCCGGAACTGCGCTGCTGCTACGGTCGCAGGTTCGAATCCTGCCTCGGTCATGGATGTGTGTGATGTCCTTCGGTTGGTTAGGTTTAAGTAGTTCTAAGTGTAGGGGACTGATGACCTCAGATGTTAAGTCCCATAGTGCTCAGAGCCATTTGATCTTTCTTTCATGTTTCTGCCCTGTCCAATATTTCTTGATATTCGATATCAACAGAGATATGAAAATTTTGTGAAAACGACAACGTGAAAAATAACGCGAAATTAATTCTTTTCAACGAAATAACGCGAAATTGGTGGTTTTTACGAGATGCCGGTATCGCGATATTTGTTTTACCGTATAAATTCTTTTTAATAAATTTGATGATGGCAGTTTACTAATATTAGCAACTGATAGTTGTTGTTGTTGTTCTTGTTGTTGTGGTCTTCAGTCCTGAGACTGGTTTGATGCAGCTCTCCATGCTACTCTATCCTGTGCAAGCTTCTTCATCTCCCAGTACCTACTGCAACATACATCCTTCTGAATCTGCTTGGTGTAATCATTTCTGGGTCTCCCTCTACGATTTTTGCCCTCTACGCTGCCCTCCAATACTAAATTGGTGATCCCTTGAGCCTCAGAACATGTCCTACCAACCGATCCCTTCTTCTAGTCAAGTTGTGCCACAAACTTTTCTTCTCCCCAATCCTATTCAACACCTCCTCATTAGTTATGTGATCTACCCATCTAATCTTCAGCATTCTACTGTAGCACCACATTTCGAAAGCTTCTATTCTCTTCTTGTCTAAACTATTTATCGTCCATGTTTCACTTCCATACATGGCTACACTCCATACAAATACTTTCAGAAACGACTTCCTGACATTTAAATCAATACTCGATGTTAACAAATTTCTCTTCTTCAGAAACGCTTTCCTTGCCATTGCCAGTCTACATTTTATATCCTCTCTACTTCGACCATCATCAGTTATTTTGCTCCCCAAATAGCAAAACTTCTTTACTACTTTAAGTGTCTCATTTCCTAATCTAATTCCCTCAGCATCACACGAGTTAATTCGACTACATTCCATTATCCTCGTTTTGCTTTTGTTGATGTTCATCTTATATCCTCCTTTCAAGACACTATCCATTCCGTTCAACTGCTCTTCCAAGTCCTTTGCTGTCTCTGACAGTTATTGAGTGTCAAAACCGCATTTTGACTTCTTATCATCTAAGGATGTGAACGTTGATGTAACGACGAAATTAGCGTCGAATTTGAAAGAAAAAGAAACAGATATAACAGAAAAGCAGAATCGAATTTGCCTAAAGGTAACACCAAATTAGGCAAAAAATAACACCAAATTTGGTGAAAAATAATACTGAACACGCCAAAAACTGCACGGAATTTGGAAAAAACTGCTAATTCGACCAGAAGAATAAGACTAAATTTGGTAAAAAATACCGAATTTGGCAAAAAATATGGAAAGTGGCAAAAAAAATATCAATTAACAGAATCAGTTTGGCAGAAACAGACACTAATTTCGCAAAAGTAACACTGCTCCTGAAAAAAGAGTAACAGCGGATCAGCCAAAAAACCAAAAAACGAAATAACGAAATTTACCAAAAAACGAAAGGTACCAAAAAACCAAATGTACCAAAAACTACACGGGTCGTGCCGTCAAGGCATGGTCTATATACACTTCCATGGCGAGGTCCATCTTTGCAGCGCGGTACAGATGGGCCCAACAACATGCCGAATGGATCGATCAGGATTGGCATCACGTTCTCTTCACCAATGAGTATCGTATACACCTCCAACCAGACAATCGTCGTGTTTGGAGGCAACCCGGTCAAGCTGTACGCCTTAGACACACTGTCCAGCGAGTGCAGCAAGGTGGAGGTTCCCAGCTGTTTTGGGGTGGCATCATGTGAGGCCGACGCACACCGCTGGTGGTCTTGGAAGGCGCCGTAACGGCTGTACGATACGTGAATGCAATCCTCCGACCGACAGCATATTGGTGAGGAATTCGTCTTCATGGACGAAAATCCGCGCACCCATCGTGCACGTCTTGTGAATGACTTCCTTCAGGATAACAACGTCGCTCGACTAGAGTGGTCAGCATGTACTCCAGACATGAACCCTGTCGAACATGCCTGTAATAGGTCGAAAACGTCTGTTTATGGACGACGTAACCCACTAACCATTCTGAGGGATCTACGCCGAATCACCATTGAGGAGTGAGACAGTCTGGACCAACGGTGCCTTGATGAACTTGATAGTATGCCACAACGAATACAGGCATGCATCAATGCAAGAGGACGTGCTACTGGGTATAGAGGTACCGGTGTGTACAGTAATTTGGACCATCACGTCTGGAGGTCTCGCTGTATGGTGGTTGTTGTTGTTGTTATGGTCTTCAGTCCTGAGACTGGTTTGATGCAGCTCTCCATGCTACTCTATCCTGTGCAAGCTTCTTCATCTCCCAGTACCTACTGCAACCTACATCCTTCTGAATCTGCTTAGTGTATTCATCTCTTGGTCTCCCCCTACGATTTTTACCCTCCACGCTGCCCTCCAATACTAAATTGGTGATCCCTTGATGCCTCAGAACACGTCCTACCAACCGATCCCTTCTTCTGGTCAAGTTGTGCCACAAACTTCTCTTCTCACCAATCCTATTCAATACCTCCTCATTAGTTATGTGATCTACCCATCTAATCTTCAGCATTCCTCTGTAGCACCACATTTCGAAAGCTTCTATTCTCTTCTTGTCCAAACTATTTACCGTCCATGTTTCACTTCCATACATGGCTACACTCCATACAAATACTTTCAGAAATGACTTCCTGACACTTAAATCTATACTCGATGTTAACAAATTTCTCTTCTTCTGAAACGCTTTCCTTGCCATTGCCAGTCTACATTTTATATTCTCTCTACTTCGACCATCATCAGTTATTTTGCTCCCCAAATAGCAAAACTCCTTTACTACTTTAAGTGTCTCATTTCCTAATCTAATACCCCCAACATCACCCGACTTAATTCGACTTCATTCCATTATCCTCGTTTTGCTTTTGTTGATGTTCATCTTATATCCTCCCTTCAAGACACCATCCACTCCATTCAACTGCTCTTCCAAGTCCTTTGCTGTCTCTGAGAGAATTACAATGTCATCAGCGAACCTCAACGTTTTTATTTCTTCTCCATGGATTTTAATACCTACTCCAAATTTTTCTTTTGTTTCCTTTACTGCTTGCTCAATATACAGATTGAATAACATCTGGGAGAGGCTACAACCCTGTCTTACTCCCTTCCCAACCACTGCTTCCCTTACATGTCCCTCGACTCTTATAACTGCCATCTGGTTTCTGTACAAATTGTAAATAACCTTTCGCTCCCTGTATTTTACCCCTGCCACCTTTAGAATTTGAAAGAGAGTATTCCAGTCAACATTGTCAAAAGCTTTCTCTAAGTCTACAAATGCTAGAAACGTAGGTTTGCCTTTCCTTAATCTTTCTTCTAAGATAACTCTTAAGGTCAGTATTGCCTCACGTGTTCCAACATTTCTACGGAATCCAAACTGATCTTCCCCGAGGTCGGCTTCTACCAGTTTTTCCATTCGTCTGTAAAGAATTCGTGTTAGTATTTTGCAGCTGTGGCTTATTAAACTGATTGTTCGGTATTTTCACATCTGTCCACACCTGCTTTCTTTGGGATTGGAATTATTATATTCTTCTTGAAGTCTGAGGGTATTTCGCCTGTTTCATACATCTTGCTCACCAGATGGTAGAGTTTTGTCAGGACTGGCTCTCCCAAGGCCGTCAGTAGTTCCAATGGAATGTTGTCTACTCCGGGGGCCTTGTTTCGACTCAGGTCTTTCAGTGCTCTGTCAAATTCTTCACGCAGTATCGTATCTCCCATTTCGTCTTCATCTACATCCTCTTCCATTTCCATAATTTTGTCCTCAAGTTCATCGCCCTTGTATAGACCCTCTATATACTCCTTCCACCTTTCTGCTTTCCCTTCTTTGCTTAGAACTGGGTTTCCATCTGAGCTCTTGATGTTCATACAAGTGGTTCTCTTATCTCCAAAGGTCTCTTTAATTTTCCTGTAGGCAGTATCTATCTTACCCCTAGTGAGATAAGCCTCTACATCCTTACATTTGTCCTCTAGCCATCCCTGCTTAGCCATTTTGCACTTCCTGTCGATCTCATTTTTGAGACGTTTGTATTCCTTTTTGCCTGCTTCACTTACTGCAGTTTTATATTTTCTCCTTTCATCAATTAAATTCAATATTTCTTCTGTTACCCAAGGATTTCTACTAGCCCTCGTCTTTTTACCTACTTGATCCTCTGTTGCCTTCACTACTTCATCCCTCAAAGCTACCCATTCTTCTTCTACTGTATTTCTTTCCCCCATTCCTGTCAATTGTTACCTTATGCTCTCCCTGAAACTCTGTACAACCTCTGGTTCTTTCAGTTTATCCAGGTCCCATCTCCTTAAATTCCCACCTTTTTGCAGTTTCTTCAGTTTTAATCTACAGGTCATAACCAATAGATTGTGGTCAGAGTCCACATCTGCCCCTGGAAATGTCTTACAATTTAAAACCTGGTTCCTAAATCTCTGTCTTACCATTATATAATCTATCTGATACCTTTTAGTATCTCCAGGTTTCTTCCATGTATACAACCTTCTATCATGATTCTTAAACCAAGTGTTAGCTATGATTAAGTTGTGCTCTGTGCAAAATTCTACCAGGCGGCTCCCTCTTTCATTTCTTTTTCATTTCTTTGCCCCAATCCATATTCACCTACTACGTTTCCTTCTCTCCCTTTTCCTACACTCCTACACTCGAATTCCAGTCACCCATGACTATTAAATTTTCGTCTCCCTTCACTATCTGAATAATTTCTTTTATTTCATCATACATTTCTTCAATTTCTTCGTCATCTGCAGAGCTAGTTGGCATATAAACTTTTGCTACTGTAGTAGGTGTGGGTTTCGTATCTATCTTGGCCACAATAATGCGTTCACTATGCTGTTTGTAGTAGCTTACCGGCAAGGCTGTTTTGGTTAGTGTTACAAGGCCAGATCAGTCATACATCCAGACTGTTGCCCCTGCTATTACTGAAAAGGCTGCTGCCCCTCTTCAGGAACCACACGTTTGTCTGGCCTCTCAACAGATACCCCTCCGTTGTGGTTGTACCTACGGTACGGCTATCTGTATCGCTGAGGCACGCAAGCCTCCCCACCAACGGCAAGGTCCATGGTTCATGGGGGGGGGGGGGGGGGCTGTATGGTGGTACAACATGCATGTATGGTTTTCATGAGCAATAAAAATGGCGGAAATGACGTTTATGTTGATCTCTATTCCAATTTTGCGTAAAGGTTCCGGAACTTTCGGAAACCGAGGTGATGTAAAACCTTTTTGTGATGTGTGAATCAATGTACGCCTTTATCTTATTATTCGATGTGGCTCTTGTGCCCAGCATCTCCTTTACCTTATCATATTCGCGGTTTTTAGCCAGTATTGTGCACTTCTTACAGCTGGGTCTAGAGCTCGCAAGCCTAGTATCAGCAGCAGCGCCCCAGTCGGTGTTGTTCTGTACGTGCCTCTCAGGCGCAGGAGTACACTTCTCTGTGCTGAAGGCCAGAGTTTCACGAGCCGTCGACATCAAGGTCGTCACAGCTGGACCTAACAGCTAGCTCGAAGGTGTCAGCGGCGGTCGGGCCTGGTTTCGCCACGAGAAAGACGGCGCTGTACTGGGGTGTGAGCGGCCTGCGCCATTGGGAAAGGCCCGGCTTGCAACAGGCGGACAGCCCGGGCTGTTAGGGAGGCGCAGCACGTCCGCCACAGCCGTCTCGCCGGCTGCAGCGAACGCTAGCTGGGTACGCATCCGTCACTGTAAGGCAGGCGCTCACCTGCCCCTCCTCTGCGAGACTGCTTTAGTTACAGATAGTGCACATTTAATTTTTAGCATTTTTTCATTTACCTGTTGTTGTTGTTGTTGTGGTCTTCAGTGTGAAAACTGGTTTGGTGCAGCTCTCCACGCTACTCTATCCTGCGCAAGACTCTTCATCCTCGAATTTTTTTTTTTTTTGCTTCACCAGTCTACTGACTGGTTTGATGCGGCCCGCCACGAATTACTTTCCTGTGCTAACCTCTTCATCTCAGACTAGCACTTGCAACCTACATCCTCAATTATTTGCTTAACGTATTCCAATCTCTGTCTTCCTCTACAGTTTTTGCCCTCTACAGCTCCCTCTAGTACCATGGAAGTCATTCCCTCACGTCTTAGCAGATGTCCTATCACCCTGTCCCTTCTCCTTATCAGTGTTTTCCACATATTCCTTTCCTCTCCGATTCTGCGTAGAACCTCCTCATTCCTTACCTTATCAGTCCACTTAATTTTCAACATTCGTCTATAGCACCACATCTCAAATGCTTCGATTCTCTTCTGTTCCGGTTTTCCCACAGTCCATGTTTCACTACCATACAATGCTGTACTCCAGACGTACATCCTCAGAAATTTCTTCCTCAAATTAAGGCCGGTATTTGATATTAGTAGACTTCTCTTGGCCAGAAATGCCTTTTTTGCCATAGCGAGTCTGCTTTTGATGTCCTCCTTGGTCCGTCCGTCATTGGTTATTTTACTGCCTAGGTAGCAGAATTCCTTAACTTCATTGACTTCGTGACCATCAATCCTGATGTTAAGTTTCTCGCTGTTCTCATTTCTGCTGCTTCTCATTACCTTCGTCTTTCTCCGATTTACTCTCAAACCATACTGTGTACTCATTAGACTGTTCATTCCGTTCAGCAGATCATTTAATTCTTCTTCACTTTCACTCACGATAGCAATGTCAGCAGCGAATCGTATCATTGATATCCTTTCACCTTGTATTTTAATTCCACTCCTGAACCTTTCTTTTATTTCCATCATTGCTTCCTCGATGTACAGATTGAAGAGTAGGGGCGAAAGGCTACAGCCTTGTCTTACACCCTTCTTAATACGAGCACTTCGTTCTTGATCGTCCACTCTTATTATTCCCTCTTGGTTGTTGTACATATTGTATATGACCCGTCTCTCCCTATAGCTTACCCCTACTTTTTTCAGAATCTCGAACAGCTTGCACCATTTTATATTGTCGAACGCTTTTTCCAGGTCGACAAATCCGATGAAAGTGTCTTGATTTTTTTTTTTTAGCCTTGCTTCCATTATTAGCCGTAACGTCAGAATTACCTCTCTCGTCCCTTTACTTTTCCTAAAGCCAAACTGATCGTCACCTAGCGTATTCTCAATTTTCTTTTCCATTCTTCTGTATATTATTCTTGTAAGCAGCTTCGATGCATGAGCTGTTAAGCTGATTGTGCGATAATTCTCGCACTTCAGCTTTTGCCGTCTTCGGAATTGTGTGGATGATGCTTTTCCGAAAGTCAGATGGTATATCGCCAGACTCATATATTCTACACACCAACGTGAATAGTCGTTTTGTTGCCACTTCCCCCAGTGATTTTAGAAATTCTGATGGAATGTTATCTATCCCTTCTGCCTTATTTGACTGTGAGTCCTGCAAAGCACTTTTAAATTCCGATTCTAATACTGGATCCCCTATCTCTTCTAAATCGACTCCTGTTTCTTCTTCTATCACATCAGACAAATCTTCACCCTCATAGAGGCTTTCAATGTATTCTTTCCACCTATCTCGAATAACTGCTGCAAATTACATCTTTCTGCATCTGCTTATTCACGTCCCTCCGGTACCAAATTGGTGATCGCTGTATGTCTCACAATGTGTCCTATCAATTAATCCCTTCTTCTGCTCAGGTTGAGCCACAAATTCCTTTTCTTCCCAATTCTATTCAGTGACTTCTCACGAGTTACGTGATCTAACCATCTAATCTTCAGCATTCTTCTGTAACACCACATTTCTTCGTGTCTAAACTATTTATTACCCATGTTTACTTTGATACATCGCTACACTCTGTATGAATACTTTCAAAAAAGGCTGCCTATCACTTAAATCTATATTCGATCATAACAAATTTCCCTTCTTCCACTAACCACTATCTGATCGCCCGTTCACTGTTAACTCCCGAATGGCACGTGGGATGAATGATTGTCGAATTTCTCCTACAATTCTTACCCCCTAGCCGGCCGCTATGGCCGAGCGGTTCTAGGCGCTTCAGTCCGGAACTGCGCTGCTGCTACGGTCGCAGGTTCGAATCCTGCCTCGGGCATGGATGTGTGTGATGTCCTTACGTTAGTTAGGTTTAAGTAGTTCTAAGTCTAGGGGACTGATGACGTCAGAGCTTAAGTCCCATAGTGCTTAGAGCCATTTGAACCAATCTTACCCCCTCCCCCTCCACAGACACAGACACAGACACAGACACACACACACACACACACACACACACACACACACACACACACACACACACACACACACACACACTTATCTTCATCACCAAATTCACGGTTCCTTCGAACTTCAGAGTATGTATTACGTAAAAATAAACCTAACAGCTAAAAAAACTGATAAACCTGGTTAATATCGTGTAGGGCCCCCGCGAGCACGCGGAAGTACCGCAACGCGACGTGGCATGCAGAGCCCTGCAGGATTCATGGTGTCAATTCCCTCCAGCACTACTTAATGTCTAAAGTAGTGCTGGAGGGAACTGACACCATGAATACTGCATGGCTCTCCATTAATCCGTAAGAGTACGAGGGGTGGAAATGTCTTTTGAACAGCACGTTGCAAGGCATCCCACATATGCTCAATAATGTTCATGTCTGGGGAATTTGGTGGCCAGCGGAAGTGTTCCTGGAACCACTCTGTAGCATGCTGGACTTGCAGGGTGTCGCATTGTCCTGCTGGAATTGCCCAAGTCCATTAGAATGCATAATGGACATAAATCGATGCAGGTGATCAAAAACGATGCTTACGTACGTGTCACCTGTCAGAGTCGTATCTAGACGAATTAGGCGTCCCATTTCACTCAACTGCACATGCCCCACATCATTACAGAACCTCCACCAACTTTAACATCCACTGCTGGCATGCAGGGCGCTTGGAGTCATGAGATTGCCTCTGTACCCGTACACGTTCATCCGCTCGATACAATTTGAAACGAGACTCGTCCGACCAGAAAACATGTTTCCAGTCGTCAACAGTCCAATTTCGCTGTCGACTGGCCCAGGCGAGGCGTAATGCTTTGTGTCGTACAGTCATCAAGGCTACACGAGTGGGCCTTCCGCTCCGAAAGCCTATATCGATGGTGTTTCGTTGAATGGTTCGCACGCTGACACTTGTTGATGACCCAGCAATGAAATCTGCAGTAATTTGCGGAAGAGTTGCACTCCTGTCACGTTGGACGATTCTCTTCAGTCGTCGTCAGTCCCGTTCTTGCAGGATCTTTTTCCGGCCGCAGCGTTGTCAGAGATTTGATGTTTTACCGGATTCCTGATATTCACGGTACACTAGTGAAATTTTCGTACGGGAGAATCCCCACTTCAACGCTACCTCGAAGATGCTGTGTCGCAACGCTCGTGCGCCAACTATATCATCACGTTCAAACTCACTTAAATTTTCATAACCTGCCATTGTAGCAGCAGTAACTTATCTAACAACTGCGCCAGACTCTTGTCTTATATAGACGTTGCCCACGGCAGCGCCTTTTTACATACCTCTGTTCGTATATGCATGACTATACGACTTCCTCTGGAGCTTCAGTGTAATCTGGCACAGGTAATGGTTTAAATGGCTCTGAGCACTATGGGACTTAACATCGGAGGTCATCAGTCCCCTAGAACTTAGAACTACGTAAACATAACTAACCTAAGGACATCGCACACAACCATGCCCGAGGCAGGATTCGAACCTGCGACCATAGCGGTCGCGCGGTTCCAGACTGAAGCGGCTAGAACCGCGCGGCCACACCGTCCGTCGCACAGGTAATAACTTTTTGTGATCTGTCATATTTTCTCGGCGTGACTAATAATGTGCTTCTGGGTGTTCAGCCTAGTTGTTATTTCCATTTTCTGCACAATATTTAGATGAAGTCCCAACGGTCTTCTTCAGGTGCTGCTAGGTTTGCTCTTATGTGTATTCTCTGCCTGTTTTACATACAGAGTGTGGGCTGTTGTTAAATGAAATCATTCCACTTTAGGGTGTTAAAAAATTCATTGCAACTGTAATTTCGACATTTTGTCATTTTCTTGGATTTTGGGATATTTTAAGGCATTCAATCATACAAAGCCGTGACAACCTGTGTAAGAGCAGTTACATGTCGTGGTGTGAATTCACATGCTGTTCCATATACTATACACGTTTGAAATTTGTTGAAATAATGATATGAACACTTAAGTTTAGCCGCGCGGGATTAGCCGAGCGGTCTGCGCTGCAGTCGTGAACTGCAGCTGGTCCCGGCGGAGGTTCGAGTCCTCAAGGGACTGATGACCTTAGCAGTTAAGTCCCATAAGATTTCACACACATTTGAACATTTTTGAACTTAAGTTTAAATATCGTGCACCTGCAGTTGTAAATGGATCACAAAAGCGCCAAATATGTACACCACATCGACTGCTGGTTGCAGACACAACTTTTCTTTTGCAGTATTCTACAGAAGGCAGTTCATAACTGTTGGCCACTGATGGGACCGTGTATACGACTGGGGTTCACTCCCTCATCGTCAGTTAAGACCTGAACATAATGTATTAAGTCATCGAAACTGGTTGCAATATGGTAAAATAACATCAAAACGACGGCTGTAGGTATTTCATTTCAGCGGCGGAAATCCCACAGACCATCAATCACAGGGATGGACATACAAACACTTAGTGTAAGTTTTGGTTATTACAATTTAACACAACCGGTTATTTAGGCAGTTCTTTTGTTATAATACGAATTTGCAACTTTTTTCTTTTTTTTGATAAGAGAGACGCATGATGTAATTTTTTACCATCACTGAGGCATCATCTTGTTGCTGTCTCGGTCAAATCAGGACCATCAGCATCGACATTGGTGTATCTTGAATAATCGCCATCCAGCACATCAGAGGGTAGGGTACGTGAAACATTTGCTCAATACCAAAAATAATGCATAAACAACATCTTCCTGAAAAGGGGAACAGCATTATAATTTAAAATTTTCGACAGGAGACAGAGACATAAAGGTTTCCATAGCACTTCTCTTATCCTGAAATGAACTGTACTCTTGAGGATCGTCGTAGTTGGCAGACGTACGCACAAGTTGGATTTAGTGTTTAGCGGATGACACATTTGCGGCTGTTAACAGTTCGTTGACCGTCACATTTGACTACCAAAGCCATTGACTGTTCGTAATATCATAAGCGCACTTAGATACCGTGTTTACAGTTGTCAATCGCAACGGCGCGTTCACAAAAATATGTACAGCTTGAAAAATTTTTTTTTTCCTTTATTGTGATTTCATTCCCCTGCCTCATATGGGCAGGGGAGGGCTGTCAGCAGCACAATCCGCCGCTCTTCAGCCGAGTGACATGACAACTAAAACAAGAATAAAATAATACATACATAAGGAGATAAAAAGGGGAACATAAAACAGAGTAAGGGGAGAAAATGGAGGTAAAAATACACTGACACGTAGACGTTCATTGGGGACAGTTAAAAAAGTCACCAGAAAGTTAAAAAACACAGTTGGCGATTCTTAAAACACAGAGAAGATACTGGATGCGCATGCACAGATTAAAAGTTGGCCACAGTATTAAAAACACTCCGAAACAACACACTTAAAACCCACTTGGAGCACACACGATGAAGAATAAAACTACCAGGTGGGACCTGTCGAGGGAAAGGTCAGAGAGGATTGAAAAGGAGGGGAAAGCATGGGGCAGCTGGGGAAGCGGCGGGATGAAGAGAGGAGGGGCAACCGTGGGTGCACGAAGAGACAGGAGACACATGGGGCGGGAGAGGAAAAGGGAAGACAGGGCAGGAGGGAGCGCAGAGACACTGAAAGAAGGCACAAGAGATGGAGGGGGAGTAGGAGGGGAAGTCCGCTCAGAAGGAGGGAGGGGGGGCCTGAGGAGGAGGCAGGAAGAGGGGGTTAGAGTTGGTAGGAAGGGTAGATGTCAGGGCGAAGCTCATCATCCGGGAGGGGTAGACGGTTGAAGTTGTGTTGGGAAAGGAGATGGAGGGTGTGGAGATGGAGGGACAGAACGGTAAAGGCGCGGCAACTGGTTGGGAGTGGAGCACAGCTTGAAAGTCACCGTTTCCATTTGGTTGTACGTCAGCAATATCGCCTGACGAGTGCCGATTGTTCAACGACGATTGCGCACAGTGCAGCGTAACTTCAGTGGCTCGGGTCGTATGAAATATTTCATCGCTCACCATCTTATATACAGGGTGTATCAAATAGAATCGGTCGATTTAAGAAAATCGTAACTACTATGTTATTTGACATATTTGCGTGAACAAACTCTCGAGTTTTACATGGTTACCGCTAGGTAGCAGCAGTGTGCGACCACTTCAGTTCTAGTAAAAAGGCGTCGGGACAACACAAAGCCTTTTGTGTTCTAAGTTTTGCGCAGTACGGGTCAGTAATAACTGTTCAGCGTGACTTTCGTACTAAGTATGGTGGGGATCCTCCGTCAGCGCAGAGAATTAGACGACGGCGTGGACAATTCCGAGAAACAGGTTGTTTGTGTAAAGGCAAATCGCCAGGCCGCCCCTAGTGTCTGACACAGACGTCGAACGATACCCCACACTTTCACAAGGAGTCCGCAGTAATCCGTTCGCCGTGCAGCTCGACAGCTCAACATGGCCCCGATGTCCGTCTGGCGTGTGTTGCACTGACGTTTACACGTGAAACCATACAAAATTCAGGTACTGCAAGCTCTTCGTGAAAGTGACAAACAACAACGTGTGGAGGTCTGTAATTTCGTTCTTGGAAAGATGGAGGACGACAGTTTTCTTCCACGCTCAGTGTATAGTGACGAGGCGACATTCCAGTTAAACGGAAAGGTAAACCGTCATAATGTGAGAATATAGGGTACGGAACAACCACATTAAGTTGTGCAACATGAGAGGAATTCTCCAAAATTTAATATTTTTTGTGCAGTTTCACAGGAAAAGGTGTATGGTCCATTTTTCTTTGCTGAGAACACTGTTACAGGAAGCACATATCTCGATATGCTTTACTAACAGGATGGGGCACCACCACAATGGCATCTGGAAGTGCGAAAATATTTAAATCAATGGATTACTAAACGATGGATCGGTCGCACTGGACCAAATGACTCTGCCTTACATTACTGGCCTCAAGGTCCCCGGATCTGACTTTATGTGATTATTTCTTGTTGGGGTTTATAAAAGACTCGTCTTATATGCCTGCGTTACCAACAGCAATGAATGGACTGAGACATTGCACAACAGCAGCTGTGGAAGCTATAACTCAAGACAAGCGCGCTACAGCGTGGGGACAATTTGAATACCCCATTGACATATGCCGTGCATCTCAAGGGGGGCATATTGAACAGCTATGGAAAGGTACGAAAAAAACTGAGTTTTCCGTTCATCAAAAAACAAAATTCATTGTATATGTTTATTAGTTTCAGAAATATAGACGTGCCAAATCGGATGATTCTTTTTGATACACACTGTATAAATCGCGCAGGATACGGCGGGCGATGCGTAGTGACCAGTTGCCGGTCGGCGATGACAGAATCGATGCGCACGCCCTGCAATCCTTTTCAAACGATTTTACAGAAGCTATTCGGTAAAAAAAATTATTTTTGTTCTAGTTGCAGCTTTATATGATCTGCCCCATAGTTATTGGGATAGTTAAGTGGAAATAAGACACTTCGCGAAATTCGAAAAAGTTTGCAATGAAAAATAGGGTTCGCTATGATTTTTCGTCTTCAGCACATTACGTAATATTTTGCTACGTATGAAATTTAGCTAACATATTGAAGTTTTCTTTAGACTCTGTTGGAGGTCTCTATCTGTCACCATTTCGAGAAAATTGAACTGAAGTAGCGCACTCGCTTGTGATCGCACCGCGCCAGCAATAAAACCAGAGTGAAATATCCACAACATTCCTCATATTTCATAAACAGTTTTAGATATCGAAATTAGATTTTGGCAACTGATAGCTCACAAGGAGAGTACTTTCCTGTATGGTTATTATGCAAAACTTCATTTATCTACCATGTTACTTTCGGATGAAAGAATGTAATTTTAAGGGCCATCGATAGCTGGTGAAACCAGAAATGCTATGGGATTGGAACAACATTAGTGAAATCATCGCACGTTTATTTTGTACCGAGGATGTTCTTTTTCATAAGATACTGACCTTACTTTTCCTCAGTTGGTCACTTAATAAACACTGTTTTAGAATTCTCTCTCAATTGGTCTGCACAACATGTTAGTGAAGTGAGACTGTATAAACTCCACTGAGTTTTGAGAAAAGAACCAAATTTTTACATGGCAACAAGAGAAATGTGTAGATTTTGCTCAAAATTCCCCACTCGTAACTCTTCTCTGAAAGTTACAAATGGTTAACAAACCAGGCGAAAATAAATCGCTGCTCTTTCGGCGGAATTAATTTTAGATACTAACCAAAGAAGAAATGACAAATCTCTTTAAATGGTCACCAAGCAAGTGTGGTCGTGGATGTGCCCCGCTTAATGTTTACCAAAAATGTTTACTGAGTGTAGTCCATTGTTACAAATGTGTGGGCTGTGTAGGAGGCGCGTTTTTGAACCAAGGGCACTGTTTATAACCAACCAAAGGCATAGAGCTCCTATGTCAACCGATGTATACAGCACCATTCCAGATTAACGAAATCTGCGATCCCATCTCCTTTTCTTAGCTACGTTTACTCTCTGGAGCTGTAAAACACAGCAGATGTGTCTGTTGGCTTAATACATTATACTAACGTGTTCTCTTTTATCCAAATGGTGAAGGGAATTAGAAGATTTGGAGAAGACAAAAAAAGAATCCTGCGAAAAATATTAGGTCTAGTCAAGAACAAAGGTAATTGGATTATGCGATCAGATAAGGAAATATACTTATTCTGCCCTAAAATAACACACGAGATGAGGAAAAGACGTGTTACACTCTTCAGATATCTAGAGACAGTAAGAGAAGACAGAATATCAAAGAAGATTCTCACATTTTTCCAATATAGAAAAACAAAGAAAATTGATGGCGAAGCAAGACAAAAAAGGAATTAAATGCAGACTGAACAGTAGACCTTAGTCAATAGACATTCAGAGTAAGTACAGTATTTCAAAGGTTTTCAGGAGGCCAAAATGAAAAGAAAAAAAAGCGTGTCAAATGATCAGATGAGAGGAAAAGAATACATTCTGTGAAGATGAGAGAGTTGGAGGAAGAGGAAGGAAAAGAGAACTAAAAAATAATCTTGAACTGGCCCTTCGTTGATCTGCAACGATAAAAATTGTTCATCAGAGAGCCAAAACCAACTTTTACATTTTTAATCCAACAATCAAAGGATGAGTCACTAAATGGGTTGTTTTCTTGAAAATGACTAAGCGGGAGAAATGTTTAATTAGACAGTTTTACAGTAATTGTTCAATATTTATATGCTTCATTTTTCAGTATCCTTCACATTTAAGTTACACTTTTGCGTCTGGTTTCCACTGTTGTTGATTGGCATTTTCCAGCATTGCTACGCTTAAAACATAAGTGCAAGTGTGTTATTCATTGTGTAAACCAAAATATTAATATTTTGAGCAGTAGTTTAAGTAAAATTTCATGCAAGTACGAAGACACAAAATAGCTTATCAATATGTGGGTGGCAGATTTTGGACTGAAATTTCTCCACTACATGTCATGTTCATTAATTTAGTTTCTTAAACAACCATGAGCTTGAGGACAACTTTATAACAAACTGGCTTGTAACAGAGTTTGTCGTTATTACTGAGTAAACTGTGTTTCATTATTTCACTTCCATTAAATTAATTTCTGGTTACATATTTTCGCCACATTTTTATGTAACAGTTTTTTAATTGTTATTTCATCAATTTACATTTTGATATGCGATTGGTCTTTGATAGCACATTAATTTAGAAAGACGCCAAGTAACATTATTGCTGCACAGTGACTTTTGCACGTAGTCTGGTGTGTAATATTCTGCATAGGATAATTAATGCCGTGTTAAATTCCTTTTTCTTTTTGTAGAAGGGCCAGCAAAAAGACCTCCTGTATTTGGAGGAGTGTGAGCTGTGGTGGTGGTACTGATGTGGAGGTGCTATACATCGATAGCGATAGTCCTGCCATTTTCAATAGGAACAATGGATTGGCTATGTGAGTGTCATATTGTTGTTGTCGATGAGTATATTCAGAATGGTGATTCTGTGATTACCAGTCAGATAGCATTTTGCATACAGTCTGAACTTTTAACATGACGTGGCGAAGATGTTTTTGTGGTGAAGTTTGTGATGTGAATCGTTGCTTAACACAATAAAAACAATATGCCAAATCTTATTACGGATATCCTCCAACAAAAAAAATAATGTGTATCTTGCATAATCCTGGGTACTGCTTGTTGATGCTGCTGTAGGTTCATCTTGATGCTACTGCATCGCCAATTGGGAGTTATGCAACGGTGTGAATAAGTTTCAGTACTAGTTCACAAAGACTTTTATTTCGCACACTAGATGTTCGATGGCGAACGTACAAAGTCTGACTACATGCATAAAACTACCCTGAGACTGCCCACTGGCAGCGTACAAATTGCCTCTATATGATTTCAAAGAATTACTATTATTGTTACACATTGAATTTTGCATATTTAACAATTAAAGTTTTTACATACATCTTCCCAAATTACATAGAAAATTACATGGAATAACACTGAATAATTTCATACAAAGACAGGAAAGAATCTGTTCCTGTTCATACTATAAATTACATATTTTATCATTGCAACAATATTTCGTTAATTTGCATATATTATTTTATTAACTAAGAGGAAAATTATCCTATCATTAACGGGTGAACAGATCGATTAGCTTTATTGAATGACAGGCCTATATTCAATAAATTAAATTTTGTATAAGTAAAATTTTACATTTTCTATATCATAATGACGCCAACTAGAACATGACCGGGATTGATCCTGACTGAAAAATCATTGTGTCATTTCTATTAGGGATACAAATAATGTTTTATTTAACAAAACATAACAACAGCTCTCTCGAAGACCTGAGATATCGGAACTTCAATCGTTAATTACTCCAAAATTACAACAGCAATTTTATTCCTATCATGTGCTTGTAGTTTCTATTGTGTGCAAATTGTGAGGGTACATTAGTTTTTAATCCAACATGTTTCCTTTATTGTATATACTGGTGAGGTCCAATGTAAACAACGTCAAAGCAGTAGTTTAAATTAGGGTAAATTACTAACTTGCTGCACAAAAAATCTTCGGTGTATTCGAATCCAGATAACCAGAAACGACAAAGCCAAAACAGCAGTTTAAATTGGTGTAAGTTAATTATATTACATATATGCCCTTTTTGTGAGAGTGGAGATGAGGCTGGAATAGGATACAGGAGCCAAAAAGTGGTTGTGCTATAACAATACCCTCCAAAGAGGTTTGACTATCAGAGAGAGACAAAGCTCTTCTAAATCTCTGGTTAATATGAAGTGAATATAATCATGACTAGTGAAACAACAAACAATTTAACAATTAGTGTGTGTGAAAAATACATGTTATGTATAAAATTTAGTCAGTCAACTTTCTCATACACAAGATGAATTTTTTTCTATAGTAAAAAAAGAAACAAGAAAATTACAAGCGTATAAAATTTCAGTTTCATCATCTTGGTGCCTTTTTGATGCATTCCGTTGAATGTTCTTCGAGATTCCTTATCACTGTGTTCAATTTTTCATATATTATTACCTAACAAATTGTGTCTTACCTTCAAAAAATGTTAATGTGACTTGGATGACAAGTTGTGGATATATTATCACATCTTTTTAAAGTATGCAATCTCAAGTAAATTGTGGTCATACTTTCATTTTTTTTCCAGACAATAACTTCCTTCAATGAGACTGCCAGACATTAGATGCTGTATCAAACCAATTTCAGAGGTAAAATTTCAATAGAATAAAGAAATGTATCATCTTCCAAATTTAATCGTCAGAATGATCATATTCATATCAGTGTCCTCAAATAAATGTGAATATACATCACTTAACAAAATCAATTGTTTCACAGAATAACTCCCCTGTCATTGCAACTACTGTGACTCTTAGACCTATGAGTTTATCAAATGCAGTAAACAGTGTATCAGTATAAACTGTTGTGTTTTATTCATACTCCATTTCACATCATTTTGTTGCAGTTCCTTCCCCAGTTCATTTCATATTTGCATCAGCACAAGTTCATCATTAGTTTACTCATATATACATACTTATATCCCATAATTGTTCATTAATCTAACCACAATGTAACTTCCAATTCAGAAGTATGGTGAACAGTAAAGAGTTATTCTGAATATGTAATACAATGTGACAAGGCAAAATTCAAGTTTACAGCATAAAATCTAGCCTACTTTACCAGACAAAATGTATATTTCTGTCCATGAGTGGCATGTCAGATAAAAGAGTTATCCTACATCAAATCATAAGAAAACACTAATTTAAAGCAGATACCAGAAAATGCAAAGGAAAATTCCCACCAGTCTGTTAAGTGAGACCAAAGTAGTGCATAGAACCGTAAAAAGTTCATTGGCTCATAGGAAATGCTATTGGTGCAAATGACTGTAGGACTACAAAACAGAAACTATACAGCAAGTCCAAAATCATGATACCACAAATGAAAAACATAAAATGGATATAGGAAGCAAAACTACATGAAACTAGAATTTGGCATGAGACACCTGAAACCAAACTGAAAATGATGAAGGCCTACATTTGCGACGATCAGACCGACCTGAAAATCCAAACACCGGGAACTAACCAATAAGAAAGTTCATAATCAATTAGTTCAAATATCAAAATTCGTTAGAAATAAGTATGTAAATATGTGAATCAATATGATGTGGTATTTCAAGTTCCAAACAAAAATCACCTACAACTACGAGACAAGCAGAAGTTAGGAGCATGAGGTCCACAGTGTCCATTAGGCACAATATTTCGGCGATCAGACATGTTGCTATCGTCAGGTGCGACATGTCTGATCACCGAAATATTGTGCCCGTTGGACACTGTGGACCGGCAGTACACCCACAGACTGTTTGAGCAGAAAATATGTTGGTCAGTTGCCCACATGCAGAAAATAATCTTCAAGATGAGCATCAAAATACCACATGATAATGTTGAGCATCAAAGTACTAAAGAACATATATGATGAAGACATCTTGGGTTGTCGGGTGTTCTGCCGGATATCAGCGTCGTACTTGCATGATATTTCGGTCATGTAGCTCGTGACATTCATCAGGTGCGACCTGAGACTGCTCCTCGAGTGGTCCTGGTCCAGTATTTATGCCTATGGCCTTCCCCCTCCACCAACAGCTGCAGGCGCTTCCTCTGTGGTCCGCGCCCATTCCCTGCGACCAGCTGGAGCGTTGCTGCTCAGTTTTCAGTCCGGTTCTGGGTGTTCCCTCTGCGGTCCGCGCCCACCAAACCCGCTCCTGGGGGTTTCATCTACGGTCTGGGGTACCAAGCGTTCCCCCTGCGGTCCGCGCCCGCTCACCACGACTTGTTGGAGCGTTGCCGCTCCGTTTTTCGTCCGCTGCGGCTCTGGATGTTCCCTCTGCGGTCCGCGCCCACCAGTCCCACTTCTGGGTGATCCATCTTCGGTCTGGTGCGCCTGCCAGTCCGTCAGGGGCTCGTTTTCCATCTCCATGTCTCTGGTTCTTCTGTTTGTGTAGTGTTGCAGCTGGCCCCGTTGCTCCTTTAACAATTCCAGAGCCGGATCCCAGGCTCTGCTTAGCTGGTACCCTGTGTTACGGTTCATAAGATCGTCAGCCATTTTAATTTCTATCGATTCTCTTATAACACTGTCCCAAAATCTGTTTGTGCTAGAATCTTGGTATCCTCATACTTCATGGCATGATCTAGTTCTAGACAGTGTTCAGCAATGGCTGACTTAGTGACCTGTCTTAATCTAGTGTGCCTCTGATGTTATTTGCACCTGATCCCCACATTTCTTGTCATCTGGCCAATGTAGGATATGCCACATTGACAAGGTATATTGTAAATCCCTGGTTTTCGTAACCCCAGGTCGTCTTTGACACTCCCCATCTTGTTGGATGGACAGAAAACACACTTGATATTGTGTTTACGGAGGATCCTACTGATTCTGGCAGAAATAGAGCCAGCATAGGGCAGATATGCCACCTTCTTGGCTTCATCTTGGTCTTCTTCAGGAACCTGTGGTATAGTGGCTGGTTGGAGTGCCCTCTCAATTTTTCTGTCCGTGTATCCATTCTTGGAGAAAACTGTTTTGAAACGTTCTATCTCTATAGGTAGATTCTCTTGGTCTGACAGGGCACGTGCTCTGTGGACCAAAGTCTTCAGAACCCCATTCTTCTGTGCAGGGTGGTGACAGCTGCTGGCCTGCAGATATAAATCAGTGGGTGTTGGTTTTCGGTACACACTGTGGCCAATTGATCCATCTGCTTTCCTCTGGACTAGTACATCCAGAAATGGCAGCTGGCCATTCTTCTCCAGTTCCATGGTGAACTTGATATTAGGGTGGCATGAGTTAAGATGTTCAAGAAACTCATTGAGCCTGTCCATCCCATGTGGCCAGATCACGAAGGTGTCATCCACATACCTAAAGAAGCATGTGGGTTTAAATGTGGCTGTCTCCAATACCCTCTCCTCAAAACTGTCCATAAACATGTTGGCAACCACAGGGGATAGTGGGCTGCCCATAGCTACACATTCAGTTTGCTCGTAATATTGGTTTCTGTACAGGAAATACGTGGATGTCAGTGTATGACTGAACAGGTCCAACAGAGCACCGTCAAATTTCTCTGCAATCAGTTCTAGTGAGTCCTTCAGTGGGACCCTGGTGAACAGCGATACTACATCAAAACTAACCATGATGTCCGAATCTGTGATGTGCAGTTGCTAGAGGCGTTGTAGGAAATCTTCTGAGTTGCGGATGTGGTGAATACATTTCCCCACATATGGAGACAGGAGACCTTTCAAGTACTTAGCTGTTGTGTACGTAGGTGCCCCAATATTACTGACAATAGGACGTAGGGGCACGCCCTCCTTGTGTATTTTAGGCAGACCATACAGTTTAGGTGGCACTGGCGATTTTTCACGCAGTTGTCTGATGATCTTATCAGGCATCCCTGTTTCCTTCAAGAGAGCACTTTTCTTCTTGGCCACCTTGTCCGTGGGGTCACACTCCAGAATTCTGTATGCAGGGTCCTCCAGAAGTTGGCGTACTTTCTCATCATAATCCACCCGCTGCAAGATGACAGTGGAGTTCCCTTTGTCTGCTGGCAGTACCACAATCCTGTTGTCTTCCCGTAGTTTCTTGAGTGTAAGCCTCTCCTCGGTTGTGATGTTCGATTTCGGCGGCCTGTCCTTGGTGAGGGCCCTGCAGGTCTCTCGGCGGACTTCCTCTGCCACATTAGGTGGAAGTGTCGCTGCAACTTGCTCTACTGCACTGACGAAACCTGAAATGGGTACGTTTCTGGGGGTCGTAGCAAAGTTGAGACCCTTGCTGAGTACCTTTAAGGTTGTATAGTCAAACTATATGCCACTCAGATTCGTCACAGTGCGTGTCTCTTCCATCTGCTGTGCTTTCTTACTCATGCGGTCAAACTTTGCAGATTGGCAAGATGAGGCATTCCTTCTAGCACACTCAGCTAAAGACCAGGAGGCACGATCTACCCAATCCCAATCTTCTCCTGTTAAGGAGGCTGCCATGTACAGATGAATGTGTAACAGCTCCCTGGCCACAACATCTAACCTGTGGCGCATATCTCGAATCCTCTCTCTCACCAGTGCCATGCTGGCTCTGCGTTTTATATTGTTCGCCGCTCTGGAGTTGATGTGATGTTTAATTCTGGCAAATATTGGTACCACTTCTCCATCTCGACACCTCAGCAAAAAACTGAGAGAACTCAGCATCTTCCCTTTCTTCTGCCGTAGCTTGTCCAGCTTCTTGATATTCTGATACATCTCCTCCCCGTAGAGACTTTTGATGTAACTCTTCAGGCTTTCCCGGCGATCTAATGACATCTTGGGTTGTCGGGTGTTCTGCCGGATATCAGCGTCGTACTTGCACGACCTGAGACTGCTCCTCGAGTGGTCCTGGTCCAGTATTGATGCCTATGGCCTTCCCCCTCCACCAATGGCTGCAGGCGCTTCATCCCAAATTACATAGAAAATTACATGGAATAACACTGAATAATTTCATACAAAGACTGGAAATAATCTGTTCCTGTTAAGACTATAAATTGCATATTTTGTCATTGCAACAATATTTCGTTAATTTGCATAAAGTATTTTATTAACTAAGAGAATTATCCTATCATTTACAGGTGAACAGATGGACTAGTTTTATTGAATGAAAGGCCTAGATTCAATTAATTAAATTTTGTGTGAGTAAAATTGAAATTTTCTATATGGTCATAATTACAGATCTATTAACTAACACCAATTAGAACATGACCAGGTTTGATCCTGACTGAAAAATCATTGTGTCATATTTCTATTAGGAATACAAATAATTTTTGATTTAACAAAACATAAAAAAATGCTGTCTCTCGAAGACTTGAGATATCGGAACTTCAATCGTTAATTACTCCAAAATTACAATAGCAATTTTATTCCTACCATGTGCCTGTAGTTTGTACTGTGTGTAAATTGTGAGGGTACATTAGTTTTTAATGCAACATGTTTCCTTCATTTTAGATATTGGTGAGACACAATGTAAACAATGTCAAAGCAGTAGTTTAAATTAGTGTAAATTACTAACTTGCTGCACAAAAAATCTTTGGTGTATTCGAATCCAGATAACCAGAAATAAAGTCAAAGCAGCAGTTTAAATTGGTGTAAATTACTAATGTTACATATATTCCCACTTCGGTGTAGTGGAGATGAGACTGGAATAGGATACAACGCCGCAAAATATGGCAAGTGCGAGAGCGTCCGTCCAGCAATCTCCAAATCAGCACCTGGACATGCAGCTGCCCTGGGTTCGTTTGAAATGAGTGTAAGAAGAATCGGTGCACAGAGATCTTCAAATGCACCTCTAGAAATTTTGGGAGAGTTGTTTCCTAGAAGTCTTTTCTCTTCGTGAGGAGACATCGCCTGGCCCTCAGCGTCACCCAATGTATCATATTGTAGCTTCCGCCCCCCCCCCCCCCTACCACTTGGGGACACTTCTTTGCATTGTCTCTTTCGAAATAGTCTCCTCCACAACTGATACACCCTCCCAACGCAATTTCCACTTCCGGAAGCAGTCTTGGTAGCGTATTGCTGGATCTCGCGAGACGACGTCTGCGAATTTTTTTTTCTATCATTGAATCTTCGTCCTTTCAACGGGATTTTCTATTTAGGAAGTAAAAAACAGTCCGCAGGGGCCAGATCTGAAGATTACGGAGGCTGGGGCAGTACAGTGATGCTTTTTGTGCAATAGTCACGCACCAACAGGGATGACTGTGCGGGTGTGTTATCATGATGCATGAGCCGTGAATTGTCTTACCACATTTCAGTCCGTTTCCTTCTCACATCTTCTCGCAGTCGTCGCAACATGCCCCATAGTAGCATCGATCAACAGTTCGTCTTTGTGGCACGAATTCATGACGAACTTATGCTTCATAGTCAAAGAAAACTATCAGCATGGCTTTGATATTTGACCTGACTTTGTAACACCGAAAATACAGATAAAATACCTTCTACAATATCCACAATTTTTCGCCGTTTAATACCCGTTGATAACTTGTTCTGCATTTTTAATTCTTTGTTACAGGAACTCTATAATATGTAATGGATGTAGTAGTGTATTTATTTGTCGATGTATATAATTGATTGCAATTATAATGTAAATTGCTGGGTAATAGCCAAGGGTAACCTTCGGTAACAATAATCTTACACACCGTGAAATTTCATCACGGTCAATTACATCACAGTCCAGTAGGCCGATTAGGAAGGGGGAGGCTACACATGGGATGTAAGTGACAGGACAGTATCAATTTTGTATTGTTCTTGGCACGAATTTTGCATTGTGCAGATTCGTAGCTAATTAAACCCTTTCGATATGAATAAAGTTGCTCACGCATGGCAAGAGTAAGTTGTGGAAATAAGCCACAAAATTTCTGTACTTGTGTGGCGACTAAGGAGGTCTGGCGGCTGGCAGCCGCTATCAGCTGACGGAACGCAAGTGTCAAAGAGGTTCGCGTGCCGGCCACGAGGAGCGCTGACATGTACTTACCACAGTCTACCGTAACAGTCGCGACACTTCGCCTCGATTTTGTTGCCTACCACGCCAGCAGCGCCCCAAGCGGCCAGTAGCTTAAACTGTGAGTTCGGCGCGATCGTGAAAGCGAATAGTGGTTGTTTATTTTGATTTGTACAATGGTTTTCATAAGCGGCAGTGTTTGTAGCGCAATGAATTGCAGCAACAACAGGAAGAAGACACCACAGCTGTCTTTTTTTTAGGATTCCTAAGGATCCTGAGAGGTGCTGTAGTTTTTTCCATGTGGGTGACTGTAGTGGCGTGGGAATAGGGGAAGTAAATGAGACTCATCAGTGGTTTTGTAGGATTTGTAGTAGAGATAGGAAGATACTGGAACAGGAGGGGAAAATTGCTGCCCTTCAGGCTGAGTTAGACAAGGCCAGGGGAGATCTTGACAGGTTAAGGAGGGAGAAGGGTAAAGAGAGGTGGGAAGTGGCAACAGGCAACAGGAGGAACAGGCCTAGAACTTTGTCTGACAGCTTTATGGTGAATGTGGAAAATAGATTTGACCTGTTGCTTCAGTTAGAAGCTGGTGAGCCTCAAGCAGTTACAGGTGTAGACAGGGCACAACAAACTTTCAGCAGCAAATTGAAAAGTAAGAATGTAGGGAAATCAGTAAAGAGAAAGAAAGTGTTGTTGTTAGGTAGTTCCCATGGAAGAGGTGTTGGCCAACTCTTGCAGGATGAACTAGGATCAGAATACCAGGTCACCAATTTTTTTAAACCTAGTGCTGGTCTGGAGCAGGTGACAGAGGATTTAGGATCACTTTGCAAAGATTTCACTAAGGAAGACACCGTGGTTATAGTGGGTGGGGCAGGTAACAGTATTGACACAGATCCTGGGTACAGCATAGAGTGTGACCTGGCGAAGATTGCATCAGCATCGAAGCATACCAGTGTTGAGTTTGTATCTGTTCTTGGGCGCCATGACCGACCTCATTTGAACTCTTCTGTCAAGAGAGTTAATTTGGAGCTGGAACGGCTGCTCATGTCGGGTGTGGGGTCACACATTGGTGTGGTTCATGTTGATTCTATCAGTAGGTGGGATTATACTAGGCATGGCCTTCACCTCAACAGGAAGGGGAAGGGTAAATTGGCTGGGGAAATAGCAGGAAAGTTAAAGGGGGGAGGCACTGTCATGAGTGGTAAAATACCAGTGGTTATAGGATTCAGAAAAGACCCTTTTTTAGGGTAGGGAGGACAGAAAGAAAACAAATTTTAAGAGAGGTTAGAACTGAGACAAACCTTCAGTTTGAGAAAGAAATCAAAAAACATAATTCCAGCTTATTACATCAACATAAACAGCCATTGGTTAAGAATTTTCAACTGTCAGCAGATATTTTAACTCCACCCAATTTTAACTCAGTCAATGTGAAATGTCAGCTATCTTTATTGCATCAAAATATTCGAGGACTGAGAAATAAAATTAATGAATTAACTATCTGCGTAGATGAATTAGAGTCTTCAAACCCAGCTGACATAATCTGCCTCTCTGAACATCATGTGACCACTGGTATAGAACTTTTAAGTGTTACAGGGTTTAGGTTAGCATTTCACTTTTGTAGATCAGAAATGGAGAAAGGAGTTGCCACATTCATCAGGAACTGTCATAAATTTAAGAACATAGACATTCGTAAATTTTGCCTAGAACAGCATATGGAAGCATGTGCAACAGAATTAGATTTTCACAAAAAATCTTTCATAATATTAAGTGTATATCGAGCACCTGCAGGTAACTTTAATCTGTTTGTAAACCACCTAGAAGCTGTACTGGCCCATTTAACAACCAAAAACAAAGAAATAGTGGTTGCTGGTGATTTCAATGTAGATTTCCTTAAAGACTCTCCCAATAAGAACTTATTTGAGTTAGTAACACTATCATTCAACTTAATTCCCACAGTAAAGTTCCCCACTAGGATAGCCACTTGCTCACAAACAGCCATTGATAATATCTTTATAGAAAAGTCCAATGAACAAAATTATATTACAAAACCAATAGTCAATGGCCTCTCAGACCATGACATGCAGTTCCTTCTGTTAAATGTTAATACTGAACAGGATATAAAATCTGTTAAATCTGAGCTCAAGAGGGTAATCAGTAAGCCAAAATTGATTATTTTAGGACACTCCTCAGAGACATTCACTGGACTGATGTTTACAGTGCTCATGGCATGAATGAAAAATATAACATTTTTGCTAATAAAGTGCTTACCTTATTTGAACACTGCTTTCCCCCAAAACTTACCAAGGTTAGAGCAAAGTATACAAAGAAGCCATGGATTACTCGAGGAATAGGGGTATCTTGTAAAACAAAAAGAAAACTGTATCTGTCAATCCGAAACATTTCCAATGTTGATGCTATAGCACATTATAAGAAATACTGCAAAATATTGAAGACTGTAATACGGATGTCAAAGCAAATATATTACAAGGAAAAGATAGTCATATCAGATAACAAAATAAAGACAATATGGGATATAGTGAAGGAGGAGACTGGTAGAACCAGATATGAAGAGGAACAAATAGCATTAAGAGTAAATAATACATTGGTGACAGATGTGTATAGTGTTGCAGAACTTTTTAACAAACATTTTATAACTGTTACTGAAAAGATGGGGTTGTCAGGTTCGGTAGATGCTGCTATGGATTACCTTAGACCAGACATTTCAAGTAACTTCCATAATATGAATTTGACCCTCACTACTCCAACAGAAATAATGTCCATCATAAAATCTTTAAAATCAAAAACATCTAGTGGGTATGATGAAATATCAACAAAGTTAATTAAAGAATGTGATTCTGAGCTAAGTAACATATTAAGCTATCTGTGTAACCAGTCGTTTATCAGTGGAATATTTCCTGAGTGGCTGAAATATGCTGAAGTTAAGCCACTGTTTAAGAAGGGAGATAAAGAAATAGCATCAAATTTCCGTCCAATTTCACTGTTGCCAGCATTCTCAAAAATTTTCGAAAAAGTAATGTACAGACGTCTTTATAACCATCTTATCTCAAATAACATACTGTCAAAGTCACAGTTTGGATTTTTAAAAGGTTCTGATATTGAGAAGGCTATCTTCACTTACAGTGAAAATGTGCTTAATTCATTAGACAAAAAATTGCAGGCAACTGGTATATTTTGTGATCTGTCAAAGGCATTTGACTGTGTAAATCACAATATCCTTTTAAATAAATTAGAATATTATAGTGTAACAGGAAATGCTGCAAAATGGTTCAAATCTTATATCTCTGGCAGGAAACAAAGGGTGTTATTAGGAAAGAGACATGTATCAAGCTATCAGGCATCATCCAACTGGGAACTAATTACATGTGGGGTCCCACAAGGTTCCATTTTGGGGCCCTTACTTTTTCTTGTGTATATCAATGACCTTTCATCAGTAACATTACCAGATGCCAAGTTTGTTTTGTTTGCTGATGATAGAAACATTGCAATAAATAGCAAATCAAGTGTAGTCTTAGAAAGATCAGCCAATAAAATATTTGTGGACATTAATCACTGGTTCCTAGCCAATTCTTTGTCACTAAACTTTGAAAAAACACACTACATGCAGTTCAGAACTTGTAAGGGGTGTCCCAAGAGTATATGTCTAACATACGATGACAAGAAGATAGAAGAAGTGGACAGTGTTAAATTCTTGGGATTACAGCTTGATAATAAATTCAACTGGGAGGAGCACACCACAGAACTGCTGAAGCGTCTTAACAAATCTCTGTTTGCAATGCGAATTTTGTCAGACATAGGGGATATAAAAATGAAAAAGCTGGCATACTATGCTTACTTTCATTCCATAATGTCATATGGGATTATTTTTTGGGGTAATCCATCAAGCCAAGCTAAAGTTTTCCGGGCACAAAAACGTGCAGTAAGAATTATATGTGGTGTGAACTCAAGAACATCCTGCAGAAGCCTGTTTAGGGAACTAGGGATACTGACTACAGCTTCCCAATATATTTATTCCTTAATGAAATTTGTCATTAAAAATATATCACTTTTTCAAACCAACAGCTCAATTCATGGAATCAATACTAGAAATAAGAATAATCTTTACAAGGATTTAAAGTCACTTAGTCTTGTACAAAAAGGTGTGCATTATTCAGGAACACACATTTTCAATAACTTGCCAGCAGCCATAAAAAGCTTAACAACCAATGAAATTCAGTTTAAGAGAAGCCTAAAGGATTTATTGGTGGCCAACTCCTTCTACTCTATTGATGAATTTCTTAGTAAAACCAACTGATTTGTATATAAGTACAAAATAACTTCTGCACCATTTCAGTGCAGTGATGTGTTCATTGTAAATAAGTATTACAGTAGTTGTATTACATGTTTATTACCTTATAAATAAATAAAAAACTTTTTTATTTTAAATTCAGTGCATTAGTATTTGTAAAATGACTCTTAGTGTTCATTAAAAATGACGATCATTCCACTTGGGACCTGTGGAATGGTACATTAGCTTATTTGTTTTAGTTGTAAATATTTGTCATGTGTTGTTGTTTTTCTGACATGTTCCACATCCTGGAGGACCTCCTCACTACGGATCAATTGGAATGAAAGTAAATCTAATCTAATCTAATCTATATACTATCAAGTTACTAAACTGTATCGTCTGGATTCACTTGCAAACTAAATGTGTATTAATGCTTAATGTTTCGTTTTAGAAACAGAAAATGGCTAGTTAATAGCAGAGGAGAAGGCCTTATGAAAGAGAGACCCAGTTTACCTGTATAATAATATTAGGTTTTGTTGCTACATTTCGAACAAAACCAGTTCATGAACGCAGACAATAATAAACTCGCGTGGAATGCAGTACCCACACTGTTTGACATCCCAAATAAACCACCTCAACTGACGATGAAGAGGAAACTGCCACGAAGATTCGACAATCCATCTAAAGCCGTAAAACAGTCCTATGACACAGAAGCAACCAGTTCAACTCTCCATGTGTCAGTGCCAGATTCATGTGAATCGACAACACAGACCTGCTTTGACGATGGTTAGATTAAGTGTAGTTATTCGTGTCTTACAAAAGCGCAATGTTGGTGTGTATTTCATTCACTTCTGTTGTTAGTCACTTAATTTTCCTTGCTTCCTTCGAGTGACGACATTATTTTGTTAGCACCATGTTAACTGACAGATTGTTTGAAAATTATTCAAATATTTGATTTTGCGTGAAATGTAATGTAATCAGCTCATTACAAGGTTTTCAACATATTTCTCCCACTATTTGGCAGTTGCTTGCCCCACTTAGAATAATATAAAGATGGAGGTCGTACTTGGGGCAATAGGCTATGACAATGACAAACACAGTAGGCCTACAGAACGATGAATGACCTGTCGATCGCTTTTGCATGTAGAGGTATATGTCTGTGCTTCTAACGTGTGGATTTGTGAGTTTATATTCTTTTGATATCAACGTGGTAAGCTGCAGTTCTATCTAACCTCACAAGTGTTTCTTCACGAATGTGTTGTAACTTGTCACTCGATTCACGGTTTTTTTCCATACTTCCGCTTATTTTAGAATCATTTTTAGAAGCACATATGCCTGCTGATACTACACAAATCGTTGGAGGCAAGAAAATGACTCAAATATTTCGTAAATTACGTAGGAAATGGATGCAAAACAAACATTATGCTTACGACGCGTCTGACGTTCACCTTACTCGCCGCTTGGAGCGCTAGTGTCGCTCTATCTGTCAAACTGTAACAACTTTTACAGCAGTGAGCGTCGCGACTGTTATGTTAGACTGTGTACTTACTCCTTGCCGCGGCGCACAAGCGTTCCATGACTTTTAAACGATGTGGTACGTTATAATTGTTCTGTTGTTGATTTCACAGAACTTTTCTGGGGAGTTCTACTCAAGTTTTCTGTAACGTTCCATTGGTTATTATTGTGTAATCACTGCCTATGTTATGTGTTCTGTCGTGAGTGATCTTCAATAAAAACATGATAAACAAAGAGGATGTACTTCTTCCACAACAAGAACGCGATAGTTATTCGCGAGCTTAACGCACATTGGGAACACGACATCTAGTGGTCCCACCGTGACTGTTTTCTAAGACGACGATTCATCAGGACCAAGAAAGTAACATTCGTTAATGGAAACATGACAGCTACACCAGAGAGTCCCGCGATTGCAAGACTAGTAGTGCAACTACCACCATTCTGGCCTCACAACAACTCGTTATGGTTCGCACAAGTCGAGGCGAGTTATCTTTGTGCATGTGTGACGTCGGATTTCACCGAGTTTGCATTGGTAGTGAGTCAATTAGACCGTCGATACGCTGCCGAAATACATCTACATCTACGTCTACATCTACGTCCATACTCCGCAAGCCACCTGACGGTGTGTGGCGGAGGGTACCTTCAGTACCTCTATCGGTTCTCCCTTCTATTCCAGTCTCGTATTGTTTGTGGAAAGAAGGATTGTCGGTATGCCTCTGTGTGGGCTCTAATCTCTCTGATTTTATCCTCATGGTCTCTTCGCGAGATATACGTAGGAGGGAGCAATATACTGCTTGACTCCTCGGTGAAGGTATGTTCTCCAAACTTCAACAAAAGCCCGTACCTAGCTACTGAGGGTCTCTCCTGCAGAGTCTTCCACTGGAGTTTATCTATCATCTCCGTAACGCTTTCGCGATTACTAAATGATCCTGTAACGAAGCGCGCTGCTCTCCGTTGGATCTTCTCTATCTCTTCTATCAACCCTATCTGGTACGGATCCCACACTGCTGAGCAGTATTCAAGCAGTGGGCGAACAAGCGTACTGTAACCTACTTCCTTTGTTTTCGGATTGCATTTCCTTAGGATTCTTCCAATGAATCTCAGTCTGGCATCTGCTTTACCGACGATCAACATTATATGATCATTCCATTTTAAATCACTCCTAATGCGTACTCCCAGATAATTTATGGTATTAACTGCTTCCAGTTGCTGACCTGCTATTTTGTAGCTAAATGATAAAGGATCTATCTTTCTGTATATTCGCAGCACATTACACTTGTCTACATTGAGATTCAATTGCCATTCCCTGCACCATGCGTCAATTCGCTGCAGATCCTCCTGCATTTCAGTACAATTTTCCAGTGTTACAACCTCTCGGTACACCACAGCATCATCTGCAAAAAGCCTCAGTGAACTTCCGATGTCATCCACCAGGTCATTTACGTATATTGTGAATAGCAACGGTCCTATGACACTCCCCTGCGGCACACCTGAAATCACTCTTACTTCGGAAGACTTCTCTCCATTGAGAATAACATGCTGCGTCCTGTTATCTAGGAACTCCTCAATCCAATCACACAATTGGTCTGATAGTCCATATGCTCTTACTTTGTTCATTAAACGACTGTGGGGAACTGTATCGAACGCCTTGCGGAAGTCAAGAAACACGGCATCTACCTGTGAACCCGTGTCTATGGCCCTCTGAGTCTCGTGGACGAATAGCGCGAGCTGGGTTTCACATCACCGTCTTTTTCGAAACCCATGCTGATTCCTACAGAGTAGATTTCTAGTCTCCAGAAAAGTCATTATACTCGAACACAATACGTGTTCCAAAATTCTGCAACTGATCGACGTTAAAGATATAGGTCTATAGTTCTGCACATCTGTTCGACGTCCCTTCTTGAAAACGGGGATGACCTGTGCCCTTTTCCAATCCTTTGGAACGCTACGCTCTTCTAGAGACCTACAGTACACCGCTGCAAGAAGGGGGGCAAGTTCCTTCGCGTACTCTGTGTAAAATTGAACTGGTATCCCATCAGGTGCAGAGGCCTTTCCTCTTTTGAGCGATTTTAATTGTTTCTCTATCCCTCTGTCGTCTATTTCAATATCTACCATTTTGTCATCTGTGCGACAATCTAGAGAAGGAACTACAGTGCAATCTTCCTCTGTGAAACAATTTTGGAAAAAGACATTTAGTATTTCGGCCTTTTGTCTGTCATCCTCTGTTTCAGTACCATTTTGGTCACAGAGTGTCTGGACATTTTGTTTTGATCCACCTACCGCTTTGACATAAGACCAAAATTTCTTAGGATTTTCTGCCAAGTCAGTACACAGAACTTTACTTTCGAATTCATTGAACGCCTCTCGCATAGCCCTCCTCACACTACATTTCGCTTCGCGTAATTTTTGTTTGTCTGCAAGGCTTTGGCTATTTTTATGTTTGCTGTGAAGTTCTCTTTGCTTCCGCAGCAGTTTTCTAACTCGGTTGTTGTACCACAGTGGCTCTTTTCCATCTCTTACGATCTTGCTTGGCACATACTCATCTAACACATAATGTACGACGGTTTTGAACTTTGTCCACTGATCCTCAACGCTATCTGTACTTGAGACAAAACATTTGTGTTGAGCCAACAGGTACTCTGAAATCTGCTTTTTGTCACTTTTTCTAAACAGAAAAATCTGCCTACCCTTTTTAATATTCCTATTTACGGCTGAAATCATCGATGCCGTAACCGCTTTATGATCGCTGATTCCCTGTTCTGCGTTAACTTTTTCAAATAGTTCGGGTCTGTTTGTCACCAGAAGGTCTAATATGTTATCCCCACGAGTCGGTTCTCTGTTTAACTGCTCAAGGTAGTTTTCAGATAAAGCACTTAAAAAAATTTCACTGGATTCTTTGTCCCTGCCACCCGTTATGAACGTCTGAGTCTCCCAGTCTATATCTGGCAAATTAAAATCTCCACCCAGAACTATAACATGGTGGGGAAATCTACTCGAAATATTTTCCAAATTAGCCTTCAGGTGCTCAGCCACAACAGCTGTTGAGCCAGGGGGCCTATAGAGACATCCAATTACCATGTCTGAGCCTGCTTTAACCGTGACCTTCACCCAAATCATTTCACATTTCGGATCTCCGTCAATTTCCTTCGATACTATTGCACTTCTTACCGCTATAAACACGCCTCCCCCTTAACTGTTCAGCCTGTCTCTGCGGTATACATTCCAATCTGAGTTTAGGATTTCATTACTGTTTACGTCTGGTTTCAGCCAACTTTCTGTCCCTAGTACTATATGGGCATTGTGACCGTTTATTAATGAGAGCAGTTCTGGGACCTTTCTATAGACGCTCCTGCAGTTTACTATTAGCACATTAACATTGTTATTCCCTGTTGCATTTTGCTTACTCCTACCTTGCCGCGTCTCAGGAGTCGTCTTGTCGGGCCTAGGGAGGGGATTCTCTAACCTAAAAAACCCCCATGTGCACTCCACACGTACTCCGCTACCCTTGTAGCCGCTTCCGGCGTGTAGTGCACGCCTGACCTACTCAGGGGGACCCTACATCTCTCCACCCGATAGCGGAGGTCGAGAAATTTGCACCCCAGATCTCCGCAGAATCGTCTGAGCCTCTGGTTTAAGCCTTCCACTCGGCTCCAAACCAGAGGACCGCGATCGGTTCTGGGAACGATACTACAAATTGTTAGCTCTGATTCCACCCCGCGAGCGAGGCTTTCCGCCTTCACCAATTCCGCCAACCGCCTGTACGAACTGTATACACGATATTATAACTTCGCCACCCAACACAGAGGCCTACACGAAACTCAAGACCGAGTTAATTCGACAAGTATCTACCTCGCAAGAGGAGAGGGTACAGCAGGTTCTAACACAGGAAGACGTTCGAGACAAAAAACTGTCCCAATACCTCCGTCACCTGAGGAGCAAAGTCGATGCAGGGATGGTCCCGGATACGCTACTTCGTACATTATGGAGCAGTAGATTGCCGTCTCCAGTGAAAGCCATTGTAAAGTCAACGAGCGATATACCGCTTGATGCCATAGCCGATCTCGTCGTCCGTATTCAAGACGCAATCATGCCTGCTTCCTATTCTGATCCGTAAATGGTGTGTTCCAGTGCTTCAATGGGAACTAAACCCGACTACAATAGTCTCGCAAATAAATTGGAAACGCTTAACAAGCAGCTGAACGAGAACTTATTAAGCAAGGTCGACGTCCTCACTAGACAAGTGGTATTCTTTGTCCAAAAGTGTAACAAGGATAAATTAAATTTCCATCTTCTGCAGAATAAATATGGTAAACATTATATCCCAAATAATAACAGATACCACTCTTTTTCTATAGTTTTCTTAGTTATGTAAACGAATACATCTGTTTCCCAAGGTGCAACACCTTTAGGAATAATTAATTTATCCCATTAATATAAATAAATTTACTTAGAACTTATGAAAATCTATTGTAGTAAATGGAAAAAGACAGAAACGGTAATATTATAGATCTATTTTTTAAGAATAAAATGCATTACCAAGATACAAGAGTAATATTAAATAGTTCATTAGATGAAGAGTACCCAATAGAATGTTTAGTTTTACTTAAAATTATTGTACAAAAATTACAGTTTACAACAAAAAAAGATGCTTTTGTAGAACTAAAAGATTTAAATAAACAAAGTAGAAACAAATATATAAACAAGATTCTAAAATCAATTAATAAATGTTATTCGGAAGAAAACGATTTAGATTCTAATGAAGAAAGTGATGAAGATACTGATAAATATTATAAAGATGATTTTCCACATAAAGAAGTTGTAAAAGAACAAAATGGTGGACGAATAAGGTTTTAAATTTTTATGTATTTATGTTAACATTAGCATACGTTTTTTATATTTGTTTTTTGTTAATTTTAACATATGTTTTTATATTTATTATGTTAATGTTATCGTTTAACACTTGCATAATGGCCAATTAAATAGATAAATAATTAGAACAAACAATTTAAAAATAATTAGAACTAACAATTTAAAAATAATTAGAACAAACAATTAAAACAAAAATAAAACATTGCTACCTAAAAAATACATAAAAATTTAAAACCTTTAATTGTTTGACTATTGGAATCTAATAAATATGGAATTTTTGCTTTAACTCCATTTATCGCCAAATTAAATTTAGAATATGTAGATCTTAAAGTACTATCAAAACCACCACACGCTTCCTTTTTTACTAGACATTTTTCATTTTTCATTTCTCCTTCGCAAGCTATAAAATCTGTTATTTTAATTACCAGTATACTATCGCAAAATCGTTTAAATTTGTTTAAACCCTTCTAATTTTTGTTCTCCATTTGTGTATATTATATCTCCAATATTTGTAAAGAGATTATTATTATTATTTAAATTTTCTGTAAGTAACCATAAGCCATTAGTTGGTTTTACTTTATTTCCCAAGAGTTGTAAAATTGTTAATAAAAAGACATAAAAGTAGCTGAAAGTTGTTGAAAGCATAGTGATGTGATTTTCTTACATATATGAAGTAGATCTAGAATATCCAAAAGAATTACTTGATTTACATAAAGATTTACCACTAGCTCCAGATTCAAAACTTGTTCCGGGTACAAATAAAAGTAAATTAATAACTACTTTAGATAAAAAGTGTAATTGTGTAGTACATTATAGAAATCTTAAACAATATTTATCTTTAGGAATGAAACTTACAAAAATACATAAAGTTTTAAACTTTAAACAATCTAATTGGTTAAATAAATATATAGATCTAAACACACAATTAAGAACTAAAGCTACAAATCATTCTGAAAAAGATTTCTATAAATTAATGAATAATTGTGTGTTTGGCAAAACAATGGAAAATATAAGAAATAGACAAGATATAAAATTAGTTTCAAATAGTAAAATATGCGATAAATTTTTAGGTAAACCAAACTTTAAGCATAGAACTATATTGAATGAAAATCTAGCTGCTATTCATATGAATAAAATTGAAATAATGGCAAGGAAAGCGTTTCTGAAGAAGAGAAATTTGTTAACATCGAGTATAGATTTAAGTGTCAGGAAGTCGTTTCTGAAAGTATTTGTATGGAGTGTAGCCATGTATGGAAGTGAAACATAGACGGTAAATAGTTTGGACAAGAAGAGAATAGAAGCTTTAGAAATGTGGTGCTACAGAAGAATGCTGAGGATTAGATGGGTAGATCACATAACTAATGAGGAAGTATTGAATAGGATTGGGGAGAAGAAGAGTTTGTGGCACAACTTGACCAGAAGAAGGGATCGGTTGGTAGGACATGTTCTGAGGCATCAAGGGATCACTAATTTAGTATTGGAGGGCAGCGTGGAGGGTAAAAATCGTAGGAGGAGACCAAGAGATGAATACACTAAGCAGATTCAGAAGGATGTAGGTTGCAGTAGGTACTGGGAGATGAAGAAGCTTGCACAGGATAGAGAAGCATGGAGAGCTGCATCAAACCAGTCTCAGGACTGAAGACTACAACAACAACATCTAATTAATGTATGATTTTCACTACGGAGTTATGAAACCTGAATATGAAGAAAATATTGAATTATGTTATCAAGATACAGATAGTTATATTTACAATATTAAAACTGAAGATTTCTATGAAGATATGAAAGGAATGATTAATTATTTTGATACAAGTGATTATCCAACAGATAATGTATATAATATTCCACAAGTAAACAAGAAAGTTGTTGGTAAAATGAAAGATGAATGTAATGGAAAAATAATGGAAGAATTTTGTGGTTTAACAGCAAAAATGTATGCTTATAAAGTTGGTGACAAAATTGAAAAGAAATCTAAAGGAATTAAAAATGTGCTGTTAAAAACAAAATAAGATAGAAGATTATATAGATTGTCTGTTTAATGATATAGAACAATATAGAAAATGTAATTTAATTAAAAGTGAAAAACATGAAATACCTACAATTCAAGTAAACAATAAGTCGTCATGATAATAAAAGATATGTTTTAGAAAACAGAATAGATACATTACCATATAGTCATTACTCATTACTGAAAATCTAATAAAAATTATTATATGTAAATCTGATAAAATTTATTCTATATAAATGGATACTATAATCAAGAAGCTTAATGATGTTAGTGTCTTGAAAGAGATTTAAAAAATAGCTGAACTAGAGATTAATGTTTTATATAACGTTACTAACTGAATATTTAAATACTAGATATGGAGAAAAAAATTGTAAGGAACTTAATAATGATTTTAAAGTTATTTTACCAAATAGATATTACAAATTAAGTGATCCTTGGGAACTTTAAGTAATTAAAAAAGGACAAATGAAACTGAAATACAAAGGAATGAATAAACTTAAAAATAGAAATAATGAATTTCATGATATAGAGTTCACAAGGCAAAAAAAAATTACTTCTTTAACTAATACAATTACTTATGTTCACAATGTAAAATTTTTAAAGTAATTTACTTTTGTTTTAATCAGTTTACTTACATTCAAAAAGAAGCTGCAAGTAAAGTAATTTCATACCCATCTGATTTAGATTTTTTTTAAAACTAAGGTCTAAAATTTTAGATCCTGAAATCATATTTACTTCATCTATATACTCTTATGGGTGCAAAAGCAGGAAGTAAATAATTTTATATAATTATTCTTTAATATAATTTTTAAAAACACGTTTTTCAAAAAAGTCTAAAATAGGACAATTTTTGGGGCTTAGGAAATGATGTAAAAATGTCTTTTTTAAAAATCGTTTTTAAAAAAATCGATATTTATTTAATTACATTACATTCACCTATGGGAAATGTATATAAAATAAATGATTTTTATTATAACTATTGTATTATTATTAGGTAAAAAGGATAGTAAATTGTTTTAGTAGGGTGTGGATCATTAGATCAATCTTACGGAAAATAAAAAATTTCGAGTGTTAGCGAGTAATTTTTTATTTTTTGTAAGATTGGTCTAGTGGTCCAGAACCTACAATAACCAGCTACTTACAGCTGTAACAGCGTTTTGGAAACACCCTGTAGATCGAATTCTGGATTGGAATGTTACAGAGAGGAGTACCAGTCCCTATAACAATAAGAGATGATAGTGTCACAATCATGATTGATGCAAGTACATTGCACAAAGTCGTTCAACGTTAAATCTGATAGATCAGAAAGTATGGAAGAGATATTGCAAAGATTTCATAATGTACAATTTATGACCATCCTCGACCTCATAACTGGCTACTGGCAGATCGCACCTGAGGACGAATCTAGGATATGTGCTGCTTTTTTGTATGCAGGTGGGTGTGTTACCAGCAGTGGCAGATTTACATTTAGGCCCACTAGGCTTGGGCCTAGGGGCGGCATCTTAAGGGGGCGGCACCTTAAGGGGGCGGCATTTTCTGCTCTGTACCCATTTTAACCTTTTACGTTTTAAAATAACTGCGCTTACAAACGACAAAATTTTTTAATATTGTTAAATAACTTGCTAGTTTAAATAAGCTCCTTGGCGCTTCAGTCTGGAACTGTGCGACCACTACGGTCGCAGGTTCGAATCCTGCCTCAGGCTTGGATGTGTGTGATGTCCTTAGGTTGGTTAGGTTCAAGTAGTTCTAAGTTCTAGAGGACTGATGACCTCAGATGTTATGTCCCATAGTGTTCAGAGCCATGTGGACCATTTTAAATAAGCTTTAAGAACGAAATTCGACAATACAAGTTTGGAAATATACATAGTTTACTTGGTGACTGGATGTAAACTTAACATTGGGTTTCTGTCTAGTATCATCTTCACAAATGTTCAAAATATTTTGAAGTAAGTTGTGAGGATGGCCATGTACAATACAGTGTTTGAAACATTATTATTCCTAGAATGTTATCAACTTCTACTTAACCCTACCGTAGTTCACCCGTGAAAATACTGGGACTCTTGAAAAAGCTGGTAGTGCCTCAAGAATTTTGGTGTAGGTTCTAGAAACACTCGGCCTTCAATCGTCTTGAGCACCCGATATTTTAGGTATGGGTACGGGAGGGAGAGAATGTTTCTACCAATCCACCTGTCTCTATGTGCAGGTCGGAAGTTTGTTATTTGAAGACTGTAAGAGGGGCAAGTCACTGACAACGACAAATGTTTGCCGCCAGCGCCACAGAATACGTGAGGAGAACATAACGAATAATTATGTCGTATTCTTTGATGTGTTTGTGTCTGTGGTGATTGTAAAAAAAGACTAGTGGACATTTGAAAGTAGTTTCCTAAGGACATTCATGCTTGAGAATGGAGACTCGCTTGAGAATAGAGACTTTTATGTTATTTCATTCTTGGCTACTATCGAAGCAAGACACATGTAAGCTATTTTGAAGAAGTGTAAATGATTCTAATTTTCGAAGAATAAGTTAGCTTGCAGAAGTTATTATCTGTGACAGTTGAAGATATAAAGCCGGCCGCGGTGGCCGTGCGGTTCTGGCACTGCAGTCCAGAACCGCGAGGCTGTTACGGTCGCAGGTTCGAATCCTGCCTCGGGCATGGGTGTGTGTGATGTCCTTAGGTTAGTTAGGTTTAAGTAGTTCTAAGTTCTAGGGGACTTGTGACCTAAGATGTTGAGTCCCATAGTGCTCAGAGCCATTTGAACCATTTTTTGAAGATATAAAGTGATGGAACTGAAAAGTATTCTACAAGTACACAAATTATTTCAAGAATAGAGAAGTATTTTAATAAAATCCCTTACTCAGCTATAGTCTTTGGAGAAGAAGCATGTGGAACATCGACGCAGCTGTCTGACCTGAGAAGAAGATCGGTTGCACACAATAAGTGAGTCAACTGTGACAGACGTGCGAGTCTTGCACCCCGATACCACACTGCCTCCTGTCGTCCTGAAAAACCGTTAGAAGCTGTGATAAATTAATCAGCAGTTTCTTGAATATGTCTGTAGGCTTCAGTATGTAAAACATGACACCACTTAAATTTCTTGTGTAAATTATGGGGAAGTATCAAGTCAACCCTCCATTACTGTAATTATTGTAAAAACTCTGTAGTCTTCAATATCTGAGCTTTGATTTAATGACATCCATTTAATAAAACACATTGATACTAGGAATGTTTCACATTTTTAAACACATGTCGGTTAGACCGTAAGCGAGAGCAACACTGCTAGTTCCTGATATTAATAAGATGAGTACACCGTTCGCTTGTTACATATTTTTACGAGCTTTAAACTGGAGCGACTTATTTTCAGTTATCTGGGTAGTTACTGGTTTTTTTCTAATTTCTTGCGTATTTGAGTGCTTACTAGGCAAAACCTTTTATTTCAATAACAGAGTACAGTACGACCGTTGTTATTGACCCTCGTATTGTACAAGCTTTTGTTTGGTTGGTTAGAACAGCTCAGTGCCGGTTAGACAGTCAACGAGAGCAGCACTGCTAGTTCCTGCTACTAATAAAGTGAGTTCACCATTCGCTTGTTACATATTTTTACGAGCAACAGGAGCGGCTGCAGTAATGGATAGGAACTGTGATTGTGTGTACGGATGCGAGCTGCATTGGCGACCCTTCGCTCACAGCTCCAGGCTGCTTTGGCTTCCGTCACACAGCTTGAGGCTGCTGCCAAGGGGCGTCATTGTGGGGGACGGAACGTGGGGATGTGAGGGATGTCGAGCACATCCTGCATGTCCTCCGATCGGTCCATTGCTGTGGCCGCCCCAGGTACTGCCTGCACTGAGGTTGACCCCTCACCCGTGGTTGCGTGGGAGATCATTCCAAAGTCTGGCAGGCAGCGATAAACTTTCCGAGGGGATGTCGTAGGGCCTCCCCGGTTCGTTTGACGAACAGGTTTCAGGCATTATCTGTGGCTGATGATGTCTGAGCCGGATGCAATCGTCCACCCTGTTCTCGGTCTGCAGGTCTGGGCATGCACAGAGGGTGGGTTTACTGGTAGTTGGGAGCTCCAACGATAGGCACGTAATGGGGCCCCTTAGGAACATGGCTGCCAAGGATGGGAAGGAAGCCAGTGTGGAATATGCGTGCATTCTGGGAGGAGTCATTCCGGATGTGGAGAGGGTGCTTCTGGGTGCCATGAAGAGTACAGGGTACAGCCAACTGCATTTGTTGGCTCATGTCGGTACCAATGACGTGTGTCACTTTGGATCGGAGCAGATTCTGTCTGATTTTGGGCGGGTAGTGTAAATGGTAAAGGCGGGTAGTGTAAATGGTAAAGACTGCCAGTCTTGCTTCCAAGATTAAGGCGGAGCTCACCATATGCAGCATCGTCGATAGAACCCACAGTGGTCCTTCGGTACGGAGCTGAGTGGAAGGTCTGAATCAGAGGCCCAGGCGGTTCTGTGACTGTGTAGGCTGCAGATTCCTTGACTTGCGCCATCGCATGGTGGGTTTCCGGGTTCCATTTAATAGGAGTCCACTACACACAGGAGGCGGCTACACAGTTAGTGGGGACTGTGTGGAAGGGACTGGGCGGTTTTTCAGGTTAGTGGGTCTCAGGGAACTAGAGAAGAGGCGTAGGTCTAAATGTGGGCAGGTAAAATACAGTAAGGTAGTTGTAGAAACGATTGGTATTATAGATGTAAATTGTCGTAACTGTGTTGGGAAACAACCAGAGTTCCAAGCCCTAATAGAAAGCACTGAAGTTCAAATAGCTGTAGATACAGAGAGCTGGTTAAAGCCGGAAATAAGTTCAGCTGTAATTTTTTCAAGCGATCTAACAGTGTTCAGAAAGGATAGATTAAATACAGTTGGTGGTGGAGTATTTATTGCTGTTAGAGGTAGTTTGCCTTGTAGCGAAATTGAAGTTGATAGTTCGTGCGAAATAGTACAGCTAGAGGTTATACCTGACAATCGGACTAAACTATTAATTGGATCGTTTTACCCCCCCGCCTCCCCTCGACTCAGAAGATATAGTTGCTGAACAGTTCAAAGAAAACTTGAGTCTCATTTCAAATAAGTACCCCCCCCCCCCCTCATGAAATTATAGTCTGTGGTGACTTCAGTCTACCCTCGATATGCTGGAAAGATTATACGTTTAAAGCTGGTAACAGGCATTAAACGTAATCCGAAATTGTACTGAATGCTTTCTCAGAAAATTAGTTTGAATAATTAGTTCATGAGCCCATTCGAAGCGTAAATTGTTGCAAAAGCATACTTCACCTTTTAGCAACAAATAATCCTGGCGAAATAGTGAGTATTGTGACGAATACAGGGATTAGCGAATACAAGGCAGTTGCTGCTAGGCTGTATACCGTAACACATACAACCATCAAAAAGAAACGAAAAGCATACCTGTTTTAAAAAGCTGATAAAAATGCTCTTAACGCCTTTTTAAGCGACAGTCTTCACTCCTTCCGATCTGAACATTTAAGTGTAGAAAAGTTGTGGAATGTTTTCAAAGAGATAGTATCGATAGCAATTGAGAGATATATACCACACAAAGTAATAAGTGATGGTACTAATCCCCCATGGAACACAAAACGGGTCAGATCGTTGTTGCAGAAGCAACAAAAAAAAAAAAAAAAAAAGCATGCCAAATATAAAAGAACGCAAAATCCCCAAGATTGGCAAAGTTTTACAGAAGTTAGAAATATGGCGCGTTCTTCAATGTGAGAGGTTTTTAATAATTTCCACACGCAAATTGTGTCTCGAAATCTGGCAGAAAACCCAAAGAGATTCTGGTCATACATAGCACACCAGTGGCAAGACGCAATCAATACCTTCCCTGCGCGATAACAACGGTGAATTCACAGATGACAGTGCCACTAAAGCAGAGTTATTAAACACGGTTTTCCGAAGCTCCTTCACCAAAGAAGACGAGGTAAATATTCCTGAAATCCAATCAAGAACAACTGCCAAGATGAGAAACATAGAAGTAGATATCCTCAGAGTAATGAAGCAGCTTAAATCACTTAAAGGCAAAGCCTCTGGTCCAGATTGTATACCAGTCAGGTTCCTCTCAGAGGATGCTGATAAAATAGCTCCATATTTAGCAATTATATACAACCACTCGCTCACAGAAATATCCGTACCTAAAGGCTGGAAAATTGTTCAAGTCACACCAGTACCAAAAAAGAGAAGTAGAAGTAATCCGCTGAATTACAGGCCTATATCACTAACGCCGATTTGTAGTAGGGGTTTGGAACATATATTGTATTCTAACATTATGAAGTACCTCGAAGAAAACGATTTATTGACACAGTCAGCACTGTTTCAGAAAATATCGTTCTTATGAAACACAACTAGCTCTTTATAGTCATGAAGTAATATGTGCTATCGACAGGGGATGTCAAATTGATTCCATATTTTTAGATTTCCAGAAGGCTTTCGACACCGTTCCTCACAAGCGTCTTCTAATCGAACTGTGTGCCTACAGAGTACCGCCTCAGTTGTGCAATTGGATTCGTGATTTCCTGTTAGAAATGTCACAGTTCTTAGTAATAGACGGAAAGTCATCGAGTAAAACAGACGGCGTTGCCAAAGGAAGTGTTATAGGCCCTCTATTGTTCCCGATCTATATTAACGACAAAGTGAGACAATCTGAGTAGCCATCTTAGATTATTTGCCGATGATGCTGTCATTTACCGTCTTGTAAAGTCATCAGATGATCAAAACGACTTGCAAAATGATTTAGATAACTATGGTGCGAGAAGTGGCAATTGACACTGAATGAGAAAAAGTGTGAAGTAATTCACATGAGTACTAAAAGAAATCAGCTAAATTTCGATTACGACGTAAGTCACACAAATCTGAAGGCTGTAAGTTCAACTAAATACTTAGGGATTACAATGAAAAATATCCTAAACTGGAACGATCACATAGATAATATTGTGGGTAGAGCAAACCAAAGACTGTGATTCATTGGTTAGAACATTTAGAAGGTGCAACAGGTCTACTACAGAGACTGCTTACACTATGCTTGTCCGCCCTATTCTGGAGTACTGCTGTGCAGTGTGGGATCTGCATCAGGTGGGACTGTCGGATGACAGCGAAAAAGTACAAAGAAGGGCAGCTCGTTTTGTATTATCGCGAAATATGGGAGATAGTGTCACAGAAATGATACGTGAATTGGAGTGGCATTCATTAAAACAAAGGCGTTTTTCGTTGCTACGAGATCTCCTCATGAAATTTCAATCACCACTTTTTTCTCCGATTACGAAAACATTCTGTTGACACCCACCTACGTAGAGAGAAATGATCATCACGATAAAATAAGAGAAATCAGAGGTCGCACAGAAAAATTTAAGTGCTCGTTTTTCCCGCGTGCCGTTCGAGAATGGAACGGTGGAGAGACAGCTTGAAGGTGGTTCATTGAACCGTCTGCCAGGCACTTTATTGTGAAAAGCAGAGTAATCACTTAAATGTAGAGATGTAGATGGTTATACGAAAAGAACATAAGCAGAATGTCTAACAATGTGTGAAACACACTTCACAACAGTTTAAAAATTTTATTTATTTACTTAGTTCCTTTTTTGGCGAATAAAGAAGAAGAAACCAACTTTCGTTTGTCTCATTTATTGTGCTGCAGCCTGCACGATATCAAAGTTCCCACTCTTTCAATCTAATTGTATGTGGCAATGCAGATTTTATATTAAACTTCTTAACTAAGCTTTTTTTCTTCGAAGAAAGGTTATTGTTATTTTTATTTTATGTTGCAACAGAAGATGCATTTGCGTGTAGACATAACAGCAGTGTTTACACCAATAACAACACACCACATCAACTGCCAACAAGACTGCTTAAACTTTGTAGCCTGTCTTTTCTGCCCACAAAATCCGCTAAAATGGTATAAGTGGGATAACGTGTCGATCCAGCACACCTCAGTACAAGAAACTGCAACAATTATTTGTTTTTTTTTTTAAATTAGAAAGACAGTGTCAAGAATATTCAGAACATATTTGCGTCCCACGTAAAATTCCGGTGACGCGGGAAACAGAAGCCAAAAAGGGACTGTCCCGTTTTCTTTAGGAGACGAATTCCAGCCGGAAAGTGTGCTTCTATTCTTCACTGACGACACAGAAACAGGCGACATTGAAATTAAATTATTATGCATTGTCGTTCTTTCATAGCACAGTTGCGTCGAGTAATCCGAGTTGGTCAGTTCATAGCTCCGTGTTTAAAATAAAAATCTTTGTGCCCGTGTGCCGTGTATTGGAACTGGATACAGTTGTGGCGTCGATAGGTCGTACCGACCACGATTAACACCATCTTTGGATTCTGATTGCTCTGCCGAGCCTCCATATTAGTTTTTAGTTCTGTTCTGTATCTCAAGCTGTGTACACGTTTATAACTAACTACGAAATATATCTCTATGTGGAGTTTAATGGGGATAGTTACTGCATTCGACCGATGATCGTATCTCGTTTCCATGCAGTCTTTCTTTCCTTTCTTTTACAATTTTTTTCTTTTGTTTTGACTGTTGGTTGATAATTTTGTAAGTGCCTTAACATGAATAACAGCGAAAAAAGGTAATGTGTTATTCAGTGGGGCGGCATTTCGGAAATTATCGAAAGAAAGATGAGAACGAGAATCCAATGTTTTAAAAACGCTTGGCAGAGTAGATAAACTTTTCGAAAAAAATATTGCTGGTTCGACTTCGAGTTCAAGTAGTACGGATGATGTTTCTGACACAGCAGCTGTTGTAAAAGAAGTAAGTACAGGCGAAACAAAAGTTAAAAATGAAGTAAAGCAAATTGTTCCTGCTTTCGAGTTTAACGAAAAACTAAGTGTCGAGTCAGACATTGCAAAAAGAAATAATCTCGTTAGTGATGATCCAGCAGAATGGTGTGTCAACGACCGACATTCTCTTACAATGTGGCACTAATCAAAATTGTAACGATAATTTTTCTAATTCAAGAAGATCAATAGGCGATAAAACCAAATATTTGAACAAAAATGTATTTTATAGTAAACTTTTAAATGGTGAATCAACTTTGCGTGATTTTCTAGTACACTCCCGTAGCACCGGCGCTGTTTTTTGTGCACCATCTAAATTGTTTGGAGGTAAGGCCGCGATTGCTACTAGAGGTATTGCAGATTGGAAACATTCTTCTAATATTTTATCACATCATGATAATTCACTTGAACACAAAAATTCTGAGCTATCACTCTTAACGAGAAAAGAGTCACTTGGAACCTTAGATATCCATTTCGAGTCATATGTTGAGACAGAAAAAATGTACTGGCGCAGTGTTGAAAAGGGTTTTTGCAGTAGTGAAGAAGCTAACAAGTCGTGGACTTCTCCTACGTGAACACTTTGAAAGATTCCATTCATTACATAATGGTCAATTTATGAGGTCTCTTGAACTTATACGCAAGTTTGATCCTTTTCTCACAGAGCGCATTGAACGACATGGAAATCCAGGGCAGGAACATAAAGTTATCTTTCTTCAACAATCTATGATGAATTAATAAAGCTCCTTTCTAAACAAATAAATAGAATTATCATAAGTGAAATAAAACAGGGGAAATTTTTTTCTATAATAGTAGATTCTACTGCGGACATATATGTGAGCGAGAATGGTGAACCTGTTCAACGTTTCCTTCTGTTTTTACAAATCTCGGGACGAAAGTCCGAAAACTTAGCTGGGGCCGTACTAAAAGTCCTGTAGAGACCAGTCATATGACAACGCATATGTCAGGAACCTATTGTTTTGCAGGCACGAATTAAAGAACGAAATCCGAAAGCGCATTATGTGCCTTGTGCAGCACTTTCTTTGAATATAGTCGGCACTAGTGCTGCAAGCTGTCGTCGAGAAACATGTTCATTTTTCAATGTAGTGCAAAAGCTTTATAATTTTTTCTCTGCTTGTACACAGCACTGGGATAAACTTCTTTCTTTCATGAAGTCAGGAAGCAAAACGGTAAAGGTTTATCAAAACCACTTTGGTCAGCAAGAGAGGAAGCGTGTGTAAACCTATATGAAAACTGGGAGGGTGTTATCAATGTCTTCACACATATTGCCAATAACACATTTGAAAAGCCACTTGTGCAAAATGAGGCTTCAGCTTTATTGAATCAACTCAGCAGACTAGAAACAGTATTCATGAAGACAGTTTGGAAGGACATACTTCAGAGATTTAATAGTGTAAATCTGAAATTACAAAGTGTAAATATTGATACTAAAATAGTACATGAATTATATGAATCACTTATAGGATTTATTGCATCTATTCGTGGTGTGTTCGAGTATTATGAAAACAAATCCATGAAGATTGTCACTGATGTAGACTATGAATACACCCATAAAATATCACGAAAACGCAAAGTTCATGATGAAGAAGCGGACTCTGAAGAAGTTTCTCTGATTGGAAGGGAAAAATTTAGAATCGAAGCATTTCTCCCAGTACTCGACAACTTGTATGGCTCTGAGCACTATGGGACTTAACATCTGAGGTCATCAGTCCCCTAGAACTTAGAACTACTTAAACCTAACTAACGTAAGGACATCACACACATCCATGCACGAGGCAGGATTCGAACCTGCGACCGTAGCGGTCGCGCGGTTCCAGACTGAAGCGGCTAAAACCGCTCAGTCACACTGGCCGGCACTCGACAACTTGTACGCCGAATTAGTGAGGAGGAGGGAAGGCTGTAGAATACTGTTAAACTCCTTCATAGTTTTCAGTAACCTTAAGAACAGTTAACCTGACGATATTGCTGAAGTGCAGCAAAACTCCAAGCCTCATATGACATAGATTTACAGTCTTCTTTCTTTAGTGAATGTGTACATTTCGCGGAACTTTTGAAATCTTCCGAGATTAGTGATATACCAGTCGAAACGCGTAACTTTTTACGAAAATAGAGGTTACAGTCCGTGTTTTCGAATGTTGACATTGCTCTTAGAATAAGAGATGCATTCAAGTTCTAAGGCCTCTGATTTTCTTTCTCCAGACTGGAAAGAGAGAGAAACATGCGCATTGTTTTAAAATGAGGCCGCATTCATTGTCAATACGTCCCAGAGATGGCAGCACCGTACGGCATATGGAATTTTACCGCCAGCGGCGAGAATGAGAACTGTTTTAAATACTTAAAATGGCGACGTTTTCCTTACTTGAACAGCGTGCAATCATTCGTTTTCTGAATTTGCGTGGTGTGAAACCAATTGAAATTCATCGACAGTTGAAGGAGACGTGGTGATGGAATTATGGATGTGTCGAAAGTGCGTTCGTGGGTGCGACAGTTTAATGAAGGCAGAACATCATGTGACAACAAACCGAAACCACCTCGGGCTCGCACAAGCCGGTCTGACGACACGATCGAGAAAGTGGAGAGAATTGTTTTGGGGGATCGCCGAATGACTGTTGAACAGATCGCCTCCAGAGTTGGCATTTCTGTGGGTTCTGTGCACACAATCCTGCATGACGACCTGAAAATGAGAAAAGTGTCATCCAGATGGGTGCCACGAATGCTGACGGACGACCACACGGCTGCCCGTGTAGCATGTTGCCAAGCAATGTTGACGCACAACGACAGCACGAATGGGACTTTCTTTTCGTCGGTTGTGACAATGGATGAGCTGTGGATGCCATTTTTCAATCCAGAAACAAAGCGCCAGTCAGCTCAATGGAAGCACACAGGTTCACCGCCAAGAAAAAAATTTCGGGTAACTGCCAGTGCTGAAAAAATGATGGTGTCCATGTTCTGGGACAGCGAGGGCGTAATCCTTACCCATTGCGTTCCAAAGGGCACTACGCTAACAGGTGCATCCTACGAAAATGTTTTGAAGAACAAATTCCTTCCTGCACTGCAACAAAAACGTCCGGGCAGGGCTGCACGTGTGCTGTTTCACCGAGACAATGCACCCGCACATCGAGCTAACGTTACGCAACAGTTTCTTCGTGATAACAACTTTGAAGTGATTCCTCATGCTCCCTACTCACCTGACCTGGCTCCTAGTGACTTTTGGCTTTTTCCAACAATGAAAGACACTCTCCGTGGCCGCACATTCACCAGCCGTGCTGCTATTGCCTCAGCGATTTTCCAGTGGTCAAAACAGACTTCTAAAGAAGCCTTCGCCGCTTCCATGGAATCATGGCGTCAGCGTTGTGAAAAATGTGTACGTCTGCAGGGCGATTACGTCGAGAAGTAATGCCAGGTTCATCGATTTCGGGTGAGTAGTTAATTAGAAAAAAGATCAGAGGCCTTAGAACTTGAATGCACCTCGTATTTCTATGTATGCCACTTACAACAGAATGCTCGTTTTCGGCTGTTAAAGACTGAAATCGTACCTACGTTCTACGTTATCTGAGGAGAGATTGAACGCCTTGTCCATTCTTCACATCGAAGCCGACCTCGTAACTGATAATCGGCTGAACTATGAAGATATGATCAACGACTTTTCTGCCGTCAAAGCCGGACGCAAACTTTGCCGGCTGGTGAGTTTGTTTATTCATTGATATTAGTTTTTAACCTGTTATTTTACAATTGCCGATGGCAGGACGCGGAACTGAACCTCGTTTACGTGCAGACGTGATCGAAGGCGCCCGATCCTAGTAAACAATACCCGAATGGCCCAGGCCGCTTGGTGCTGTACAGTATTACAAGTGATGAGCGTATTCTCGGCGTCTGCTGAAGTGTATAGTTATCGCGGAAATGTACGTTATCGGAGAGTGCGCTCAGGAAGTGTTAATAAATAATGTAGTTCAGGTCTGTCGATAAATTCATAAAAGCTTTGCTAATACCGTTAGAAAGAGCTATGGTGAGAGCAGTAGCTGCTGTACAAAACTGTTCAGCTTTTACATGGATTAAAGGCATTGTGTACACTTATTACGCAGCATCTAGCTACTCAGACACTAATGCATTTCACGTCAACTATTAGATCATAAAACAAATTTGATTTTTCCACACTAGTCTGTAAAATTATGTAACAGCAAATCCAGTTCTGTGTTTGTTCGTCTGTTCAAAAAATGGCCCTGAGCACTAGGGGACTTCTGAGGTCATCAGTACCCTAGAATTTACAACTTAAACCAAACCAACCTAAGGACATCACACACATCCATGCCCGAGGCAGGATTCGAACCTGCGACCGTAGCGGTCGCGCGGTTCCAGACTGTAGCGCCAAGAACCGCTCGGCCACTCTGGCCGGCTGTTCGTCTGTATTTAGTTATTAGTTCGTGCACCGAAATCTCTATTTCATTTTCGTTTATTACACTTTCCTATATAGTCACGGATAAATACCGAGCGTGTTTATTTTTATCTGCCACAGATTCAAGTTATTAGATCGTAAAACGACAGTTTAATTTTAATTTTGAACTAATTTCTGTAGAAGTACGTACCTATTAATTTCTAATGTATGACAAGTTCGCTTAAATTTTTAGATCGTAACAACTTTTTTATTTTCATTTTCAACGGTTTCGTGTAAAAGAACATATTAAAAGTGAATGTATAACAGAAATCCCTTGTCTCCTACACGCTCTGTTGAATTTTTACGCCATAAAAGAAAAGTTATTTTCCTTGTGATCGTTTCTGTTATCTTTCGACAGAAGAATGTTTTAACGCAATTCAGTTTTAATTTTGTTTTATCTGCTGCCGTACACCAAGTACAGTTCAGGAACCATATTACAATTTGATTGAGAGCGACTAGACCGCCGACGCGTCCTTCAGAACAACGAATAGCGAGATACGGAAACAGCTCACAGCGCTCCCACCCAAAACGGCAATTGCGAAGTGATCGGGTAATAGTTATTATTTAAAACATGTTTATTTGAGGGGGGGCGCATATAATATGGTGTGCCTAGGGACGCAAAATTTTAAAATCTGTTAGCAGAACGCGGAAATAAACCTGGTTTACGTGCAGACGTATATAAAGTAGTGCGATTCGGACTGAAGATATCAGTGTGTCTATCAGGGCAGTCGATAAAGCACAAGAACTAGGCGCGACGCTGTTCTAGAGTGGCAGTGTGTGTGATGCTATTGGTGAATGCGATCCAGCAAGACGATTGCGATCTTTTAGATGAGGTTTCCAGGGAGTTAGGCAAAGGTGCAATGACTAAGATTGAGAAAGTGTGAGTTTGTGAAGAAAGAATTGAATTTTCTAGGTCACGTAATTACTACGGCAGGAATCGCCAAAGACCCCTCTCTCTGTTTACAGCAATTTAATTATGATACATATCATGTAAAAAGTACAGAAAACTGCATAGCGGATGCGGTCGCGTTTACCTGTAACCGATCAGCGAATAGTGGAAGACGAATCTGAAGGTGTACTGAAATTGTACTAATTTCAAGACGTAGAAGCACGGAAGAAAATAGAAAGTATTTGTAGAAATATGCGTTGTCATCAAAGCGAGGACGAATGCTTCAAAACAGCGAAGTATGACGAAAAGAATAAATACGGAGAAAAGTTGAGAAAATATTACAAGATTTACAACAATATCCTATATATACGCAAAGATGAGAATAGCGACAATTAGTTGGTGTATAGGCCAGCCAAATACATTATCGAAACACACCGAAGCGCCAGTGAAATTGGTACAGGCATGCGTATTTCAGTACAGAGATATGTAAACAGGCTGATAGCGGCGCTGCGGTCGACAACGCATAGTGTCTGCTGCAGTTATTAGATCGGTCACTGCTGCTACAATGGCAGGTTATCAAGATTTGAGTGAGTTTGAAAGTGGCGTTATAGTAGGCGCAAGAGTGATGGGACAGTATCTCCCAGGTAGCAATTTTCCCGTGCGACCATTTCACGAGTCTACCGTGAATATCAGGAATCTGGTAAAATATCGAAACTCCGACATCGCTGCGGCCGTAAAAATATCCTCCAAGAACGGGGCCAACGACGATAGAAGTGCTTCCGCAAATTGCTGCAGACTTCAATGCTGGGCCATCAACAAGTGTCAGCGTGCGAACCATTCAACGAAACATCATCGATATAGGCTTTCGGAGCCTAAGGCCCACTCGTGTACCCTTGATGACTGCACGACACAAAGCTTTACGCCTCACCTGGGCCCGTCAGTACCGACGTTGAACTTTTGATGACTGGAAACTTGTTGCCTGGTCGGACGAATCTCGTTACTAATAGTATCGAACGGATGAACGTGTACGGGTATGGAGACAACCTCATGAATCCGTGGACCCTGCATGTCAGCAGGGCGCTGTTAAGGCTGCTGGAGGCTCTGTAATGGTGTGGAGCGTGTGCAGTTGGAATGATTGGGACTCCAGATAGTGAAATGGGACTCCAGATACGTCTACATACGACTCTGGCAAGGAACACGTACGCAAGCATCCTATCTGAACACCTGCATCCATCCATGTCCATTGGGCATTCCGACGGACTTGGGCAATTCCAGCAGGAAAATGCGACACCCCACACGTCCAGAATTGCCACAAAGTGGCTCCAGGAACACTCTTCTCGAGTTTAAACACTTCCGCTTGCCAGCTAACTCAACAGACATGAATATTATTGTGCATATCTGGGATGCCCTGCAACATGCTGTTCAGAAGAGATCTCCACCCCCTCGTACTCTTACGGGTTTATGGACCGCCCAGCAGGATTCATGGTGTCAGTTCCCTCCAGCACTACTTCAGACATTAGTCGAGTCCATGCCACGTCATGTTCCGGCACTTCTATGTACTCGCGGGGCCTTACACGATATAAGGCAGGTGTACCAGTTTCTTTGGCTCTTCACATTTGCGGACCAAATCTACAGAGATAATGGCCGAAGTTGCAAATTTTAAAAACATGTTAAAGAGAGTAACAGATAGGATAATGATTTGTGATAACTGCGACGGAGTGAAAGTGACCAACTACGCAAATCGTGGTCCTAGGCACAGCATAAGGCCTGACGCTGTACTAAAGTTAGTGTGCAAGGACCTCTATGGCCCCTGCCAAAGACCTCAGGTAATTTCTCCTAGTTATTAGTAGTGCTGAAAGCCTTTTCGAAGTTATAGCGGATAAGAAACGCAACAGCTAAAGCGGTTTATAACGGACTTGCAAACGATTAATCATTAAATGTAAGCTTTTACGGCCGGTATTTTATTATGCAGTTCGCCGCTTTACCTTGGAGGCTTTCTCCCACAGTCGGAGACGAATCATCAGAGGAGAGTTTCATACATCTATCACGGCCTACCAACCCGGAAGTCTTAAGTGATTGCAAACGATTACTTTGTGCACATCGGCAAACCAAAAGCGATTTTGTTTGATGATGGGGCCCAGTTTACTTCCAAATTATGCAATGAATATGTGGAAAGTAATGGGGGTGAAGTGATAGACATCTCGGCCTACTACGCGGCCGGAAATCCAGCGGAACGATACATGCGTGAGCTGTAGCGACTTTGTCGAATGTATTGTCGCCACAATCACAGGGCTTGGGACATGTACATAAACGATTTTGAAATCCCATTAAACCATAAGTCTAAGAGATTGTTGGAAGAGATAACTGATTTTCCTCGCGAGTTAGTATTGACATTGATGTGAAGAAAGAACGTTTATGAATGGTAATGAAAAAGAAAGAAGAGGCGCGAATACGTCATGACGCTAAAGTGCAGTTTGCTAAATTAGCTATTGGCGATCTCGTTCTCGTTACTGCGAACGAGAAATCGAGCGAGACTGATGATGAGATTTTTAAATTCATTTATAAAGGACCATTGAAGATTGTCAGTATACCTCATACTAACGCCTACCGCTTAGCTATTCCTAATCCCGGCAAACTGTTGGGTGTACGTAACATTGTTGACTTGAAGTTGTATCAATCAAGAACTGATTAATCTGAGAAAGAATTTCCACCGGCCGTTGTGGCCGAGCGGTTCTAGGCGCTTCAGTCCGGAACCGCGCTGCTGCTATTGTCGCAGGTTCGAATCCTGCCTCGGGCATGGATGCGTGTCATGTCCTTAGGTTAGTTAGGTTTAAGTAGTTCTAAGTCCAGCGGACTGATGACGTCAGATGTTAAGTCCATAGTGCTCAGAGCCATTTGAACCATTTGAAAGAATCTCCAGCAAAAAATTAATTATTATTGTAATTATCAATATTTATTCCAAATTTATTTCTTGGACCAGATGCTCATCAATTAATTTGCAAAAAGTATAACGAGAAATTTAGCTTACGGGTAAATATTCGGAAAGCAATTGAAACTGAAGAAAATCCAAGCCATGGTCAGTGTGTATATGTATTATTTGTAATTTTGTAAATAATATGTTGTACAAATTCGTTATTACCATGTATTATGTACATTAATACCGATGCACTTCAGACAAGTTTCAGGTCTGTGTGTGAATGGGAATCTGGATAATGTTGAGTTATCTACTGTGATAGAAATACAAGGTCTCCTTGATGTGAGTTTTCAAAGAATGGAAGGCAGGTGAACTTTCTGGAATGCCACTGCACAGAGAGATCAAGCGTGCCGTTGCTGCGGCAAACGCGACAATGCCATGTCCCCACTGAGCAGCTGCGGGCTCATAGAAAGCAGCGGCGTCCTCTGTAAATACGCGTGTCGAACGCGACGTTTTTCATTTCAGCATAACCAGTGTAAAGCTTTGGTGTATTCTATTCCTTGTTTCTTATGATTTTACTTATTCTTTTGTGTACCTTCATCTACGTTGCTTACGTTTTCCTGTACAGCACTGAAATGAAATTTTCATTTCAAACGTAATGATTTTTTGAAAACTGTAGTTTTGTTGTTTAAAGTATGTTATGGTATACTATGATAATTTGAATTATTGTCATGCTAATGAACGAGAAGCTTAATGAGTGATCAACAAAATTTTTGTAGTAGACGAAACTAAAGGGATTTTTCCATCTGCATTTCCTTATTTTTGCGGACATTCCCTGACTGTTTCCCTTCAAGATAAAATCCATGAAATGTGGAGCACATGTAACACCAAAAATGGAGATAAAATACCTTCTGCGCCATTGAAATCTTTTCGCAGTTTAATATCCGTTGATAACTTGTACTATACGTCTAATTCTGAATCTGAAGGTTTTGTTACAGTAACTCTAATATGTAATGGATGTAATAGTATTTATTTGTGAATGTATATAACTACAAAATTGCTGAGAGAACAGGATTGCGTGTTAACTAAGAAAAGACGAAATACCTGCCCACAAGTAAGAAAACCGGAAAAGATGCACATTTTACTGTAGATGGATTCAATTTCAAGACTGTTGACCACTTCAAGTACCTAGGGAGTCTTTTTAGTAATAACAATAGAAGAGAGATAGAAATAGATGTCCGTTTAGCAACAGCCAACAGGATACTTTTTAGTTTCATCAAAATTCTAAGAAAAAGATCACTTAGCAGTAACTTCAAAATCCGCTTACATCAATCGACCATTATACCTGTGATGTTATATGGATCTGAAACATTAATATTTATAAAGATGAAGAAAAACTTAATATTCGAAAGAAAAGTACTAAAGAAAATTTTTGGACCTGTATATGACGAAAATAACATGGAATGGAGAATAAGAAGGAATGAAGAACACCGTAACATCGTCGGAGTGTTCAAGAGGAGAAGTTTGAATTGGGCAGGCCATGTAGCAAGAATGACAGAGAAAAGACTACCTAGAATGGCATTGAGCAGAAGAATAGATGGAACGGGAGGAAGAGGAAGACCCAGAATTAGATGGCGGGATAACATTCGGGAGGACACAACTAGGGTGAACAGCAACAGCAACTGGACAAACAGCGCATTGGACAGGCAGAAGTGGACGAGGCTCATAGAGCAGGCGTATGGTCGATAAAGCCCTTGCCACATGTAAAGTATAGTTAGTAATAACTGATTGTAAATATAACGTTGATATTGTAAATTGCTGGGTACTAGCCAAGGGAACTTTATTTTAATATATTGTTTATCTTCGCGTGAGTCTCTATCGCGCTGCGAGCTGAGAGGAAGCAGAGCAACTTGGAAGAGTGCGGAAGCGTTTGTTGGGCGCTCCAGCAGACGCGGTGTGCAATTACTATCGCGCCGGTGTAGGCGCACCCACTTTTTGAACCAGCCAGTATTGAGAGCACGGTAGGAATGGACAGGCGGAGGAAGCTGCAGTTTTAACTACTGCCCTACTTGCAATAATAGTTGCTCGGCGTTGTCGTCGGCTGCACTCTTCGTCGTCCGCACAGCTACAACATCGTAAGACCGTTAAGTGACAAAATATAACTAATATTTTAGAGGCATTAGCAAGTGGAATTTCTTCCACAAACTTTAATAATTTTCGTCACTAATAACCTACAATGATTAAAACTTGTAGGGGACCTGTGTTGTCATAGTCCTCAAACATTATTAGCAAGCAGGGTCCCTTTCCTTTGCATGCAGTCACTGTGTATAGTAAAGTATGAATATTGATTTACTGCTTACTACCTGCTTTGTTTTTTTGCTAATGACCACTTTCAAACTAAATTTTGGTGCCTCAGTGACTGTTCATTCTTGTATTGCATAACAGAGGCTTAACTACACTACTGGCCATTAAAATTGCTACACCAAGAAGAAATTCAGATGATAAACGGGTATTCATTGGACAAATATATTATACTACAACTGACATGTGACTACATTTTCACGCAATTTGGGTGCATAGATCCTGAAAAATCAGTACTCAGAACAACCACCTCTGGCAGTAATAACAGCCTTGATACGCCTGGGCATAAACAGAGCTTGGATGGCATGTACAGGTACAGCTGCCCATGCAGCTTCAGCACGATACCACATTTCATCAAGAGTAGTGACTGGCGTATTCTGAAGAGCCAGTTGCTCGGCCACCATTGACCAGACGCTTTCAATTGGTGAGAGATCTGGAGAATGTGCTGGCCAAGGCAGCAACATTTTCTGTATCCAGAATGGCCCGCACAGGACCTGCAACATGCGGTCGTTCATTATCCTGCTCAAATGTAGGGTTTCGCAGAGATCGAATGAAGGGTAGAGCCACATCTGAAATGTAACGTCCACTGTTGAAAGTGCCGTCAATGCGAAGAAGAGGTGACCGAGACGTGTAACCAATGGCACCCCATACCATCACGCCGGATGTCACGCCAGTATGGTGATGACGAATACACGCTTCCAATGTTCGTTCACTGCGATGTCGCCAAACACGGATGCGACAATCATGATGCTGTAAACAGTACCTGGATTCATCCGAAAATATGACGTTTTGCCATTCCTGCACCCAGGTTCGTCGTTGAGTACACCATCGCAGGCGCTCTTGTCTGTGATGCAGCGTCAAGGGTAACCGCAGCCACGGTCTCCGAGCTGATAGTCCATGCTGCTGCAAACATAGTCGAACTGTTCGTGCAGATGGTTGTTTTCTTGCAAACGTCCCCAACTGTTGACTCAGGGATCGAGACGAAACTGCACGATCCGTTACAGCCATGCGCATAAGATGCCTGTCATCTCGACTGCTAGTGATACTAGGCCGTTTTGGGATCCAGCACGGCTTTCCGTATTACCCTCCTGAACCCACAGATTAAATATTGTGCTATGTGCTAACAGTCATTGGATCTCGACCAACGCGAGCACCAATGTCGTGATACGATAAACCGCAATCGCGGTAGGCAACAATCCGAGCTTTATCAAAGTCGGAAACGTGGTGGTACGCATTTCTCCTCCTTACACGGGGCATCACAACAACGTTTCACCAGGCAACGGCGCTCAAGTGCTGTTTGTGCATGAGAAATCGGTTGGAAACTTTCCTCATGACAACACGTTGAAGGTGTCGGCACCGGCGCCAACGTTGTGTGAATGCTCTGAAAAGCTGATCATTTGCATATCACACCATCTTCTTCCTGTCGGTTAAATTTCGTGTCTGTAGCACGTCATCTTCGTGGTGTAGCATTTTTAATGGCCAGTAGTGTATATTGCAGTTTGGAGTGTTAATTCACTCAAAGTGCCGTGAAGATTGTCACAACTAATAACTAAAGATGCAGTACAAATTAAGAGAGCGCAATTTCATTTATTCTGTATTTAGCTTATTGAGTATCTTCTGCTAGCTTGGTTCATACATTACTGTCATTTGCTGAAAGTAAATTCAATTCGGTCTTTCAGTAATTTAGAGTAAATTGCTAGCCTTTTTCCTGATTTTGCATTACGTTATGCTGAGGTTCCTGAAAGTCATTTTTTACGAAACAAAGTTTGTTACGGTCAGTAATTTATTTTACCAACAACTTCATTTAACTTTACTTTCAAAATTTATTATTTCAGATTAAGTAACTGCAAATTCAGTACTTTCTGATTCATTTATTTACTTGTGAACTGTTGTGTTGTGGAAAAGAGTGAAAACCTTCTGTTGCCACGTCAGTGATAATTTCCTTAATTTTCTTTACCATTACCTTTCTCAGGATTTTGGATATTCATTGTCCTAGTAGACTGGCGACCGTTTAATTATTATTTTTTTTTTTGCTAATCAATATGTCCTTTGTATTAAATATTATGCGGTACCTTCCCCCCACCCCTCGGTGTGGTTTATGAGCGATTGCACTAAATTTCCACCCACTTCAAAATTATCATCAGTATTTAGATTATGTTTAGAATAGATTCTTCCTTCAGAAGGGTATGTTGTACATTGGCGTACGCGATCATGGTCAATTATATTGCAATCCAGTAGGCCGATTAAAAGGGGGAGGTTAGTTTTTGGTCTTGTACAATCTTTCCCTATCCAATGTGAAGTTTGAGCGTTGCTCTCAACATCGTACCCATAGACTCACTTGCCATCACCAGTTATGATTCTCTTACGGAACATCTCATTCTCACTTGCGCGATCCAAAAGCTCTTCACAAATTGCGAGACAACGCCTTCTCTGTTCTTAACTCGTGAATTGTGGGACGAACTTGGCGGCAACATGATACATTCCAAGATGTTGTGTCAGGATTTCATTACATGATCCATCTGAAATGTTACATTCTCCTGCAATCTCTCGGACAGTCTTCGATTGGCATATACAATTTCGTTGACGTTCCTAACAAGAGCGTCGACGGTGGAGGTCGAAGGGCGTCCTAATCAAAGGTCATCTTTAACTTCCGGCCGAGCGTTTTTAAACCGTGTGAACCATTCATAAGGCCGAGTACGACTTAAGGGGATACGCCCCGGAACGGGCTGCATTTTTAGCATTATCTTCACCCTCTTACTACAACTGATCTATAAATGTGAGATATCTCAACATTCTTACACACGATTAGGGTCATTAGTCAAGACATTTCCCAAAAAAATCATTGAGATATTTCTTATATTTTGGTACTGACAGCAATATTTATAATAGTATAAAAAACGGAACATTATTTCACTGCGATACCTTTTTCTTTGGAACCACTGACGTGCAGTCAGCTTGGAGAAAGAGTCATAGTACAGACAACATTCACGTAAGTGTTTTATGCCTCCACTTTCCTTCCCTGATGCTGATCTGTGAAAAAGACAATTTATTTTACTTCAACAAAAATATTTAAAAATGTAGCTCAAATATCACCGACATCATGATCATGTTATAAATAGTAGGCAAGGGAGGTAGAGGAGATCATTCTAAATTCTGTACCAATTTTTGTGAGTTTAACTTCAGTCAGTTAGGAGGAAAGTGTACCTGAATGATGAAAATTGGAGTTTTCAGTAAATCGCAAAAGAAGATTTTGCATGTTCCTGTTGTCCTCCTGTTTCCTTATCCTCCATACTCTTTCTCTTCATTCTTTTCTTTATCCTTGACTCCTTGGTAGGAGCTTCTACAGCTGTCTCTGCTTCGGTTACCCGCCGCTTAGCAATAGGAGTTAGAGCTGAAGCCGTATTCCTTCCCGTCTGGATGTTCAATTTCTTCATAACATTGATCCTTGAAATTGCACCATCATTGAATGTTTTTATTGCATAAATTACACCGACATTCAACACTCTCAGCCCAACAAATACAGTTTTGGGTATTCTCTCCCCTATACACCTGTTTAAGCTTTCATTTGCATTCTGAGAGAGACCATGCATACATTTCCTAAGTAGATTTTTATTTGCCAGGTCCCTATATATAGGTCTAAATAGCTCCATTACAGCAAGTGGTAAGGAATGCTTGTGGGTATGTTGTATGCCTGTAGCACTCCATGAAACCATGTTGCCCAAACAGCTCGTCTCATGTCCTCCAAATCCCCTAAATTTCTCCTTATTGCTAGCCCATAATATTGAGTCAAAGAATCAGTTTCAGTGTATGGTAAGACGACCTGGACCACCTCTGTGTTTTCCATCTGACCGTTTTTTCCGCTGAAGTCTTTACGTAATTTTCTCAGCCGAGCTCCCATTCTTTTTTGTTCATGTCCAACACATTCAAGCTTTTTTATCAGAATGTCCCCATATGGTCTATCATTAACAACAGTAGTGTGTCCTTTACAGTCTCCATCCCAAGGTAGCCTACATACCTCACACCACAACTGACCTCTGATCTTCTAAAAATGCTTAGAACTCCTTTCGTTTCTGTATTTCCACTTGGCCCATCGAAGTTATTTACACAAACATGGGTGCCAATAAATTTACTTGAACAACCCTGGCAGTGCTTTGTTAGACATTCATGACCTAGTATCTTACCAATTTCAATAAATGTGGCAGTTACAACTGTTGTGGGTTGGCAGGAGAGCCAACACCGAGTTATTAGAGGAAGCCGAAAGGCACGCGTTTTAGCTCACGCAGGCTGGCGTGAGGTCTGGAACAGGACAAGCAAATTAGACTTTAGAAAAAACGGACGTAGGTGGTGGAATACTTAACTTTAATCCATAAATGGTGAACGTCGCTCTTGACGGTACATTATTCATAATATCAATAGTAACTGAACATGGCGCCTTGCTAGGTCGTAGCAAATGACGTAGCTGAAGGCTATGCTAACTATCGTCTCGGCAAATGAGAGCGTATTTTGTCAGTGAACCATCGCTAGCAAAGTCGGTTGTACAACTGGGCTAGTGCTAGGAAGTCTCTGTAGACCTGCCGTGTGGCGGCGCGGTCTGCAATCACTGACAGTGGTGACACGCGGGTCCGACGTATACTAACGGACCGTGGCCGATTTAAAGGCTGCCACCTAGCAAGTGTGGTGTCTGGCGGTGACACAACAACAACCTCATTCAGAGAAGTATGAACTCTATTCTGCCAAGAGCCATCAAATGCTGGTACAATGTCTGTATTCTCAGACAAGGCTACTGCTTCTTCTGCTGCTCTTTTCACTGAATGTTACTTACACCACATAAAGCATTATGTATTAATTTATTATGTCAAACCTCAGTGGAGGTGGAGGCAAATACTTCACAGCACGAAAAGTCTGGGCAGCTCTCCTTCCCTTTCCAATGCATCGCATTGCATAAGCAAGCTGAATATTTACACTGTAATGTCGACTATCAGTTACTGGCGATGTCACAGTATCACTGTGCATCTTACACGAGTTGCAGGCAATCACTAACCGACTTGAAAGACCCTTCCTTGCTGAAATGTCCCCAGAAACATCAATACTATCTTAACAATTGCAGTACTTACATTTCACAGCACTCTTCAAAAGTCTTGACAGCACATTTAGGTTCACAATATTTCCGTCGTTGTTGCTGCTCACAATACTACTAGGCTTGTTCTTATTACATTCAGAAACTGAAATTTTACGTCTAGAAGTACTACATTTGGACACAGCTTCCGTGGGAGACTTTTGAAGCAACTGATGTGTATTATTCGGTGGTGTTTGGAACTAGTTGCCGTGAAACTTTCGTTTGGGGCTAAGTTTCTTTACTCTCGGCATTTGTAGCAAAGAAAACACACACACAGAAACAAAACAACACACACGCGTATGAAATTCCGAAATCATATATCCTCAGATCTTTGTTTGCATTCGAACCACAGCTTTCTACACATGCCTGTACTTTGGTTCCACGAGTCAATGACTTCTAGAATACACCTGTGTTAACGATCCGTAACTAACGACGGACAAAACGGAAGAACAAAATAATGCATCAAGTATTCTGATGCACTTAAAACTGACAGGTGGGCGTGGCCCCTGTGCAACACTACATTCAACCTCAATTTCAGAACGAATTTTTTTTCAAATTATTGGTCATTTTCACGAGCATGTCCCCTTAAGCACCCATCACCATAGGCTTCCTGCATCATTTGGTGTGTCTCTGTAAAAGTTTTCTTGAGTTCCACGAAAAATTTAATGCAGGCGCGTTGTTCGTCTAACTCTGCCAACTCGAAATTCATTAAGTGTGCTGGGCACAACGTCTTACTCAGTACAGCACTGAACAATAACAAACAATGGAACTTCCGTCAGTTACACATTAAACACAGGCGTCTGCAGGGATGCCAACCGCATTTCGCTCCAACACGCCACTGGCGCGCAATTACGAATGTTCCGCAATTTTTTGAACAGAGCTCGCATTGCAACAGCCTTAATTTAATTTCGTATTCCTTCCTACAAACATGTACTGCATTTGAATACGTCAATAATGCGCATTCACGAATCCACGTTACTTCGTATCAGTGCATACCACAGCGACTGATCGGTGCGAGTCGTTTACACACTTGAGTTCTTTAACGCAAAGAGTATCCTTACACCTCTGCCCCTGAGGTGAGCGGCCAACTTTAGTTAGCTTACGGCAGAATCCACCGAAGTCGATTAAAATTAAGCAAATATTAAAATGCTATTGTATCTTTAAATATTTCTGTTCATTACTGAGCAGGAGAACTACTCACTACGAAACTCTTAGCGTTAAACGAAGTTTTGTATTCAGCTGTTAATTGTTAGATTCATTTTTACAAATAAAAATCAGTTGCCGTATGTATGAAAGATCATTACTTCAGAAAGGCTTGACCGATTTGCCTGATTGTTTTTTGCCGCTGTACTCCTAATTGTCAGGACGAGAAGAATCCACAGGACAAGTCAGATATCTCGATTTTTTGTACTAAAATCTCAATGAAAGAAATCTGGCGGTCGGTTTGACAGTTCTGTCACATGTTCTCATGGCAAAAAATGGTGTGACGTTCAGTTTGACAGTGTTTCCAAGCAATTATTAGACACTGACCATTGCTTTCACTAGATTCAATCGATTCCATTACCGTTCCAGATTTCCAGATGAAGTATTCAGTTATCCAACTGAATTCCTGAATTCATTGGATATGCCAGGAATGGCACTGCACAATTTGCAGCTCAAGGTCGCGTCAGAGTTATGTTACGCAATGTGAACCAACCGAAACTATGCAATGGAGCAAGACTCGCTGTTAAGAGGCTGATGAACAACGCTAATCAAAGGATAGTTCAAAGGCGAGGATATTCTAATTCCAAGAATACCGCTGATTACAACCGACTTACCGTTTCAGTTAAGCGTGTCCAATGTCAGGTTCGCCTTGCATTCGCAGTGACGATCAATAAATCTCAAGTCCGGCGTTGTAAGCGTGTGGAGTAGGCCTTTAATTGCCGTGATTTTCCCCACGGGCGGTCGTACGTTGCGTGCTCGGGAGTCCAGTAAACCTAGCGCTATTCTTTTCTTTCCAGACGGAAAGATAGAAAAAAATCGACCATCACCAAACGTTGCGATGGACGCGTTAAACACACCGGCGAATTATTGTCAAAAGTATGAATTCCGATTTATTTCATTTCAACAAATTCATGATCTAACTGAAATTGTTTTATTTAAATTCACAAAAATTCAAGGCAAGTATTATGAAATGTAAGATTTCGACCAAAAAGCCTTCTGAATTAAACACACACACACACACACACACACATACACACACACACACACACACAAATACTGAAGGACACAGCGGTGCATATTGCATTTTAATGGCATTACTTCGCTGCTTAATGTTAATCTTACAGCTTAAAGTGGTTTGCAAGAGGATTTCCGCTATGCAATTCGTGCTTATAGTTTAATTAACATCGCAGTTCCATTTTCTATGCGTAAAAGATTTCAGTACTTGCAAATACAGCATTAATTTTAAATTTGTATTCTTGTAAGTATGAAAATGAGCAAAGATTACAACAACGGTACACTGACCTTTTTAATACTTCTTCCATCCTCATCAGATTTGCTACGCTTGGTAATCGATGCGTTTTTCAGGTTTGTACCCATTTTCTGTATCGAGTGTAGTTAACAGACTGCATACTACTGTTATGTCCCTTCGTTCCTTGAAAGATAGGCATTACTCTTAGCATTAAAATCATGACTATTTCGCATTAAGTTCCCTCCAGATTCTTGGGCTCTTAATTGGAAAGTGATTGCTGCAACATTTAAAACAGCCACAGCAGATTCAATTCGAGTTAATCACAAACAACCGGTTGTTTATTGTTCCGTATTGACTCCCTCTTAATTTTGTCAACAAAGGGTTCAATCCACATATCGCTCCTTTCGCAGAAATTTTTCATTTAGAGCATTAACCTCTTGGGGTCTCCTAAATTTGGCGTCGCAATCCGTCTTGATTAAACTCTGTGGCGATTGCAGGTATATGCCAAAAACAATGTCACAATCCAAGCGGGAAATGCCATTAAGATCACTTCCATCAGGCACCGCGGGAGTGTCAGCTTTAGACTGCGCGAATAGTATACACTCTCAGTTTATTTACGAACTTCAACACATCTGCAGCTTCTTAGCTGGAAAAATGCGTTAGGGAGAGTTATTCTATTAATACGTAAAACAAAAACTTATGACAAGTGACACAAAGTACTGGTCTATTCTAGCCTACATAATAATAGGTGTCGGTCGTTCCACTACGTTAGTCACACTCTTTAGCGGCTAGTGTATGCTAGCAGATTTTTTTTCCGTCCACACCCGGAGAAAGTATCGCTTGTAATGAAATTTTCTTGAAAGAGAATGCAGTTCAGCTTTCGCCAAGCAGCCAATCACAGAGAGATCAGAACAAGGGCAGCACACAAACTCTCTTAGCGAGCTCAGAGTCGCTCTACAAATTATAGTTAGCAATTTAGACGTAACATCAAGTATAACTTTGATTAGTCTATATGTATCGTGAATATATAATCATATTTTATCTTAGAAATACTACATACAATTAAGGAACACCAGCTGTTAACATCCGGTATGGTCTAGTGGTTAGGATAGCTGGCTCTCACCCAGCAGGCCCGGGTTCGATTCCCGGTACCGGAAATTATTTTAATATGCTTATCCCTATTCTGATTGTTCTCATCCTGCTCAAAGTACTGTTGCAATCTTTAAATTGCTGATGCATATTTTTTTTTTATACATTTCTTGCTGAGAGCGACACTGGCACAGAGGAAGCGACCTCATTACACAGAAACGTGCTGACCTGAATTAAGAATAATTTTTGCAATATCAACATTTTTGCACTTGAAATTTTCGATTCTACAGATTTCGTCGTGTTTGTTTAAAATGTTGTAAAGTAGATTAATATGAATGAATCTATCTCTGCTTAGCAACGTAAACAGAGATCGCAGTTTGGTTCGCATTGTGAAATAATTTTAAAATATAGTTGTATTACAGACAGTTATACTTTGAGCGGTGTCCATTATCGTTCATAGCCTTCTGACAATAGCAATTACACAAAAGTTTCGTTTATCTGGGACCAGAATATCGGCTTTTCCGGCCGCCCTGTGCGCACGCGCTGTGGCGCTTCTGTTTGGATTTCATGACTCTGCGTAACAGTATTGTGTAAAATTGTGATTGTGGTGATGCAGCATTTTAGTTTCCTTGTTTTCGCGAGCTGTTCACTGCTGACATGGCAACAATGTTTCCCAGAAAGCTTACCCTAAGATTTGGATTTGACAAAGCAACCCGTAATGTTCAGCCATGTTCACTAGAAATTCATGACTGGATCTTTGACGTTATTGGCATTACTTCGGATCAGACGCACACTGCTTATGACGACTTGGAGCAATACTGCTTTTTTGTGAAGCTGCTTTCCCCGTTGGTGCTGGAACGGATTTTGCAGAAATTTGAAGGAAAAGCTGAATTCCGCCATCGCGATAATTCGGTGATTACAGTTACCATTTCAAATGCTGATGTTGATTATAAACAAGTCAGAGTATTTAATTTGCCCCCTGAGGTAGAAAACTGCTACTTAAAATACGCATTATCTAAATACGGTGACATCAGGAAAATTTGTAATGAACGATGGTCAAGCCAGCATAGATTGCAATGCTTTAGTGGTGTTCGTTCTGTCGATATGCATGTCAAACAAAACATTCCATCTCATATTTTGGTTTGTGGCTACAAAGCGCACGTTATATACAATGGACAGACTTTGACTTGCCATATATGTAATGAAAGTGGGCATCTCCGGCAAAACTGTCCAAAAAAGGTGTTCGTATTGCAGAATAATTTACAACAGCGTAAGAGGTTAACACTGGCTGATCTTGTGACTGAAAATCGGGTGGTGAAGTTTCCAGCATTTCTGGGAATGTAGACGACAGGCCACAAAATACTCTTGAAGCATTTCCACCTTTACTCAGGAAAGACACTGTAGACAATCCGGCTGGAAAAAGTAGTATAGCCACTAACAAGAGACGTCGAACTTGTGACGGCAGTAGCACAGATGAAGAAGATATCAACCTGTCGCTGAAAGCTGTAGGTGACATTCAGAAAACAGTACTGGAAACTGTTTCAGACAATATTGTCAGCATAGATTCGCTGAGTCAAGTACATCAGTAGACAAATCGAATACGCTACCATCACCCGAACAGGTCAAAGTGACATCGGAGTCCCATTCTGTAGCGCTGGACGCGCCAGTAGATGGCAATGCGCTGCTCTTGGTGAAGCCACAACCCCGCGCTGCAGTGCCCGTACGTCAATCAGTGCAGACAGATTCACTCGCGGATGCAACTGAAAGCAAACGTGACGAGGTAGCGAGTGATTGTCAACAACAGGCGGCGTCACAGCCCAAATCCCAAGACGAAGAAGCGGAGTTTTACAGCAATAAGACACAAACAGTAAACGAAAGTGTTCATAGAAGTGATGGGGCATTGGAAGAATGTTTGCAAACTGCTCCTGCGCCGCCTTTGGCAGACGAGATGGTGGCACACGACTGCCCCTCAGATCCACAGACACCGCTCTCGGTGGAAAACTGCTCAGGGGGTGGGCGGAGCAGACATTCGGTGAAGGCTAGTGCCAATGAAAACCGCAAGAAAAGTAAAAAAAAAAAAGGCTCTAATGCAAACCGTGACGGTGGTCTCCAGTCAGATTCTCAGGAAGTATCCGGCATGGAGTGGCATGAAATGATAGACTAGCGGGAAAAAGATCACTCCCCTCTGTTACAGTCATATACGATTACCACGTTAAACATTAATAGGATACAGTCGGATGTTAAAATAGCTGCTCTGAAACAGTTTCTGTATGAGTCAGCGACGGATATTGCACTCTTACAGGAAGTGGTATTTCCACAATTAAATTTTTCCAATTACGTTGATTTTTACAATATTTCCACTGAAACGAATGTTGGCACGGCCATTTTAGTTAGAGAAGGCATCCCCGTACATCACGTTGATAATTTAGAATCGGGGCGAGGTATTGGATTAAATGTAGCAGGAGTTACTATAGTCAATTTATATGCTCCTTCTGGCAGCAGTAATAGAGCTGCAAGAGCCACATTCTTTAATGAAAGCGTAATTTATTTACTGAGAATAAACCCCCTCCAACTTATAATAGTGGGAGATTTTAATTGTGTATCGAGTCGAAAGGATCAAATCCCCAACTTCAATTACTCAACTGACTTGAGACGTCTTGTTGTTGATTTAAAATTAAAAGATGCGTGGGAAATAAAATACCCAACGACGGTGAACTTCACTCATATTGTTGCGAATTCCTGTAGTAGAACTGACAGAATTTACGGATCGGAAAATTTATCAGGTAAAGTACTGAAAACAAACTGTTCCCGTTAGTTTTTCCGATCACAGTGCGTTGTTGACCTGCGTAAATTTAACACCACAACCTACCCGAAGAGTAAGAAGCCAGTGGAATCTAAATATATCGTTATTATCAGAAGACTTAGAAGATGCCCTAACCAGAGCTTGGGAAATGTGTCTCCGTTCACTGAACAACTTTCCAAGTGTGATAGAATGGTGGACCCAACGAGCGAAACCGAAGCTAAGGAAAGTTTCAATATCTTTTAATATAGATATGGCCATGGAAAGGAAACTGTAGAATTCTACTACAGCGTGCTCAGGGATCTCTACGATCAGACAGATGCAATTCCTACAAGATTAATAAAAGACATCAAGAAAATAAAAGCGAAGTTAATAAGTCTGAAACCTAAGGAACTGGAGGGACTTAAAATAAAATCCAAAGCAAAGTCAGTCACTGAAGATGAGACTTGCATTTGAAACGTCCCCTTTGAACAATTTTACATGTGAAACGTCCACTTAGAACAATTATACAAGCCTGTGCTTAACCTGACACACAATATTATTTAGCGCAACGCAATCTGACTTTCAATAACCCCTACAAAACAATGGCCCTGACTAACTTTAACCTATACCTTTTACAAATCACTTACCTCACAAAAATCTTCGCTACTCAAGCTACTGCAAAACAGCGAGCGCCACTACTGCCAGCTAAATAAAAGATTCAAACTACTGAAGGTACTAACTACTGATAGGGATAGTTAGCAAATGAAAGATATTAATAGAGAACAAACAATGTATTTACCTTAATATTCATAATTGACATTCAGTCTTACAGATTATCAAAACTCCGCCATCTCTCTCCCCACGTCCACCACTGCTGGCGGCTCACCTCCAACTGCCCAACGCTATCTGCTGTTCACATCCAGCTATAGCAGTTCATGACAACAATGGCAGGCAACAATGCAAACTAGCGACATACTGCACACAGCACAGCCAGTGATTTTCATACAGAGAGCGCTACGTAACGTTGCCAATAAGAAAACATAAACAGCAAACTTACATAAAGAAAACATAAACAGCCTACTTACATAGCCCCCATGCTCCCCACAAAAAAATTTTACAAAATGTTTTTGGCCAGTGGCCAATACAGATTTGAAAAATTTTTTCATAATTACAATAACAAAGATATCAAATGCACACACTTATTTATACAATGTTGGTCAAAAGCTAAAATTTTCTCACAGTCCATAAAGACAGTCCTGATCATTCATCATAATAGTAATTACAGTTTCTCATTAGTAAAAGAAATTGCACACAGAAGTAGTGGATTTCCATGTAGTCTTGAAGAAGTAGTGTTGTCCTTCCAACGGAAAGACAGTGCTGACTCTTGACATGCTGATAGGTAATGGGCCACAACAGAGCAAACCCACAGCAGAGTCATTCGACGTTTTGAAGAAGATTGGTAGGTAGGTCATCACAGAGCAGACCCACTGTAGTCCTGGTAGAGAGTATGGTATTGGCGGGCCACCAGAGGTGCAGACCCACTGTAGTCCTTGTAGAGATGATGGTATTGGTGGGTCATCAAAGATGCAAACCCACTGTAGTCCTTGTAGAGATGGCCAGCAGCCATCTGTTGCGACTGTGCAGGTGCACAATCACCATCGAAGAGTCTTGCAGTTAATATAACAAGTCCATAACCACCACTTGTGCACTCAAGTTTTTGGAATTGTCCTTAGAACCAGCAATGCTGTTATCCAGTCCCTTGCTGAATTATTAACACACGTACAAACACTATCAGTCCCTACTTCTCACATATTGTCCATATACTATGACCAACAGAAATGTGTGCAGTGAGATGGAACTTACAAGTTACTTAATTTGATCAACTGCCGTCAATTACAATTTTATAACATAAGAATACAATGACAAAGGTACAAAATACATAATTAAAAACATAACAATACAGATAACATTTGTAGTACAGGCTTTACAAAAGAATAGAAATAAACATATACATCAGTGTTACAGGAATGATGACATGAGTACATACATAAAAGATCAGAATAACTTTTGAAACGTCAACTTCACACATGAGCATTAAAACAAAACAGAATAAATAAAGTCTAAGCATCCTTACAAAGAAAATAACAGAATATTAGAAAAATTCTACAACATAGCTCTCATCAGCTAAACACATAAAGACAGGAAAAAAACACAAATACACAAGGGTACACAAACACATAGTGGGATAACACCAAAAGGAAAGGACAACACACAATTACATATTTGGAAAAAGCAGCAAAGAGGAAAGGACAGGGTTTGGTTTACTGCAGTATTTTGCTTGGAGATCTCCCTTCATTCCATAGATCGTTCGTCTTATTTCAACCTTTGCTTCCACCAAAAAAATCCTATCCAAGCATGCTTTCTGTATTTATGTGTTCACACATTGCTTACCTCATCATTTATTTCCAAGAAAATCCTACCTATACCTCGTTCGTGTATTCTATTCATATTTCTTTCAAAATAATTATTTCTGATTGTACAATAATCATTGGGGCCCAAATCTTTCTTCGCAATGCATTCTTTACCTATTCTCCACAGTCAGTTTCTTATAGTCTACCCCCTCTTAAGCTAACTTAAATCTACTGAGCTCAGATATATATACCAAGGGACGAGGCAATGCAGCATCACAAAACACAGTTAATATAAACAGCAATGAAAAAAACGCAGATTTGCGAAGCAAGCAGCATTAAGAAATTAGCAAAAGTCAAATTCAATAACACTATGCCTGGCAAACAGCAGCAACTTATACCTAAACATGACATAGCTCAAGCAGAAAAAATATTACAGTAAAAACAACAATGCAGACAAGGGAAATGCATATTCACATCTTAATGTCTATGTAATTAAAGTGGTCATCTTAATGTCTATGTAATTAAAGTGGTGCACCATAACAACTTATTGTAAAAAAATATTACCATGTACTTGAAAAGAAAATTTTGTTTTACTGTTGCTAGTTCCTTCTTATTGTTATTTCCTTTCCAAGTGCTCCTTTTTTAAAGAATGTGGATCATAAAATAATTATTTAATAGATCTGTTGACAGAAAGAGTTCACATTAGCAAATGCATTTTATTTTATAAAAGCAATGCTGCAACACAGCTGGAAACCAGACATCAAATGAAATAAGCAATTACGCAAACCAAAGCATAAAAATGTCATTCAGTAGTCATGTGACATTTCATTTCATAAGTTAATTGCTCTCAACTCTCGTACAAAGACTCTTGTCATAATCAGGTGTGCAGATGTAAAAATATTTCTTGTCAATTCATAAGCATTTCAATAATTAGCACAAAGTGCGAGTAATCATATGTTTTTTAAGTAACGAGGGTGTCGCATTAGCGATGCCCTCTACAAAGGAATGTCATTAACAGATGTATAGGCCTCTCTTTGTCCTTCTCTTCCACCTGTGCCTCTGGCACACCCTAATGGCTTACCTGAGCGTCTGAAAAGGCTTGTTCTCCAGGTGTCTGACACACCTGGGTGCCCACGTCGCATTATGTGCAGGTGGTCACTTAACTTTCTTACGGAAATATTTACGACAGCAGTTTCCGCTACAGTGACAGTCTCATCTAAAAACATTTCACAGGTCAAGAATTTTATTGATATAAACATACCTCAACAGCATAATACACATCGTCGTCATAAAAATAACATCATAAAACCTCAGTCAAATCTCAAAATCGTCGTAGCTTCCTCCAATAATTTCAAAACCTAACAAAATTCTCTGCTCATGTCAAAAGTGTCATCTGCCTCCAACGTACTTTAAAATCATACTCCCTTACCAAATACATCATTCAAAGTTCTCATAGTATCACAATGGTTCCAAAAAAAAAATATGAACAGTGCACAAAGTACAGACAAAGTACAATTTCTTAAGTGTGAAGTAATCCAACTCTGTAATGGCGTAAACATGTGTCACTGACGTAGTAAAAGGATGTTTGTTTCTCTGTTAAATGATCAGATAGGTGTGTAATTTATGTGTTAGAGAAATATGGTACCGATGGGTAAAGTTGTATAAGCAAATACCATATTAGCTAGGGCTCCTTGTGCTTGCCAAACACATGGTACACAAAGTAGGCGTGTACCCCCCTGAGGTTTATTGTAATTGTATCCTCAGGTATTACAGCTTACAGCAATGAAATGAAATGTGTCACGAAAAACTTTCTTTGTAATTCAAAAATCTCTAAAAATAAATGTCTTAAGTACAAAATTAATCACTCAAATACGTGTCCAGTAGCGCTAAATATGCGTCTTGCTGTAAGATAATCTCTGGGAAGTGTCGTAGTTATTGTCCTCCGAAAGCTAAGTTCTGCAGAAGTCAATGTACTTACCTCATGATACACAAAAGTGAAATGCTTTGCGTATAGGTAACTTAGTTATTACGCTTATTGCCGTGATGAGGAAAGTACTGTGCTGTAACGTATTGTTGTCCTACGGAAAAGGCTGTGTCCTTGTAGCAATAGCACAAAAGTCACCACTAAAACATGTCTCACTTTATAGAGGAATTCAGAAAAAACTGTGCAGATATAAAACAGATACACCGCAAAAGCAACATTGTAAATTGTCACTCATTAGTAACGTCGTGATATAATCGTGTAGCTGTCACACAAACCAACCACTGTGTCATCTGGCATTTCACAGAAAGCACCTCAAATCCAGAATCCACTCGTATGCAAACCAAAATGTTGCATGTTAACAGTTTCTTAAGTCTGACAAATTGTACAAGTAGCGTGAAGTGAAAATTGCAAAGACTAAGTTAAAAACAGATTATCTGTCAATAAATGGTTTTACATGAGAAATGTGGTGTAAACCTTTACTCTTCCTAGTACGCAGAGTTTCAACTTCAACGCAATTATCATGTGGTATACGTCGGATTCTGTAAGGTCCATTGTAAACTAGAAAGAATTTGTGACTCAAGTGTTTCTTCTTGTGTGACAATGAATGAGCTTTAATGAGAACTTTCTGACCAATACATAATTTCTTTGCATTTGCTTTACCGTGTAGTTTTCTCCTTTTGTCTGCTGCAGATTTTATATTTTTAAGAGCCAAATCAATTATGTCTTTGTGTCGAAGTTTACGTGTATTCGGGAAAGGTACAAGCTCTCTGATTCTGTTCGGAGGTTCTACATTCTTCAGTACAAGAGTAGGTGGTAAAGCAGTGGAATCATGAGGCATTTCATTCAGCACATTTTGAAATAAGTGTAAATATCTGTCCCAATGCTGATGCTTTCTGTGACAATAAAGTCTGCAAAACTTATTGATTTCTTTCATAATCCGTTCAGACGGGTTACAGTGTGGTGAATACAATGAAATAAAAACAGGTTTGATTTTATGATTCCGAAGCATGCGTGACCAAACAGCAGATCTGAATTGCGGTCCGTTATCTGAAATGACTTTACTAACGTGTCCCACTTCACGTAAGAAATTTTTAACAAAGGCGTTGGATACAGACCGTCCAGTGGCTTTACGTAACGGAGTGAAAGAAACAAATTTTGAAGTAAGTTCAACAGCGACTAGAACGTACGAAAATCCATTCGATGTTGTGACAAGGGGTCCCAAGAGATCAACAGCAGCAAATTCTTTTAATTTGGAAGGAATAATAGGAAACAACGGAGCACGATGTGAGATAGTAGATGGTTTCGCCTTTTGACAAAGTTTACAAATAGACAAGACTCTTCGAATTCGCTTTTCCATATTGTTAAAATAACAAGTCGTTCGAAGAATATGATAACATTTTCGTGGACCAAAATGTGCGTAGCTGAAATGAATGTACCAAATGAGCTTATTAACAAAATTGTCTGGAATGCAAAGTACCCATAGCTTGTCATCAACAGTGCAGCGTTTGAAGAGTATGTTGTTTCTAACCAGGTAATAATGCCGAATCTGAGTGTGTGTCTTTTCATGCCATTTACTTTTGATATCTTTCCAAATCGGATCTTTATCTTGTTCATGAGCAATGTCCTTTAAAGATGTGGTGATGAAGTTTTCAAAGGCGACTTTCTGAATGTAAAGAATACTGAAATTTTTCTCGAGGTTTCCTTCTGTGTTACTTTTCTCAAGCCCAGCCGGTGCGCGTGACAGCGCGTCCGCAACAATGTTCTCCTTGCCGGGAATGTAGACTATTGTGAAGCGGAATTCTTGCAGAAACAATGCCCAACGTTTTAACCTATCATGATTTAATTTTGAAGACATAAGAAACTGTAATGCACGATGATCACTGTATACTTTTACGTGCTTACCAGAAAGAAAGAAACGAAATTTGTTAAATGCCCAAACGATAGCTAAAGCTTCTAATTCAGTAACGGAATAATTTTTTTCAGATTTTGTTAGCACTCGGCTAGCAAAAGCAATGGTTTTCTGAACAGTAATGTCATCTTCTATGGCTTCTTGAAATAAATGGGCACCAAGACCAACTTTGGAGGAATCCGTGCTAAGGCAGAAATCTTGTGACAGATCTGGATGAGCTAGTATTGGCGCGTGAAGTAGCGATTCTTTCAAAGAATTGAATTCCAACTGTGCTTGTTCGTCCCAGTTCCAAATAGTATTTTTTTCAGTGAGAGAACAAAGTTTTGGTGTAACTAGAATTTGCATATTCAGAAAACGACGGTAAAAATTTACGAGACCTAGAAAACTGCGGACTTGTTTTTTTGTGGATGGAACTGGAATGGCTCTAATTGCTTCTAACTTTTCAGGATCCGGCTGAATGCCTTCAGAAGAAATAATATGTCCCAAAAACTTCACCTTTGTCCTACCGAATTCAGACTTTTCCAAGTTAACTGTAATTCCAGATTCTGCAAAAATACGTAACAAACTGTTGAGTATGCGGTTATGTTGTTCCCATGAAGCTTCTGCTATTAGAATATCGTCCACATATAAGGTGATGTGACGTTTTAAGAACTCAGGTAATATGGAATTTAACCCGCGAATGAATGCTGCTGAAGAAATGTTCAACCCAAAAGGAAGTTTCCGAAACTGATAACAAACGCCGAAACAAAGGAAAGCTGTGTATTTTCTACATTCTGGATGAAGTTCGATCTGATAAAAGCTGGATCTGAGATCAATGGAAGACAACACTTTTACACCATTAAAATTTTGAAGAAGTTCTTCCATCGTCTGCGGCCTGTCTGTTTCAGGAATAATGATAGTATTGATTTGTCTCGAATCTAAGACAAGTCTGATCGATCCATTTTTCTTCTCAACAACATGTAACGGATTGTTGTATGAGCTTACTGCAGGCTCAATAATGCCCTCGTCAAGCATAGATTGTATTTCTGTTCTAACACGGTCCCTATAATGTGCTGGAATTACGTATGGTCTAACACAAAATTTAGTATGCTCACGAACACGAAATTGGTATTGAAACCCCTTGATTGTTCCTGTTTTGTGAGTAAAAACTGTGGAATGTGCTTGTAAAATCTCAAAAAGGTCCTGCCTATCAGTGTCATTACAATTCTCAATTGTCTGAATTTTATTCTGAATTAACTCATTAATTTCAAATATGCCGTCGATGTCATCCCTGTCAGTACTTGCAGAGTGATTGTTAGTGTCTAGTTCCGTAGAAAATTCCGAACTGTTATCTAACAGAAGGTAAAGCCGATTAATTTCCACATCATGGTTTGAGAGCCAGTCTTCAAATTTCAAAGCTATTGACATACCTTCTTTCTCTAAACTTATTTCAGCATTGTGAAAGCTTAAGATTGCTTTATATTCATTCAAAAAGTCTACTCCCAGTATAATTTCCGTCGACAATAATGGAACAATAAGAAAGTTCATAGAGAAGCTGTGGCTTTGGCAAAAGAATTCTAAATTGGTTTGTTGGCGTACATCTACACTTTTTCCAAAGATTGCACCTTGTAATTTAATCTTACGTAACGGAAGTGTGGGGCAATCGTTCGATTTGTTGCATTTGCTAAAAGCTGTTTCACTAATTACTGAAATGGGACTGCCAGAGTCAAGTACTGCCGTAAATTTTACGTCATTTACAGTAATGTGGATCACAGGATATGCAATGTTGTTATGTTTTACGTCGTGTTCCTGGAGTAAGATGTCTCTAATGTCTTCCATTTTTACGTAATTACTAGCTACGGCAGCAGCGTCATCAGTTTCATAAGTACGTCTTGTGGCTGCCAGCGGTGTGAGTCATCGCCTATTGTCTCTTTGTTGGCGCGCGTCGTTATTGGGATTTGGAGACCTAACTTCCACAAATTCGCCTTGCCCAGAGGGCCCAGCTCTGTTTAAAACTCGCCAGTTCTGATGCAATTCAGGTCTGTCGTTACGATCATATCGTCTGTCGTCATGTCGGTAGGTTCGATAGTTTCTTTCTTGTCGGTCATGTGGTGGAGAATTTCTGCCTGAGTCGTAACTGCGTGCTGGACCGTTGCGTCTAAAGTTATTCTGTCTCCCTTGATAATAGTTATTTTGGTTCCCATATTGTCTGTTTCTCTGATTGTCTCTGTGATAGTCATTACCGCGGAAAGGTGATCTTTCCCTGTAACTATTACTCTGCCAGTGGTTATCATATGGGTGGTGTCTGTTTTGGTCACGATTTACGTTGTAAGAATAGGTTTGTCGTGGCCATTTATTGTTTCTGTCGTCACGGAATTGAGACGGATGTGACCTGTAGTGATTGTTTTCCTGTTTTCGCATCCCGCGACTGTCTGTGTCAATTTCCAGTTCTTGTAACAATCCCTGAAAAGCTTCAATGTCGTCTTTGCAACGTCCTGCCAAAATAATATGTCGTAAATGTTCAGGCAGTTTGATTAAGCAAATGCGGATGAGTTCTGAGGGGCTGTATGGGTTTGATAGGTACTGATTCTTGTGCAACATGTCTTCAAAATATTTGACAAGACTGGAAAATTCAGATTGTTCAAAGTGTTTCATCATCATGATGCTATGTTTTACGCGGTCTTGTGTGGCTTGAGACCAATATGCTGAGAGGAAGGCATGGTAAAATTCTCCTTCACTGTGGCAATCGTGAATGACCGATCGCATTCTTACAGCTGGTTCATTCTCTAAGTAGCCACACATAAATTCTAACCTGTGCTCCAATGACCAGTTGGGAGGGAAACAATGAGAGAATTGATGGAGCCATGCTTGTGGATGAATGTCGTTGCCAGAATTCTTAAATGTTTTGAATTTACGTGTAGTAATGAACAGCTTATAGTCAAAATCATCGTGTCGGCGAGTAGCATGTCGGTCATTGTCACGTCGTTTCGGCGGTTCCATCTCAAAATTCGGTGTACCTTGCCAATTTCTTTCATAATTACCGAAATGCCCTGTGCTATTATTTTGTGGCTTTTCCGTATTTCTAAGTTCCTCTTCCCATGTTGGAGCGCGAGTATCCTCTGAAATATGTAATTCTTGTATTACCTGTGTCAACTGATCTTGTACTTCCCGGATTTCTCTTTTGTACTGTGTATTGATTTGATTTTGATTTTGTTTGAATTTTGTAATTTGTTCATACTCTTCTGTGTCAGTGAAGGCTATGGGTCTTGTGTCATTCAGATCAATATCTACCTTTGTACATAAGTTAGTGACCTGATCCGAAAGTTCGGCTACTTTCTCTGATAATGAACTAATTTCCCCCATGTGTCTTTCTACTGTGTCCTTTAAGTTTTCCTGAGTTTTTGCAAGTTGCGTAACCGAATCGGTAGATGCAACTGAGTCCATTTTAGCTTGCAAGGTCTCATGATTTTCATGAACAATAGTTTGCAGCTCTTTTATGGCTGCTTCGTGATTCTGTAATGCATTTTCATGCCGCGAAAAAATAGGCTGAAAATGCTCACAAATTTGTGTTTTTACGTCATTACAGACTTTTTGGCATTTCGATTCAATGTTATGTAACTCAGTAGTTAGATCTTCACGTGTTTGTTCAAGTGTGGTGTCTAACTTCCGAAGATTTTGTTCCACTGTGTCTAACTTTTTAAGATTTTGTTCCACTGTGTCTAACTTTTTAAGATTTTGTTCCATTGTGTCTAACTTTTGAAGATTTTGTCCCATCTGTCTCTGATTTTGTTCCATTTGTTGCATTAGTTGTAATAACAATGCATTAGTGTCTGGAATCTGTTCCTCTACTCTTTTCGGCAGTGCATTTGCGCCGGCAACATTCACATTTTGACAAGCTGAAAATGTGTCTTGACTTATTTGAGAAAACGGTGAGGACGCAAAACCTGAATCTACAGTATTTGCAATATTGTGTCCTATCATTTCGGATTCCTGAGGCGAGCTGTTGCCGACCGACCGATCGATAATGCTTCCCTGTTCACTACCTGTTTGACTGTCTACGCCATTGTTTGACGTCCGCTCCATTTCCCTATGCACAGTTACCAAATTACTACTTTGAACATTAGTTAACTCATTACACAGTGGCGCTAACACATTGCTTTCGTCTTCACTGTCGTTTCTCAGTTTACTTTGGAGCCGAGTGTTACGTTTTTCACACGCCATTATTGTGACAATATTTCACACGATAACACAGAAAAACACAATTTGAAGAGCAAAAATAGGAGAACACATTAACATAGCACTGAAAATAATATCTAGTTAATTGCAGCTGCGAAATACTTGGTGCAAATCTACATGCATGCCACAACTGTTTTACAGTACAACAATGAAAGACTGCAACTACAAAGGAGATTCTCTCTACAATTACGCGCTAGCAATAAACAAAAGCTACACTAAATACACAAACTACAAGAAAAAATCAGAAGATTCCCGTGAGGTATCCTAGGCTAAGGGTCGACATATGAAACGTCCCCTTTGAACGATTTTACATGTGAAACGTCCACTTAGAACAATTATACAAGCCTGTGCTTAACCTGACACACAATATTATTTAGCGCAACGCAATCTGACTTTCAATAACCCCTACAAAACAATGGCCCTGACTAACTTTAACCTATACCTTTTACAAATCACTTACCTCACAAAAATCTTCGCTACTCAAGCTACTGCAAAACAGCGAGCGCCACTACTGCCAGCTAAATAAAAGATTCAAACTACTGAAGGTACTAACTACTGATAGGGATAGTTAGCAAATGAAAGATATTAATAGAGAACAAACAATGTATTTACCTTAATATTCATAATTGACATTCAGTCTTACAGATTATCAAAACTCCGCCATCTCTCTCCCCACGTCCACCACTGCTGGCGGCTCACCTCCAACTGCCCAACGCTATCTGCTGTTCACATCCAGCTATAGCAGTTCATGACAACAATGGCAGGCAACAATGCAAACTAGCGACATACTGCACACAGCACAGCCAGTGATTTTCATACAGAGAGCGCTACGTAACGTTGCCAATAAGAAAACATAAACAGCAAACTTACATAAAGAAAACATAAACAGCCTACTTACACATTGTACCACCTTGTCAGACACGCCAAGAATAGAAGTTTCATGGATGAACTTCAAATAGATGATGGTACCATAATCACCACCCAGAAGGAAATAATTAAAGAGATCTCAGCGTACAATGAACGTATGTATGCGTCAGGGGAAACAAACGAAGAAGAATACGATGAGCTCTTTGGTACATATCTTCCACGAATATCGCGAGATGATGATGAGAACATTTCTTCGGACATCACCAAGGAAGATGTATTAGAAATCGTGTGCAGCTCCCCTGCTAGAAAATCTCCAGGACCTGACGGACTGCCCATTGAATTCTATAAACGATTTTGGACCCTAATAGGAGAAAAGTTCACCGAAATTGTCAATGAAGTCTTACAAGGAAAGCCAGTGCCTGCAGAGTTCAAACAATGCAAAATCGTGTTGATCCCGAAGAACAGAGGCTGCAAAAAAATAAACAACCTACGGCCGATTTCGCTTTTAAATTCAGATTATAAAATTATAGCTCGAGTAATTAACAAGCGCTTTACACCATGCACTGCTGACATCATAGGCCAACAGCAGACTTGTGCTTTTAGAAGAACGATTTTACAAACTGCGGCTTTGTATCGCGATGTCATTGCGCTAGCGCAGGCAAGTAACATAAAATGTGGACTGCTTTTCATAGACTTCCATAAGGCATTTGATCAAATTAATCACAAATACCTGATAGAGATAATGCGGCGAATGGACTTCCTGCCAAAAACCATCGACATCATCAAGAACATGGCAATGGGTGTTACTGCACAAATCTCCGTTAACTGTCAACTGACAAAAAAAATTGAAATAAAAAGGGGTGTTACCCAAGGAAGCCCCTTATCCATGCTCCTGTTCGTTATATCGCTGGAACCTTTCTTGAGACAGCTACAGCACAGACTGACAGGCATTACCATTCAAGGAACAAAGACCGTGGTAGGTGCTTACGCGGACGATGTAGGCGTAATCATCAGAGACCAAACAGATGTGACACAACTAGAGATGATACTTGCAAAATACTGTTCCGCATCAGGTGCGAGGGTAAATGAAAATAAAAGTAAATTTCTAAATATAAAGCGGCTTGCTAACTTACGCACTGAGTGGGCGAACTATGTTAATGAACACAAAGCTCTTGGAATGGCATTGACAACGTCCCTTTTAAAAATTGGCGGGAGGTGGCAAGAAAAATCAAGGGAGCTTTGATTGAAAACTGTCAACGTAGCGTAGACCAGTTCCAGAGAATACTGTTTATCAACACGTATATTTTATCCAAGGCCTACTACATAGCACAGGTTCTCCCCATTCCATCAATGGTGGCGAAGACGATCATGTCCACCTTAGCAAAGTTCTTGTGGAAAGGGGAATTGTTTCGAGTGCCGGTGAAAACAGCAGTTTTGGATCCAAGCAATGGAGGAATGGGTCTAACCGACATCAAGTCTAAATCGATGGCATGGAGCATAATGTGTAATGATCCAGGGTGCATTACAGCAAAACTATACGATATTGTCAGGCAAGAAAGTGTAGAGCCGCCGATAAATATACAAAAAATAACTTTTAAGCTGAAACACATTAGGGAGTATTATCTTGAACTAAGTTATCTCAGCAAAAAGATTTTAAACTCCAAAAACGTTACAGCAGAGGCGATTTTAGCTGAAAGACGGAAACATGAAAGGAAAAATAACATAGAAACCAAATATGCTGGAATAGCATGGAATGTGGTCTGGAAAAACATAAGTAGGGATGTTCTTTCGTCTGACGTGAGAACAGCGTGGTACAAGGTAGTCAATAACATCATCAGCACTAATGAGCGTCTCTTTGCCATCGGTTTAAGTGACACAAACCTCTGCAGCAAATGCAACCTCGTTGATACTGTGCCTCATCGTTACACTTGTGGAGATCGGATTATCAACTGGAGGTGGACCAGGGAGAAAATAGCTCAAATAACAAGAACTTCAGCAAACAATGTACCGACTAACATTTTCTTCAGACCAGAGGAAAGTTACTACCCTCAGGCAAAAAATAACGCAGTGATTTGGTTAATGGGCAAATATACAAGTTATGTTTTTAACAATATTGGGAGCGATGAACATATTGAATACAAGATGTATATGGAAAATGAATTCGAGAAAATACTCAAATATCAGAATCACAATAAGAAATATGGTAACATGCTCCGAATTGTCTTCAACCGAATGGGTATAGGTTAGGAACTGGATTCCTAGTAGAGAGGGAATGGATTGGGGCATGTTCCCGACCCTAACCTCACCTGAAAGTCACACATGAAAAATAAATCAGTAGAACAGCAGATACAATAATATGGCGAGAAACATCTGGTGTCTGATATAAAGGAAGATCTTGAACTCCCTATAGATGCGTTTAGAAGGCTGGAACTGACAAAAACAACAAGGCAGTGAAATATTTTGCGATGTCGCTGTTCGAGACTTCTCTTCTGTCCATGTAATTTACCCTGGAAGGAACACACATCAAGGATTTACTGAATGATTAATTTGGGTCTGGGAAATGATGATGAGGAACCGGCTGCAGAAGCAGAAAATGTGCATGCTGAACTGCCACCAGTTGAAGGTGACAGTGAAGGTGCTAAATTGTGCTACTGCTAAAGACTCATCTTTTGAATGCTGTAATTTATGACTGAAATTATCTGTCACCTTATTTACGTCATTTCATTGTTGCCATTTTTGTTACTGTTTTTGGTGAATTAAAAAAAAAAAAAAAAAAAGTAGTTAGGAAAGCTGGCTCTCACCCAGCAGGCCCGGGTTCGATTCCTGGTACCGGAAATTATTTTAATATGTTTATTTTTCTTCTGATTGTTCTCATACAGCTGAAAATACTGTTGCAAACTTTAAATTACTGATGTATATTTTTTTTTATACATTTCTTTCTGAGAGCGACATTGGAACAGAGGAAGCGACCTCATTACACAGAAATGTGCCGACCTGAAATAAGAATAATTTTTGCAATATCTACTTATTTTTGCAGTTGAAATTTTCGATTCAACAAATTTCGTCCTGTTTGTTTAGAATGTTGTAAAGTAGATTAATATGAATAACAAACAATATTCTGGAGTGGGCAACCACACATCAGACACACTAATTAACGTAACAACATTCAGTACTCAATAACCATTCAGATTGTAAAAATTATAACAATTAAAAACTCAAGATGAGATGTTTCCTAAAGCCGCATAGCTGTATGAAGGTGCTTTATTCGCAACTACCGGTTTCACATCGGATCTTCAGGTTTACCTGTCAAGTATATAAGTCACTGTGTGAAATTTTTGAAACCGTAGTATTGGCATTCAACAAAAAACAATGCAAGTATTTACAGCGGTTATATTTCCATAACATAGATGGACAATTACGGCGTCCCAGCTTTTGGGAAGTTATTAAAAGTTAAGCCAAACAACGTCCGTGGGTTGTCGCAATAAAATTGAGCACACCCAAAAGATGCTTGTCAAAATGTACAAAGTGTAACTGCTGAATGAGCCAGGCCTAAAATCTGAAAAATGGCTTACCGGACAACTCATCGAAGGTTATATTGTAAGATCCAGTAGACACCAGCTGTATAAAACTAACGAAATAAAAGTGAAAATCCCGTGTAATGTCCAACCAACCGCCGTATTGCTAACAGGCCGATGTGGTATAAGCAGCCCGAGGTGGCTAGCGATATACTGGAGGGCTCAAGGCTACGGTGCCAAAAGAGGAAAACAAAGTAAACACACGAACAGCTGCAAGGAGGAAACCATAACTAGAAAAACAACCGAAGGCTGGGAACCACATCTGCTTTACATCAGTACCTCACTATTATCAAATTACCGAAGGTTGGAGTGTTATGCTTTGCTATTTTAACGTGAAAATCATCTTAGTAGCTACCGGCGACAATTTTCAGATAGTACAAATTCGATAGGATATTGTAGTGTGTCAGTTCAGTCCGATCATTCAACATTGAACCGTAGGCTCGCTTTAAGGCACTTATGCAGTTTAGCAGGTACGGAAAAAATTTTTCATTTTTTTTCAAAATTTGATCGATTATAGTCAAATTTGATACGCTGATTACGAATACGATATTTATTTTCGCCCCAGTCAATTATTTACATCAAAAAAATTGTTTTAAATTTTTTTTTAATTTTTTTATTTTTCAATATTTTGTCGATATAGTGAATTCTGATGCGCTGATTTCGAATATAACATCCATTTTCATTTTCCCTTGACCGTCGGCGATATCTTCTGCCCGATAAGCGCGGCGCTGCCGATGACGCAACATTGCGTAATACACTAACTAATCAGTATTTTCAAATCATAGGCGGCCGCTGCCGCGGCCGCATTCCAAAAAGAAAACTCCCAACCTAACCTCAAGTGGACTACGCTACAGATCACTTTATTTATGAAAATACAAAGTACAATCACCAACAAACTTTACATATTCACCCACAAAGCTCTCCAAGCCAGATACATTTGGAATGAAAAATTTTTTCCGTACCTGCTAAACTGCATAAGTGCCCGCTTTAATTCCTACATGATATGTATTTATTCCAAAACAATTAAAATATTTTTTTCAGTTTCCTTAAATACAGGGTGATTCAAAAAGAATACCACAACTTTAAAAATGTGTATTATATGAAAGAAACATAACCTTCTGTTATACATCATTACAAAGAGTATTTAAAAAGGTTTTTTTTTCACTCAAAAACAAGTTCAGAGATGTTCAATATGGCCCCCTCCAGACACTCGATCAATATCAACCCGATACTCCAACTCGTTCCACACTCTCTGTAGCATATCAGGTGTAACAGTTTGGATAGCTGCTGTTATTTCTCGTTTCAAATCATCAATGGTGGCTGGGAGAGGTGGCCGAAACACCATATCGTTAACATACCCCCATAAGAAAAAATCGCAGGGGGTAAGATCAGGGCTTCTTGGAGGCCAGTGATGAAGTGCTCTGTCACGGGCTGCCTGGCGGCCGATCCATCGCCTCGGGTAGTTGGCGTTCAGGTAGTTACGGACAGATAAGTGCCAATGTGGTGGCGCTCTATCCTGCTGAAATATGAATTGTTGTGCTTCTTGTTCGAGCTGAGGGAACAGCCAATTCTCTAACATCTGTAGTCCAATTACAGTAGCACCTTCGAAGAAAAAGGGACCAAAAACTTTATTGGCTGAAATGGCACAGAAAACGTTCACCTTAGGCGAGTCACGTTCATACTGAGTTGTTTCCCGCGGATTCTCAGAGCCCCATATACAGACACTGTGACGGTTGACTTTCCCGTTAGTGTGGAAAGTTCCTTCATCACTAAACACAATCTTTGAAACGAAAGATTCATCTGTTTCCATTTGAGCAAGGATAAAATCACAGAAATCGATTCTTTTAATCTTATCAGCTGCAGACAGTGCTTGAACCAATTTCAGACGATAAGGTTTCATAACTAACCTTTTTCGTAGGACTCTCCATACAGTTGATTGTGGAATTTGCAGCTCTCTGCTAGCTCTGCGAGTCGATTTTCCTGGGCTGCGAACAAATGCTTGCTGGATGCGTGCTACATTTTCATCACTCGTTCTCGGCCGTCCAGAACTTTTCCCTTTGCACAAACACCCATTCTCTGTAAACTGTTTATACCAACGTTTAATACACCACCTATCAGGAGGTTTAACACCATACTTCGTTCGAAATGCACGCTGAACAACTGTCGTCGATTCATTTCTGCCGTACTCAATAACACAAAAAGCTTTCTGTTGAGAGGTCGCCATCTTAGCATCAACTGACGCTGACGCCTAGTCAACAGCGCCTCAAGCGAACATATGTACAACTAAATGAAACTTTATAGCTCCCTTAATTCGCCAACAGATAGTGCTTAGCTCTGCCTTTTGTCGTTACAGAGTTTTAAATTCCTAAAGTTGTGGTATTCTTTTTGAATCACCCTGTATATTACGCAAATTCTTTTCAATATTGGAAATAGAGTGACCCGTTCCTTTTAGATAAGCTGGGATACCTTATTTGGGACCGACGAGATTTGGGTGTTCTTTAACCTGTATGTTACAATTGCGTCAAGTCTGACCTATATATTTCTGGGGGCAGTCATTGCAAGTAATCTCATGAACCCCAGAGCCCTTCTTTTTATTCTATTAGACTTTTTCATTATGCCTGTGTCTACATTCCTTGGAATAGAGAATGTTGGACGGATATTTTTTTCTGCCAACATATTCCGATACACAACAGAAATACTGTACTCTGTGATAACTTGGCCTGAGGCTATTTTGATCAGGTGGCCGAACCAAGAGTGTTCGTCGAATGGACAGACCGCGCGGACCTTCTCTTACTGAGGTGTTCTTTATTGATCTCCACAAAAACGCTATCGTAACCATTCGATGTCGCTATGTACTAAACAGTGCGGTATTCTCGTTGAATGCGTCCTTTTTTTTTTTAAGCAGTATGCTGTGTAAATGATGTAACAGTGCCCTTTAAGGTGCCTTTTGTACTTCATGGGATGATTCTTTTTTTTGTGGTTTTAGGGCGCACAACTACAGTGGTCATTAGCGCCCAGATTAAGTTATGAATGCACTGCGAGGCACAATGTTAAAAAAGCAACTAAAAAGGACAACACTATAAAAGGCACACTAACAGGCAAGGGATTAAAAGAAAACAGCATAATCAAATGTTCTTAGACAGGTTTGTCAAGTGGATAAAACGAAGAACACGAGCAGCTGCTCCTGGGTCTTTTTTTTTCTTTTTTTTTTGTGGTTTTAGGGCGCACAACTTCAATGGTCATTAGCGCCCTGACTACTCTAAGAATGCACCGCGAGGCACAAGTTGACAACAACAACTAAAAGGGAAAACACGATAAAAGACAGACAGGCATAGGATTAAAAAACAACATCATCAAATGTCCTTAGCGAGGTTTGTCAAATTGATAAAACGAAGAACACGAGCAGCTGCTCGTGGGTCATCCGCTAAAATGGCATCGAAAGTATTTGGCAGGTTAAGATCGAGGCGCAGTGTGTTAAGATCTGGACAGGACATTAAAATGTGTCTAACCGTCAGCAAGTGCCCACATGGGCAGAAAGGCGCCGGCGCAGCCGTCAGCAGATGGCGATGGCTATACCGGCAGTGTCCAATTCTTAACCGGGCTAAAACGACCTCCTCCCGCCGAGAAGGGCGTGAGGAGGACGTCCAAGCCACGGGAAGAGGTTTTAAGGCCCGAAGCTTGTTGTCAGTAAGTGCAGCCCAATCGGCATGCCACAGCGATAAGATGCGCCGACAAATGACCCTGCTAAAATCGGACGAAGGGACACAACAAGAAGCTGTCCGAGGCTGGAGGACCGCAGCCTTGGCCACGGCATCTGCAGCTTCGTTCCCAGGGATACCGACATGGCCAGGAACCCACATAAAGCTAACCGGAGAACCGACGTCCACCAGCTGCTGAAGAGAGCGTTGGATCCGGTGTACGAAAGGGTGAACCGGGTACGGATCACTGAGGCTCTGGATGGCGCTCAGGGAATCTGAGCAGATGACATAAGCAGAATGTCGGTGGTGGCAGATGTAAAGAACAGCCTGGTAGAGGGCAAAGAGCTCAGCTGTGAAGACCGAACAATGGCCATGGAGCCGGTATGTGAAACTTTGTGCCCTGACAATAAAGGAACACCCGACCCCGTCATTGGTCTTAGAGCCATCTGTATAAATGAAAGTCATGTTGATGAACTTCGAACGAAGTTCCAAAAAACGGGAGTGGTAGACCGAACCGGGGGTGACCTCTTTTGGGAGCGAGCTGAGGTCAAGGTGAACGCGGACCTGAGCCTGGAGCCAAGGTGGCGTGCGGCTCTCGCCCACTCGAAAGGTTGCAGGGAGTGAAAAATTAAGGTGTTGAAGGAGGCGACGAAAGCGAACTCCAGGGGGTAGCAGGGCAGAGACATACAACCCGTATTGACGGTCAAGAGAGTCGTCAAAAAAGGAACGATAAGACGGATGGTCGGGCATTGACAGTAGCCGACAGGCATACCGACAAAGCAGTATATCGCGCCGGTAGGTGAGTGGCAATTCGCCAGCGTCAGCATGAAGACTCTCTACGGGACTGGTATAAAATGCTCCGATCGCAAGTCGTAAACCCCGATGTTGTATGGAGTTGAGGCGGCGTAAGATGGATGGCCGTGCAGAGGAGTATACGAAGCTCCCATAATCCAGCTTGGAGCGGACGATCGACCGATATAGACGAAGTAGGACGGTTCGATCCGCTCCCCACGACATACCACTGAGAACACGGAGGACATTTAAAGAACGGGTACAAGGGGTGGCCAAATATGACACATGTGGAGACCAGCTAAGTTTCCTGTCAAAGGTAAGGCCTAAAAATTTGGTTGTCTCCACGATTGGGAGAGCAACGGGACCGAGTCGTAAGGACGGTGGGAGAAACTCTTTGTAGCGCCAGAAGTTAATACAGACCGTCTTCTCGGCAGAAAAACGGAAGCCATTGGCGACACTCCAGGAGGAAAGACGGTCAAGAGAACGCTGAAGACAGCGCTCCAGGACACGTGTACACTGCGCGCTGCAATAGATGGTAAAATCGTCCACGAAAAGGGAGCCTGATACATCAGCTGGGAGGCAATCCATTATTGGATTGATCGCGATGGCGAAGAGAGCGACGCTCAAAACTGAGCCCTGTGGCACCCCATTCTCCTGGCGAAAGGTGTCGGACAGGACAGAACCCACACGTACCCTGAACTGTCGATCCATTAAAAAGGAACGAATAAAAAGAGGGAGGCGACCGCGAAGGCCCCATGTATGCATGGTGCGGAGAATGCCCGCCCTCCAACAGGTGTCGTAAGCCTTCTCCAAATCAAAGAACACAGCCGCGGTCGGGCGCTTCCGCAAGAAGTTATTCATAATGAAGGTCGACAAGGTAACCAGATGGTCAACAGCAGAGCGGCGCCTACGAAATCCACATTGTACATTGGTAAGTAGGCGTCGAGACTCGAGCAGCCAAACCAATCGAGAGTTAACCATTCGCTCCATCACTTTACAGACACAGCTGGTAAGCGAGATAGGTCGATAACTGGAAGGCAAGTGCTTGTCCTTCCCCGGCTTAGGAATCGGGACAACAATAGACTCGCGCCAGCATGCGGGAACATGTCCCTCAATCCAGATGCGATTGTATGTACGAAGAAGAAAACCTTTACCCGCAGGAGAAAGGTTCTTCAGCATCTGAATATGAATAGAATCAGGCCCTGGAGCGGAGGACCGTGATCGGCCAAGTGCGTTTTCGAGTTCCCGCATGGTGAATTGGGCATTATAACTTTCACAATTCGAGGAGCAGAAGTTAGGTGGCCTAGCCTCCTCTGCCTGTTTGCGGGGGAGGAAGGCAGGGTGGTAATGAGCGGAGCTCGAAACCTCTGCGAAAAAGCGGCCGAAGGCATTGGAGACAGCCTCAGGGGCCACAAGGACGTCATTCGCGACCTTCAAGCCAGAAACTGGTGAGTGGACCTTAGTGCCAGATAGCCGGCGCAGGCTACCCCAGACAACAGAAGAAGGAGTAAAACTGTTGAAGGTGCTTGTGAAAGCAGCCCAGCTGGCTTTCTTGCTGTCTTTGATAATACGACGACACTGAGCACGTAATCGTTTATAATTGATACAATTCGCCACTGTAGGGTGGCGTTTAAATGTGCGTAAAGCACGTCGACGAGCACGTAAAGCGTCTCTACATGCTGCGGTCCACCAGGGGACCGGTACGCGACGTGGAGAAGGAGGGTGAGGGATGGAATATTCAGCAGCAGCGAGAATGACTTCCGTGAGGTGAGCGACCTGACGATCGCAGCTTGTGAAGGTTTGATCCTGAAAGGTCGCCCTGGAAGAGAAGAGCCCCCAGTCTGCCTTGGAGATAGTCCAACTAGAGGAGCACGGAGAGGGGGTATGCTGCAGGAGAAGGATAACACACGGGAAGTGGTCGCTCGAATATGTATCCGAAAGGGCATACCATTCAAACCGGCGTGCAAGTTGGGGAGTACATATAGAGAGGTCTAAATGGGAATAGGTGTGAGATGTGTCCGAAAGAAAAGTAGGGGCGCCAGTATTGAGGCAGACAAGATTGAGCTGGTTGAAAAGGTCTGCTAACAAGGAGCCCCTCGGGCAGGATGCTGGAGAGCCCCAAAGGGGATGGTGGGCATTGAAGTCTCCAGTTAACAAAAATGGTGCAGGTAACTGAGCAATAAGTTGCGTCATGTCTGCCCTGATAACGGCAGATGACGATGGAGTGTAAACGGTACAAAAAGAAAACGTAAAAGTGGGGAGAGTAATGCGGATGGCAACTGCCTGCAGGCCGGTGTGCAACGTGATGGGATCGTAGTAAATATCATCCCGGACCAGCAACATAACCCCTCCATGAGCTGGGATACCTACCACAGGGGGTAGGTCAAAACGCACAGAGGTGTAGTGTGCCAAGGCAATTTGATCGCATGGGCGTAGCTTCGTTTCCTGGAGGGCTACGACGAGCGGACGGTGCAAGCGGGGCAGCAACTTCAAGTCCTCTCGGTTGGAGCGAATGCTGCGAATATTCCAGTGAATAAGTGCCATCGTAAGAAAAGGAAGATGAGAGAAGGGGTCACCTCGAAGGCCGCTTAGGGCCTGGCTTCGAGCGAGCACTGCCGCCGCTATCAGTAGGCGGACAGTCATCGTCCATTGGGTCTATAGGGTCATCGGCCATCTCGGGAGGATGGCCGGGAGGGGGAGCTTCCTCCGCCGGTGAACGGCCAGATGTACGGCCACCAGCGGTGCGGCCAGGCGAAACGGATGACGGCCTGGGGCGGCAACCGCTGGGTGGCGCAGGAGAAGAAATGCGCCGTGGCGGAGAAGGAGAACTGTGCTTCCTATGCGCCTTTTTGGAAGGACATTTGGTGGAAGTACCGGTCGAAGGCTGGGAGGTCGAGGTACGGAGGAAGTCTGATGGTTCCTTCTTGAAGGCCCGTGCATCTGACTTCGGGGTCTTCGTCTTAGCAGAAGCTGAGGAAGGGGCTGGTGTCTGTGAGGTGATGGGAGGAAGAGGAGACGTCGACCGCGCGATCTTAGCACTGGCCGAACGGACGACCGTGGTGCTGAAGGTCAGATCGCATGTCTGGGTTGCTACCTCCCGGGTAGTCCGAGGAGAGGCGAGGACAGTACTATATTTCCCCGCTGGGAGCAGCGTGGGCTTCCTACTAGCCAATAGCTTGCGAGCAGCCGAGGTGGACACTTTCTCTTTGACCCGAATTTCTTGGATACAGCGTTCTTCCTTATAGACAGGACAGTCGCGGGAGGATGCGGCATGGTCACCCTGACAGTTCACACAACGAGGAGACGGAGGTGGACAGTCACCCTCATGGGCATCCCTGCCACAAGTGACACATTTAGCCGCATTGGAACAAAACTGTCGAGTGTGATTGAAACGCTGACACTGGTAGCAGCGCGTAGGTGTCGGGACATAGGGGCGAACAGAAATAACCTCGTAGCCCGCCTTGATGCGCGATGGCAGCTTAACACTATCGAAGGTCAAGAAAAGTGTCCGGGTCGGTACAAGGTCATTGTTGACCTTTTTCATGACCCTATGGACAGCCGTCACGCCCTGCTCAGCGAGGAAAGATTGAAGCTCCTCGTCAGTCAATCCGTCGAGGGAGCTAGTATAGACTACACCACGAGACGAATTCAAAGTTCGGTGGGCCTCCACCCGGACAGGGAACGTGTACAGGAGGGTGGCCCGAAGCAGTTTTTGTGCCTGAAAGGCACTCTCAGTTTCTAGTAATAAGATGCCGTTACGCAACCTGGTACAAGATTTGACAGATCCGGCTATGGCATCTACGCCCTTCTGAATAACGAAAGGGTTGACAGAGGAAAAATCCTTTCCGTCCTCAGATCGAGAAACGACGAGGAACTGTGGGGCAGGCGGTAGTACTTGTGTCACTGTTGGCTGGTCACGTTTCCGTTTTTGGGTCGAAGTCGAGAGAGATGGAGTAGAATCCATTGCGGAGGAATCCCCCATGATTGCCAGCGTCTCCGATGGCGCGCTCCTTCCTCGTGGGGACCCTCTCAGAGGGCACTCCCGCCTTAGGTGAATGTTTACACCTCAGGTCACACCTCCCGAGAAACAGACGGAGGGACCAATCGGCATGGTCAGAAGGTATCAGCTCAGGCAATCACCCCTCCCCGGGCCTGGCCTTTACCAGGGGGTACGCGCGTGCCTTACATGTCTACCCAGGGTGCGGACTTACGCGTTACCCCGTCACCGGCTACGCGTGCGAACGCGTGGGTCGGCCTTCAGGCACGCACAGGGAGGAAGGAAGAAGAGGAAAAAGAAGAGAGAGAGAGGGAGAAAGAGGACAGACTGTCTCAAACGCCGAGGCGGAGACCAGAGAAGGCAAGGAGAAGAAGGCAATGAGAAAGCAAGGAGAAGAAGGCAATGAGAAGGCAAGGAGAAAAAGGCAATGAGAAGGCAAGGAGAAAAAGGCAATGAGAAGGCAAGGAGAAAAAGGCAATGAGAAGGCAAGGAGAAAAAGGCAATGAGAAGGCAAGGAGAAAAAGGCAATGAGAAGGCAAGGAGAAAAAGGCAATGAGAAGGCAAGGAGAAAAAGGCAATGAGAAGGCAAGGAGAAAAAGGCAATGAGAAGGCAAGGAGAAAAAGGCAATGAGAAGGCAATGAGAAGGCAAGGAGAAGTCAAGGGAAAGAGTAAGGAAGACAGTGAGGTGGAGAAGAGCAAAGAAAGGAACCAACAAAAGGAAGGAAGAAACGAGAAGTGAAAAACCAGAAAGACCACAAGTATAGGTCGTGAAACCGTCCGTCTCCGGACGCAGGCGCTAACTACCCCCGTGAGGGGGATGGACTCCTTCTAGTCGCCTCTTACGACAGGCAGGAATACCTCGGGCCTATTCTAATCCCCGGACCCGCAGGGGGGTGCTCCTGGGTCATCCGCTAAAATTTCATCTAGAGTACATGACAGGCCAAGAGCAATGCGCAGTGTATTAAAATTCGGACAGGACGTTAAAATGTGACGTACCGTCAGCAATTGCACACATCGGCAGAACGGCGCCGGCGCAGCCGTCAGCAGATGGCGGCTGCTGAACCGGCAGTGTACAATCCGTAACCGGGCCAAAACGACCTCCTCCCGCCGAGAAGGGCGTGAAGAGGTTGTCCAAGCCGTGGGGATAGGTTTCAAGGCCCGAAGCTTGTTTTCAGTAAGTGTAGACCAATCGACAAGCCACAGCGATAAAATGCGCAGATAAATGATTCATGGGATGCGTAGAGGACTAACGTATAGTTGCACTGGTAATAGTAAGTTACCGAAAAACACCAGGAAAGAAAGCAGCGCCTTCTGTAATCACACGTACATCCAGATACAGTATAACAAGGAGTTAACCACTGTTCGACTGCAAAGAGTTCATAAGATGTACAAAAACTATGTTCGATTTACAATAGAATTTCATCCTGCAGAGAGTAAAGAGTGTACAAACTCGTTACACTCATTGTTTAAACCTCTGTATAGCATAAATACATATTCTACATGTCGCAAATGACATAATAATCCTATCATTGTGTTCTGGGTATTGGTCAACACATTGCTGCTCGAAGTGTGTAATGTAGACACTAAGACAATAACACAGAGGGAAACCGATGGCAAATCGACTCTCAGTTTGCAAATATCTCTTTAAAAAAGTGGTGTACTCCCCGCCAGTTTTAATCACTTCGGATCTCACACTACTGCAAATACCAGAGAAACAAATGAAATAGATAGAGGAGAAGGTCCAAATATAGGCTAGCTAAGGTTTTTACACAGTAACATTTCTCTGTAAATGATCAAATTACTGAAGAAAACCAGCGATGTTACAACATGTGCCCTTCTTGAGTTATGGATTAAACCAAAAAAAACATGATTCTTATTTTAAGTAATACATTTAAAAAGCCAAAAAAACGCCAATTTTTTTTCTTGGTACCAAATATAGCCTACCTTTAACATGCAGGAAAAATATTTAAGAAGAAGTCTGAAGGGCAAGTTTATTTGCAATAATCGCAAACGTACTGGCAGAAGCCGACCTCGGGGAAGATCAGTTTTGATTCCGTAGAAATATTGGAAGACGTGAGGCAATACTGACCCTACGACTTATCTTAGAAGCTAGATTAAGAAAAGGCAAACCTACGTTTCTAGCATTTGTAGACTTAGAGAAGGCTTTTGACAATGTTGACTGGATTACTCTCTTTCAAATTCTGAAGGTGGCAGGGGTAAAATACAGCGGGCGAAAGGCTATTTACAATTTGTACAGAAAGCACATGGCAGTTACACAGTCGAGGGGTATGAAAGGGAAGCAGTGGTTGGGAAGGGAGTCAGGCAGGGTTATAGCCTATCCCCGATGTTATTCAATCTCTATATTGAGCAAGCAGTAAAGGAAACGAAAGAAAAATTCGGACTAGGTATTAAAATCCACGGAGAAGAAATAAAAACTTTAAGGTTCGCCGATGACATAGTAATTCTGTCAGAGACAGCAATGGATTTGGAAGAGCAGTTGAACGCAATGGACAGTGTCTTGAAAGGAGGATATAAAATGAACAGCAACAAAAGCAAAACGAGGATAATGGAATGTAGTCGAATTAACTCGGGTGATGCTAAGGGAATTAGATTAGGAAATGAGACACTTAAAGTAGTAAAGGAGTTTTGCTATTTGGGGAGCAAAATAACTGATGTTGGTCGAAGTAGAGAGGATATAAAATGTAGACTGGCAATGCCAAGGAAAGCGTTTCTGAAGAAGAGAAATTTGTTAACATCGAGTATAGATTTAAATGTCAGAAAGTCGTTTCTGAAAGTATTTGTATGGAGTGTAGCCATGTATGGAAGTGAAACATGGACGATAAATAGTTTAGACAAGAAGAGAATGAAGCTTTCGAAATGTGGTGCTACAGAAGAATGCTGAAGATTATATGGGTAGATGACATAACTAATGAGGAGGTATTGAATAGAATGGGGGAGAAGAGGAGTTTGTGGCACAACTTGAGTAGAAGAAGGGATCGGTTGATAGGACATGTTCTGAGGCATCAAGGGATCACCAATTTATTATTGGAGGGCAGCGTGGAGGGTAAAAATCGTAGAGGGAGACCAAGAGATGAATACACTAAGCGGATTCAGAAGGATGTAGGCTACATTACGTACTGGGAGATGAAGCAGCTTGCACAGGATAGAGTAGCATGGAGAGCCGCATCAAACCAGTCTGAGGACTGAAGACCACAACAACAACAATCACTAACGTAAACCCCAGTGACCATCCCTATACATTCAGTATGGCTCACATACGGCGCTGGATACACTGAATCCAAATTTCTCCGTTGGCGTCGGCTAAAAATCGGCTGTCGCAGAATATGCACGATACATCTGTCCCAGAAGAAATTTGGAAATTTGTGGTAAGGGCTATGGGACCAAACTGCTGAAGTCATCGGTTCCTAGGCTTACACACTACTTAATCGAACTTAGACTAACTAACGCTAAGGACAACACACGCACCGATGCCCGAGGGAGGACTCGAACCTCCGACGGGGGGAGCCGCGCGAACCGTGGCAAGGCGCCCTAGACCGCAGGCTACCCCGCGTGGCCAGACCCAGAAGACGTGCGGTCTTCAGAAGCTCGAAATCACTTTCCTCGTTGCCTAGGATAGGGTCATCATCATTAGATAGTTCGTCAGACGAAGATAGGTCTACTTTCTTTTTCTTCCGTAGATTTTTTTGTGCTTCTTGCCTTCTTTATTTGATTTTTTAATCTGCTTCAATTTTTGATTAGGAAAAGTTGGATGTCTCTTCCTCTTCAGTGACCTGTCCTAGGAACGTGTGAGCGCTTCCTTGTAGGGTGATCCTGTAATCAAGGAAGCTTTTGCCGATTTGCGATGTCTGTCGCTTGTTTTCTTTGCAGTTTTAGGGGGTGGGGAAATATCGAAAGGTCTAACAGGAGCCGAAGTTTCTGGGTGAGCATGAGATGAGAAAGGAATGAGCAGGGGAAATTCAGAACACTTTCCTGTCTGAGAAGAGGATAACCTGGATTTGTTGGTAGGTTTATCAGTCGAGGTTCTGTGTTATGCGTATGAGACGATCTTGGCTGAGGGTCGATCGTTAGTCGAGATGAACGGAGATTGAGAAAAAGATCTCCCGAACACCTACCAGCTGCGTTAGTGGTGAAGCATGCGTTAATACCATTGCTCTCCGCTAAAACTCTCTGCTCAGCCCTGGCAGCAGCAGTTGAAGTAAGATCTGTTTTCATACTTAGTCGTAGAGTAGACCGAGGGACTAATTCAGTGCGCATGTAAAAACATCGATATAAAAGTCAGACTCTGAAGACATTTGAATATTACAAAAAACATGCGCGCAACCCATCGTACACTGACGGACGATATCACTCTTCTTATTTTCTGTATAATACGGACGCACCATTACATAGGCGTCATTACAAGATTTGTAATATGTTTAAATCTATTGAAAAATACTGTTATTTTGTTGCATGTGAAACTAGTATGTGTGAGATACACAGAATGGTTAATGAATGGAATTTCTACGTGATTTATAAAATTTTATGGACATAAAGATTAGATGGGTAGATCACATAACTAATGAGGAGGTATTGAATAGAACTGGGAGAAGAGGAGCTTGTGGCACAACTTGACTAGAAGAAGGGATCGGTTGGTAGGACATGTTCTGAGACATCGAGAGATCATCAATTTAGTATTGGAGGGCAGCGTGGAGGGTAAAAATCGTGGAGGTAGACCAACAGATGAATACACTAAGCAGATTCAGAAGGATGTAGGCTGCAGTAAGTACTGGGAGATGAAGAAGCTTGCACAGGATAGAGTAGCATGGAGAGCTGCATCAAACCAGCCTCAGGACTGAAGACCACAACAACAACAATGGACATAAACACCTCAGGCTCTGTCATTGTTATTGACGTAAGTGTTAAAGAGTTATATGTGTTTTATATCCAAGCTAGTAATTGTAGTGTCAGTTACTCTACATTTGTTTTTGCTTTGGTATAGGACAACCTTAATCATTTAATTTCCATGTGCCAAGTTTTATTTACAGAGCCAACTGTGGTCGACGTGTCATTGTGGGGACAGAACTCTCGAGGCCGACGTTAACATACTACTTGTATTCCCCCCTTGTAATATTCTTCAAACTCAGTTTTGAACTGGCCCTTAGGCACATTTTCAGTGCGAGTGACGTCCGGGAATTTCTAAGCAAACATCACTTGTCAAATCGCACATCGCTCGCACAGAGCTTCGCTGTTCCACAATGGTCCGCGGCACTTTCTAAACGGGAAAGGGAGTTACGCAAGTATATGTTGCTTCCCCTCCACAATCTGATGCTTAATAATTTTTGTGTGTGCAAGAGCGCACGTCGTGAGCCAACCACATCTGACTTTTAAACAATCTGCATTACAACACCAAATTGCAATCAATCACCGGCCGGTGTGGCCTTGCGGTTCTAGGCGCTTCAGTCTGGAACCGCGTGACCGCTACGGTCGCAGGTTCGAAACCTGCCTCGGGCATGGATGTGTGTGATGTCCTTAGGTTAGTTAGGTTTAAGTAGTTCTAGGGGACTGATGACCACAGATGTTAAAGTCCCATACTGCTCAGAGCAATTTGAACCATTTTTGATTTGTAATCAATCGTCATATTTTAATAACAAATATCTAATAATATTTTCTTGATTCAGAGACCTTCTCCTTTCCTGGTGTCAGTGGCCTCGAGAACCAGCTGAAATTGCTAGAGTTATACAAAGCTCCAGAGGTCCAAGGAATACCTACCAGAACTTGCAGCTGAGATAGATAGCTCCTCATTTAGCCGTAATGTACAGCAGATCCCTTAACAGCACTGTGTCCAATAGTTTCAAGAACGAACAGGTCACACCCACCTACAAGATATATAGCAGAAGTCGTTCACAAAGCTACTGGCGAAAATGTTTGACATCCGTTTGTTGCAGTCTCTTAGAACATGCTCTGAGCTCAAACGTAATGAAGTACCTGGAACAAAATTACCTCCTCCTTTTGCAACCAGCAATGATTTCGAGAACATGGATCAAGTGAAGTCAAACCTCTCTTTTCTCACATAAGACAACGCGAAGTGAGTAGAATCCTTTGTATTTACGATAACCCCGATTCCGTACTGGATTTTCTGACATCCAAGAGCTCATTTAAAATCCAGCTTTCCCGCCAAACCCTGCTTCATTTCGTAAATTCATTCAGATTGGTTATCTCAGTAACGTTTCTTTGCAATTTCGTTAAAGATGCGCAAAATTTTTATTATTTTACTGTAATTGTCTGTATATGTTCTCTTGTTGTCATTCTTGTCATTCAAATCCTAGATTGTGGAAATACAGCGTTGGTTACGGACAGCAGCGTTGTCTTCAATTTTTTCCATTCAGTGGAATCCATGTTGCCTCTTTCATGCCACACACATCTATGCCCGAGGCAGGATTTTCGAACCTGCAACCGTAGCAGCAGCGCGGTTCCGGACTGAAGCGTCTAGAACCGCTCGGTCACAACGGCTGGCTGTGCTGTTAAATTTTCATTGCCGCCAGTGACAGTTGACTGTTATAGTAACTCAAAGATAGACACTCCGTGTGAGCAGTACAGTAGTGAATCTAAAAATATTACCTGTGGTTCTACTGCAAAATCTTTGGTTGCAAACATGACGGAGGACACGCGCGAGTGGATAATTCCGCAGGTGGACTTTCCGAAACAAACGCGGATACATACCAGCTCCGCTAGCGTGAAATTTCTAATGGCCCGGAGCCCTGGCAAGGCGTGTTAAATATTGAGGACGAGGAGCGTGAACTAAGACCCGGACAAACATCGCAGACGAGTCAATTGGCTAAACTTGACATGTGTATCGAAGTGTGGCAGAGAGATAAACGCGAACGGGAAGAAGAAAGACAGAGAGCAAAACGCGAACGTGATGAGAAGGCAACGCGGAGAGAAGGAGCGGGATGAGAAACAAGACTTGTTATTCTCCAATTTAAAATCGGACATGGAAACTAGGCTACATTTGATTCTGTGGCACGTAACTTGAAGACAGATTTAAGAACCGACTTGAAGGCAGACTTAAATGCATAAATAAGTTCGGTAAAGGCAGATGTACAAACTAAACTTGACTCAATGAATAATAATTTGAAGTCGGAATTAATAAAAGCAGATATTGATAACTCGGATCACAAATGGTTACAGTAACGGCAGAAATCGACTCGGTAAAAGGTAATATGAAAACCAAATTTGGTACAGTAGAAAGCCAGATAGATTCGGTAAAGGACGAACTAAAAGAAGGTCTCAAATATGAAGTAGACGCGGTTAAAACCGACTTACGAGCGCAGAGTTCCACGGTAGCAGACCAAATTGTTAAGTTGGAAGATGGCATGAAATCAATGGCCGACCAACTTCAGCTTGAAGTAACCGCTTGCCAGTCTGAGGCGGAGAAGACGCTGAAAAAGTACGAAGAAGTGTTTGGAAACGTCAACAAACATTAAGACAATATCGAGAAAATAGGCAATAAAGTGACAGAACTGTCAGATGACATGTCTAAGTTGAATACTGAAAGTAAAATAAAGCATAGGTTAGACACGTACACCACAGAACTGAATAAGAGATACGAAGATTGGGTGGAGACCAAAGAGAGAAATTTCCGACAAGGTAACGAACGACCTCAAAGACGCCGTAAAATCAGCCACATTAGATAGCTGCTGCCTGAACTACTAGAGACAAGGTCTGTAGCGAGTTAGGGCAGATTCGACGTGTCTTCATGAGAGATTTACCAGAGAGGAAACGCAAACTTGACGATCAAATTGAGACAATCCAACACCGCTTAGATTATCTCCAAAACAATGACGCGCAGGGCGAATACCAAAGTGTATAACCAACAATAAATAACTCGCCGGAATATTTTGATCGCCAGCAACAAGCGTCCGCACGATCAATACCGAAGCAGGAGTACCAACCTTTACAACCGGAACAAATCGCCCGCGAATGTAATGAAAGAAGAGAGCGTATTGCAACATAAGTCTTTCAAACATTCATACCAGAGAAAAGAAACATTCACCCTGACGTATTTTTAAAAGGATTTTCTGGCGTATTCCCAGAAATTTGGTCAGACTGCCAATGCATACAGTTTGTTATCGGATTCATTCAAGAAGAAAATGCGTTATGGGGAACAGAGACGCTCGATAGATGTCATACCTATGCCGAAATCGAACACCAATTTTTGCATAAGTTTTGGAGCACAGGGATACAGCAGAGACTTCAGAAAGAAGTGTATAACGCCGAACCTTTTCACACCAAATCTGGAGTCTAAGATTCGCTATTGGGATACACCAATCACCACTAAAGATGTGATAATGATTCCCAAGTCGAAATTGCCCATATCGATAAGGGAAAAATTGGTAAACCTTCCAGATGACGACCAGGAGATATTATCCGTGTTGGACAGTTTAGACCTCATCCATGAAGACGCGCGTGTTCAGAACAACAACAATTACGGATGTCAAACGCCGAGCGCTGCGGCCGCCGACATCCACGGCAGCGCGAGCGGGAACAGTCAGGGTAGCCAACAGGGAAACGCGAACTGGCAGCCAAGCGACGGAAAGAATAGTGGCAACTATAAGAATAGAAACCAGCAGAATAGACGAAACGATAATTACAGACACAGCCCAATTTATAATGACAATCAGAAAAACTATGGCAATGGCTACAAACGAAATAGATATGGCAATGGTTACCAACGTAACAAATGTACCAGGCGCGCGGTTCCGGACTGAAGCGCCTAGAACCGCTTCGCCACAGCGGCCGGCACCAACGTAACAGCTACGGTGGGAAACAATACAGCAAACAAAACAATGGGGGCTACCAAAATGGGTCGCGAAATCATAACAATTTTCAGTAGCAGAACCAAGTTATGCAATACCAACAAAATGCGCCACCACAGCAAGCAACGAATCAGCAGCAGTTTAAACAAAATTAGAAGCCGCATGGAACATACAATCCGCCCATATTCTACACCCAAATCAGTCCGCCGCCGAACTTTTAGTGTTACCAACCGACCGGAATTCGTACCAACGGGAACATGGTATCCAATCCCTACCGTGACGATAACTGAAGACAATAGAACGAGCGCTACATCAAACGGTAGTAGCTCAGCCCAAATGAAAGCAAAAAACCAGAAGCAGCTACCGTGGGTTGGCTGCGGAATGCGCAGGGGGCGACTTAATGTCAGAGTCAATAAATCCCATACACTATGATCAGAACTCAGATATACGTGAAGAATTAATCGGATAAAAGTTGACTAAACCAACAGACGACTTATGGGAAGGCCGAGCACAAGATTCTGCGCAGATATATATCGCTGATTTACCCATCGTTATGATTACTGATACAGGTGCGAACGTGCATGCAATGTCGTAGTGTGTTTTCTGAAAAGTATCTGCATTAATCAAAGTACCCACTTTACCAGTTCAAGGCCGTACAGTCACCGGTGTTGTACAGGAAGGGTAAAGTACGCAATAATCACCTGTTGCATTTCAGCCAACACATTGCCGATTGTGACGAAGATGAGAAAATACCGGCTCAAGAAGAAAATCCAGAAAACCATGGAATCACGTGAACTAACAGACGCCCAATAGCAAGACTTATTCCAACTTTTAATGAGATATTCACGCATATTTTCTACCAAGCCGGGTATAATAAGAGGCTTTGAGTTCGACATGGTCATTCCTGATGACACATACTGCAAGACCACCTATGAAGTTCTGCAATCCCAGAAGGCAGCCGTCAGAGAAGAAGTAAGAAAAATGATCAAGTGGAACATTATTGAAAACTCTGATTAATCCTATTGCAGCATCAGGTTGGTACTGCACGCTAGCAACATTAATAAAATAATATCACCGGTTTGCACGAGGCCTGAACAGCTCGAAGAGCAACTACAGAAATTTAGAGGTGTAAGGTATGTGTCTAGCATTGATCTAAGTAGTAGCTACTGGCAGGTTCGCCTGTCACAGAATCGAAGAAGTACACTGCATTTATTTTCGCCGGCTGTTCGTCAGTTCTGGAATCTTTACTGCGGCTTTCGATCACGTTCTGGGACCAGAAATTTTAGACTCAGTGACGGTGTACGTCGATGACCTGCTAATTGCCACCGCTTTATGGGAAAAACACATCCAGCTGATACAGAAGGTATTTAGAAGGTTCACTGACTACGGAGTTACTGATAATCCCACGAAATCAAAATTCGGGAAACGAGAGATCGAATTTTTAGGCCACATTATATCTTCAGAAGGAATTCGACTGGATCCCAAGAAACTTTCAGCTATAAAAAACTTTCCTACACCCACCACAAAAAGCCAACTTAAAGGATTCGTCGGAATGGTGTCATTCTTTCGACGTTTTCTATCTGGACAATGTCTTTTCCATCCGTCATTACACAACCTGTTGAGAAAGAACGTTCCGTGGAATTGGACGGACGTGTGTCAACGAGCTTTCAAAGAGATGAAAGAAGCATTACTCTCTAGTGATATCTTGAGCCATCCAAATTTAGATGAAGACTTCTGTATATCTTGCGATGCTTCCTTTCAGGGTCTAGGTCAGGAACTTGTCTCTTCCGGGAAGAACAAGTAAACGGAGGGAAGAAAATCAAAATTATTAGTTTTGTGAGTCATGTATTGACGGAGTGTGAGCGAAACTAGTCAGTAATGGAATTGGAAGATCTAGCCGGCCTATGAGCATTTCGGAGATTCAATTATTATATTTATGGGCGAAAAATAAAAGTCTATTCCGACAACCAAGTCCTCAGCTTCCGTCTTTCTTGTAAATTACTACACCCAGGGTTAACAAGGTGGTGCCTTTTCCTACAGGAATACCAATTTGAAATTGTCTAAATTAAAGGAAAGGACAACGTCATAGCCGACGCCCTATCACGCATGCCGGAGGGAATGCCCGAAAATTGTGAAATCGAGGAACAATTGCAACAGACAGATATTGTTAATGAAAGACCCGATTCACCGAAACTATTACCTACAGCTACGCAGGCAAATTAAGACCTTGCAAGACGCCGATAGAAAATGGAATAAAGTAAAGGGAATACTTACGCTAAATCCTCAACACGGGTTAGAGAAATTTTATAAATTGCATGAAGGAGTATTATTTCATCGGACGACAGAAACAGGAAGATGTTGCGTGTGCATGCCCCATGCCCATGTGGAACATTTGTTGTGGTATACCCACCTGTCTTGGGGACACTTCAGTCCCGAAAAATGCGAGAAGAAAAAATCGATGTATTCCTACGTTCCTAATTTGCATGGAATGATACACAGACTCCTACGAAGTTGTCTAGTATGCCAGAAAGCCAAGCCATTTAATCAGTCAAATGCTTTGCCATTTAACCCCATATTGACACAGAAACCAGGTCAGATAGTAAGTATAGACCTCGCTGGACCACTTCCGACAGGAAGAGGCGTGAAATACCTTGTGGCACTTCTAGATGTGTTTACAAAACATATACGTCTGTGCCCAACGAAGTCGTCAAACGCGCCGCCAATTATAAGAGAAAAAGATCTGGATTACTTCCCACGTTTCGGCAAACCGGAGGCCATACTTTCGGGCAACGCCTCGAACTTAATCGGGAAACAATGGAGAGGTTTTCTCGCAAGGAACAACTTCAAGCAAATTTTGATTTCGAAATTCATACCACAGTCAAACATGACGGAACGCATATTTAAGGAATTCAACCGATCCATCCGCACATGTGTTCCGACACACCAAACAAAAATGGGTTGAATTTGTAACCTCGTTCGAGCAAATAGTCAATAACCTACCCCACGCCCGCATCTCGTGGTCGTGCGGTAGCGTTCTCGCTTCCCACGCCCGGGTTCCCGGGTTCGATTCCCGGCGGGGTCAGGGATTTTCTCTGCCTCGTGATGGCTGGGTGTTGTGTGCTGTCCTTAGGTTAGTTAGGTTTAAGTAGTTCTAAGTCCTAGGGGACTGATGACCATAGCTGTTGAGTCCCATAGTGCTCAGAGCCATTTGAGCCATTTATTTTAACCTACCCCACATGTCACCCGTTTACACGCCAGCAAAACTAATGTCGAATCAAAGGAAACGCAACGAGTGAATCGATCCGATACCTAAAATTCAGAGTGATGAAGAAAAACTCGATGAAAAACACAGACGGGCCATGATTCCACTTACTATTCAAGCGAATATCAGAAAGAGAGCACACGATAAGAAGATCGGCAAAGTGGTAGACTACAAACTTAATGAACAAGTATTAGTGAGGACGCATTACAAACCTTCATTACTGTACCGTCTACCACACATGGTTGCTATCTGATAGCCGATCCCGTGTCCGGGAAAATACGGGGTGTATACCACCATCGGGCCATTAAGAATCATGCTTTGGGCCGAGGAAATAATAATGACCGTTGAAGAAGATTTTGCCGATCACATCCACAAAAAAATCGCTGAAAGACAAGAAGAAGAATGAATCCACGAGTCAAGACACTGCCGCACAGAGAAGAGGAAAGAAGGAAATAAAATTACTAAAGAAAGTCGCCGACCAGATTTGCAGGAGGTATTATCGGATTAGTTTTAAGTTAATTATTAAGAAGATGATGTCCTACGCGACTGATGGATGCCGATATAGAAAATCAAATGTGTGTGAAATCTTATGGGACTTAACTGCTAAGGTCATCAGTCCCTAAGCTTACATACTGCTTAACCTAAATTATCCTAAGGACAAACAAACACACCCATGCCCGAGGGAGGACTCGAATCTCTGCCGAGACCAGCCGCACAGTCCATGACTGCAGCGCCTAACACCGCTCGGCTAATGCCGCGCGGCGCTGATAGAGATTTTATTTGAATACAAAGAAAGGACGTAGCCGGTGAGCACACTTCCGACATTCTACATGATGAATTTTGTTAGATTTAAGACGAAGATAATTTTATCCGAGGAACAGACGGCGCGACACGATGGAGAGAGAACAATTATTCGTAACTTCCGCATGTAACTACAGATACAGACGCGTATGATGTAATTCCAACAGCGAGTGAGATAATGAACCACGTGCACTGAGCAGTAAGAAGAAAAACAAGGCAACGTGCGACGTGACCCTGTGGCAAACATGCACAGAATTTATCAGTAATTTGTCCCTTGACACGCCCCGCTTAAATATTTACGTATCGCCGCGCGAAGCGAATACTACACAGCGCAGGAAGACGGGATAATGCGACCACGCCTATTCAAATGAGGAAGATACAACAATTAAAGATGTGATCAAGCTACCAGAATACTGAAGCGTTACAAGAACGAAGACCAAAATCTTTTGCTATTTATCAAGAAGTGTGCAACCAATACAAAGGAGTGATAACGAGTCTACGAATTTCATTCGGCATTGTTCTGCCTTATTAGAAGCCAAATGTAAATACCATCAACCACGAGGAGGCCTAATCTGATAGAGACATTTTAAATAAAATGTAAATAGATAGAGAATAGTATTAGAGGTAAATTTAGAAGTAATTTGATTTCATTGATACTTTTCATGTGGCAGAAGTGTCACCGAAATTTTTTTGTCTTGAGGATTTCAGGAAACTAACATTTTCTACTCACTATGTATGTATGTATGGATCCATCCATGTATTCCTACCTATCATATTCCCATTCAAAGTGAGCATCAGTAGTTCCACGAACGCGTATTTTGTGATAGGATTTCACCGCGAATAGTCAGCTACCGGTCATCTTTCTTCTGTATCATTTTTATCGACTGGAACACATGAAATTGAAAATCCGAATGCCGTGACAGTTCCAGTTGGATAAAGTCACGTTCTCGCTGTTGCGAGTAGGCAGTTTATCTGTTGGCACACGATTCTGTCTAATACACAATCAATGAAAGTAAATGGTTTAGAAATCATAAACAAGAAAATAACAGAAATCTGTAAAAACCCCATTAATTCAAAATTAAAATTACTCTGACACCACAAGAACTGACTTGTAAATAAACTGTACATACTAGTGATTGAGCAAACATTGAAACTAGTACCAATTTTTCTTCGTAAACTGAAACGAAAAAAGGGGCAATTACAATGCTCATGTGAACCAACGAGTGACAAAATTATAAACTTGTGTTTTACTCATGTGAATCGGAAATGCCTAAGTTCAAGTGTATAGTCACCGATTAACACAAAACATCACATGTTAGGCAGTCAAAATTATAACCAGTGCTACAATTTTCACTCCAGCGTGCATGCTGAAACTTTTAAATGTACTTACCTGCAGGCGAGTCTTGCAGCTTGCAGACGACGAACCACAGCAACTACCCAGGGACCACAAAGTGCAGTTCGCCCTGTAGTGAGCTTTGCAGATGTGTCGAACACATTCAAGATGCAGTCAACTAACGAGTTATCAGCGAAAAGACAATATTTCTAAGGCAGCTTAGCTAACCCGCGCGTACCAGCGACAACCACCAAACATGCACTGCGTGCGAAAGGCTAGGCAACGTAGGGCAACAGTAGAATGGGTCGCCTCTGACAATGCTAGCTGACTGACTTTAACGGCCGCGTGCCCAGCGGCAATTCAAAATATGTACATTGACATTTCCCAGAGTATAGATACCTGTAATAAAATAAATGCATCCAAACTAAGGACTTATGTCAAGTACCGAGTTTACACTAAACACGAACAGTGGTATGGTCATTTCGGAGCGAAAATAAGATATTAGTGAACAGTGTATAAATGAAGTGAGCGAGTACTCACGCTAGCTTTGTAAATCTGATGTTCACATCCTTATCCCTTACCCTATTAGTGATATAAGCATAGTGTTAAGCAGAACCTAACTCAGGTTTTCTTAATTGTTTCATGATGAAAAAAATGCACCAAGACAAACACACGTCACGGAAATTTATCTACATGGACGAACATTTAACATGATGAGACTCCAGCTTCGCAACATCCTTGTCTTGACCACCAAATCATGTCAAGATGCGGTGAGGCAAGACCACAAAAAATGGTTTAACTCAATCTTCCCAGGCCCCATACATGAATAGAATGGTAAGAAGCTCTACATATGGAAGAACCTGTACGTCACAGCAGTACGGTTGTAGACGTGGAAATCTACATGCGACACCATAAAACAAGGACAGGATAAAAAAAACAAAGAAGAAGGTAACATCCTTATTGATTTGAATGGAAACGTTATAAATGATCATTCGCAGGTAGCAGCTACGTTTAATAATCATCTCTTAAATGCAGCAATATGGACAAGGACTCCAGCAAAAAAAATCAAAGCAGCATGTTGAGAAAGCCAGTCTCGTAAAATTTATTGTTCTTGTGATTCCCCACCTGATATAAAAAGAATAAACTCTATCAAAAACAAACTCTTATACAGTGCTGATGGACTTCCAATAAGATTGTAAAGGCTTTTGCCATATAATACCATCCCTTTGAAAAATGCAATGCATCAAAAAAAAAAAAAAAAAAAATGGCTCTGAGCACTATGGGAATTAACATCTGAGGTCATCAGTCCCCTAGAACTTACAACGACTTAAACCTAACTAACCTAAGGACATCACACACATCCATGCCCGAGGCAGGATTCGAACCTGCGACCGTAGCGGTCGCGCGGTTCCAGACTGAAGCGCCTAGAACCGCTCAACCACACCGGCCGGCAGACAAGACCACAAATTACAATCGACAACCCATAGCGAAAAACGTCAAAGTGTTTTGTGTTCGTCTGCAACATGACAGTTTATTAGTGTAAATTTAAGCGATAAGCAAATGCCGTGCAACTCGCACATAAAAAAATGCAAAAGGGGGTGTATAAGCAATCTACCTTTGATTTCCATGTTAGATTATAAGCTGTTCCCTTTTCAGCAGGACAGAATTTATTAAATTTGAGAATATGAAAGCTAGATCAATATGTTGTACAATTATTTTTCAAGGAATGAAGGTCACCACCTGTCCATTAACAGACGAACATAAATGACCGAGGCACCGACCACAATGAATAGAAGCATAATAGTGCGAACACATAAACACTTCTACCCACTTATTTGATAAATATTATGGATATTATGATGTATATGTTATGTTAATTAATTTAAGAGTGTGATTTTGACAATTTACATGAATGCACGTGCTGTGTGCAACTACATCACTGGAATTGCGTGTGGACCACGAGAATCCAATAGGAGTTCTCGTTCTCCACACGGGAGGCGATGAGATGTTGTATTTTCCTACCTCCACTTAACTACGCATTGTAATGATGCACTTTGACGATTTACAAGGAGAAATGAATCCAGCGCTACTGACGCGCCAAAGGAATTATAGACTAATTCAGCGCGCATATAAAGACATCGATATTAAAGACAGACTCTGACGACATTTGAATATTACAAAAAACAAGCGCGCAACCCATCGTTCACTGCCGGACGATATCACTCTCTTTTTATCTTCTGTATAATACCATTACATAGGCATCATTATAAAATTTGTAATTTGTTTAAATCTGTTGAGAAATACTGTTGTTTTGTTGCATGTGAGACTAGTATGTGTGAAAATCACAGAATGGTTAATGAATGGACATTTCTACGTGAGTTATAAACTTTAATGGACGTAACAAACCACTCACGCTCTGTCATTGTGATTGACTTAAGTGGTAACGAGTTATATGTGTTTTAATTCCAGGCTCGTAATTCTAGTGTCAATTACTCTAAATTTGTGTTTGCTTTGGTAGTTGGACAACCTTAATCATTTACTTTCTATGTGCCAAGTTTTATTTACAGAGCCAACCGTGTCCGACGTGTCATTGTGTGGCCATAACAGTCGAGGCCTACGTTAACATACTACTTATATTCCCCCCTTGTAATATTCTTCATACTCAGTTTTAAACTGGCCCTTAGGTACATTTTCAGTGCGAGTGACGTCCGGGAATTTCTTAGCAAACTTCACTTCCCAAATAGCACATCGCTCGCACAAAGCCTCGCTGTTCCACAATGGTCCACGGCACTTTATAAACGGGAAAGGGAGTTACGCAAGTATATGTTGCTTCCCCTTCCCAATCTGATATGTAATAATTTTTGTGTGTGCAAGAGCGCACGTCGTGAGCCAACCACATCTGACTTTTAAACAATCTGCATTACAACACCAAATTGCAATCAATCACCGGCCGGTGTGGCCTTGCGGTTCTAGGCGCTTCAGTCTGGAACCGCGCGACCGCTACGGTCGCAGGTTCGAAACCTGCCTCGGGCATGGATGTGTGTGATGTCCTTAGGTTAGTTAGGTTTAAGTAGTTCTAGGGGATTGATGACCACAGATGTTAAAGTCCCATAGTGCTCAGAGCAATTTGAACAATTTTTGATTTGTAATCAATCGTCTTATTTTAATAACAAATATCTAATAATATTTCCTTAATTCAGAGACCTTCTCCTTTCCTGGTGTCAGTGGCCTCGAGAACCAGCTGAAATTGCTAGAGTTATACAAAGCTCCAGAGGTCCAAGGAACACCTATCAGAACTTGCAGCTGAGATAGATAGCCCCTCATTTAGCCGTAATGGACAGCAGATCCCTTAACAACACTGTGTCCAATAGTTTCAAGAACGAACAGGTCACACCCACCTACAAGATATATAGCAGAAGTCGTTCACAAAGCTACTGGCGAAAATGTTTGACATCCGTTTGTTGCAGTCTCTTAGAACATGCTCTGAGCTCAAACGTAATGGAGTACCTGGAACAAAATTACCTCCTCCTTTTGCAACCAGCGATGATTTCGAGAACATGGATCAAGTGAAATCAAACCTCTCTTTTCTCACATAACGTACTGGAAACCATAGATAAGGTAGTTGGGTAGACGCTGTATTTATTGGTTTCAGAAAGATATTTCACTCACTAACACACTAACGCTTATTAATGGAAGTGCCGTGTGTTCTAGTTAAAATGTAGCTACTGATGGAGCTACAATGAGGGCTGGAATTATCGTATGGCAGAGAAACTTGGTATACATGCTAATGCGTTAATGCGGATCCGATTTAGGCAAGAAAAAACATTAGTTCCAGTTTTGGCCACCAGGTGCGAAAGTGGTGCTGTATAGTTTGTGTGACAGTATATCCACTCTTCCATTTGAAAAATCATAACATGATCAGTATGGCTGTCGAAAAGAGAGACCGTGCACTGTTTGTGAAACAGTTTCATGTGAACTACAGCAGCTGTAGATCGGCATCGAGAGAGGATCGCCGGCAGAAGAGGAGAGGCCCGACGCTATTAAATAGTTTAAAGAAGACGATAGAGAACGTAGAAAACATGTGTGAACTCGGTGTGCCACCTACGACGGCAATCCCAAAAGTAAGGTCTCCTATTTTTTCATAAGAACATAGACCTGTTTATTTCTACAATGGTTTACATCAGTTCACAGCTTGAACATTTAGCTATTTTTCGACATAATCACAATTTCTGTCGATGCATTTTTGTGGACGCTGTGGCAGTTTTTGTATGCCCATGTCATACCAGCTCGCCGCCATGCTGTTCAGAAAGTTATGAACCTCTTCTTTCACTTCGTCGTAGGAGCTGAATCGCTTTCCGGCCAAATGTTCTTTTAACCTAGGGAGCAGGTGATAGTCACTGGGCACCAAGTCAGGACTATAGGGTGGGTGGATGATTGCGTTCCACTGAAACTGTTGCAGGAGAGCAACGGTTTTCCGAGCATTGTGTGGGCGAGCGTTATCAAGGAGAATGTGTACGCCCTTGCTCAACATTCCTCTTCTCCAGTTCTGAATTGCCCGTTTGAGTTTTTGCAGAGTCTCACAGTACCTGTCAGCGTGAATTGTGGTCCCAGCGATTCAGCTCCGATGACGAGCTGAAAGAAGAGGTTTATAACTTTTTGAACAGCATGACGGTGAGCTGGTATGACATGAGCATACAAAAACTGCCACAGCGTCTACAAAAATGCATCGACGGAAAAGGTGATTATGTCGAAAAATAGCTAAATGTTCAAGCTGTAAACTGATGTCAATCATTGTCGAAATAAACAGGTCTACGTACTTATAAAAAAATAGGAGACCTTACTTTTGGGATTATCCTCGTATAAGAGGAAGGCTTCCTATCACGGTGGAAGTTATTGACGAGGTTGCTGCTGCTATAACTGACCATGTAGCACTTGCCCCGCATAGCGCCTGCACTAGTGCAGTGTCACGAGAATTGTCCATCCCATGACAACAGCACAGAAAGTTCTGAGGTCTGTTTTACGCTGGCACCCGTACGAGATCCAAACGGCGCAGCAACTGAATTCTCATGATCCGCAACATTCTAAATTTACTGTTGGCTTTCTGGCTCTGATCGAAGTTAATGACATATGGTCGGCCGTTATTATATGGGATGAGACGCATTTTACACTACACCCTGCACTGAACACAGAACTGCCACATTTGGGGCACTGTTAAACCGCGTGCTGTGGACGAAGAGTGTTTGCACTCGCGGTATGTGACTCTGTGGTGTGGATTCACAAGCACCTTTATTCTCGGACCGTTCTTCTTTGAAGAGAATACACCCAGAGGGTCTGTCAGGTGTACCGTGAAGTTTACACGTTATGGAGACCTCCTTGCAAAGGATGTTAGTACCGCTTTGGAAGAGCGCAACTGTGTGGAAACCACTGTTTTCATGAGAGATGGGGCAACGCCTCACGTTGCTCGCCCAGTGAAAGATCTGCTTAATTTACCCCTCCACGAACGTGTAATCTCCAGAGATTTTCCAGATGCCTGGCCTGCAAGATCATGTGATCTGAATCTATGTGACTTTTTGTCCTGGGAATAAATAGAACGCGTTAACCACGGACACGTGTGGTCTCTACCTGATTTGAAGGCTAGTATACAAGAACACGTTGCTCAGATTCCAACGGAACTGGTGCGAGCACCTGTTGATCGTGTCGTTTTATGGATGCAGCATCTGTGACGTCTCCTGGAAAAACCTATAAAAATTAAACTAAACCTATACTAGGCGTGTAAATGTGAAGTATAGAGAAAGTACAAAACTGAGTCTGTTTTTGTCGATAAAAACCGTGGCTAATACGATAGATAATTATAAAACCTAAAAGTCGTTAATACGAAATTTCTTGTGTTAAAAATGTTAATAAAATATGTAATTTAGTATCGAAGAATAACTATACAATGCAAAGACATTCTTTGTAATCATGGAAGTTATTTCTCTTTAATGTTAAAAATACTTTGTTCAATCCCCGTCGACGCGCAGGTCGTCGAAGTGGCGTCAAATCGAAAGACCTGTACCAGGCGAACGGTCTACCCGACGGGGGGGCCTTAGCCACACGACATTTCATTTCATTTCATTTCATTCCAACGATGTAAACCACTTCTGGCTCTGCTGTTGAAGAATTTTAAGTCGCTGAACTGTTCTGACTCACTAAGTATTGTTGTCGTATTTTTTGTTACAAGATATGGTGAAAAGTTAATTTCTCCTGTTTTCATTCATAACCTCTTTCTTCCTGTGGAAATATTTAAGCGAAAATAATTATTTAAAGTAAGTTTTGTAGAAGATTGCCCATCTGGCTTTCTTTTATCGTAATGGTGCACAGGCGGCCATTACGTGGAATGTAGTTGAAATATTATAAAAGGGCTTCACCGCCAAGTTAACTTAATAAATAGTTTGAACACTGATAATAATTTTCAAGCATTAATATTTGCAAAGTTCATAGATAAATTTAACTGCAGCAGGCAACAATCGTAAGTCTTCCTCACGATATCTCTGACTTTGCAATTAAATTTATTTCTGTTAAATAAATGCTTAACCACTGAAGCCAGTGTGAAATAAATGAAATTATTTATCGTGAGTACAAATCCTTTACCTACGTAGGTGGGCCGGCCGGAGTGGCCGAGCGGTTCTTGGCGCTTCAGTCTGGAACCGCGCGACCGCTTCGGTCGCAGGTTCGAATCCTGCCACGGACGTGGATGTGTGTAATGTCCATAGGTTAGTTAGGTTTAAGTAGTTCTAAGTTCTAGGGGACTGATGACCTCAGATGTTAAGTCCCATAGTGCTCAGAGCTATTTGAACCATTTGAGCCTACGTAGGTGGTTATACCGCCTCTCTCTCTCTCTCTCCGCAACAGTTAATAAGGCAATAACAGTAATAGCTTCAAGCTACTTCCCTATGATCTTTTAGCGAGCCGCGAGTTTGAATAACGTAATTAAACCATTGCAAGCAAAACTTACCCATTTTTGCCTGCTAGCAACTTTGATTGCCGTTGGCGTACACGAAAGCCGCATTTACGAGCGTGCAGAATATACGCGACCCCCTACAGAATATTAAATATCTATTACCTTTTTCCAAACAACCCCGACCACATCTTAAATTAAAATCAGAACACTTTAACACCAAAGACGGAGACGATACACATCTCGTCGTCTCCGTTACTCATATTGAACAAATTGAGTAAGCGGCAGTTAATAAGAAATCAACATTATGCCTTTCTCACTCGTTTTAACCTTTTCTGCTCACGTCCCGTCCTTAGTCCATTCGACGTGGAAAAATTTCAAAACATCTTTCTTGCTTTCACAGTGTCAGATCTGTACCTGGTGGCCAAAACTGGAACTAATGTCTTTTCCATCGTAAATCGGTTTCGCATTAACGTATTACGATATTAGCTGCCATACAATAATTACAACCCACATTCGACCTCTGTGAGTAGCTGCATTTTAATTATAATGACCCAGTGCTTATGAATAACGCTGTACTTCGTAAGGCATAAGGAGAGTACTTCTGAAACAAGCGTTAGTATTGAGCGTAATTTGTGAGTGGACTGTGGGTTTCTTGGCACGGAGCACGCAGCATGTTAATTTACTCGAAAAGTTACCGACAAATGTAGATATAATTTCATTTGTACTCCAGGGAGGTAAGTTGAGAGTCTTCCTGTACGTGTTGTGTAGCAATGACTTGGCAAATAACATTAATAGTGACCTGCGACGTTTCACAGATGATGATGTTTTCTGTAAGAAATTACTGTCTGAGAAAAACTGCACAAACATTCTGCCAAGCACTGAAATGTTTTCGAAGTGGTGAAAAATTGCCAGCTTACTTTTAGTACTCAGAAAGGTAAAATCAAGGTTTTCACAAAACGACAAAACGTAGTATCCTATGATTACAATATCAATGAGTCACAGCTGGAACCAGTCTACCATTACAAAAACGTGATGTAACAATTGTAAGACGTTTATATTTCTATTGTTTATTGTCAAATCACAATTTATCAAAGATGTTTATATTTTATTAATAGGATTAAGTAGGAATAATTAATATTTGTCATGCTGGAAATAATTGTGGTAGCAGGGAATGTCTGCGCCAAAGTATTGTTGACAAGAGAGACCGCAAATTGATATAATTTTAAAAAGGGCGGGAGAGACCGCGTACGGATACATTTTGAGAAAAGAGCGGGAAAGTCCGCGCATTGATACCTTTTGTAATGGTAGCAGGGATTGTCTGCACCAGAAAGCATTGTTGGCAGGAGAGACCGCACTTTAGCGCTTCATAGGAAGTCAGTAGTAAGCGAGATGTGAAGCGAGTCTGTAGCAGGTCTGAAGCGAGAGGTTGAGAGGAGCAGTGTGCCTGCCAGCCACCAGCTATGATTTACAAGAGATTATAAACGGATGTACAGAGACATCAGCTAACTATTATAATAAGAGGAACTAATATTATTGAATTAATTTTTTGGAGAAACTCAAGACTACTGAAGGTATGTTTGCGCATTGCTAGTTGTAAGATTATTGTAAAAAAGTAAGTCCCATTTGAACGTTTGTAAAATCATTTCATTCAGAATATAATTAACTTTTGCCAGCAATATTGCATTACTGATTATAATCCATCTCAAAAACCATCAACGTAAAACTTCGCAAAATTTTATTGTTGTCAAGAAAAAGTTAAGCTATGAATTACGTAATTTCAGTCAAATTAATCAAAGAATAACGTCAACTTTGCTATTAAAGAATAACGTCAGCTTTGGTAATAAATACAGCCACTAATTATGAAAGCCCACCAGCAGCTAATAGAGTATAGTAAAACAGAGTAAGTATATTCATGTCACAGTTTGATGTAGCAGCCAGATGGCGATCCAGTAACAGTAAAAAAGGTAAGGAACAGTTTTGGGTTATTGCAGATAACTACGGGCCACGACGACGACACATTCTATGTTTCGTCGAAATAATCAGAAAATCACTTTTAATAAGCAGCAATTAAATTTGTATGCGAAGATAGAGAAAGAGAATAAATCTCAAAGGGAAGATTTCATTTTGTTATTATTAAGCAAGAGATAGAAATCCTAAGGAAGCGTTTCATAGTTTATTGTATAGGTGACCAGCTCATTAGTAGGACACGGGTAAAGAGCAGTCAATATACAGGGTGGTCCATTGATAGTGACCGGGCCAAATATCTCACGAAATAAGCATCAAACGAAATACTACAAAGAACAAAACTCGTTTAGCTCGAAAGGGGAAACCAGATGGCGCTATGGTTGGCCCGCTAGATGGCGCTGCCATAGGTCAAACAGATATCAACTGTGTTTTTTTAAAACAGGAACCGCCATTTTTATTACATATTCGTGTAGTACGTAAATAAAACATGAATGTTTCAGTTGGACCACTTTTTTTGCTTTCTGATAGATGGCGCTGTAATAGTCACAAACGTACAAGTACGTGGTATCACGTAACATTCCGCCAGCCAGTGCGGATGGTATTTGCTTCGTGATGCATTACCCGTTTTAAATTGGACCGTTTACCAATTGCGGAAAAGGTCGATATCGTGTTGATGTATGGCTATTGTGATCAAAATGCTCAACGGCCGTGTGCTATGTATGCTGCTCGGTATCCTGGACGTCATCATCCAAGCGTCCGGACCGTTCGCAAGATAGTTACGTTATTTAAGGAAACAGGATGCGTTGAACCACATGTGAAACGTCAACCACGACCTGCAACAAATAATGATCCGCACGTCAGCAGCAGACAAATTGCGCGAGAATCGGGAATCTCAAAAACGTCGGTGTTGAGAATGCTACATCAACATCGATTGCAGCCGTACCATATTTCTTTGCACCAGGAATTTCATGGCGACGACTTTGAACGTCGTGTACAGTTCTGCCACTGGGCACTAGAGAACTTACGGGATGACGACAGATTTTTTGCACGCGTTCTATTTAGCGACGAAGCGTCATTCACAGACAGCGGTAACTTAAACCGGCATAATATGCACTATTGGGCAACGGAAAATCCACGATGGCTGCGACAAGTGGAACATCAGCGACCTTGGCGGATTAATGTATGGTGCGGCGTTATGGGAGGAAGGATAATTGGTCCCCATTTTATCGATGTTAATCTAAATGGTGCAATGTATGCTGATTTGCTACGTAATGTTCTACCGATGCTACTACAAGATGTTTCACTGCATGACAGAATGGCGATGTACTTGCAACATGATGGATGTCCGACACACACCTCGCGTGAGGTTGAAGCGGTATTGAATAGCATATTTCATGACAGGTGGATTGGTCGTTGAAGCACCATACCGTGGCCCGCACGTTCACAGGATCTGACGTCCCCGGATTTTTTTCGGTGTGGAAGGTTGAAGGATATTTGCTATCGTGATCCACCGACAACGCCTGACAACATGCGTCAGCGCATTGTCAATCCATGTGAGAACATTACGGAAGGCGAACTACTCGCTGTCGAGAGGAATGTCGTTACACGTATTGCCAAATCCATTGAGGTTGACGGACATCATTTTGAGTATTTATTACATTAATGTGGTATTTACAGGTAATCACGCTGTAACAGCATGCGTTCTCAGAAATGATAAGTTCACAAAGGTACTTGTATGAAATTGGAACAACGGAAATAAAATGTTGAAACGTACCTATGTTCTGTATTTTAATTTAAAAAACCTACCTGTTACCAACTGTTCGTCTAAAATTGTGAGCCTTATGTTTGTGACTATTACAGCGCCATCTATCACAAAGCGAAAAAAGTGGTCCAACTAAAACATTCATATTTCTTTACTTACTACACGAATGTATACTAAAAAATGGGGGTTCCTATTTAAAAAAACGCAGCCGATATTCGTTTGACCTGTGGCAGCGCCACCTAGCGGGCCAACTACAGCGCCATCTGGTTTCCCCCTTCAAGCTGGGCAAGTTTCGTTCTGCGTTGTTTTTTCGTTTGACGCTTATTTCGTGAGATAGTTTGCCCGGTCACGATCAATGGACCACCCTGTATAATGAGGACTGTCTACAGTAAACTCTTGTGACACATGCTAGGAAATTGCTCATCGTGTTGGAAGCATACCAACAGCACCAAGATATCAATCCGTGAACGACAGCGCACGGCACCAAAACGTTCGAAAATGCTGCTCGCGAAAATGCGATTTTTCAGTGGGTTATATCTCCGTTCCTTTTGATCACAGTGATAAGGGGTCCAGAGTTCTGGAAAGCCCTTAGCCTAGACACCACATTTATATCTGTCGGAAGAACGGACATTCTTTAGCTATTCTACAGTGCAGGGTCAAAATTTAAACATTATACAGCTTTCTCCAGCCCAGGCAAATTGAGCAAACCGGTTGGTACTTTTTTATTAGATTTGCTCTAGGGTGGACCTACGGGGGCTTATAAAAGCATTATTTGATCATGGGCCGCTCCTGAGAAAACCACGAAAAACCATGACTTTTAGGTTCGAAAAGTACCAATTGTGGTAATAGCCACTTGTATAATTTCTATACGTGGCAGATCGCCGACGTTTTTGCCATACGTTCTCAGAATGATATTCTAGAGGACCTTCGTAACTTTCTTTGATAGCATTATCACTTACCAAGATGCGGATGTTCAAAGTTACCGTACTTTGCAGAAAACAGCAAAAACCGGTTTCTAGCCGTTTCTCCGGAGTAGGCAGTAGTAATCTAAATAACTAACAGTAGCTAATGGCTCACATTTCAACTCTACATTCCTTAGGCATTCATATAGAAACGCCAGTTTTTAATTTCCGGAAATTTGTATCCGTTGTCAAAATACTCACGAAGAAGCACGATTTTTGAGTACCAAAAGTATCAGCTGTGCAGACGGCCACTTCTATAATTTCTATTCATTACAAACTGTCGAAATTTTTACCGTATAGTTTTAAGATGATATCCTCGGGGAATCTTGCAACTTTTTTCGATATCATTATCCAGAGGTTCAAATTTACCTTATTTATGCATGAAGAATATGCACGTAAACTGGTGTAAGGCGTAAATTTAGTTTCAACTCACATAGTGAACCGCTGTCAACAGTTCTAGACTCATCGCAAGAGTTCTGAGGTTACCCAACTATGTTTTTAGTCTGCATTTTTCCACCAATATAATTTTATGATGCGCTGTCTGTGTATACTGGGCACTTCACATCTGTTCAAATATGCACCTGGTGGTACTGTAGTGACAAAAGATAGGTTACCAAGGGGCTTAACATGCCTGAAAAGGAGCTTAACATGCCTGAAAATAGCTTAAAATGATTGCCAAAAATTATGTAAAACTGGTAAGACTGCAAATTCAGTAAAATAATTCTGATAACTTTTTACTGCTGTAAGATACACATCTAAGCTGGTCATATTCGGTGAGCTGTGAACGATGAGCAAAGTACCAGAGAGAATGTAAAGCACACGGTTTTGTTTTAACCTATTGCTGTGCGTACTTGTATGCTATTTCTGTGAATCAAAGTATATAAATGTTTCGAAGTATATAAATAAACTGCCATAACATTCCAAAATGGGATTTTCACTCTGCAGCGGAGTGTGCGCTGATATGAAACTTCCTGTCACATTAAAACTGTGTGCCGGACCGAGACTCGAACTCGGGGCCTTTGACCCGCGCGGACAGGTTCTCTACCAACTGAGCTACCCCAGCACGACTCATTACCTGTCATCAAAACTTCAATTCTGGCAGTACCTCCTCTTCGCAATATCCTTTCTTGCAGGAGTGCTAGTTGAGCAATGTTCGCAGGAGAGTTTCTGTAGAGTTTGAGAAGGTAGGAGACGAGGTACTGGCAGAAGTAAAGCTGTGAGGAGGGGGCGTGAGACCTGCTTGGGTAGCTCAGATGGTAGAGCACTTGCCCGCGAAAGGCAAAGGTCCCGAGCTCGAGTCTCGGTCTGACACACAGTTTTAATCTGCCAGGAAGTTTTATGCCAAAATATTACTCACCTATAGAATTCGTGTTACATAAAAAGCACATCATGCTGTAGCTAGGGAAAGAAAAGAACCAGAGCAAAAACAAAGAAGGTGAATATGTTCCTCGTAAAAGATTCTGAAGAAAAGTTGGGAACCAGCTGCCTCAATCGTCATCCCGCCTTCCTCATCAAATATTTTGGCCTGCGAACAAATTCACGTTTTTTGGCAGAGAGATAGTGAGCGGGGAATAGAGAGAACACAGTGCCAGTGAGAGAGGAAGAAAGAAGAGACAGTGATGATGGGAGAGAAAATATAACAATGAAAGACAGAGAGAGAGGGATGAAGACAACTACACTGGGAGCCAAACATAAGACATTGGTGGTCAGTGAAAACAGTGGCAGTAAAAGAGAAAGAGAACTGGACGGAGATAGAAGCAATGGGGGCAAAAGAGACAGAAGTCAGCGAAAATGAAAAATATAGATGAGTGGAGACCATATATATGCTTGCGGATGATCTGGACCGTCATTGACAGATGAACCTTAACAAGCAGGCGTCGGGGAGGGCGCGCTACAGTTACATACAAAATTTTGAGAACCAATATTTTGAAACACCTGGCTTTAGGCGAAAAATAATTTGAATCCCTAAGAATATTTGAACTGCCGAGGTATTGTGGAGACAGTGGCAGTAGGAAAGAAAGATGAAAGGAGACAGCTGCAGTAGAATAAACACTGAACAGCCAAAGAAACTGGTGCACCTCAATAATACCATGCACGGCCCCCCGCGAATACGCAGAAGTGCCGCAATACGACTAATGTATGAAGTAGTGCTGGAGCGAACTGACACCATGAATCCTGCAGGGCTGTTCATAAGTCCGAAAGAGTACGAGATCTCTTCTGAACAGCGCGTTGCAAGGTTTCCCAGATATGCTCAGTAATGTTCATGTCAGGAGAGTGTTTCTTCATCACTCTGTAGCAATTCTGGACGTGTGGGATGTCGCATTGTCCTTCTGGAATTGCCCAAGACCGCTGGAATGCACAATGGACATGAATGGATGCAGGTGATGAGACAGGAATCTTACGTACATGTCACCTGTCACAGTCGTATCTAGACGTATCAATGGTCCCGTATCGGTCCAATTACAAATCCCCTGCACCGTTACAGAGCCTCCACCAGCTTGAACACTCCCCTGCTGACATGCAGGGCTCATGGATTCGTGAGGTTGTCTCCATACCCTTACACATCCATCCGCTGTGTATTTGAAACGAGACTCGTCCGACTAGGCAACATGTTTCCAGTCATCAACAGTCCAACGTCGGCGTTGACGGGCCCAGGCGAGGCGTAAAACTTTGTGTCGTGCAGTCATCAAGGATACACGAGTGGGCCTTAGGCTCCGAAAGCCCATAGCGATGATGTGACGTCACCTGTACGTCACCTTAATTAATCTTCATTAAAACTGACTTCATCTCAGAAAGAGACGACCAGTGCTGCTACTTAACAACATTAAATGTGCAACAATTAGAAAATCTTAATTTGGAAGTTAGCTGAAATAATTTATTCTGGGCTACTTCGTCATTCTCTAGATGAAGTTTTATTTAGAAACATTTTTTTGTGTAATGAAACAGTCCGAACACTATAAAGGTGTTTCTTCATTTACTGGTGACCACTTTCGACCACTGTTCTGTGCAGTGCAGTGGTTATAAGCCACCTAGAGTGGCGCCTGCTTCTCGAGAGCTTCAACAGACTCCCATGGAGTAAGCGGTCTGATGATGACTAGAACAATGGTCGAAACCAGTCACCAGTAGATAAATAAACATCTTTTGCTGTTCGGACTGTTTTATTATATAAAAACTTTGACTTCCGATAGAAACAAAGTAAAATGTTTCAAAAAATTTCAAACTCTTTTTATAAAGTGCGTATGTTACATACTTACTAATGTTATTAGACTAAAAAAATTTTCTGTTACTTGATCTCGTATGTGTAAAGTCAGCAGGTAGACAAATTTAAATGTCAATTTCGTTAATATTCTGTAAACTGATTCATTCCGTACCGTTATGGACTTCATACAAAGTAACACATAGAATATGTAACTAACAGAATAACTAATTAGCTGCACGTTTTCTGATGTCAGAATGAAATAACACTGAGACATTTGCATCCTTTGGCTTCCATTTTTCAGATAAGGACAGGTTTAGTCCGTATGAGTATCTGAACTCACAAATCTTGCGCCGTTGTGAAACAGAAAATCCTGATCAAAATACTAAAGATCACTGCATAAAGCTATGATTTGTGTTTAGTGTATTTCTTCTGGGCCAGTTTTGTGTTTGTCACTCTGCACATACCTCTAGATATTTTGACCCATAAATGATTCATTGGCACTCTCATCTTCCTTGTTTTAGACTGACAAATGGAGTGCAAGTGTTTTGAGAAATCCTTAGGGAACCTGTAGCAGGCTTTGTCAATGATGTACGAGTTCTGAAACGCTAGAAACCCATGTTTACGTTGCTCGTGTGTGTGTGTGTGTGTGTGTGTGTGTAGAATGCTAAAGGTGATGGTTAAAGACTTTGAAGGACATATCCAAAAACGAAGGCTGACTGTATTAACGAATTTAAGAGACGGTTATACTTTGCATTATATATAAAGATGCATGCAGCTTTACTGTATGGTTAAATGATGATGACGTCCTCTTGGGTAAAATATTCCGGAGGTAAAATAGTCCCCCATTTGGATCTCCGGGCGGGGACTACTCAAGAGGACGTCGTTAACAGGAGAAAGACAACTGGCGTTCTACGGATCGCAGCGTGGAATGTCAGGTCCCTTAATCGGGCAGGTAGGTTAGAAAATTTAAAAAGGGAAATGGATAGGTTAAAGTTAGATATAGTGGGAATTTACGAAGTTCGGTGGCAGGAGGAACACGACTTTTGGTCAGGTGAATACAGGGTTATAAATACAAAATCAAATAGGGGTAATGCAGGAGTAGGTTTAATAATGAATAAAAAAATGGGAGTACAGGTAAGCTACTACAAACAGAATAGTGAACGCATTATTGTGGCCAAGATAGACACTAAGCCCACGCCTACTACAGTAGTACAAGTATATATGGCAACTAGCTCTGCGGATGACGAAGAAATTGAAGAAATGTATGATGAGATAAAAGAAATTCTTCAGATAGTGAAGGGAGACGAAAATTTAATAGTCATGGGTGACTGGAATTCGGTAATCGGAAAAGGGGGAGAAGGAAACGTACTAGGTGAATACGGATTGGGGCTAAGAAATGAAAGAGGAAGCCGCCTGGTAGAATTTTGCACAGAGCACAACTTAATCATAGCTAACACTTGGTTCAAGAATCGTAAAAGAAGGTTGTATACATGGAAGAACCCTGGAGATACTAAAAGGTATCAGATAGATTATATAATGGTAAGACAGAGATTTAGGAACCAGGTTTTAAATTGTAAGAGATTTCCAGGGGCAGATGTGGACTCTGACCATAATCTATTGGTTATGAACTGTAGATTAAAACTGAAGAAACTGCAAAAAGGTGGGAATTTAAGGAGATGAGACCTGGATAAACCGGATAAACCAGAGTTTGTAGAGAGTTTCAGGGACAGCATAAGGGAACAATTGACAAGAATGGGGGGAAGAAATACAGTAGAAGAAGAATGGGTAGCTTTGAGGGTTGAAGTAGTGAAGGCACCTCAGGATTAAGTAGGTAAAAAGACGAAGGATAGTAGGAATCCTTGGGTGACAGAAGAAATATTGAATTTAAATGATGAAAGGAAAAATATAAAAATGCAGTAAATGAGGCAGGCAAAAAGGAATACAAACGTCTCAAAAATGAGATCGACAGGAAGGGCAAAATGGCTAATCAGGGTTGGTTAGAGGACAACTATAAGAATGTAGGGGCATAGATCACTAGAGTTAAGATAGATACTGCCTACAGGAAAATTAAAGAGACCCTTGAAGAAAAGAGAACCACTTGTATGAACATCAAGAGCTCAGATGGAAACCCAGTTTTAAGCAAAGAAGGGAAAGCAGAAATGTGGAAGGAGTATACAGAGGGTCTATACAAGGGCGAGGTACTTGAGGGCAATATTATGGATATGGAAGAGGATGTAGATGAATATGAAATGGGAGATATGATACTGCGCGAAGAGTTTGACAGAGCGCTGAAAGACTTAAGTCGAAACAAGGCCCTGGGAGTAGACAACATTCCATTAGAACTACTGACAGCCTTGGGAGAGCCAGTCCTGACAAAACTCTACCATCTGGTGAGCAAAATGTATGAGACAGGCGGTACCCTCAGACTTCAAGAAGAATATAATAATTCCAATCCCAAAGAAAGCAGGTGTTGACAGATGTGAAAATTACCGAACTATCAGTTTAATAACTTACAGCTGCAAAATACTAACGCGAATTGTTTACAGACGAATGGAAAAACTGGTAGAAGCCGACTTCAGGGAAGATCAGATTCAATTCCGTAGAAATATTGGAACACGTGAGGCAATACTGACCCTACGACTTAGACGCTAGATTAAGAAAAGGCAAACCTGCGTTTCTAGCATTTGCAAAATTAGAGAAAGCTTTTGACAATGTTGACTGGAATACTCTCTTTCAAATTCTGAAGGTGTCAGGGGTAAAATACAGGAAGCGAAAGGCTATTTATGATTTGTACAGAGACTAGATGGCAGTTATAAGAGTCGAGGGACATGAAAGGAAAGCAGTGGTTGGGAAGGGAGTGAGACAGGGTTGTAGCCTCTCCCCGATGTTATTCAATCTGTAATTGAGCAAACAGTAAAGGAAACAAAAGAAAAATTCTGAGTAGGTATTAAAATACATGGAGAAGAAATAAAAACTTTAAGGTTCGCCGATGACATTGTAATTCTGTCAGAAACAGCGAAGGACTTGGAAGAGCAGTTGAACGGAATGGACAGTGCCTTAAAAGGTTGGTATAAGATGAACATCAACAAAAGCAAAACGAGAATAAAGGAATGTAGTCGAGTTAACTCTGGTGATGCTGAAGGAATTAGATTAGGGAATGAGACACTTAAAGTAGTAAAGGAGTTTTGCTATTTGGGGAGCGAGTAGAGAGGATACGAAATGTAGACTGGCAATGGCAAGGAAAGCGTTTCTGAAGAAGAGAACTTTGTTAACGTCGAGTATAGATTTAAGTGTCAGGAAGTCGTTTCTGAAAGTATTTGTGTGGAGTGTAGCCATGTATAGAAGTGAAACATGGACGATAAATAGTTCGGGCAAGAACAGAACAGAAGCTTTCGAAATGTGGTGCTACAGAAGAATGCTGAAGATTAGATGGGTAGAACACATAACTGATGAAGGTATAGAACAGAATTGGAGAGAAGAGGTGTTTGTGGCACAACTTGACTAGAAGAAGGGATCGGTTGGTAGGACATGTTCTGAGGCATAAAGGGATCACCAATTTAGTATTGGAGGGCAGCGTGGAGGGTAAAAATCGTAGAGGGAGACCAAGAGATGAATACACTAAGCAGATTCAGAAGGATGTGAGCTGCAGAGCTGCAGTACGTACTGGGAGATGAAGCAGGTTGCACAGGATAGGGTAGCTTGGAGTGTTGCATCAAACCAGTCTCAGGACTGAAGACCACAACAACAACACAAAGATTTTATTTAAGTACAACAAAAAGTCAGAGTCGTCAAGGTATCCTGCAAATTGATGTACAATAAATAGTGTGATAATAAAAAAGCTACAAAGGGTCAATATAGATGTAGTAGGGCTCAGTGAAGTGAAATGGAAAGAAGACAAAGGTTTCTGCTCATATGAGTGTAGCCTAATATCAACAGGAGCAGAAATTGGTATAAATGGAGTAAGATTCGTTATGAACAGGTAGGGCAGTTCAGTGATAGGGTTGTTCTTATCAGAATCGACAGCAAACCAGCAACGATAACGATAGCTCAGGTATACACGCCGACGTCGCATGCTGAAGATGAAGAGATAGCGAAAGTATACGAGGTTATTGAAAGAATAACACAGCAAGTAAAGGGAAATGAAAATCTAATAGTTATGAGGAACTGGAATGCAGTTGTCGGGGAAGGAGCAGAAAAAAAGTTACAGGAGAATATGGGCTTGGGAGAAGGAATGAGAGAGTAGAAAGACTAATTGAGCTAGCAATAGCGAATACTCTGTTCGAGAACCACAAGCGGAGGAGGTTTACTTGGAAAAGGCCGGGTGATACGGTAAGATTTCAGTTATAATACGTCATGGTCAGACAGAGATTCTGAAATCAGATACTGGGTTGTCAGGCGCACCCAGGAGCAGATATAGACTCAGATCACAATGTAGTAGTGATGAAGAGTAGGCTGAAGTTTAAGACATTAATAAGGAAGAATCAATATGCAAAGAAGTGGGATACGGAAGTACTAAGGAATGTCGAGATACACTTGAAGTTCTCTAAGGCCATAGGTACAGCAATAAGGAATAGGTCAGGAGGCAGTGCAGTTGAAGAGGAATGGACATCTCTAAAAAGGGCCGTCAGAGAAGTTGGAAAGTAAGACGTAGGCACAGATAAGGTAACTGCGAAGAAACCATGGTTGACAAAAGAAATACGTCAGCTGATTTGATGAAAGAAGGAAGTACAAAAATATTCAGGGAAATTCAGGAATACAGAAATACAAGTCGCTGAAGAATGAGAAATAAGAAGTGCAAGGAAGCTAACATGAAATGGCTACATGAAAAATGTGAAGAAATGGAAAGAGAAATGACTGTCGGAAGGAATGACTCAGCACACAGGAAAGTCAAAACCACCTTCGTTGACATTAAAATTAAGGGTGTTAACATTAACAGTGCAACGGAAATTCCACTGGAAATGCAGACGAGAGACCGCGTAGATCGAAAGAATACATTGAAAACCATTTGAGGAGGAAGATTTGTCTGATGTGATAGAAGAAGAAACAGGAGTCGATTTAGAAGAGATAGGGGATCCAGTATTGGTATCAGAATTTAAAAAAGCTTTGGAGGACTTAAGATCAAATAAGGCAGAAGGGATAGATAACATCCCATCAGAATTTCTAAAACCATTGTGAGAAGTGGCAAGTATTCACGTTGGTGTGTAGAATGTATGAGTCGGCAACGTACCATCTGACTTTCGGAAAAACATCATCGACACAATGCCGTAGACTGCGAGAGCTGACAAGTGCGAGAATTAGCGCACAATCAGCTTAACAGCTCATACATTCAAGTTGCTGACAAAAATAATATACAGAAGACCGCAGAAGAAAATTGAGGATGTGCTAGATGATGATCAGTTTGGCTTTAGAAAAGGTAACGGCACGAGAGAGGCAATTCTGACATTGCGGTTGATAACGGAAGGAAGTCTAAAGGAAAATGAAGACACGTTCATACGATTTGTCGACCTGGAAAAATCATTCGGCAATGTAAAATGGTGCAAGATATTCGAAATTCTGAGAAAAATAGGGGTAAGCTATAGGAAAGGACGGAACAAACACTGGTAGCAGTTACTTCTGTAAAATATCTGGGAGTATGCGTGCGGAACGATTTGAAGTGGAATGATCATATAAAATTAATTGTTGGTAAGGCGGGTACCAGGTTGAGATTCATTGGGAGAGTCCTTAGAAAATGTAGTCCATCAACAAAGGAGGTGGCTTACAAAACACTCGTTCGACCTATACTTGAGTATTGCTCATCAGTGTGGGATCCGTACCAGATCGGGTTGACGGAGGAGATAGAGAAGATCCAAAGAAGAGCGGCGCGTTTCGTCACAGGGTTATTTGGTAACCGTGATAGCGTTACGGAGATGTTTAACAAACTCAAGTGGCAGACCCTGCAAGAGAGGCGCTCTGCATCGCGGTGTAGCTTGCTCGCCAGGTTTCGAGAGGGTGCGTTTCTGGATGAGGTATCGAATATATTGCTTCCCCCTACTTATACCTCCCGAGGAGATCACGAATGTAAAATTAGAGAGATTAGAGCGCGCACAGAGGCTTTCAGACAGTCGTTCTTCCCGCGAACCATACGCGACTGGAACAGGAAAGGGAGATAATGACAGTGGCACGTAAAGTGCCCTCCGCCACACACCGTTGGGTGGCTTCCGGAGTATAAATGTAGATGTAGATAATTTCGCATCACAGGGTAAACAGTGTTCTGGGTTTGAGATAGCGGGGAGCCTGTGAATCCCCGCAACTCCTGTTCGTCGCATCGGTGCACTGCTGCCGCTGCCACGTGAATCCGATGTTGCCAGAAACATGTTTCCCGTCGCATCGAATACATGGCCATTTTTAAGACTAGCGGGAATTTTTAAATCGAACAAAAAAAATGATTCAAATGGCTCTGAGCACTATGGGACTTAACTTCTCAGGTCATCAGTCCCCTAGAACTTAGAACTACTTAAACCTAACTAAACTAAGGACATCACACAACACCCAGTCATCACGAGGCAGAGAAAAATCCCTGACCCCGCCGGGAATCGAACCCGGGAACCCGGGCGTGGGAAGCGAGAACGCTACCGCACGACCACGAGCTGCGGACTTAAATCGAACACTAAACATTTTGACATTAATTTCGAGTATAAGACGCACTTGAATTTTGGAGGCAGTTTTCCGAAGAAAAAATTGCGTCTTATAGTCCATAAAATATGGTATAATCAATCGAAATAGACTTAGAGAAATAGATGAAATTGTAAATAAGTGTGTTGAGGAGAGTTATTGGCTGGTTTTCAGCTATGGGCCTCTCTGTGTCAAGAAAATGCTGTACAGACAGGCGATAGGTTTAAAGTATAGAGAAGGCAGCATCTTCAAAATTTGTGAGTGCAGAAACTGATGAATTAAAATGAAAAAAGGACACATTTTAAAGCTTTTTAAACATCTCAGTTAATCAATTGAAGCTACACTATGTGATCAAAAGTATTTGGACACCTGGCTGAAAATGATTCACAACTTCGTGGTGCCCTCCATCGGTAATGCTGGAATTCAGTATGATGTTGGCCCATCCTTAGTCTTGATGACAGCTTCCACTCTCGCAGGCATGTCGAATCAGGTGCTGGAAGGTTTCTTGGGAATGGCAGCCCATTCTTCAGGGAGTCCTGCACTGAGGAGAGGTACCGATGTCGGTGGTGAGGCCCAGCACGGAGTCTGCGCTCCGAAACATCGCAAAGGTGCTCTATAGGATTCAGGTCAGGACTCTGTGCAGGCCAGTACATTACAGAGACGTGCGTTATGAACAGCCGCTCGATCGTGTTGAAAGATGCAATCGCCATCCCCGAATTTCTCTTCAACAGTGGGAAGCAAGAAGGAGCTTAAACCATCAATGTAAGTCTGTACTGTGAATGTGCCACGCAAAAGAACAAGGGGTGCAAGCCCCTCCATGAAAAACATGATCACAACATAACGCCACCGCCTCCGAATTTTTACTGTTTGCAATAGAGACTCTGGCAGATGACGTTCACCGGGCATTCGCCTTACCCACACCCTGCTATCGGATCGCCACACCGTGTACCGTGATTCGTCACTCCACACAACGTTTTTCCACTGTCCAATCGTCCAATGGTTACGTCGTTTGGCATCTATCGGCGTGATGTGTGACTTATGGGCAGCCGCTCGACCATGAAATCCAAGTTTTCTCACCTCCAACCTAATTGTCGTAGTACTTGCAGTGGATCCGGATGCAGTTTGGAATTCCTGTGTGATGGTCTGGATAGATGTCTGCCCACTACACATTACGACCCTCTTCAAATGTCGGCGGTCTCTGTCAGTCAACAGACGAGGTTGGCCTGTACGCTTCTGCGCTTTACGTGTCCCTTCACGGTTCCACTTCACTATCACATCGGAAACAGTGGACCTAGGGATGTTTAGGAGTGTGGAAATCAGGCGTACAGACGTGTGACACAAGTGACACCCAATCACCTGACCACGTTGAAAGTCCGTGTGTTCTGCGGAGCGCCTCATTCTGCTCTCTCACAATGACTACTGAGGCCGCCGATATGGAATACCTGGCAGTAGGTGGCAACACAATGTACCTAATATGAAAATCGTATGTTTTTGGGGGTGTCCGTATACTTTTGATCAAATAGTGTAGTAGTCAAGGGGGAGGGAAGCATGCTGGAGTAGTTCGAGCAGTTGTGCAAAACCATTAATCCAGGGTGGCATAGTGATTAGCGCATCTGCATAGTTAACAGGACAATAGGGTTCGAATCCCAGCCTTGGTACACATTTTCATTCGTCGCTGCAGTCTGCATATAAATATATCACCTCAGTAAAACCCAATGTTGCATTTCATGTTATTGCACGTCCTGGAGAGAGGCATACGTGTAAGTTGAATTACTTTGCTTATCTTCATTCAGTAAAGCCGTATGGAATTGTATTCTCGGGTAAATGAGTTTTAAGGAATAACGTCTATATTGGAAAAAAATAAATAAAACGTTTTACTATTGCTGCTAACGCAAGATATCGGTTTTGTATTTTAAAGGAATGGGTGTTTGGAACCTTTGTAAAGACATAGTTTGCAGTTGTTGTTGTTGTGGTCTTCAGTCCAGAGACTGGTTTGATGCAGCTCTCCATGTTACTCTATCTTGTGAAAGCATCTTCATCTCCCAGTACCTACTGCAACCTACATCCTTCTGAATCTGCTTAGTGTATTCATCTCTTGGTCTCTCTCTACGAGTTTTACCCTCCACGCTGCCCTCCAATACTAAATTGGTGATCCCTTGATGCCTCAGAACATGGCCTACCAACCGATTCCTTCTTCTAGTCAAGTTGTGCCACAAACTTCTCTTCTCTCCAGTTCTATTCAGTACCTCCTTAGTAGTTATGTGATATACGCATCTAATTGTCAGCATTCTTCTGTAGCACCACATTTCTAAAGCTTCTATTCTCTTCTTGTCGAAACTATTTATCGTCCATGTTTCACTTCCATACATGGCTACACTCCATACAAATACTTTCAGAAGCGACTTCCGGCCACTTAAATCTATACTCGATGTTAATAAATTTCTCTTCTTCAGAAACGCTTTCCTTGCCATTGCCAGTCTACATTTTATATCCTCTATACTTCGACCATCATCAGTTATTTTGCTCCTCAAATAGGAAAACTCATTTACTACCTTAAGCGTCTCATTTCCTAATCTAATTACCACAGCACCTCCCGATTTCAATCGACTACATTCCATTATCCTCGTTTTGCTTTTGTTGATGTTCATCATATCCTTCTTTCAAGACACTGTCCATTCCGTTCAACTGCTCTTCCAGGTCCTTTGCTGTCTCTGACAGAACCTCAAAGTTTTTATTTCTTCTCCATGGATTTTAATTCGTACTCTGAATTTTTGTTTTGTTTCCTTGACTGCTTGCTCAATACACAGATTGAATAACATCGGGGATAGGCTACAACCCTGTCTCACTCCCTTCCCAGCCACTGCTTCCCTTTCATGCCCCTCGACTCTTGTAACTGCCATCTGGTTTCTGTACAAATTGCAAATAGCCTTTCGCTCCCTGTATTTTACCCCTGCCACCTTCAGAATTTGAAAGAGAGTATTCCAGCTGAAACGTTCCCTTAGAAAAATTTGTGAATGACTGTGCTGATAAACCTCTTACGTTATTTGATTTTTAAACAGCTGAGCAGAACTGAACGTACTCAGACATTTCGCTCTTCACTTATTCTGATCAACACTAAACTGACACACAATGTTTTTAGCGCAACGCAATCTGACTTTCAAAAATCCCTACAAAAGAATGGCCCTGACTAACAATAACCTATACCTTTCATGAATCACATACCTCACAAAAATCTTCGTTACTCGAACTACTACAATACATCGAGCGCCAATACTGCCAGCTAAATAAAAGATTCTAACTACTGAAGTCACTAACTACCGATAGGCATAGTTAGCAAATGAAAGATTTTGATAGAGAACAAACAATGTATTATCTTCTGGTAAACCTTCCGGGATGTAAGGTCGTGGTCCATGAAACTCTTCAGCTCCTAACGTTTCGAGTCGGCAAGACTCACCGGAGGAGAAACACCCCTCTGAAGATGTCCAGCGCAGCTCTGGACGAAACGTTAGGAGCTGAAGAGTTTCATGGACCACGACCTTACATCCCGGAAGGTTTACCAGAAGATATGTCATCCGGTCGTGAAATCCTTCAAACAATGTATTTACCTTAATAGTGTTCAAAAGTCATAATATATATAGATATCAGTTCATGACATCCAGTCTTACAAATTTAGTGTGTCACGTCCACATCATCCGTTCTCAAAACTCCGTCATCTCTCTCCCCACATCCACCACTACTGGCGGCTCACCTCCAACTGCACAACGCTGCGCGCTGGTCACATCCAACTGCCTAACACTACAATGGCGAATATTCCAACAATGCCAACCAGCCACGGACTGCACACAGCACAGCCAGTGATTTTCATACAGAGCGCTAGGTGACGTAACCAACATAAAAACCTAAACAGCCTACTTACACAGTCAACGTTGTCAAAAGCTTAAAGAGAGTATTCCAGTCAACGTTGTCAAAAGCTTTAAGTCTGCAAATGCTAGAAACGTAGGTTTGCCTTTCCTTAATCTATTTTCTAAGATAAGTCGTAGGGTCAGTAGAGTTTGCAGTGTTAATAACAAAATTAAAAAATTGTGTTTGGTATTATATATAAAGTTTTTATTACAGTACAACAAGCAACCAGAGCCCTTCTGGGACACTGTGATGACTGAAGTACAATAAATATTGCAGTTATAAAAAAAGAAGACAGATTACGCTGAGACGACACGAGGAACTCGGAGAGGAAGATACTCCGCTACGGTGGCTGGAGCAGTCGGCAGCGCCTTCAGCCCAGGTAGCCATATCCCGCAGCTGCCGGCTTAGCGTAGGCCGCTGCCGCAGGAGAGGCGAAGGCCGCGGGTGCAGCCGCGTACGGTCCAACTGGGGAGGCGGCATAGGCTGCGGGGGCGGCGGCGTAGGCGGCGTGGGGGGCGGCGTAGGCGGCGGCGGGGGTGGCGTAGGCGGCGTGGGGGGCGGCGTAGGCAGCTGCGGGGGCGGCGTAGGCGGGCGCGGGGGCGGCGTAGGCCGGCGCCGCAGGTGCTGCCGCGTAGTGGCCGGCCAGGGAAAGTGGCGCTGCCGCGGCGTAGTGCGCCGGCTGGCTCCTGAAGAAGTAGTTGTACGGCGCCACCAGGGAGCCCGCTGCTGGTACAGCCACGCCTGCAGAGAGACAACTCTACAGTAAGCTTATACTCGCGCCTCGCTGTACTGCCTCCTTAACTTGACGAGGATAGGCTCAGACAGTTCTCAGTTAATGTGATGAGTACAGTCAGTGCTCGGCCGAGACCGAGGATTGACGTGTGTTCCACGTCATTTGGACAAAGAACATACCGGGTGATCAAAAAGTCAGTATAAATTTGAAAACTTGATAAACCACGGAATAATGTAGATAGAGAGGTAAAAACTGACACACATGCTTGGAATGACATGGGGTTTTATTAGAACCAAAATGCAGGATGCCGCTCCACCCCATATTGCTAGACGCGTGAAAGATCTCTTGCGCGCGTGAAGATCGTGTGCTCAGCAGCCACTTTCGTCATACTTGGCCTCCCAGGTCCCCAGACCTCAGTCCGTGCGATTATTGGCTTTGGGGTTGCCTGAAGTCGCAAGTGTATCGTGATCGACCGACATCTCTAGGGATGCCGAAAGACAACATCCGACGCCAATGCTTTACAGTGATGTTCACAACATTATTCCTCGACTACAGCTATTGTTGAGGAATGATGGTGGACATATTGAGCATTTCGTGTAAAGAACATCATCTTTGCTTTGTCTTACTTTGTTATGCTATTTATTACTATTCTGATCAGATGAAGCGCCATTTGTCGGACATTTTTTGAACTTTTGTATTTTTATTTTCTTTTGTTCTAATAAAACCACATGTCATTCCAAGCATGTGTGGCAATTTGTACCTCTCTATCTACATTATACCATGATTTATTCAGTTTTCAAATTTATACTGACTTTTTGATCACCAGGTATATACAGGGTGATACAAAATGAATGGCGCAAAAAAAAAAGTATTCGTGCGACTACAGCAATCACTTTGGTTAAGAAATACAGTGTGTTCGGAAATTCCCATTAGGGATTTCTAGGACGAGTAGAGGGGAGTGAGTACATAATATTTTGAATAGGAACTCATGTCTGGAAAGGTATCGGAGCCATGGCGACTGGCGGTAGGGTGTTCTACTTACATCGTTGATATCGATATTCAGCTGTCTTGCTATCTGCTCCCTCCCCCCCCTCCCCCCCCCCCCCAGCTGTTTCCCGGGTGAACGTGTGACGAGGCAGTCTCCGGTCGGCGTTCTACGAGCCAACTTGTGTTGAAAACAAGCCCGCGTCCCTAACCGTGGTGTATGGGCCTCGCCGTGCTCGCCGCCCTTGTCTTTTGTCGCGCCGGATGTACGGTGCCGATCATTGGGCACCTTGACGTACAGAACTGTGGTGGTTTCGTCGTCTCACGCCGAACAGCTTCCCAGCTCGTCATTTGCAAGCTCCAAGTTACGTATGAGTTTTATTCTGTGCTTAACTAAGAAGATGGTTGAAACTTATTGTGGCAGGGGTAGCTGCCGGAGATGGTTCTGAACTCGGTTCCACAGTGGCTATTTTAAGGAGGCTGATGTTCCTCATTTCGTTTCTCATCATCTGTGGAGTGTGTGTTTTAAGTGGTTTTCATGCAAATTTTAACTTGTTTAAGGACATATTGACCGTCTGGGACAGGTTGCGGTTGTCTACGCACCCGGTAGCCGTATAGTTTCCAGAATATTTTCACTCTGCAGCGGAGTGTGCGCTGTTATGAAACTTCCTGGCAGATTAAAACTGTGTGCCGGACCGAGACTCGAACTCGGGACCTTTGCCTTTCGCGGGCAAGTGCTCTACCAACTGCGCTGCCCAAGCACGATTCATGCCCCGTCCTCACAGCCTTACTTCTGCCAGTACCTCGTCTCCTACCTTCCAAACTTTACAGAAGCTCTCCTGCGAACCTTGCAGAACTAGCACTCCTGAAAGAAAGGATATTGCGGAGACATGGCTTAGCCACAGCCTGGGGGATGTTTCCAGAATGAGATTTTCACTCTGCAGCGGAGTGTGCGCTGATATGAAACTTCCTGGCAGATTATAACTGTGTACTGGACCGAGACTCGAACTCGCGACCTTTGCCTTTCGCGGGCAAGTGCTCTAACAACTGAGCTGCCCAAGCACGATTCATGCCCCGTCCTCACAGCCTTACTTCTGCCAGTACCTCGTCTCCTACCTTCCAAACTTTACAGAAGCTCTCCTGCGAACCTTGCAGAACTAGCACTCCTGAAAGAAAGGATATTGCGGAGACATGGCTTAGCCACAGCCTGGGGGATGTTTCCAGAATGAGATTTTCACTCTGCAGCGGAGTGTGCGCTGATATGAAACTTCCTGGCAGATTATAACTGTGTGCTGGACCGAGTCTCGGTCCGGCACACAGTTTTAATCTGCCAGGAAGTTTCAGCCGTACAGTTAATGGTTTAATCATTTGTTACGGCAGAATTTGGTATGTTTATTTAATGCTGAAAGTGCCTTAAGGCAACTGAAAGTGATCTCTAAGTTTCCTGCTAATTTACTGGGAGACGGGTAATGTTAGAGTATTGCTCCATAAGAATTTGGGGGCATGCTTATTGTATATTCCAGTGTGGCTGTAATTTGACCTTGTTTTCATTGCAATCTATCTGTGCTGCAGGCCATTTGGTAAGTCTGCTCGTTTCCTGTTATCGGTGCGGTTGTGGATTCTTGTCAGGACCGCTCATTGTGAGGCCGGTCGGACTATATATAAATATATACCGCCTGCTAGTGAGCCTGTGCAAAGCCGTGGGGAGTGAACGCTCGTATTGCCTGCCGGCCGTAGCGTTATTGCTTCCAAGTACTGCTGTGGGCCTTAACGCTGTTCTCTAAAGTTAAGTGCAATTTGGGAATCATTCTGAGTCATTATGTCCGTTAGTTAAGAGAGGCTACTTTGTTAATATTAGCGTTTCTGTAAGTCATTTTACTGGTTGAGTTATTACTAGCCATTCTTATTTAACACTTATGTTAATCATTTGTGTATCTGTAATGAATGCGCAACTTGTTATTTTTCCTGTGTGCCAGTTTTGAACGAAGTACTGTCTCGCGTGGTCCTACATTTCTACAGAACACAAAACGATGTTCCCCCAGATCGACCTCTATCAGTTTTCCCATTCTTCTGGGTAACACGCGTCAGTATTTTGCAACCATGAGCTATAAAACTGATGGCACGATAGTGTTCACACCTTGTCTTCTTTAGCACTGGAACTGTTACATGCTTCCTTAAGTCTGAGGGTATTTCGTCTGTCTTATATACGAGGCGTGCTTTTCAAGTAAGATCCGTTGAACATAAGTACACAACGAAAGGTTGTTTCAAAAAAGTAAATTAATTTTCAGAAAGTACATACTTCACTCAATTTTTCGACACAGTTGCCAAGTTTGTTCAAACGTGTGTCATACCTCTCAAAGAATTTTAAAATACCCTCTTCATAAAAACTTGCCGCCTGCTCCGATAACCAGGAGTCCAGTGCCGTTTTCACGTCGTTGTCGTCATTGTAACGGTGGCCACTGAGGTGTTGTTTGAGGTGGAGGAACAGATGGTAATCTCTCGGTGCAAGATCAGGACTGTAGGGTGGGTAGTCTAAAACTTCCCAGCCAAAACTGTGCAATAAATGGAGGGTCTGACCTGCAGTGTGAGGTCTTGCATTGTCATAGAGAAGGACAATTACCTTTGTCAGCATGCCGCGTCTTTTGATTTGAATCGCTCTGCTTAGCATTCTCAGGGTTTGGCAGTATGCTTCTGCATTGATAGTGGTTCCTCGTTGCATGAAGTCGACCAACAAAACACCATGCCTATCCCAAAACACCGACGCCATGATTTAGCGCTGAGACAGAGTCTGTTTGACCTTCGTCTTTACAGGCGAGTGTGTGTGTCTCCATTCCATGCTCTGTTGCTTCGATTCGGGGGTGATATGCGAAATGCATGTTTCGTCTCCAGTTACGATCTGACTCAAGAAGCCGTCACCTTCTTCGTGATAACGTGTGAAGAACTTCATCGCACACTCAAATGTGTGGTTTTTGTGGTCCTCTGTTAGGAGTTTCGGGACCCAACGGGAGCACAGTTTCCTAAACTTTTGGGTGTTCAGAAACAATGTTGTAAAGCACTGATCTCGAGACGTCAGGAAATTCGTTTGACAGACCTGTTATTTATGAAGCGCCTGTTCTCACGAATATTTGCTTCAACTGAAGCCACCAAATCGTCTGTAATCAAAGAACGGTGACCAGAGCGGTCCTCATCATGGACGTTGTCACGGCCATCTTTGAATTCTTGTACCCACTTACGCACTTTGCTTTCACTCATAACAGTATCACAGTACACTTCGCAAATCTGTCGATGAATTTCTGCAGCACACTGGTTCCTTGCTGACAAAAACCGTATCACTGAGCGAACCTGACACGCGGCGGGCGAGTTGATAGCCTTAAACATTTTGAAAGCACAGAACAGTACTGTACAGGTTATCTACAGAGCTGAAACTGAGCACAGTTGTTCTGAGGCAAGCCGGTACACGACGCACGCGCTCGTTGCGGTATGCACGCGAACTACTAGTGTCTGCAACAAAACGGACCTTACTTAAAAAAAAAAAACACGCCTCGTATCTAGCAAACCAGTCAACTCTCCAAAGCATCTCAATAATTCTGAGGAGATGTATCCTACGCAATGAGGAGGTACTGAATAAAACTGGTGAAAAGAGGAAGTCACGAAACAGTTGGTTACAATAAGGATCAGTTGGTAGTGCACATCCCCGAGCCGTAGTTGTGTCCGGCTCTTCGAAAAGCGCGCCAGGCGGAGTGCTGTCGATTCGCGTCCAGTGTTTGCGGTGGCGCTTTCGGTTTGGCGCGCTGTTTGGATAGCTACCGCCCTCTGGCGGGAGGTGGAGCAAGTGTACGGTCGCGTGACGATCGAGGAGTACGTACTGGGCGGTGACTGATAGAGGTTGTGGCGCGAGCGGGGCCCTGTTGTTGGGCGTCGTCAACTGCTCGCCACGTGCTTTGGCCGACCTCTTGGCTGTCAGGGGCTAAGTCTGCCTTACCCGCATGCACGTGTCTTATGAAGCTTAGAAGCCGATCAGCGCGTGGGACCGTATGTCTTCTTATCGGCCGTTGAAACCACTGGCAGCGGTTGGCTCTGACGAACATTTGGAAGTGCGACATGTTCCCGGCGCTGGGGTGGAGTGTGAGAACTTGAGTACTGTTTTTATGTAACAGAGTTATATATATATAAGAGAAGGTTTTCAAATTCTAGTGAAGTGTGTGAGTTTCTTCACCAGTGGTTTTGTTGGGGTCTTCACACCACAGTTTTCGTTTGCCTGTCCGTGGGAATGTCGTAATTGCTTCTTGGTCGGGCCGTTTTCATTCACACCTCGATTGGGTGATTTAGGTTCGGTGTCGAGGGTCTCTGGGGTTCGGAGTCTGTGTAGGCACAACCCTTGCTACATCTTCTGGTTTTGAGTAACTCGGGGAGGTGGCGGCTTATAATGGAAGTTTTGGGGCTGATCTGCTGTGGCGCTGTAGACCACCAGTAACTATTCGGCCTATTGTGATTCGGGCCCCTTTACACGTGTCACGCCCTCACCGAGCTAAGGAAATTTTTTTTTTGGGGAACTGCCTTTAATGTGAAGGTTTGTGTGATGGCTTATTCACATTTATCTTGTAACAAATATAAGTTATGTAACTGGCGAGAGACAACTATTTTTGCTTAGTAAAAGCTAACTACTTAAAGTTTGTTTTTGGAATTGTTTAAACCTTGCAATATCCTTACACAGAGCTATTTTTAAGAGTTTCTTTAAGGGTTGTCTTATATATATATATATATATATATATATATATATATATATATATATATATATATATATATATAAAGTTAAAATCTCATTATTGGCAAGTTGTTAATGTCATACCTGGTAATCTCCTTCTGATAACGAAAATTGTCAAGCTATTTGAAAATGATTGGAAAATTTTTTAAATTTTTTAAAGAAATGCCAGACTTAAAAAAATTTATTACTGAAAGCTTTTTAAAATAAAAGTTAACCTTATCAATGTGTGTTTTTTCATCAGCACCTCCTGGCCCCTACTTCCACGATAACGTTTTTGGAATAAGATGTGTATTTAAGTTGTTGTTTGTGAATCGCCCTAATTGACGGTTCAATCCCGATGCATCAGACAATCGTCAGTTTAGGTGATGTGAGAAAGTGTGGGCGTCAAACTGTAGAGGTAGACCGTGGCATCGCTACAGTAAGCAGATGTTCTAGTGCAAATGGGCTCCAGCAGTTATGCAGAAATGGAGAGGCTTGCACAGGACAGACTATCACAGAAGGATGTGTGGACTGTAGACCGCTACAGAAGTGACTTGCAGGGCGCGAGTACTGACCTGGTAGTCCGTAGCCCAGGGAGGCGATGCCCCTCTTCGGCTTGGAGTCGCGGAACTGCAGCTGCGCGTCGCACGTGGCCAGCAGCACGGACAGCGACATCTGGAAACGGAACGGGGGAGTCCCCACTTGTCACAGAATCACAGCGGCATGGAGCCATGAAACACACAAACACACTTCGAACCGTGTGTCGGCTCTCAACATACAGGGTGTTACAAAAAGGTACAGCCAAACTTTCAGGAAACATTCCTCACACACAAAGAAAGAAAATATGTTATGTGGAGATGTGACCGGAAACGCTTACTTTCCATGTTAGAGCTCATTTTATTACTTCTCTTCAAATCACATTGATCATGGAATGGAAACACACAGCAACAGAACGTTCCAGCGTGACTTCAAACACTTTGTTACAGGAAATGTTCAAAATGTCCTCCGTTAGCGAGGAGACATGCATCCACCCTCCGTCGCATGGAATCCCTGATGCGCTGATGCAACCCTGGAGAATGGCGTATTGTATCACAGCCGTCCACAATACGAGCACGAAGAGTCTCTACATTTGGTACCGGGGCTGCGTAGACAAGAGCTTTCAAATGCCCCCATAAATGAAAGTCAAGAGGGATCAGGTCAGGAGAGCGTGGAGGCCATGGAATTGGTCCGCCTCTACCAATCCATCGGTCACCGAATCTGTTGTTGAGAAGCGTACGAACACTTCGACTGAAATTAGCAGCACAGGTAGAGTATCCCGTATGAAATCATGACAACGTGCTCCATAGAGCGTAGGTGGAAGAACATGGGGCCCAATCGAGACATCACCAACAATGCCTGCCCAAATGTTCACAGAAAATCTGTGTTGATGACGTGATTGCACAATTGCGTGCGGATTCTCGTCAGCCCACACATGTTGATTGTGAAAATTTACAATATGATCACGTTGGAATGAAGCCTCATCCGTAAAGAGAACATTTGCACTGAAATGAGGATTGACACATTGTTGGATGAACCATTCGCAGAAGTGTACCCGTGGAGGCCAATCAGCTGCTGATAGTGCCTGCACACGCTGTACATGGTACGCAAACAACTGGTTCTCCCGTAGCACTCTCCATACAGTGACGTGGTCAAAGTTACCTTGTACAGCAGCAACTTCTCTGACGCTGACATTAGGGTTATCGTCAACTGCACGAAGAATTGCCTCGTCCATTGCAGGTGTCCTCGTCGTTCTAGGTCTTCCCCAGTCGCGAGTCATAGGCTGGAATGTTCCGTGCTCCCTAAGACGCCGATCAATTACTTCGGACGTCTTCCTGTCGGGACACCTTCGTTCTGGAAATCTGTCTCGATACAAACGTACCGCGCCACGGCTATTGCCGCCTGCTAATCCGTACATCAAATGGGCATCTGCCAACTCCGCATTTGTAAACATTGCACTGACTGCAAAACCACGTTCGTGATGAACACTAACCTGTTGATGCTACGTACTGATGTGTTTGATGCTAGTACTGTAGAGCAATGAGTCGCATGTCAACACAAGCACCGAAGTCAACATTACCTTCCTTCAATTGGGCCAACTGGCGGTGAATCGGAGAAGTACAGTACATACTGACGAAACTAAAATGAGCTCTAACATGGAAATTAAGCGTTTCCGTACACATGTCCACATAACATCTCTTCTTTATTTGTGTGTGAGGAATGTTTCCTGAAAGTTTGGGCGTACCTTTTTGTAACACCCTGTATATCGCGCTGTAAAGATTGTTCTGAATCCTTCCATCCATCGTTAATTGATTCTTTCATATTTATCGTTATGCTGCGCACGATTCTGTTGAGATTCCCCTCTGGCGGCATGTCTGGTCATATCGATCTTCGAGCCGTTGCTTCCTGTTAACCTTGTGTAAGGGAATAAGATCTTTGGGGGGATGGTCGGTTGGTTCCCTTTTTGGTCGGTCGGTTTTTAAAATCGGGGATTAGAGAATGTCGTACGTTGAGACCGCGGCGTGGCGTGCCGGTGGAGAGTTGGCTGTTGTTCCGAGAAGCCGCGTGGTCTATCCTGGCGTTGCGAAACGAGTGGGACGAGTTGACGGGACAAGGCTGTAAGCTCTTGCTGTGAGCACCCGGGGGCCACGGCTGTGGTTCCGAGTTTACTACTTGGTGGGAGGTAACGGATGTGTTTAAATTTTCCGTCTGGAGGCGGGAATGATGGACTAGTAACTCGCCCAACCTGAGGAGTGGTATTTCGCCGCCGTGGGTGCAGAGAAGATGAGGGATCCGGTGACAGAGCGCGTGGCGGCGTGACTGCGCCCAGTTGGGTACGCTGGCGACGTGGACACTGTCGGGTGTGAGGAACCTTTGCATCGGAGTTCACCTGCTGTTTCTCTGATAAACTGCAAGTTAAGTTGGCTAAAGGCTTAGATGTTAAATGAAGAATTTTGGTTTGTGCAACCAGCGTCTTTTCCGCGTTGTGGCCTCCTGCGTTCGGCTTGCCTGTCCCTGTCGCCGGTGTATTTATAGAAAGTGATCTTTTCCGCTTCTTATTAGTACTACCCGGTAGGAAGTGTATTTTTGGGCAGTGATTATTGTTTTAGATTACATTTTTTCTGCCTTGTGGCCTCCTGCGTTCAGATTTTCTGTCCCTGTCGCCGGTGTAATTATAGATAGTGATCTTTCGGCTTCTTATTAGTACTGCCTGGGAGGAAGTGTATTTTTGGGCAGGGATTATGGTTCCTGATTAGATTCCTTCTCCTCCCCTAGCCTCGCGTGAGGTCGATGTGATTGCTGAATGTGAGGCGTTGTGGGTCTGTTAGCCCGCTTCTAGCCTGAGCATCCTTCGGGAGACAATTGTGGCCGCCCTTACACCCGGTCGGTTAATTATTTCTATCCCAGGACATTTTGGTGGCAGGACATGGTATTAAAGTTGTTACTTATTGTAAAATGTTAAATGGTTGTACTCTGATTGTTTTTTACCACTGTTTAAAAAGGTTAAATTTGCCTTTCATTGGTGGGTTTTTAAAACTACGTAGCTTTAAAATTGTTAGTTATTGTATAAAGTGAGTGACTGTATCTTTACTTTGATTGTTTTAATGTACTTGGCATCCTTTGAAAATGCTAGTTCTGCCTGCTAGCGAGCCTTGTAATTTAATATCTTGTTGTGCCAAAGTTTAAAAGAAGTTGGCTCCCTACATGTTCGATGGCGAAATTGTATGCAAATTGGTAGTTTATTAGTTTCATTACTTGGAAAGTTTTAATTTTCTTATTAAATGCTTTATCAAAGTCTGTTTTAAGTAAAATGGCTTGGCTATTAACGGTAAAGGAAAGTTTTTAATTTCATTACTGTTAAAATTTTGATTTGTTATCAAATGTTTTATCAAAGTCGGTTTTAAGTAAAATGGCTTGGCCGTTAACTGTAAAGTAAATTGTTTTAAAAAGGCACTCATGCCTACTAGTTTTTTTTGGGTCTGTTCCTGGTCAATTGATAAAGAAATGACTTAATGGTTGAAGTAATCAATAAAGAAATTGTAAATTGCAACTCGACAGTAACCAACTAATTTTGCCCCCTTTTCCCAACTGTGGGTTTTCCTTGATTACTCGTAACACCCTTCTCACACTTGAACATGCATAAAGGATCACCACATGGGAAATGTAGTGGCGTGTTGCATGTAGGTAGAATCACTGATGGCGACGTCTGGAAACTTCGGAAATCCCATTTCTTTCAGGATCATAGGAGCATACAGTCTCAAAAGACACACACACACACACACACACACACACACACACACACACACGCAAGATCATCGCATGGTAATTACAAATGTTACCCAAAGCAGTGAGATACCCGGGAACACGTGTAATGAAGGCTTCGACATTTACATCTGCGTACATATAGTTCCCCACAGTCGTTTAATGAACAAAGTAAGAGCATATGGACTATCAGTCCAATTGTGCGATTGGACTGAAGAGTTCCTAGACCACAGAACGCAGCACGTCATTCTCAATGGAGAGAAGTCTTCCGAAGTAAGAGTGATTTCCGCTGTGCCGCAGGGGAGTGTCATAGGACCGTTGCTATTCACAATATACATATATGACCTTATCGATAACACCGGAAGTTCACTGAGGCTTTTTGCGGATGATGCTGTAGTATATCGAGAGGTTGTAACAATGGAAAACTGTACTGAAATGCAGGAGGATCTGCAGCGAATTGACGCATTGTGCAGGTATTGACAATCGAATCTCAATGTAGACAAGTATAATGTGCTGCGAATACATAGAAAGAAAGATCCTTTATCATTTAGTATAGCAGGTCAGCAGCAACTGGAAGCAGTTAATTCCATAAATTGTCCGGGAGTACGCATTAGGAGTGATTTAAAATGGAATGACCATATAAAATTAATCGTCGGTAAAGCGGATGCCACACTGAGATTCATTGGAAGAATCCTAAGGAAATGCAATCCGAAAACAAAGGAATACTGCTCACCGGTGTGGGATCCGTACCAGATAGGGTTGATAGAAGAGATAGAGAAGATCCAACGGAGAGCAGCCCGCCTCGTTACAGGATCATTTAGTAATCTCGAAAGCGTTACGGAGATGACAGGTAAACCCCAGTGGAAGACTCTGCAAGAGAGACGCTCAGTAGCTCGGTACGGGCTTTTGTTGAAGTTTCGAGAACATACCTTCACCGAGGAGTCAAGCAGTATATTGCCCCCTCCTATGTATATCTCGCGAAGAGACCATGAGGATAAAATCAGAGAGATTAGAGCTCACACAGAGGCATACCGACAATCTTTCTTTCCACGAACAACACGAGACTTGGATAGAAGGGAGAACCGATAGAGGTACTCAAAGTATCCTCCGCCACACAGGTGGCTTGCGGAGTATGGAGTAGATGTAGATTATCCATAAGCCTGGTTTGCTGGTCTTGACGATGACAATTGCATCTCGAATAAAGAATAAACAGGATTAAAAAGAAAGTCTCTTCTGAAGTAGTGAAAGAACAGTAAAATTATTAGCAAGGCCAAAGGTCTGAATGGAAACAGTCGCATCTTTGGAGAACGAATGAACATCAGTATCGCCTGAATGCTGAAGGCCTTTTGAAAGAAAAGAAACACTGCAAGAAAATATCACTAAGCAGTAAATGCACAATGCACCGTGCTAGTTACAGTTCAAGTCTTGACGGGAGAGTGCGAGTTATAGTTTTGTACTATTAGACACTGCACGAGTTAAAATCCCAGAAGGATATTTCAGTTTCAAAGTACCAATACGATTAAACGAAGACAAGAAATCTTGCAAGTACACTATCTGATCACTGAAACACGGCGTCCTCACTGCAGTCGCCCCAAAGTGAGTTCCTGATTGATGTAATGCGACAGCATTCTACCCGTGGCCCAAAAAGCACACTCGGAGCTAACTGCTCGTCGTGGCTCGAGCGCCAGCCTAAATACAGTTCGGGCGCCAGAAAACAATAGGCACTACTTTTGTCACGTGTTACACAGACGAGAAGAGGTCCATAGTGCCAGGAACCTCTATCGGCGACTGGGATGCTGTCTGGTGGCCGGACGAATCGTCTAGCGTCTGTCTGCAGGGAGGTTGGCCCCTAATAGTTATGTGGCTGCTTCCCTCGAGTGTCACGGGGGTTGCCGGATGGGTAGGGGCAAGGCTTACCCACAGCATGAACTACATTGAAGATCCAAAGTAACTGGTACACCAGCCTAATATCGTGTAGGGCCCCGGGAGCACGCAGAAGTGCCTCAACACGACTTGGCATGGACTCGACTAATGTCTGAAGTAGTGGTGGATGGAACTGACCACCACGAATCCTGCGGGACTGTCTATGAGTCCGTAAGAGTACGACGGGGTAGAGATCTCTTCTGAACAGAAAGTTGCAAGGCATCCCAGACATTATCAATAATGTTCATGTCTGGAGAGTTTGGTGGCCAGCGGAAGTGTTTAAACTCAGAAGAGTGTTCCTGGTGCCACTCTATAGGAATTCTGGACATGTGGGCTGTCGCATTTTCCTGCTGGAATTACCCAAGTCCTTCGGAATGCACAATGGGCGTGAATGGATGCAGGGTATTAGACAGGATGCTTACGTACGTGTCACCTGTCAGAGTCGTATCTAGAAGTATCAGGGCTCCCATAACACTCCAACTGCACACGCCCCACACCATTACAGAGCCTCCACCAGCTTGAACAGTCCGGTGCTGACACGGTGGATCTACAGATTCATGAGTTTCTCTCCATATCCGTACACGCCCATCTGCACGATACAGTTTGAAACGAGACTCGTCCGACCAGGCAACATGTTTCCCGCTATCAACAGTCCAATGTCGGTGTTGACGTGTCTAGGTGAGGCGTAAAGCTTTGTGTCGTGCAGTCATCAAGGCTACACGACTGGGCCTTCGGCTCCGAAAGCCCATATCGATGATGTTTTTGAATGCTTCGCACGCTGACACTTGTTGATGGCCCAGCATTGAAATCTGCAGCAATTTGCGTAAGGGTTGCACGTCTGTCTCACTGAACGATTCTCTTCAGTCGTCGTCGGTCCCGTTCAAACAGGATCTTTTTCCGGCCGCAGCGATGTGGGAGATTTTATGTTTTACCGGATACCTGATATTCATGGTACACACGTGACATGATCGTACGGGGAAGTCCCCCTTCATTGCTACCTCGGAGATGCTGTGTCCCATCTGCTTGTGCGCTGACTATAACACCAAGTGCAAAGTCACTTAAGTCTTGACAACCTGCCATTGTAGCGGCAGTAACATATCTAACAACTGCACCAGACACTTGTTGTCTTATGTAGGCGTTGCCGACCGCAGCGCCGTATTCAGTTCCTGTTTACATCTCTCCGTATTTTAATACGCAAGCCTATACCAGTTTCTTTAGTGATTCAGTGTATCTCTAAGTGGTAAATGCACAATGCACCGCGCTAGCTTAAGTCCAAGTTTTGACGGGACAGTCCAAATTAAAGATTTGGACAATTTTAGAGAGCACGAGTTAAAATCCCAGAAGGATATTTCAGTTTCAAAGTTCCAGTATGATTAAACACAGTCATGCCCAGGGTAGAAACGAAGACAGGTGATCACTAGCTGATAACTGGCATGAAACACAGCATCATCTTTGCGGTGAGGCCAAAGTGAGTTCCCGATTGATGTAATGCGACAGCATATGGCGCCTGACCCCAGAAGCTCACTCGGGGTGAGTCCTCGTCGTGACTCGAGCGCCAGTCTAGATAGTTCTGGCGCTAGGATACAATACACACTACAATATTGTCGTGTGGCCCACAGAGGAGAATTGATCCACGGTGCCAGGAACCTCTGTCGGCGCCTGGGATGCCGCCTGGTGGCCGGACGGATCTGTTCGAGTTGCGTCTGTCTGCAGGAAGGCTGTCCTCTAACATTACGTGACTGCTTCCCTCGAGTGCCATGGGGGTTGGCGGATGGGTAGGGGCAAGGCTTACCCAAAGCAAAAAGTACCTCCGAGGTTTCGGAAAACGACTGCGCGAGAAGTACGAGGTGCATTCAAGTTCTAAGGCCTCGGATTTTTTTTCTAATTAACTACTCACCCGAAATCGATGAAACTGGCGTTACTTCTCGACGTAATCGCCCTGCAGACGTACACATTTTTCACAACGCTGGCGCCATGATTCCATGGCAGCGGCGAAGGTTTCTTTAGGAGTCTGTTTTGACCACTGGAAAATCGCTGAGGCAATAGCAGCACGGCTGGTGAATGTGCGGCCACGGAGAGTGTCTTTGATTGTTGGAAAAAGCCAAAAGTCACTAGGAGCCAGGTCAGATGAGTAGGGGGCATGAGGAATCACTTCAAAGTTGTTATCACGAAGAAACTGTTGCGTAACGTTAGCTCGATGTGCGGGTGCGTTGTCCTGGTGAAGCAGCACACGCGCAGCCCTTCCCGGACGTTTTTGTTGCAGTGCAGGAAGGAATTTGTTCTTCAAAATCATTTTCGTAGGATGCACCTGTTACCGTAGTGCCCTTTGGAACGCAATGGGTAAGGATTACGCCCTCGCTGTCCCAGAACATGGACACCATAATTTTTTGAGCACTGGCGGTTACCCGAAATTTTTTTGGTGGCGGTGAATCTGTGTGCTTCCATTGAGCTGACTGGCGCTTTGTTTCTGGATTGAAAAATGGCATCCACGTCTCATCCATTGTCACAACCGACGAAAAGAAAGTCCCATTCCTGCTGTCATTGCGCGTCAACATTGCTTGGCAACATGCCACACGGGCAGCCGTGTGGTCGTCCGTCAGCATTCGTGGCACCCACCTGGATTACACTTTTCGCATTTTCAGATCGTCATGCAGGATTGTGTGCACAGAGTCCACAGAAATGCCAACTCTGGAGGCGATCTGTTCAACAGTCATTCGGCGATCCCCCCAAAACAATTCTCTCCACTTTCTCGATCATGTCGTCAGACCGGCTTGTGCGAGCCTGGGGTTGTTTCGGTTTGTTGTCACACGATGTTCTGCCTTCATTAAACTGTCGCACCCACGAACGCACTTTCGACACATCCATAACTCCATCACCACATGTCTCCTTCAACTGTCGATCGATTTCAATTGGTTTCACACCACGCAAATTCAGAAAACGAATGATTGCACGCTGTTCAAATAAGGAAAACGTCGCCATTTTAAGTATTTAAAACAGTTCTCATTCTCGCCGCTGGCGGTAAAATTCCATCTGCCGTACGGTGCTGCCATCTCTGGGACGTATTGACAATGAACGCGGCCTCATTTTAAAACAATGCGCATGTTTTTATCTCTTTCCAGTCCGGAGAAAAAAAAATCGGAGGCCTTAGAACTTGAATGCACCTCGTACAAGACAGAGAAAAATGGTAAATATCAGTGGATAGAGCATCTGTCCATGTTTCGATTCGCAATTCCCGACGTGGGGTAGCTAGAGTGCACCAGTTGGGATAGGCGAGGAAGAACACGTGGACAGATCATCCGCTCCGTATTTTCAAAGTTCGCGCCTGAAGTTGGGCAATCCAGTGAACAGATTTCCAAAGCGGGCTCCTGTCGTTGTTACTTCCCGGCAGCAGTGGCTTCAATGAATTGCACACATATGCGCTTCTGCCTGTACTGATGTTTGTCACATCACAAACGGTGTCCGTATGTAGCACTTGTTAGTTAAAAACTTGCGGAGACGTTCTATCCACTAGCGTGTGACTACTTTCTGTATGTCTTGTAGTTTATGTGCACTCCTCTTCTGAAACGCTGGAGCTACTGGGTGGTTACAATTAAAGTACACCTACTGACGGACTCCACAGCCTGCTACAAATATCGTATGGCAGCGAAACTTGCTACATTTGCTAATGCGTTAATGCGAAACCGATTTACGTTGGAAAACAAATTAGTTCCAATGTTGGCAAACCTGGCGCTGCACACTGTTTGCATGGCGGAATGACATCCACGCTGTCATTTGACAAGCCATAATCTGAGTGAACAGTATTGCTACTGAGAAGAGATGGTGTGAACGGTTAGTGAAACTGCTTTACGTGAATCGCAGCAATAACAGTGCCGCACTGGGAGAGTCCCGCCAGGGACGAAACACAACCTTGTCACAAGAAACAAAATTCAAATGCGATTTGCTGACTGAGAAACCCGTTGCGTGATCTTTCCTTATGCACAGAATGTATATGGTGCTACTCCCACCTGTCCTGTGTGGTTAAGGTGAAATGCTAATCACTTGCATACTTATAGCTATATCTACGTTCCGAAAGTCGCCTTTGGTGTATGGCGGGGAGTACTTCGTATACCACTGTCACTTTTCCTCTTTCCTACCTGGCTAGAGTTGCTGCCTCGGTATCACGGGTTCGATTCCCGGCCGGGTTGGGGAATTGCTCTCCCTCGGGACTGCGTGTTTGTGTTGTTCTCATCATCATCATTCGTCACATTGGTTATATTGGAATGTGAAAAAATTGGATTGTGTGAAAATTGGGCTTTGTACGGGCGTTGAGCGCCCCACAAACCAAACACTATTATCATCATCATCTTTCCTGTCCCAGCCGCGAACGATTCAAGGGGGCGGGTAAGCCTCTATATAGTTTTGAATCTTCCTCACTTTATCTTCATGTCTTTTCGCGAGATATACGTACGGGGAAGTAATATATTGGTTTACTCTTCAGGAATGTACGCGCTCGGAACTTTAACAGTAAAGTACGCCGTGATGCAGAGAGCCACCCTGCCATTGGAGTTCCCTGACTATCGCCGTGACGCTCTCGAGCATGCTAAGTAAATTTATAACGAAACGTGCTGCTCTTCTTTGAATTTTCTCTAATTCGTCTACCAGTCCTAGCTGATATGGATCTCATATTGTGGAGCAATTTTCAGGTTTCGGTCAAGCGAGTGTTTCGTAAGGGACTTCCTTTGTTAATGGATTACATTTAGTGAATCTCAGGGAGAAGGGGTGGTGACAGGAAAGGCATCTATAGGTGAACCACATCTTCCCAAAATTCTACCAATGAACCGAAGACGAGTATCCGCCATTACTGCCATTACACGCTTGTCCCACTTCGTATCGCTCTGCAATGCTACGCCCAAATATTTAATCGACGTGACTGTGTCAAGTGCTACACTACTAATGGAGTATTCAAACATTACGGGATTCTTCTTCCTATTCATCTGCATTAATTTACATTTATCTGTATTTAGAGTCAGCTGCCATTCTTTACACCAATCACAAATCCTGTCCAAGTCATCTTGCATGCTCCAACAGTCACTCAACGACGACACCTTCCCGTAGACCACAGCATCATCAGCAAACAGCCGCACATTGCTATCCACCCTATCCAAAAGATCATTTATGTAGAGACATCAGTTTAATAAGTCACAGCTGCAAAATACTAACGCCAATTCTTTACAGACGAATGGAAAAACTGATAGAAGCCGACCTCGGGGAAGATCAGTTTGGATTCCGTAGAAATGTTGGAACACGTGAGGCAATACTGACCCTACGACTTATCTTAGAAGAAAGATTAAGGAAAGGCAAACCTACGTTTCTAGCATTTGTAGACTTAGAGAAAGCTTTTGACGATGTTGATTGGAATACTCTCTTTCAAATTCTGAAGGTGGCAGGGGTAAAATAGAGGGGGCGAAAGGCTATTTACAATTTGTACAGAAAGCAGATGGCAGTTATAAGAGTCGACGGGTATGAAAGGGGAGCAGTGGTTGGGAATGGAGTGAGACAGGGTTGTAGCCTCTCCCCGATGTTATTCGATCTGTATATTGAGCAAGCAATAAAGGAAACAAAAGAAAAGTTCGAAGTAGGTATTAAAATCCATGGAGAAGAAATAAAAACTTTGAGGTTCGCCGATGACATTGTAATTCTGACAGAGACAGCGAAGGACTTGGAAGAGCAGTTGAACGAAATGGACAGTGTCTTGAAAGGAGGGTATAAGATGAACATCAACGAAAGCAAAAGGAGGATAATGGAATGTAGTCGAATTAACTCGGGTGATGCTGAGGGAATTAGATTAGGAAATGAGACACTTAAAGTAGTAAAGGAGGTTTGCTATTGGGGGAGCAAAATAACTGATGATGGTCGAAGTAGAGAGGATATAAAATGTAGACTGGCAATGGCAAGGAAAGCGTTTCTGAAGAAGAGAAATTTGTTAACATCGAGTATAGATTTAAATGTCAGAAAGTCGTTCCTGAAAGTATTTGTATGGAGTGTAGCCATGTATGGAAGTGAAACATGGATGATAAACAGTTTGGACAAGAAGAGAACAGAAGCTTTCGAAATGTGGTGCTACAGAAGAATGTTGAAGATTAGATGGGTAGATCACGTAACTAATGAGGAGGTATTGAATAGAATTGAGGAGAAGATGAATTTGTGGCACAACTTGACTAGAAGAAGGGATCGGTTGGTAGGACATGTTCTGAGGCATCGAGGCATCACCAGTTTAGTACTGGAGGGCAGCGTGGAGAGTAAAAATCGTAGAGGGAGACCAAGAGATGAATACACTAAGCAGATTCAGAAGGTTGTAGGCTGCAGTAGGTACTGGGAGATGAAGAAGCTTGCACAGGATAGAGTAGCATGGAGAGCTGCATCAAACCAGTCACAGGACTGAAGACCACAACAACAACATCTCTGGGGCACTCCAGATGATAACCTCACCTCCGATGAAGACTCACCATCGAGGACAACGTACCGGGTTCTATGTCGAAAGGAACACTGCATCGTATTTTGGAATAATACTGGCACTGCAATATCTTACCCAGGTAACCGTCCAAAACAAAAATACACAAGAAAAAAGTATAAAAATACGGCGACCTGTGAGGGAACGTGAAACACTTACGAGAGCGGCGAGTGCGGCTTTGCGGGCGGTGGACACCATGGCTGCTGCTGGGCGGTGCGGGAGCGGAGAGGTGCTGGTGCGAGCCGAAGGGGGCGATGTGGCCTCGGGGCCCGCACGCAGCTTTTATATCAAACGGCCCGGCGCGGCGGCGAGGAGAAAGAGCCGAGGAAAGTAAAAGCACTTTTACCGCGTTGGCAGGCGACGCCGGCCGACGCCGCCAGGGCGAAAGCGCCCGCGCGCCGTCCACGTGCGCGTCATCGGCGCCGGGGCGCGGTGCGCCTCCCGGCCCTCCTAGCGCGGTGACAGGCCCCGCCGCGCGCGGCTCCTGACGTCGTCGCAGTTTGGCAGCTAGCAGCTGGTAGCTCCTGAATCGTTCAAATTTCTCAACACGTGGCGCTTTTTCAGAATACTGGAGTTACCGGGGTACACCTCCTGGTTACCAAGCGGGGGTAATATAAATGGAGGTGATAAAAGTTATTGGATAGCTCAAATGGCTCTGAGCACTATGGGACTTAACATCTATGGTCATCAGTCCCCTAGAACTTACAAGGGAACCTCCCCATCGCACCCCTCTCAGATTTAGTTATAAGTTAGCACAGTGGATAGGCACTGAAAAACTGAACACAGATCAATCGAGAAAACTGGATGAAGTTGTGTGGAACTATGAAAAAATAAGCAAAATATGCAAACTGAGTGGTTCGTGTGCAATATAGCTCACATTATCAAGGATAATGTGAGCTCAGGAGCGCCGTGGTCCCGTGCTTAGCGTGAGCAGCTGCGGAACGAGAGGTCCTGGGTTCAATTCTTGCCTCGAGTGAAAAGTTTACTTTCTCTATTTTTCTTAAAGTTAAGATCTCTCCGTTCGTTCATTGACGTCTCTGTTCACTGTAATAACTTTAGTGTCTGTGTTTTCCGACCGCACCGCATTACCGTGCGATTAGTAGACGAAAGGACGTGCCTCTCCAATGGTAAGGCCGGCCGTGGTGGCCAAGCGGTTAAAGGCGCTACAGTCTGGAACCGCGCGGCCGCTACGGTCGCAGGTTCGAATCCTGCCTCGGGCATGGATGTGTGTGATGTCCTTAGGTTAGTTAGGTTTAAGTAGTTCTAAGTTCTAGGGGACTGATGACCTTAGAAGTTAAGTCCCATAGTGCTCAGAGCCATTTGATCCATGTTTTGATCCAATAGGAACCGAAAACATTTGATCGCAAGGTCATAGGTCAACCGACTGCTCCACAGGAAAACACGTCTGATATATTCTATACGACACTGGTGACAGCATGTGCGTCACATGACAGGAATATGTTGTCGACCCACCTAACTTGTACACTTGGCGAATGGGTAAAAAGATTCTTCTGCCTTGCCGGATTTAGGTTTTCTTGTGGATGTGATAATCACTCCCAAAAAAGTGATGAAAACATAAGAGTTTGTCACATAAACTGAAAATAAAAAATTAAACTTTTCACTCGAGGGAAGGCTTGAACCAAGGACGTCTTGCTCTGCAGCTGCTTACGCTAACCACGGGACCACGGCGCTCCTGAGCTTACGTTCTCCTTCATGTTGCCTATCTTGCACATGGACTACTCAGTTTGTATATTTTCCTTATTTTTTCATAGTTCCACACAACTTCTTCCTGTTTTCTCGATTGATCAGTTTTTCAAGACCTATCCACTTGCCAACTTATAACTAAATCTGAGGGGGGTGCGATGAGGAGGTTCCCTAGTTAGAACTACTTAAACCTAACTAACCTAAGGACATCACACAAGACCCAGTCATCACGAGGCAGAGAAAATCCCTGACCCCGCCGGGAATCGAACCCGGGAACCCGGGCGTGGGAAGCGAGAACGCTACCGCACGACCACGAGCTGCGGACTATAGGATAGCGATGTGCGCATGTACAGATGGCGGTAGTATTGCATACACAAGGTATGCCATTACGGACAACTGAAACTGGGAGGAGCACATAGAAAATGTTGTAAGGAAGGCTAACCAAGACTGCGTTTTATTGGCAGGTGTGGTGTAATTTCTTTTTTTAAAGATATTTATATTTTGATTAGATTATTATTCTCTTGTGAAGATTAAGAAATCTGTTGTGACTTTTGCACCACTTCTTGGCGGGAAGAGCAAATACTTAAGTATTATAAGTAATAGTTTATATTTCACCTGAAATCGTTTGCAGAAGGCGTAGCGTTCTCAAGATTAAGAACAGAGTTCGCATTGCCACTTAATTTATTTGCGTCGTGATCATGTTCGATCACAACCGGATATGAGACATAGCAACTACGAACAGACAAACCTAAGGGACCAGACAGAGCTGGAAATTTTCTTTGCTATACTACACCACACATTAAAAGAAGTTGGATTTAAATCACAAACAAGGTAAATAGCAATGCGCCTTCTGCCTGAACTATAACGTTTGCCGGCATGCAGTCGGTCCCTGGTAGCAATATGAAAACTATAAAAACGCCGTTATTTCTGTTGCTATTAATAGGAGATGGATAGCATAGAAATACTTTAAGTAATAAGCAGCACTACTGCATTTGAGAGCACAATAACTTATTTAATTACCTTAGTCAGTATTGCTAAAAATAGGTTCCGTACAATTTCAATTTTCTATCTTTCTGGCCTTTTCCTTAAATAAAGTCCTTTAACATCTTCGGTATTTCATATTAGAAAAAAATGGTTCAAATGGCTCTGAGCATCTTAGATCATAAGTCCCCTAGAACTTAGAACTACTTAAACCTAACTAACCTAAGGACGTCACACACACCCATGCCCGAGGCAGGATTCGAACCTGCGACCGTAGCAGTCCCGCGGTTCCGGACTGCAGCGCCAGAACCGCACGGCCACCGCGGCCGGCATTTCATCTTAGATGCACACATAAATTCTTACATAGCACTGCACAATAGTAATATTTTATAATGACTAATTAGTGATTGCGGACCACGCCATTTACGCGTCCGCCGTCTTTAAAAACATCACGACTGTGTTAACAGAAGAGGATTACAATTCTTCAGCTGTCAAAAAATAAGAAACACAAAATATCTCTATCGATACAAATTATGAACAATTCGTATTCCGCGCCGTGGCGCGTAAGGTATTCTTTGAAATATCAGGTGGTCGCTACTCAGCGGCGATCTAAGAAATTTTTTACACAGATGGGTTTTTTGAACCTGCATGGTTAGATTATCGAACGTAAGTTTTTTTTAAGCTATCGAAACAGATACTAATACTACACAGGACACTTAGAAAATGTAACAGATCTACTAAAAGAGTGCCTACACTATGCTTGTCCGTCCTCTTTTAGAATACTGCTGCGCGTTGTGGGATCCTTATCAGATAAGACCGACGGAATACATCGAGGAAGTTCAAAGAAGAGCAGCACGTTTTGTACTATCTCGAAAGACAGGAGAGAGTGTCACTCAAATGATACAGGATGTGGGGCGGGCATCATTAAGATAAAGGCGGTTTTTGTGGTGTCACCGCCAGACACCACACTTGCTAGGTGGTGGCTTTAAATCGGCCGCGGTCCATTAGTACATGTCGGACCCGCGTGTCGCCACTGTCAGTGATCGCAGACCGAGCGCCACCACACGGCAGGTCTTGAGAGACGGACTAGCACTCGCCCCAGTTGTACGACGACTTTGCTAGCGACTACACTGACGAAGCCTTTCTCTCATTTGCCGAGAGATAGTTAGAACAGCCTTCAGCTAAGTCCATGGCTACGACCTACAAGGCGCCATTAACCATTTCTAGAGAGAGTCTCACTTGTATCATCAAGAATGCTGTATACAAATGATGGATTAAAGTTAAGTATTCCAGCAGCTACGTACTTTTCTGTATAGCATTCATTACGTATCCTGTTTCAGACCTAACGCAAGCCGGCGTGAGTTGACGCGTGCATTTCGGCCTCCTCTCTAAACTAGTGCGTTGTGTTGGCTAATCTGCCGACAAAACAGTTTTTGTTGCGGCAGAACCTTCTCACGGAATTTCAACCACCAATTTTCTCCTCCGAATGCGAAAATATTTTGTTGACGCCGACCTACATAGGGAGAAACGATCATCATAGTACAATAAGGGAAATCAGAGCTCACACCGCGCGCTGTGCGAGGTCGGAATAATAGAGAATTATTGTGAACGTGGTTCGATGAACCCTCTGCCAGGCACGTAGGTGTGATTTGCAGAATGTCCATGTAGATGAAGACGGTAAAAAAAGGCACTGCATTGCGGCAGCTGTCATTTGTACTCAGGTGATTTAAGTGAAAAGGCTTCCAACGTGATAATGGCCGCAAGACGTATATTAACAGACTTTGAGCGCGGAGTGGTAGATACGAGCTAAGCGCATGGTACGAGGGCAGTTCAATAAGTAATGCAACACATTTTTTTTCTCGGCCAATTTTGGTTTAAAAAACCGGAAATTTCTTGTGGAATATTTTCAAACATTCCCGCTTCGTCTCGTATAGTTTCATTGACTTCCGACAGGTGGCAGCGCTGTACGCAGCTGTTAAAATGGCGTCTGTAACGGATGTGCGTTGCAAACAACGGGCAGTGATCGAGTTTCTTTTGGCGGAAAACCAGGGCATCTCAGATATTCATAGGCGCTTGCAGAATGTCTACGGTGATCTGGCAGTGGACAAAAGCACGGTGAGTCGTTGGGCAAAGCGTGTGTCATCATCGCCGCAAGGTCAAGCAAGACTGTCTGATCTCCCGCGTGCGGGCCGGCCGTGCACAGCTGTGACCCCTGCAATGGCGGAGCGTGCGAACACACTCGTTCGAGATGATCGACGGATCACCATCAAACAACTCAGTGCTCAACTTGATATCTCTGTTGGTAGTGCTGTCACAATTGTTCACCAGTTGGGATATTCAAAGGTTTGTTCCCGCTGGGTCCCTCGTTGGCTAACCGAACACCATAAAGAGCAAAGGAGAACCATCTGTGCGGAATTGCTTGCTCGTCATGTGGCTGAGGGTGACAATTTCTTGTCAAAGATTGTTACAGGCGATGAAACATGGGTTCATCACTTCGAACCTGAAACAAAACGGCGATCAATGGAGTGGCGCCACACCCACTCCCCTACCAAGAAAAAGTTTAAAGCCATACCCTCAGCCGGTAAAGTCACGGTTATAGTCTCCTGGGACGCTGAAGGGGTTATTCTGTTCGATGCCCTTCCCCATGGTCAAACGATCAACTCTGAAGTGTATTGTGCTACTCTTCAGAAATTGAAGAAACGACTTCAGCGTGTTCGTAGGCACAAAAATCTGAATGAACTTCTCCTTCTTCATGACAACGCAAGACCTCACACAAGTCTTCGCACCCGAGAGGAGCTCACAAAACTTCAGTGGACTGTTCTTCCTCATGCACCCTACAGCCCCGATCTCGCACCGTCGGAATTCCATATGTTTGGCCCAATGAAGGACGCAATCCGTGGGAGGCACTACGCGGATGATGAAGAAGTTATTGATGCAGTACGACGTTGGCTCCAACATCGACCAGTGGAATGGTACCGTGCAGGCATACAGGCCCTCATTTCAAGGTGGCGTAAGGCGGTAGCATTGAATGGAGATTACGTTGAAAAATAGTGTTGTGTAGTTAAAAGATTGGGGAATAACCTGGTGTATTTCAATGCTGAATAAAACAACCCCTGTTTCAGAAAAAAAATGTGTTGCATTACTTATTGAACTGCCCTCGTACATTCCACTTCAGAAATCGTTAGTGAATTCAATAGTCCGAGATCGTCAGCGTCAAGAGTGTGCCGAGAATAGCACATTTCAGGCATCTCCTCTCACCATGGACAACGCAGTGGCCGACGGCCTTCACTTAACAACCGAGAGCAGCGGCGTTTCCGTAGAGTTGTCGTTGCTAACATATAAGAAACACTGCACGAAATAAGCGCGCTGACCGGGATGGCCGAGCGGTTCTAGGCGCTACAGTCTGGAACCGCGCGACCGTTACGGTCGCAGGTTCAATCCTGCCTCGGGCATGGATGTGTGTGATGTCCTTAGGTTAGTTAGGTTTAAGTAGTCCTAAGTTCTAGGGGACTGATGACCTCAGAAGTAAAGTCCCACAGTGCTCAGAGCCAGTTGAAACATTTTTTGAAATAACCGCACAAATCAAAGTGGGACGTACGACGAACTTACCCGTCGTGACAATGCGGCGAAATTTGGCTTTAATGGGGGCTATGGCAGCAGATGACCGACGCGACTGCCTTTGCTGGCACACCATATCGTCTGCAGCGCCTCTCCTTGGCTCGTGACCGTATCGGTTGTGCCCTAGATGTCTGGAAAATAGTTGGTTGGTCAGATGAATCCTGATTTCAGTTGATTAGAGCTAATGGAAGAGTTGGAATATGGCGCAAACCCCATAAAGCGATGAAATCAAGTTGTCAACAAGGCACTGTGCGAGCTGGTTGTGTCTCCATAATGTTGTGGGTTGTGTTTACATGGAATGAACTAGGTTCCTTGGTCCCACTGAACCTATCATTAACTGGAAATGATTATGTTCCCCTACTTGGAGACCATTTGCAGCCATTCGTGGACTTAATGTTCCCAAACAACGATGGAATTTTTATGGATGATATCGCACAATGTCACCCGGCTACAGTTGTTCGCGATTGGTTTGAAGAACATTCTGGGCAATGAGAGTGAATAACTTGGCCATACAGGTTGCATGACATCAATGTCATCGAACATCTACGGAACATAATCGAGAGGTCAGTTCGTGCGCAAAATCCTGTACCACAGACACTTTTGCAATTGTTGTTGTTGTAGTCTTCAGTCCTGAGACTTGTTTGATGCAACTCTCCATGCTACTCTATCCTGTGCAAGATTCTTCATCTCCCAGAACCTACCGCAACCTACATCCTTCTGAATCTGCTTAGTGTATTCATCTCTTGGTCTCCCTCAACGATTTTTACCCTCCACGCTGCCCTCCAATACTAAATTGGTGATCCCTTGATGCCTCAGAACATGTCCTACTAACCGATTCCTTCTTCTAGTCAAGTTGTGACAGAAACTCCTCTTCTCCCCAATCCTATTCAATACCTCCTCATTAGTTATATGATCTACCAATCTTATCTTCAGCATTCTTCTGTAGCATCACATTTCGGAATCTTCTATCCTCTGCGTGTCTAAACTATTTATCGTCCACGTTTAACTTCCATACATGGCTACACTCTATACAAATAATTTCAGAAACGACTTCGTGACGCTTAAATCAATACTCGATGTTAACAAATTTCTCTTCTTCAGAAACTCTTTCCTTGCCATTGCCAGTCTATATTTTATATCCTCTCTACTTCGACAATCATCAGTTATTTTGCTCCCCAAATAGCAAAACTCCTTTACTACTTTAAGTGTCTCATTTCCTAATCTAATTCCCTCAGCATCGCCCGACTTAATGCGACTACATTCCATTATCCTCGTTTGCTGTTCATCTTATATCCTCCTTTCAAGACACTGTCCATTCCGTTCAATTGCTCTTCCAAGTCCTTTGCTGTCTCTGACAGAATTACAATATCATCGGCGAACCTCAAAGTTTTTATTTCTTCTCCACGGATTTTAATGCCTACTCCGAAATTTTCTTTTGTTTCCTTTACTGCTTGCTCAATATACAGATTGAATAACATCGGGGAGAGGCTACAACCCTGTCTCACTCCCTTCCCAACCACTGCTTCCCTTTCATGTCCCTCGACTCTTGTAACTGCCATCTGGTTTCTGTACAAATTGTAAATATCCTTTCGCTCCCTGTATTTTAACCCTTGTCACCTTCAGAATTTGAAAGAGAGTATTCCTGTCAACATTGTCAAAAGCTTTCTCTATGTCTGATGTCTCCATAATTTTGTGGGTTGTGTCTACGTGGAATGACCTGGGTCCTCTGGTCCAACTGAACCTATCATTGCCGCGCGGGATTAGCCGAGCGGTCTGAGGCGCTGCAGTCACGGACTGTGCGGCTGGTCCCGACGGACGTTCGAGTCCTCCCTCGGGCATGGGTGTGTGTGTGTTTGTCCATAGGATAATTGAGGTTAAGTAGTGTGTAAGCTTAGGGACTGATTACCTTAGCAGTTAAGTCCCATAAGATTTCACACACTTTTTTTTGAACCTATCATTAACTGGAAATGCTTATGTTCGGCTACTTGGAGACCATTTGCAGCCATTCGTAAGACTTCATGTTCCCAAACAACGATGGAATTTTTGTGGATGATGTTGCGCCATGTCGTCGGGCCACAGTTGTTCACGATTGGTTTGCAGAACATTCTGGGCAATGAGAGTGAATAACTCGGCCACACAGGTCGCGTGACATCAATGTCATCGAACATCTGCGGAACATAATCGAGAGGTCAGTCGTGCACAAAATCCTGTACCACAGACACTTTTGCAATTATGGATCCCTATAAAGGCAGTCTGGCTCAGTATTTCTGCAGGGAAGGTCCAACGACTTGTGCAGCCCATTCCATGTCTAGTTGCTGCACTATACCAGGCAAAATGAGATTCGATACCATATTAAGGGGCTCCGGAACGCCCTATACTTGCAATGTTAAAATAACGCTTATAAATTACATTTTTCCTCACAAAGTATTTGAGGTAGGAAGTTGAACTTTTTACAGATTATTTATTGGAATATGGGCTACAACTTAACACAGGGATTTTACAAAATTTTAGTTCAGTTATTAAAGATGATTTTTTTTCAATTGTAATCAAAATTCACAACATTTTTTTGCAATTTTTTATTTATATATTCAAAAATATACAGTTTTTTGGAAAACGGCTGTGTTAAATTATGCAGAAGGTACTGTGTAACATTTACTGAAAGTTTTAAACAAAAATGTTTGGAAGATCCTTAGAAAACATGTAATTAGTATGAGAAAATAAAAGTTTTGGGAATCGAGCGACAAAGATTGGATTAACTTTTTAGTCCATTCCAGGTCCATAGGATGGATTATCTTCATCCTCTGCAAACTCCTCCTCCAGCTTCCTCTTGTTCCAGCTCCTGTTTACTCTTGCTTGTATTTCTAGACTCTTTACAGCCCTGTCTGCAGCCCGAAGGCGTTCCTTGTCTAAAGCAAGCATCGCTCGTACCATGTTAGAATGTTATTATTTACAGTAATAACACATACCTTTGGCTTTCCAACATTTCTCCTTTTCTTAAAAGCCTTCAGAGGATTTCTAATAACCTTACTTTTACTCATTATTATACTTCAACAAAACAGAGACTCAAGAAACAGAATTAATTACGAATATTTTCGAGATAACGACAGAGTAAATAAACATGAAACAATCGACAATCACACCAGCGATATATATTGAACCATCACAGGTTAGCCACAACACATACTTCATCTCACATCACTAAAATGTACCTGATGAACACGGACGTTAATAATAACACCATTTGACAGCAGTTTAACAGCGCCACAGTGGGTCACGGCCATGTAGAACACATTTCAAAAAAAATTTAAAAATAGTTGTAGTCTTCGGAATTGAATAAATTATATATCTATTAAAAGGTAATAGTCTGCAGATTCAGAAAACGCAAAAAAGTAAAAATTGAACTTTTCATGATTTTGAGCCTTTCCGGAGCCCCTTAAGGGATATCCCACGACTTTTGTAATTGCCCCAGGTCAACACTGTAATATTACATGTCATACAGTCACAAAATAGTTCAGAATGTCAATTATTAATGTAAATTGACCGTTTATTACAGATCTGAAGCAATCATAGGTGTTTTACTGTCCAAACATACAGAATTTTGGATCCTAGGTCTATAGTCACTGTGCTGACAGAATATAAAACGAATTTTAAATAACAAATAAATTTAGTCTTTTTATATGACATCTCCTAATATTGAGAAAGTTTAGCCCCAATCGTGTCTCTTTTATGGTTTTGGCACACTGGTTTTTTTTTGCACTTTATACACATGCATCTAATTTTCCGCTCATCATCCCTCGGACACAATGCACATTTTTTTCCTGTCGGTAATTTTGAAGCCTCCTCTTTGGTACCTTCAGTAGGATAAGTCTCCTTTACTTCAATTCCAATAACTTCAGTAGTTCTTACAACTTGTGTGTGTAGTCCAGTTGGATTTCTTGGTACTTCTTCCACGTGCGGTTTTGTTAGCTTCAGAACAGGTTCCTCTTTCTTCTGTAATCTTTCTGACAGCCTGGATATTTTTGTGACCATAGAATGTATGCACTGTGATCCACGAAGTCCACCATTTCTATGAACATTCGCAACCCACGATTTGTTTTACGTACACAGCTGTATTGTCTTATCATCAAATCCCTCATATCTACTTTCCCTTTAGTCTCACGATAGTGAGCAATTATGGTAGGTGTCTTTTTTTCTTTTTGTAGTTCAACAGTCATCATCGTGTTGGGTTGAAAGCAGAATAACATACTTCTCTTTCTTTGGAACGTATGAGACCATGGTCATCATTTTTGTGAATCCAAATAATAAAGATTTTCCTGTGCTATTTCCCTTTTGCTTCCTCTTAGAGTTCCAACTTAAGTTGCAATCCAATAACTTTACAGCTAGCGGTATGGAAGTAAATACGTTATCTGTAATGATCCCCCTTCCAGAGCGAAAATATGGTCCAGCAATATTGAACAGAAAACGTTGCCCTTGATTTACTTTTTTCTGTTTGTGTTTTATGGTTGTATATATTTGTAGATTACATGCATATACATTTTTAGCGTTTGCACATACCCATATTTTTATTCTGTACACTGCTAGATTCGATGTCATATGTACTCTAAATGGGCAGTTGCCACAGAAAGTTGCTAGTCTTTCATCAACAGTTAGGTAGTAGTCATTAGGACTGTAATTGTTTATGGATGCACTCACAAAGAAATAAAAAAAAACTCTCCTACTGCCCGAAGCTTGCCACTTGTATCTGCAATTCTGATGTTGCGAGTTCTTATGTCATCAAATCTCAAAACAGGTGGTACCTGTTGAAATCTGTTACGTCACAGCCGTGAAAAATGAATTTCGAAAAGTTGGGTGAGCCCCACCGTATCGGCAACCACCTTATAGATTTTTGTTAAGTGCCCTTAGCGTAGGGTGACCAAACGTCCCGGAAAACCGGGATTGTCCTGGTTTTCATCCCTGTGTTCAGGTGTCCCGAAAATTTGTTTCGGGACGCTCAAAAGTCCCGGAATTCTGTTTAAATACATTTCGTGGAACTTTCTCAAATTTTTGGGATTTCGCTATATTAAACGAAGTACAATACAAGAAATTAATATATTTTAGCTTATTTGTCTAAAACCTCCATTGTCCCATACTAGTAATCACAGTATCAGTATTCATACACTCAGGCAATAATTTACTTTGAGCGGTACTTTGGCCAACAAGTAGTAAGTTGTATTATTCTAACAGAGCTATGAATCCGTCCGATTGTCGCACCACTTACTCACACACTCATTGTCAGAACAGTGTAGTAGTTGATGTTTTGTCAGACAAACTGCAATAGTTTTTTCTCACATTAGTGGTATTATTGCTGCACTACTGTGAAACGCAATGCCGAAACGTGCCTGCAAGTTCAGTAACATTCCAAGGAATGGAATTTCATTAAGAAAGGTAGTTTTGATTACGAAGCAGAGTGTTCCGTGTGTAACTGTTTTATTAGTATAAGTCATGGTGGACGTTCCGACATAGTTGGTCACATCAGGTCAAAGAAACACATTAACAGATACAGTGCACCGAGCTGCAGTAAAACTCTACAAAATTATTTTGTGAAACATCAGTCAAGTGAAGGGACGAAAGTTCGAGCAGCCGAGCTTACACTAGCCTACCACACGGTAAAACATCACCAAACTTATAGATGTAGTGATTGTACTAATAAGCTTAACAGTATTATGTTTGAAGATTCTTTCATTGCAAAAAAGTTTAGTTCAGCAAGAACTAAAGTATCAGCCTTAGTGAAAGGAGTTATTGCTCCCCAGAGTGTAAAGGAAAGCCTTGAATACATCAAAAAGTCTTCTTTCTACGGGATATACACTGATGCCAGCAATCATAAGGCCACTAAAATATTTCCGTGTGTTGTTCAGTTTTTCGATATTAATCAGGGAATTCAGACCAAACTTTTGAAGGTGAGTTCCCTACCTAATGAAACATCTGACGAAATTTCAAGATTTTGTATGAATATTATCGAAATGTTTGATCTTGAGAAAAATAAATGTATGGCATTTTGTGGAGACAACAACAACACAAACTTTGGTGGCTTAAAAAGACAAGGCAAATGCAACGTATTTACCAAATTAAAGGCAACATTGTATGATAACATTGAAGGCATAGGGTGCCCTGCACTTGTTTTACACAGTAGCGTGCAGACATCTGCTGACAGTTTAAGCTGTAATGTTGAAACTATCGTCATGAAGGTATACTCACACTTTTACGTATATACTGTTAGAACAGAGAGGCTTAAGGAGTTCTGTGATTATGTGGGAACTGAATATATGAATGTAATGTGTCACTCGAAAACTCGCTGGTTATCACTGTTTACAGCAGCTGAAAGAGTAATCCGCCTGTTTGAACCGTTAAAAGATTTTTTCCTAAATGAAGACAAAGACCCCAAAATATTGGTTCAGTTTTTCAATAACCCTTTAAGTGAAGCCTACTTATGGTTCATTCACAGTCAGCATAGCACTTTGCAGCATGGGATAAAGGAAATTGAGGGAAGCACGAAAAGTGTAATAGAGGTAAATGATGTTTTGAAAAATACTCTGGAAACTGTTAGTAAGAGGAGAGAACAGCAGTTCTGTTCTTTTAATGTTAAATCTGTCCTTAAAAGAGCAGAAGTATCAGAAGCAGCGGAAAGGAGTTTTAGAGAAGAAGTTAACAAGTTTTATGACACTTGTGTAGAATATCTCAGCAAGTGGAGCGCCTCATATTTACTCTCATCGCCGGTGTTTGATTGGATGTTACTGAAGAGAGTGCCAAAATGGGAAAGTGTTGAAAAGACAGTTTCTTATTTGAAGAGTAAAGAGATTGAAATCGATGATTACATTCTCTGATCAGTTCGGCATACTGACAAATTTTGTTGAAGAAAGTCTTCACAAGTGGAATGATGAAGAAAAAACACCATTGGAATGTCATGAAAAGTGGGTGAGTTTTTTTAAAAGCTGTGACTGTCTTCAGCATTACTCTGAGTTGGTAATAATTGAAAGGTATTTATTTGCAATCCCAGCCCATAATGCCAATGTGGAAAGAATATTTTCGTTCGTGAATATCCAGTGGACTGATGAAAGAAACAGAATGGAGGTGGACTCTCTTGAAGCAATCCTGCAGATCCTGTACAACTACAAAATGGATTCTGCCGAGTTTTATCACTGTGTCTCAAAGATCAAAGACATGATCAAGAAGGCGGGAGGCAGTGAAAAATACCATTTTCTCCAAGGACAGTCAATTCCATCTACAAGTGTTCAGTAATATTAATGCTCATGTTAATATTAATTGATTAAAAGTTGAATGGCTGTAAAATTTTGTAAAATCGTAATACATTTCTTTATTACTGTATACGTTTATTAAATGTCATTAATTACACAGATAATCTAGATTATATCAATCTTTTGTATCCTCTTATTAGTTATAATAATCGGGCTAACAAAATGTATCAACAAAACGTTAATACTTAAAATTAAGAAACCTGGGTACATCTGGAATGAGGTGTCCATTGGCACCCGAGTAAATGCGTCCCAGTTTTCACCGAAAATAATTTGGTCACCCTACCTTAGCCTAAGAGCATTGTACGAGGGGAAGTCAAAAAGTAAAGGGACTTTTGGAATTTTTCGTCAGAGGGCTTGGTAACACCCAGGCATTGTCATCTGCAACAATTCTATACAACGTTTCATTCTATTCTCGCATTAGTCGTTGTATTGTAGCAGACTGTGAAACATGGCAACTCCATTGTTGATCTGCACCAAGGGCGAAATGAGTGCAGTGATTCACTTTTCGTTTGCGGAAGGTGTTGAACCTGCGGAAATTATTCACTGAATGCAAACGCAGTATGGGGACAACTGTTTATCGCGAAGCAAGATCTACAAATGGATAGATCGCTTCAACCAGGGGAGAACTTCTCTATGCGATGAGGAAATATCGAGCAGGCCATCTACGTCACCACTGAGGATAATTTTGAAGTCGTTTAGGGTGTGCTGGTGGACAACAGATGAATCACAGTGGACGAAATCGCCAATAATTTACATATCAGTCATGTTTGAGCGTATTCCATCTTACACGGCAGGCCAAATTTTCGAAAAGTGTGTGCAGGGTGTGTACCGAATGAATCGTCAGCGCAGCGTAAGGCGCAAAGGTTTGACGTCTCTGGCAAACATTTTACCCATTATCACCGCGAGGGAGATGGATTTTTACAGCAAATCGTTACTGTAGACGAAACCTGGGTGCAGCATCACGAACCGGAAAGTATGGCTGCGAGCATGGCTTGCAAAAACCAATCATCATCAGAACTTAAGAAATTTAAACGTCAGCCATCAGCTGGTAAGACTATGCTAACACTCTTCTGGGACATGAATGGTGTAGCCATTCATTTCACTCCAAGAGTGATGTGTCCGAACTAAAGCGAAACCTGCAATCAGATCCGAACGTTGCAAAAAACTGTGAAAAGGTGTCATATTGCAGCAAGATAACGCTCGGCCACATTTTGCCAAACAGACGGCCAAAACAATAATGAGTAAGGATTCAAATTGATGGAACACTCGACATACAGTCCATAAGTGGTTCCAAGCGATTTCCATATGCTTGGATCATTGAAGGAAGTACTCAGGGGAAGAAGATTTGCAACCGATGTAGACGTCACTTATGCAGTGCAAAACTGGTTACAGATGCAACCAAAAAACTTTTTCTGATGCAATCAAGAAACTTGTGAAAGTCGTTTAGGGTATGGTGGTGGAAAACAGAAACAGAAACTTGTGAAACGTTGGGCAAAGTGCATTGAGTTTTCTATCATGACAACAAATATTCCGTTTCTCAAAAGTCTCTTTACTTTTTGACTTCCTCTTGTATTACCAGCTTGGGGCGTGCAGTATACAACTACAGAATTGATCGCATGTTTGACTGTGTAAGAATGTTTACGTGTTTCAAACTCTAATATGCAGTATTTGCAATGTGCTTCTCTGCACTCTATACCAATCACAACCATGTGGTGTCACCTAACAAATACCTTAAAGAACAGTTGCTGCATGGTTTTTCACAACATTCTGCTGCATGTCTGTTGAGGTAATATGGATACGTACAAGTTGACTGCTGTCTTTGATGCTTTCCTGGGGAAGACAACTATCTGCCTGTAAACTGACATGGATCTGCGTCACAGGATTGATAGAAAGTAGATGGAGTAATCGATTGAGAGAGGCTGCAACAAAATGTGATTTAATGGTAAACTGATGCATTCTAGAGAGAGGGTGATGTCGTGGCAGGTTATTTTTCACACATTGAACCATTTTTTCCGTTGTTCTCTCAGGGTGTATCGGTTGTGTTTCGACTCTTATACAATTGCGTGTTCTTTGTGTGACCGGTAACTACCTGTGATCATTAACAGCAAACCTTTCCATACCACAGTTAGCAGAGAACTTCCAACGCATGTGTTATGAATAATGTACACCGAATCGATGGTAAATCTGTTTCGGCACCCTCATCTAGACGACCGAAGTATTCCATTTCCCTGCCACATCTTGGACATAAATGGTGTCTTCAGTTTCATAACTGCTATGATGCTACGGTAGTGACAGGGGTTTGTGAGATACTACAATCCCTATGTATACAAAATAGCTTGACAGAGCTTGTGGAAGAGACTTCGTTATGTTAATGGAGTTATTGCAGCGTGACGTGCAATTTCACATGTCAGACACCGCTGCTATGCATTTGTCTATTTCTTCATAATATGTCGTTCTTTCATACATTTTCCGTTGCTGACGATCATTTTATAAGACTCATGCAAGCGTAGCATAGTTTCCGAACCATAATCAGACGTGAACGGTTGGCGCTATCTACCTTGACAAAGCTATACAGTGTATGGATCTCAACCTATGTTTTTCCCTCTGGTGTATAAGGTTGTAGTTTTACCATCTGAAAGTTTCTCACCAATGCGAGTGGGATAGAAAATTTGAAGCGTGAATGTATGTCATATGTTGGAAATATATTTCCTGCAAAGGAGTATTAACAGCGTTCATTCGACGTGACTAATATATCTTAAACTACACATGTTTAACATGATAGCATGCTTAAGTGCAGAACGATGTAGCCGTAGGAGCGTGTTTATGTTCTACAATCGTTTCTCTCTTCCGAGTATCTTCTTGGTTGGTTGGCTGGTTTGGGGGAGGGGACCCAGTAGCTAGGCCATCGGTTCCATCGGATTAGGGAAGGATGGGGAAGGATGTTGGCCGTGCCCTTTCAAGGCAACCATCTCGGCATTTGCCTGGAGCCATTTAGGGAAACCACAGGAAACCTAAATCAGGATGGCCGATTTACAGATTTGTTTCCGGTATAATGAAGGTACATAATGTTATAATTACAGATACACGTAAAGAGGATTATGTCGGCTAGAGACGCATTACTAACACACATTTCGTCATGTGGTGTGTGTGTCTGTCGTTTCTAGGTTATTACTATGAGCAAACATTTTTCTAACTAGTACAACGTCAACAGCAGAATGAACATGGCTCAGATACACCAACGGGCCAAAACATGATGACCACTGCCCACCGGAAGACAGAATATCGCCTGGTGACAATGTGGACATGTGAATCAGTAAGGAAACTACTTAAATGTAGCAGAGACTGAGTTCTGGGCTGCCACGTAGCGCTGCCGAGAAGGAAGACCATCGTGTTAAGGGAATGGCTCTGGTGCATCGTTCTGCATCTGCAGCACCAATCTAAGCAGCAGTTGGCACCATAGGGACACAATGAACTCTTACAAACCGGTTACTTCAAGGACAGCTCCGAACCAGACGCCAGTAGTGGAATAAAGTTCGTTCTGGCATACTTTCTATGTCAAAATACACTCCTGGAAATTGAAATAAGAACACCGTGAATTCATTGTCCCAGGAAGGGGAAACTTTATTGACACATTCCTGGGGTCAGATACATCACATGATCACACTGACAGAACCACAGGCACATAGACACAGGCAACAGAGCATGCACAATGTCGGCACATGTACAGTGTATATCCACCTTTCGCAGCAATGCAGGCTGCTATTCTCCCATGGAGACGATCGTAGAGATGCTGGATGTAGTCCTGTGGAACGGCTTGCCATGCCATTTTCACCTGGCGCCTCAGTTGGACCAGCGTTCGTTCTGGACGTGCAGACCGCGTGAGACGACGCTTCATCCAGTCCCAAACATGCTCAATGGGGGACAGATCCGGAGATCTTGCTGGCCAGGGTAGTTGACTTACACCTTCTAGAGCACGTTGGGTGGCACGGGATACATGCTGACGTGCATTGTCCTGTTGGAACAGCAAGTTCCCTTGCCGGTCTAGGAATGGTAGAACGATGGGTTCGATGACGGTTTGGATGTACCGTGCACTATTCAGTGTCCCCTCGACGATCACCAGTGGTGTACGGCCAGTGTAGGAGATCGCTCCCCACACCATGATGCCGGGTGTTGGCCCTGTGTGCCTCGGTCGTATGCAGTCCTGATTGTGGCGCTCACCTGCACGGCGACAAACACGCATACGACCATCATTGGCACCAAGGCAGAAGCGACTCTCATCGCTGAAGACGACACGTCTCCATTCGTCCCTCCATTCACGCCTATCGCGACACCACTGGAGGCGGGCTGCACGATGTTGGGGCGTGAGCGGAAGACGGCCTAACGGTGTGCGGGACTGTAGCCCAGCTTCATGGAGACGGTTGCGAATGGTCCTCGTCGATACCCCAGGAGCAACAGTGTCCCTAATTTGCTGGGAAGTGGCGGTGCGGTCCCCTACGGCACTGCGTAGGATCCTACGGTCTTGGCGTGCATCCGTGCGTCGCTGCGGTCCGGTCCCAGGTCGACGGGCACGTGCACCTTCCGCCGACCACTGGCGACAACATCGATGTACTGTGGAGACCTCACACCCCACGTGTTGAGCAATTCGGCGGTACGTCCACCCGGCCTCCCGCATGCCCACTATACGCCCTCGCTCAAAGTCCGTCAACTGCACATACGGTTCACGTCCACGCTGTCGCGGCATGCTACCAGTGTTAAAGACTGCGATGGAGCTCCGTATGCCACGGCAAACTGGCTGACACTGACGGCGGCGGTGCACAAATGCTGCGCAGCTAGCGCCATTCGACGGCCAACACCGCGGTTCCTGGTGTGTTCGCTGTGCCGTGCGTGTGATCATTGCTTGTACAGCCCTCTCGCAGTGTCCGGAGCAAGTATGGTGGGTCTGACACACCGGTGTCAATGTGTTCTTTTTTCCATTTCCAGGAGTGTAGTTATTCAAATTAATTGAATTGATCAATTAATTACCCCCATCTGCTGATGACGTCATGGGCTCTACTCAGCCAGCGCACACGTCCTTCCCCCACCCCTATGGGAAATCCTGACCCCTCGCCTTACTCCTCCCCCATCCCTACTCCCCTCCCCCCTCCAGAAAAAAAATGGCGGGAAACTAGCTCAATCTGTGTTGAGCTGCCAGACTGGGATGATCAATATAGTATTTATTTAAACAATTTCACCCCATTTATTTATTTATTCAAACAATCATGAACAATTTCACATTGTTTATTTGCCTGTTTGAACAGTTTGAGAGAGCCAACAGCCTTGCCACAATGGTAACACCGGTTCCCGTCAGATCACCGAAGTTAAGTGCTGTCGTGCTGGGCTACCACTTGGATGGGTGACCATGCGGTCTTCCGAGCGCTGTTGGCAAGCGAGGTGCACTCAGCCCTTGTGAGGCAATCTGAGGAGCTACTTGATTGAGAAGTAGTGGCTCCGGTCTCAGAAACTGATATACGGCCAGGAGAGCGGTGTGCTGACCACATGCCCCTCCATGTCTGCATCCAGTCACGCATGTGGGCTAAGGATGTCAACTCTACAACAATTCTACAGAATTTATAGCGCGAGTGATTTGGATAAAATGTATCAAACTCCTTCCGTCTGGAGCCCCATTATGCTTAAATCACAGGTTTCTTCCTCTTCTTAATGTCTGTTATATCACCACAATACTCTCAAATCTATCAGTCTCATATCTACTATACATCACTAAGGAATGCTGAACTCATCAGCATGCAAACATCTAGAGAGATTATGTGTTTTTGTGACAGGTGAGTAAGATTGGCACAGCATCATCACAGAACGGCAATCACAGTATTGGAATGAGAAAACTGGTCTATATCACTAGCGTCGATCAGTACAAGTTTGGAACACGTGTTATACTTTTTGCGAAAGCGAAATATCGGAGTATATTGATTATATGGTACTCAGTTCATTCTGCTCCTTCATGAAACGTCGAATGTAGCTGGTGTAGCACCCCCCTATCTTTCTGGTCTGTTCCAAATTAAATCGAAGACAATGTTGCAGGGAGGATTCGTTAAAGACGGAGGAAGAGTTGCGAGATACATAGAGAGAGCCCATCTACTTTAGCCGACAGGTTCAATGAAGGGGTACCTTATTTCGAAATAGAGGGCATGGTGCTAGATCTTTGAGTCTCCGACTTCATCCTACAAATGTGAGGATACTCTGTTACTCCCATCCACATAGGGGTAGATGGCAAATCGTAATAAAATCATACCGAATTTATAACGTTTTTCAGCTAAGGAATGTAGCTTCTGCACCTTTTGTCTGCTGATGGCAGAAACAGTATTTACGTCATGTGACGTAGGCAATATGTTCACATATGCCACATAGTAATGGAGGGGGTGGTTCAAATGGTTCAAATGGCTCTGAGCACTATGAGACTTCTGAGGCCATCAGTCTCCTAGAACTTAGAACTACTTAAACCTAACTAACCTAAGGCAGGATTCGAACTTGCGACCGTAGCGGTCGCGTGGTTCCAGGCTGTAGTGCCTAGAACCGCTCGGCCACCCCGGCCGGCGGAGGGGGTGGTTTAGCATTGATACAGAAATTGAGAATTATGCTGCAATGTCACTGGCTGATAGCATCGCAATATTGGTGCCATGAAACGTTTTCTTGTCGTGGTGGTTTGGACTTTGAGCAACTGAGTAAAATGCGTTGAAGTTACGAAAATGGATGGAAAATACGTTAAACTGGTGAAATTATAACAAAACATGTGGAGGTATGAGGGTACTTAAATGCTCGCCTGGGTATATAAAAATCATTCCATTCCTCTACCAGTGATACTGACTTCTGATGGTGCATACTATCCGGGCTCTATGGTATTTAAGACCTGCAGCGTATCCTCTTGTTCCACATGTGGTTATGCACCGTAAGTCATCAGAACGAAAGACATAATGGCCAAAGATTTGGAAGTCAAGGATTTGGAAGTCTAGGTGCTACCACCTAGGAAACCCAAACATTATATACCTGGGTGCAATGTCGACCACCTATAGGAGGAATCAATGCTCTGGGTCTGTTAGAAAAACGATACACAGAGACACCTGCTACCCAGTAACTTGGAGGACGAGATTAAATGTAGAGGTCATCACCGTCGAACAGCTGTTTGGACACGACCCAAAATGCCGCAAACTGTTCTAGTTTCTATATATTGATGTTTTCCACATTATTGTCAATAAGAAACAACGGCTCTATTTTATTTCAACCATCCTACACCATGCGACATCCAACTTTCTTTGAGAGCCAGTGGATCGAAACATGTTAATCTCGGTTTAGCACCTTACCTCGAAGGCATGGTAGAAAATCAAAATGTATTGCTGTGTACACCGCTGTAGACATGGACTGCTTCGACGTGTTACAGCAAAACATTATGTTTCAAACTGGTTATGAAATGACAACACGAAAATCCTCTCCTTGTGATTGATAGTCTGTGCAATACGGTCTCCCTCCAGTACAGCGACAGAACTTTACACACTTCCGTGGAAGCGACCTCGATCACTGGCCATTTGTTCCAGTGGACCAATACATGTATATTTAACGCGATCGCCACATGTGGTCGATGTCAACACACAGACGGTATTTGTTTCCGATATATCGGAAGAGAGAGAAGCTGTAAAATCTTATTGACTTCTCTACCAGGTGACGTTAGCGAAGTTTTTATAGGTCGTAGTTTTACTCCATTGGATGGAACAAAAATGACGAGGGGAGAGAGAGAGAGAGAGAGAGAGAGAGAGAGAGAGAGAGAGAGAAAGAGAGAGAGAGAGAGACTGTGCTGTCAACAAAGACTCTCATACCATTACTCTGTCGTATTTCTAGCGTGGTAATCATAGGAACACGGTAAAGGAGATTATGTCATGTACACATAGATATTTATATATTGTCATTGGGTATCGATCAATTGTGCAGTCCGCGTATGCTCTGCACGGTTGCAAATTTCCTCCAGTAAGTTACTGTGCTACCATTCTCGTTGTGATAGCTCTTTACCTGTCAGCCTTGTAACTAATGGAACAGTGCTGTCGGAACGTGATGGGATTTCGAGTGAATTTGCAGAGGTCTGTGACTTTTCTTGGGATATCAGTTCTTCCTGCACCAGCAAACACCGACTATCGTCCAGCATCGTATGTGATACACTGAAGCGCGAAAGAAACTGGTATAGGCATGGATATTCAAATACACAGATACGTAAAAAGGCAGAATCCGGCTCTGCGGTTGGCGACGGGCCGGCCGGAGTGGCCGTGCGGTTCTAGGCGCTACAGTCTGGAGCCGAGCGGCCGCTACGGTCGCAGGTTCGAATCCTGCCTCGGGCATGGATGTGTGTGATGTCCTTAGGTTAGTTAGGTTTAAGTAGTTCTAAGTTCTAGGCGACTGATGACCTCAGAAATTAAGTCGCATAGTGCTCAGAGCCATTTGAACCATTTGGTTGGCGACGCCTATGTAAGACAACAAGTGTCTGGAGCAGCTGTTAGATCGGTTACTGCTGCTACAATAGCAGGCTATCAAGATGTAAGAGAGTTTAGGCGTGGTGTTATAGTTGGGGCACGATCGATGGGACACAGCAACTTCGAGGTAGCGATGAAGTGGGGATTTTACTGTATGACCATTTCACAAGTGTACCGTGAATATCAGGAATCCGGTAAAACATCAAATCTCTGACCGCTGCAGCCAGAAAAAGATCCTGCAAGAACGCGACCAGTGATGACTGATGAGCAGTAATGGATACTGGTAGCAGCACATTAAAAGTGTTTCAGTCGAATTGATTCTCTCCTTGACATTAATGCTACCAAGTTTGGTGCCCGTACAGAAATTAGTTTCCGTGTTATAACGTGTTCAATAGGGAAAGTTTAATTGTAACTACCCGGTATTACTATACCCTCTGCAATGTAACCTGTCATGTGATCCTTCCAGTCCACCAGCTCAGCGACTTTTCCTACCAATTTTTTATATAGTGGTCGAATATCATGTCTATGAGTGGGTAGCACACACAAAAATTCCTCCTGCAAATTGTTTAAATAGAGAACATTCCCACAATTTGTTCAAATAAACACCGGTATTATGAGCACACAAAGACATTCTAGTAATACTTGGTAGTGAGCGTGAAATCCATCTCTCAAACTGTTTAAACTCCCTCTCGCACAGGCCATGAAGGCCCACAGGTACCGCCTGGCCGCCGTGTCATCCTTAGCCCACATGCGTCACTGGATGCAGATATGGAGGGGCATGTGGTCAGCACACCGCTCTCCTGGCCGTATATCAGTTTCTGAGACCGGAGCCACTACTTCTCAATCAAGTAGCTCCTCAGATTGCCTCACAAGGGCTGAGTGCACCCCGCTTGCCAACAGCGCTCGGCAGACCACATGGTCACCCATCCAAGTGCTAGCCCAGCCCGACAGCACTTAACTTCGGTGATCTGACGGGAACCGGTGTTACCATTGTGGCAAGGCTGTTGGCTCTCTCAAACTGTTCAAACAGATAAATAAACAATGTGAAATTGTTCATGATTGTTTGAATAAATAAATAAATGTGGTGAAATTGTTTAAATAAATACTATATTGATCATCCCAGTCTGGCAGCTCAACACAGATTGAGCTAGTTTCCCGCCATTTTTTTTTCTGGAGAGGGGAGGGGAGTAGGGATGGAGGGGGAGTAAGGACAGGCGAGGGGTCAGGATTTCCCATAGGGGTGGGGGAAGGACCTGTGCGCTGGCTGAGTAGAGCCCATGACATTATCAGCAGATGGGGGTAATTAATTGATCAATTCAATTAATTTGAATAACTATTTTGACATAGAAAGTGTGCCAGAACGAACTTTATTCCACTAGTGGCGTCTGACTCGGAGCTGTCCTTGAAGTAACCGGTTTGTAACAGTTCGTTGTGTCCCTATGGTGCCAACTGCTGCTCAAACTGGTGCTGCAGATGCAGAACGATGCACCAGAGCCATTCCCTTAACACGATGGTCTTCCTTCTCGGTAGCGCTGCGTGGCAGTCCGGAACCCAGTCTCTGCTACATTTAAGTAGTTTCTTTACTGATTCACATGTCCACATTGCCACCCGGCGATATTCGGTCTTCCGGTGGGCAGTGGTCATCATGTTTTGGCCCGTTGGTGTATCTGAGCCATGTTCATTCTGCTGTTGACGTTGTACTAGTTAGAAAAATGTTTGCTCATAGTAATAACCTAGAAACGACAGACACACACACCACATGACGAAATGTGTGTTAGTAATGCGTCTCTAGCCGACATAATCCTCTTTACGTGTACCTGTAATTATAAAATTATGTACATTCATTATACCGGAAACAAATATGTAAATTAATAATGAGGTTGGAGGAACTTCTGAAGAGCTTTCTCTATTTGGGGTAGTTAAGGGTTATGTCTGAATGGACAATAAAAGAAGGAGCGTAATAATGGCCCAGGTTTATTTTGGTACTCGATACAGTTTTCTGTACGAATCTGCGAAAGTGGCCAAAGACCAAAATTTAGAATCATTGTGTACTGTCAGTTTTGATTTATGCCAATGGGACATGAACTTGAAATGGGAAAACCATTTAAAAAATTAGAGTTGTGGTCGACTCTCACTTGATGCCAATGCAACAGAATGGAATGGAACAGAATGCGACACTACTGTGAAATGGCGGTGTGTTCGTCACTTAACTTATGCCGTCCGCACATGGAATGAGAAAGAGATTGTGCACGAGGAGCTGGGCCGAATTTTGTGGCGTTAGGTAGTGGAAATTCATGCCGAGGAGCATTCCCAAGCGTGAAAGGTAGAATCAGACACGTTGTACATATGCGTTTTGGGGTGCAACGTAGCCAATAAGATGCTAGATCGCATTTACGTCACAAACGGAACTTACGAGACGCCATACTGGATTATGTCATTCGCTGCTGAAGCCCATATTTGATGATTTTTATATTATATCTTACATGCTGCGAAAATATGCTGTTTCAGAGTACCGGAATGTTGATGATCTCGTTAACAGTGCATCGTTTTCGGGATGATTTGTTGTAATAAAATGATGGGAAACGAAATTTTGGTTGTTGAAAGGTTCTCATATTTGGTGTTTTTCGTATTATAACTTGGGTGCTCTAAAACATGCGTTTCAATACACCTGTGCCTTGTAGGTATATCAAAAAAGTGCCACTTTCATAAGATTTATTATACCTAAATGTCGACTTAACTGACTATAGGAAAGTTAAGGGCACAAGAGAGAGACACTGCTGACGTCGCTCTTTATAATGGAATCAAGACTGAACAAAAATCAGTACACTTTCATAGGATTTGTCGACATAGAAAAAGCGTTTGGCCATGTAAAATAATGCAGGATGTACGAAACTCCGAGAAAAATATGGGGAATCTATAGCTAGGGCAAGACGGGTAATGCACAATATGTACAAGACCCAAGAGGGAACAGTAAGACTGGAAGTTCAAGAACAAAGTGCTCGGATTAAAAAGGGGTAGACGGGGCGAAGAAATGACAGGAATTCAAGATAGACACGAATTTGATTAAAATTCAGAGTGAAGGAATATCAATGATAAGATCAACTAATGACTTTGCTATTCTCAGTGGAAGTGAGAAAGAATTGCAGAAAATACTGAATGAAATGAGCCCTGAATATAGACATATTCATCCATCCAGGTGCAGCAGATATGAGATTAATGATAAAATTAACATCGAAATATGGGAACAGAAGTAGACAAGGTGAATGAATTCTGCTAACTTGGAAGCAAAATAACGTGATGGGTGAAGCAAGGACGACATAAAAAGCAGACTAGCTTAGGCAAAGAGGTTAATCCTGCCCAAAAGAGGTTTACTAGTAGCGATCACTGGCCTTTATTTGAGGAAGAGATGCCTGAGAACGTATGTCTGAAGCACAGCATTGTATGGTGGTGAGTCATGGACTGTCAGGGAAGGTGAGAAGGAGGTAATCGAAGTGGTTGAGATGTAGTGCTATGGAAGAAAATTGGATTCAGGAACGTTAGAAATATGTGAAACACATTGACAAGAAGAAGGGACAGGATACAACATCTGTTAAGACATCAGGAAATATATGAAGCTGTAGAGGGTTAAAACTGTAGGCGAAGACTGAGATTGGAGTATGTCCAAGGGATAACTGAAGATGTAGGGTGCAATTGCTACTCTGAGACGAAGAGGTTGGTAGAATAGATGAATTCGTGGCGGACTGCATCAAACTAGTTTGTTCATGCAAGGAGTATTTTACAAGGATCCATTAGCTTCATTCAAGGGAAACATATGTCATATAGACACACACCTGTAGTTCACAATACCAGAACAGAGAACTTGCATTCTTTTATTTCTTCACACACCAGTTACATGAAAGAGTTATAATAATCCAAGAGGATCTTCCATAGATTTTGCATACTACTTGTGTCGATTATCTAATGTCACACATGATGGAGAGCATTTGCAGGGATTCCTTGATCAGGGTATGTAGCATGTTGCCAAATGTTTTCCTGTGACTGGCGTCCCGCGTAATTCGATAATATTGCCCTTCAATGTAGCACAAGTAGTCCGAGGAGGTAGCGTCTCTGTCCTTAGTAATGTAGGTGGCTTTGTGTCTGATAATCTACGCAGCTGCATTGTCCGCAGCTCGTGGTCTCGCGGTAGCGTTCTCGCTTCCCGAGCACGGGGTCCCGGGTTCGATGCCCGACGGGGGTCAGGGATTTTTCCTGCCTCGAGATGACTGGGTGTTGTTGTGTCGTCTTTATCATCATCATTCATCGGAGGAAGGCAATGGCAAACCACCTCCACTAGGACCTTGCCTAGTAAGGCGGCGCGGGTCCCGTGTCGCTCCCCTACGCTCTGTAAAGGAGTACGAGACTCATCATCATCATCAGTTGTGTACTGAGTGCTATCATGGCGCATCAGTTCCCAAGCACTGAGATACCGTGTGTTCATCCAATCAGTGATGGCTAGTCGGCAGCTGAGAAAAATCCACATGTCCCGTACTGCTCCACAATCTGATCTGTCTGTGAGTGATTCAGCGTTCCACAATTTGTGGCAGGCAGCAGTTGTTGCACTGATGTGTACTCTCTGCAAACTGTCGTTCATAGCAATTTTGTCGCTGACAATCATATACCATCGTCAGCCAGTCCATGAGTTCAGGTACTCCTGGTGAATACTTCACCACAGTACTGTCCATTTCATTTATGGTTCCCTTCTAGAGATGGGCAAAGTCGTTCATCCTTGGGAAATAGTTCTGGTGATCGCTCTTTTTTGGGAACCGTTCATTTTTACTCGTTCACTGCTCATTGTGCTTGGTATACGGTTCTTATCAAAAATTGAAAATTAGTAGCATAGGTGACTGAAGATGGAAGGCGCCAAGAGTAGGCAATTGCCTCCCCCCTGGAGTACAGAGTTTTTATTCACAACAGAATTCTCACAAACATGTATTTTTCGTGATTCTGCAATACAGCTCGTTCAGCCAACTGTAGCGTTATGTGACTGATCGCAGTAAGGTGGCGCACGAAAAACCAGCCCCGAGTACAGACTGCTCGCCAATTATGCACGATTTGTTGACCGCTACGAGAAGAATAGATGAACATGTAATAATTAGGCAGTGAAGAAATAACAAATAAGCTAATGCAAACAACTTCGAAACAATAGATGACGATTTGTAAGCAACAATGAGCAGTCTAGTACTCGTTGCGGATTTTTCGTGCCTACCCTGTATCTCTGAAATAATATTGTAGGAGTAATCGTATTCTTTTTGCAAAATGTGACACCAGACACTCGATTACGAAGCTCGGGCTTCATTCGGTTGTAAGTCGGTGTGCCCTCCATAACAATGAACATGCTCTTTTACTTTGGATAAAAAAAAAACCTCTGAAAATGGCAACTCGTGTGTGCCGTGCCGACGTCCTTTGCATGTCTAATAACAAAAAATCTTGCCTTTTTACAAGTACTTCTTCTGCTGCTTATCAAAACAGTGAAGTAAGCTGATACGCCATTTTGTTACCTGAAAAGATGTATGTATTACACACGACGTAATTTTTATGTAGTTTACATCATTATAAAGTATATTTCAATTACCGGTCGTGGACGCTGAATAAAATACGAAAAGAACCAGAAGTTCAGAGTTCAAAAAAGGTTTGAAACAGATCTAGAATGGGCGTGCGAAGCGAACGAAACGAACAACTCGATACTGAACTAAATATGAGCAGTCGGCAGTGAAACTGCGACGATTGGCACGCGAAGGAGGACGAGTCCGGCCGAGCGAGACCGAGACCGAGACAGACGGGAACTGGACCGAGGCTGGAACGAGACCGGCCGGCGTGCCGTTCGCGAACGAGACCGACCGTATCCCGTTCCCGGGAACTATAAGTATAAAACCGCTACCGAAGTGAACCATGAAAGACCGTTCCTTAGAATTCATTCCTCGCTCGTTCCGTTCATCTTGGTGAACCGTACCTTTAGAGTCGTTAGTCCGCAAACGATCCATCTCTACTCCCTTCCTTCCTGTGGTTTGTTTTTCTTGTGACGGATACACTTACAGTTTGCGCCTTTTGAGGATGGTTCAGGTGTCCGTCAGAATGCAAGTGCAGTGTGGCCATGATGTGATTTAGCAGGTCCACTCAGATACATCCTTCCCGCTTGTTTTCAAACTTAGTTTAACGTGTTCCCGTGAGTGGCGCCGTCACAGCATGTCTTCAAGATGACTGCTACACTTGACGTTCGTCAGAAGCAACGTGCTGCCATAGAATTCCTGTGCTGTGAAAACGAGACAGTGGGAAACACGCACAAGAGGTCGAAAAAGATGTATGGAGATACTGCTGTCGATCGCAGTACAGTTAGTCGGTGGGCAAGCAGGTTACGTGAAAGCGGGCACGGCAATATTGAGGATTGTCCTCGCAGCGGCAGGCCTCGTACTGCACACATTCCAGACAATGTGCAGAGAGTTAACGAATTGGTGACTGCTGACAGACGCATCACAGTGAACGAATTGTCACGCTACTTGGTGTCACGCGACAAGTGAGGCTTCCCAGTAGACGCCGATGCCAGATGACTGGAAAGGGGGACGTCAGCATGGCTCCACACCCTAACGAACCCACAGGGAAGGCCTGCCCAAACATCTCCAAGTGGGCGTGAGCGTACCGGCCGCGCTCCTGCCTACAGTCGGGACGGCGTAAGAACATCCTGACAGCTCACGGCGTTGTTGCCAGCCTTCAACTGCAAAGTGCTAATGGCCGTCTACAGAGCTGTGGCAACACAGCCGTTACCACAGAGATCTTTACAAAATCGCGTTAAGTAATTGGTTGAGGTGCCCTGGCCAGCGAGCTGCAGCTGTCAGAGACCAACTTGTGCCGACTCAGCTTCAGCGCTCAGAGTGCCGTGGTGAGTAGCCTGAAAAGTTGCATGGGGCTTAATTAAATTTGAATGCAAATATATTTTTTTTTAGTAGCTGTATGTCCGATTACGCAAGTCTCGTAAACGGCTGGCCCTAACTAGTTTTAGTACGCAATCTGACTGCATAGAATAACAACAAACAATGAAAGAAAATTTTCGTTAACACAGTTAATTAATTAAGTCCCCAGCAACTATAAAACCTACGAAACAACAAACACAAGTGTAGCTGTACTGTATGTGGTAGTATGACTCAACGCACATCTGGCACGGTTCTTCTTCAACAAGACAAGAATTTTTAAATACCAATTATACTGACGTGATAAAAGAAAATTAGAAATACTATAATTGCGCAAGAAAACCAGAATTACACTCTAATACAAGAACACACGCCAGATGCTTTGTTGACTGAACCTGTAATGACACACTATTCAGGACACTAAAAGAATAAAAGAAAAAAGAGTTTATTACCTCCATATATATTGACGAAATGCACTCTGACCATTACAATATCTCCATTAGAACAACATCTGCTATCACTCCCATCAAACCACTGCATAAAACATGGAACAACACTCTCCACTACCACATCTCACTCTGACTTCACGACAAGCAATGTCCACCACAACTTCTCGGCAAGCACTGCTTGCCGCTACGTCTCAATAATCACTGCCAGTGGAGGCGGCGGAACAATACTCTCTGGTGCGATCTTTGGCGCTGTGGCTCAGTGTAGCCACCTTTCAAAGTGAGGGGCGAAGGGGCAACAGACTGACTCCATATTTCTAGATTTCCGGGAAGCATTTCACATGGTGCCCCATTGCAGCCGGGCTAAGAGCTATGGAGTAAGTTCATAGATATGTGAGTGGCTCCAAGACAATTACAGAGGGTCACTCCAAAAGAAATGCACACATTTTTTAAAAAATCTATCTTTTATTCCACGTGTTTGAAAGTTTTATGTTGTGATGATACATCCTTTAGTAACAATATTTTCGTTTCTCCACATCATTTCCATCCCTCTCAACTGCCTTACGCCATCTTGGAACCAGCGCCTGTATACCCGCACGCTAAAATTCTGCACCAACCTGTTGGAGCCACTGTTTGGCAGCGTGCACAAGGGAATCATCATCTTCAAACCTTGTTCCACGAAGAGAGTCTTTCAGTTTCCCAAAGATATGACAGTCACATGGAGCCAGGTGAGGACTGTAAGGCGGGTGTTTCAATGTTGTCCATCCGAGTTTTTTGATCGCTTCCATGGTTTTTTGACTGACATGTGACTGTGCATTCTCGTGCAACAGCAAAACATCCTCCTTTTGCCGATGTGCTCGAACACGACTCAGTCGAGCTTGAAGTTTCTTCAGTGTCGTTACATATGCATCAGAATTTATGGTGGCTCCACTTGGTACGATGTCCACAAGCAAGAGTCCTTTGGAATCGAAAAACACCATAGCCATAACTTTTCCAGCAGAAGGTGTGGTTTTGAATTTTTTTTCTTGGGGGAATTTCCATGATGCCACTCCATTTATTGCCTCTTTGTCTCTCGTGAAAAATGATGGAGCCATGTTTCATCACCTATCACAATTTTTCCAAGAAATTCATCTCCACCATTCTCATACTGTTCCAAAAGTTCGCTGCATACCGTTTTCTTGTTTCTTTGTGAGCCACTGTCAACATCCTGGGAATCCACCTGGCACAAACCTTTTTTAATGCCAACACTTTCAGTATCCTGCAAACACTTCCTCCCCTATCCCAAAGTAGCGTGACTATTCGTTCACTGTGATGCGTCTGTCAGCAGTCACCAATTCGTTAACTCTCTGCAAATTGTCTGGAATGTGTGCAGTACGAGGCCTGCCGCTGCGAGGACAATCCTCAATATTGCTGCGCCCGCTTCACATAACCTGCTTGCCCACCGACTAACTGTACTGCGATCGACAACAGCATCTCCATACACATATTTCAACCTCTTGTGGATGTTTCCTACTATCTCCTTTCACAGCACAGGAATTCTATGACAGCACGTTGCTTCTGACGAACGTCAAGTGTAGCAGACATCTTGAAGATATTCTGTGACGGCGCCACTCGCGGGAACAGGTTGAACTAAGTTTGAAAACAAGCGGGAAGGCTGTATCTACACACATAAAACTTTCACACATGCAGAATGAAAACTATTTTTATAAAAATAGTGTGCATTTCTTTTGGAGTGCCCCTCGCAATAGAATCCAGTATGTTTTCCTCGATGACGAGCGTTCATCAGAGACAAGGGTATCGTCAGGAGTGCCTCAGTGAAGTGTGATAGGACCGCTGTTTTTCCCTGTATGGATAAATGATTTGGCTGACAGGGTGGCCAGCAATCTGCGATTGTTTGCTGATGATGCTGTGGTGTATGTTAGGTGTCGATGTTGAGTGACAACATTTCCAGTACGTGTGATGAATGGCATGTGGAAAAATGTAGTTAATGCGCAGGGGTACGAAGATAAAACATGTAATGTTCGGATACAGTATTTCTAGTGTCCTGCTTCACACAGCCAAGTCGTTTAAATATCTGGGCGTAACGCTGCAAAGCGATATTAAATGGAACAAACAGTGAGAACTGTGGTAGGGAAGGCGAATGATCGACTTAGGTTTCTTGGGAGAATTTTAGGAAAGTGTAGTTCACTTGTAAAGGAGACGGCATATAGGATGCTGGTGCGACCTATTCTTGAGCACTGCTCGAGTGCTTGTGATCCGTACCAGGTCGGATTGAAGGAAGACATCAAAGCAACTCAGAGGCAGGCTGCTAGATTTGTTACCAGCATGTTCGAACAAAACGTAAGTCTTACAGAGATATGATGATTATAAAGAATCCGCCTCGACTGCAAACAGAAACCGGATGTTGACCTAGGTTTCGGCGTGGATAACCACGCCTTCTTCGGAACACACTACAACTACAAACTGCCTAAAGAAGCGTGGTCCAACATTAACACAGAACGCCCAAAAGGGCGAAAGACTCGCATAAAATGTAAAATAAACGGTACGTGTGTCCCATGTCAACAGCTGTATTTAGCTCAAACGTCAGAAGCGTGATTCCTCATCCCAGCCAACGTTCGGTGGTGTGGTGTGTTGGGGCTTATGGGCGCTCAACATCGAGGTCATCAGCGCCCTGACACACATTAAAAGGAACGAATGTGGACAGACCGAAGAAAACTAAAGCACACACTCAAAGAAAGCAGGAAAAGAAGGAAAATGCTACATAAGAAAGTAAAACCTAAGGAAAGGGGAAACATAGCAACAAGAATGTCACAGGAAATTGTTATTGGCTTGCCACTTACATGAAATATGGGCGAGCTTGTCACACAGTGAGCAAATTAAAATCTTCTCCCTAAAATCTTTGTAAAAACATTTGACAGGGCACAGAACTTTAAAACTTTAACCACATTCGTCCGAGTGTTGCCTAAAAGAGATGGCAGGTCCGCTGGCAAGTCAGCCGCGACCCGCTGGTCAGAAAATAAAACACAATCCAATAAAACGTGGCGCACAGTGACCTGGACGCCACAAGCACCACACATTGGAGTGTCCTCACGCCGGAGAAGGAAGCCATGCGTCATAGGGCTGTGGCCTATTCGAAGCCGAGTGAGGAGAACCTCGTCCCGTCGATGGGGCTGAAAGGAAGTACACCACACATGCGTTGTGGGCTTGACTATACGGAGCTTATTGTCAGTCACTTCCAGCCACTCATCCTCCCACCGACGCATGACCCGTGAGCTCAACAGCAAGGTGAGTGCGTGCAAGGGGATAGCACACTGAGATACTTGTGGATCGAGACACGCCTCCTTGGCTGCGAGATCTGCCCTTTCATTCCCAGCAATGCCGACCTGCCCCGGAACCCAGCAAAAAGCTACAACCTTCCCCAGTCGCTGTAGTCGGAGGAGGGCATCCATGATGATCTGGACAATCCAACGTTCGGTGGGCCGCGGGCTCCCAGGTAAACTGAGGTGGCGACGGCAGCTATGCTGTGAGAATCAAACTAATTAATCAATTGAACTAAGTACAGCTATTGACATGGTACACACGTACCGTTTATTTTACATTTAGTGCGAGTCTTTTGCCCTTTTGGGCGTTCTGTATTAATGTTGGACCATGCCTCTTTAGGCAGTTTGTAGTTTTAGGGTGTTCCGAAGAAGGCGTGGTTATCCGCGCCGAAACCTAGGTCAACATCCGGTTTCTATTTGCAGTCGAGGCGGATTCTTTATAATCATTAAATTATTCACGATTGCTGACGCGCTGCAATGTTAAAAGTTCTCTTACGGAGATGCTTGGTCTCGAGGGACCCTCAGAGAAAAGCCGACGTTCATTTGAGGAACACTATTGAGATACTAGAACGTTTCAGATAGATTATATAATTGTAAGACAGAGATTTAGGAACCAGGTTTTAAATCGTAAGACATTTCCAGGGGCAGATGTGGACTCTGACCACAATCTATTGGTTATGAACTGTAGATTAAAACTGAAGAAACTACAAAAAGGTGGGAATTTAAGGAGATGGGATCTGGATAAACTAAAAGAACCAGGGGTTGTAGAGGGCTTCAGAGAGAGCATTAGGGAACGATCGACAAGAATGGGGGAAAGAAATGCAGTAGAAGAAGAATGGGTAGCTTTGAGGGATGAAATAGTGAAGGCAGCAGAGGATCAAGTAGGTAAAAAGACGAGGGCTAGTAGAAATCCATGGGTAACAGAAGAGATACTGAACTGATGAAAGGAGAAAATATAAAAATGCAGTTAATGAAGCAGGCAAAAAGGAATACAAACGTCTCAAAAATGAGATTGTCAGGAAGTGCAAAATGGCTAAGCAGGGATGGCTAGAGGACAAATGTAAGGATGTCGAGGCTTATCTCATGAGGGGTAAGATAGATACTGCATACAGGAAAATTAAAGAGACCTTTGGAGAAAAGAGAACCATTTGCATGAACATAAAGAGCTCAGATGGAAACCCAGTTCTAAGCAAAGAATGGAAAGCAGAAAGGTGGAAAGAGTATATAGAGGGTCTATACGGCGGCGATGTTCTTGAGGACAATATTATGGACATGGAAGAGGATGTAGATGAAGATGAAATGGGAGCTACGATACTGCGTGAAGAGTTCGACAGAGCACTGAAAGACCTGAGTCGAAACAAGGCCCCAGGAGTAGACAACATTCCATTAGAACTACTGATAGCCTTGGGAGAGCCAGTCGTGGCAAAACTCTACCATCTGGTGAGCAAAATGTATGAGACACGGGATACCCTCTGACTTCAAGAAGAATATAATAATTCAAATCCCAAAGAAAGCAGGTGTTGACAGATGTGAAAATTACCGAACTATCAGTTTAATAAGTCACGGCTGCAAAATACTAACACGAATTGTTTACAGACGAATGGAAAAACCGGTAGAAGCCGACCTCGGTGAAGATCAGCTTGGATTCCGTACAAATGTAGGAACACTTGAGGCAATACTGACCCTACGACTTATCTTAGAAGAAAGATTAAGGAAAGGCAATCCTACGTTTCTAGCATTTGTAGACTTAGACAATGTTGACTGGAATACTCTCTTTCAAATTCTGATGGTGGCATGGGTAAAATACAGGGAGCGAAAGGCTATTTACAATTTGTACAGAAACCAGATGGCAGATGGCAGTTATAAGAGTCGAGGGACATGAAAGGGAAGCAGTGATTGGTAAAGAGTGATACAGGATTGTAGCCTCTCCCCGATGCTATTCAATCTATATATTGAGCAAGCAGTAAAGGAAACAAAAGAAAAGTTCGGAATAGGTATTAAAATCCATGGAGAAGAAATAAAAACTTTGAGGTTCGCCGATGACATTGTAATTCTGTCAGAGACAGCAAAGGACTTGGAAGAGCAGTTGAACGGAATGGACAGTGTCTTGAAAGGGGGGTATAAAATGAACATCAACAAAAAGGATAATGGAATGCAGTCGAATTAAGTCGGGTGATGCTGAGGGAATTAGATTAGGAAATGAGACACTTAAAGTAGTAAAGGAGTTTTGCTATTTGGGGAGCAAAATAACTGATGATGGTCGAAGTAGAGAGGATATAAAATGTAGACTCGCAATGGCAAGGAAAGCGTTTCTGAAGAAGAGAAATTTGTTAACATCGAGTATTGATTTAAATGTCAGGAAATCGTTTCTGAAAGTATTCGTATGGAGTGTAGCCATGTATGGAAGTGAAATATGGACGATAAATAGTTTAGACAAGAAGAGAATAGAAGCTTTCGAAATGTGGTGCCACAGAAGAATGCTGAAGATTAGATGGGTAGATCACATAACTAATGAGGAGCTATTGAATAGGATTGGGGAGAAGAGAGGGATTAGCCGAGCGGTCTAAGGTGCTGCAGTCATGGACTGTGCGGCTAGTCCTGGCGGAGGTTCGACTCCTCCCTCGGGCATGGGTGTGTGTGTTTGTCCTTAGGATACTTTAGGTTAAGTTGTGTGTAAGCTTAGGGGCTGATGACCTTAGCAGTTAAGTCCCATAAGATTTCACACACATTTGAACATTTTTGGAGAAGAGAAGTTTGTGGCACAACTTGACAAAAAGAAGGCACCGGTTGGTAGGACATGTTCTGAGGCATCAAGGAATCACAAATTTAGCATTGGCGGGCAGCGTGGAGGGTAAAAATCGTAGAGGGAGACCAAGAGATGAATACACTAAGCAGATTCAGAAGCATGTAGGCTGCAGTAGGTACTGGGAAATGAAGAAGCTTGCACATGATAGAGTAGCATGGAGAGCTGCATCAAACCAGTCTAAGGACTGAAGACCACAACAACAACAACTGAGAAAATTTAGAGAATTGGAATTTGAATCTGACTGCCGAACGGCTCTACTGCCGTCAACGGATATTGCGCGAAAGGACCGTGAAGATACAGATATGAGAAATCATGGCTCATACGGAGGCATATAGACAGTCGATTTCCCTCGGTCTATTTGCGAGTGGAACAAGGGAGGGAATGACTAGTAGTGGTACATGGTACCCTCCGCCACACACCTTCCGGTGGCTTGCGGAGTCTATGTAGATGCAGATGTATAAAGGACCAGGAAGGCTGCAGCCGGACGCCACTGGAGTGAGGCAGTTCGCCTCGAAACACGACAAGCAATTTACTGGGGAAAGTACTTGTGTTAACAAAAGTGGAGAAGCCATGTCATTCACTACAGAATGGGAATTGCTTCACTTTTCGTAGGGTCTTAAGGCCATACACGGTGCTTCATGTGACTACTGTTAATGAGCTGGAAAACCTCTCATCGGAACATCATGATAACACCACCCACAAAAACGATATGATGCACTTGTCTTCTGACGAATGAGAGTGAATACTGGCTTTATTTCGGGCAGCCATTAAGGGAGAAACTGAGTTAAGCGGGCATTAGGGAGAAAACTGATTTACGGCTAGAGTTGTGAGAAAATCTTTTACCGTCAACATCACCAATAATTTGCATTCATTATTATATTTATATATATTTTATATATATATATATATATATATATATATATATATATATATATATATATATATATATATATATAATGGTAAGACAGAGATTCAGGAACCAGGTTTTAAATTGTAAGACATTTCCAGGGGCAGATGTGGACTCTGACCACAATCTATTGGTTATGACCTGTAGATTAAAACTGAAGAACCTGCAAAAAGGTGGGAATTTAAGGAGATGGGACCTGGATAAACTGAAAGAACCAGAGGTTGTACAGAGTTTTAGGGAGAGCATAAGGGAACAATTGACAGGAATGGGGGAAAGAAATACAGTAGAAGAAGAATGGGTAGCTTTGAGGGATGAAGTAGTGAAGGCAGCAGAGGATCAAGTAGGTAAAAAGACGAGGGCTAATAGAAATCCTTGGGTAACAGAAGAAATATTGAATTTAATTGATGAAAGGAGAAAATATAAAAATGCAGTTAATGAAGCAGGCAAAAAGGAATACAAACGTCTCAAAAATGAGATTGACAGGAAGTGCAAAATGGCTAAGCAGGGATGGCTAGAGGACAAATGTAAGGATGTCGAGGCTTATCTCACTAGGGGTAAGATAGATACTGCCTACAGGAAAGTTAAAGAGACCTTTGGAGATAAGAGAACCACTTGTATGAACATCAAGACCTCAGATGGAAACCCAGTTCTAAGCAAAGAAGGGAAAGCAGAAAGGTGGAAGGAGTATATAGAGGGTCTATACAAGGGCGATGTACTTGAGGACAATATTATGGAAATGGAAGAGGATGTAGATGAAGATGAAATGGGAGATACGATACTGCGTGAAGAGTTTGATAGAGCACTGAAAGACCTGAGTCGAAACAAGGCCCCCGGAGTAGACAACATTCCATTGGAACTACTGACGGCCTTGGGAGAGCCAGTCCTGACAAAACTCTACCACCTGGTGAGCAAGATGTATGAAACAGGCGAAATACCCTCAGACTTCAAGAAGAATATAATAATTCCAATCCCAAAGAAAGCAGGTGTTGACAGATGTGAAAATTACCGAACAATCAGTTTCATAAGCCACAGCTGCAAAATACTAACACGAATTCTTTACAGACGAATGGAAAAACTAGTAGAAGCCGACCTCGGGGAAGATCAGTTTGGATTCCGTAGAAATACTGGAACACGTGAGGCAATACTGACCTTACGACTTATCTTAGAAGAAAGATTAAGGAAAGGCAAACCTACGTTTCTAGCATTTGTAGACTTAGAGAAAGCTTTTGACAATGTTGACTGGAATACTCTCTTTCAAATTCTAAAGGTGGCAGGGGTAAAATACAGGGAGCGAAAGGCTATTTACAATTTGTACAGAAACCAGATGGCAGTTATAAGAGTCGAGGGACATGAAAGAGAAGCAGTGGTTGGGAAGGGAGTGAGACAGGGTTGTAGCCTCTCCCCGATGTTATTCAATCTGTATATTGAGCAAGCAGTAAAGGAAACAAAAGAAAAATTCGGAGTAGGTATTAAAATCCATGGAGAAGAAATAAAAACCTTAAGGTTTGCCGATGACATTGTAATTCTGTCAGAGACAGCAAAGGACCTGGAAGAGCAGTTGAACGGAATGGACAGTGTCTTGAAAGGAGGATATAAGATGAACATCAACAAAAGCAAAACGAGGATAATGGAATGTAGTCGAATTAAGTCGGGTGATGCTGAGGGAATTAGATTAGGAAATGAGACACTTAAAGTAGTAAAGGAGTTTTGCTATTTGGGGAGCAAAATAACTGATGATGGTCGAAGTAGAGAGGATATAAAATGTAGACTGGCAATGGCAAGGAAAGCGTTTCTGAAGAAGAGAAATTTGTTAACATCGAGTATAGATTTAAGTGTCAGGAAGTCATTTCTGAAAGTATTTGTATGGAGTGTAGCCATGTATGGAAGTGAAACATGGACGGTAAATAGTTTGGACAAGAAGAGAATAGAAGCTTTCGAAATGTGGTGCTACAGAGGAATGCTGAAGATTAGATGGGTAGATCACGTAACTAATGAGGAAGTATTGAATAGGATTGGGGAGAAGAGAAGTTTGTGGCACAACTTGACCAGAAGAAGGGATCGGTTGGTAGGACATGTTCTGAGGCATCAAGGGATCACCAATTTAATATTGGAGGGCAGCGTGGAGGGTAAAAATCGTAGGGGGAGACCAAGAGATGAATACACTAAGCAGATTCAGAAGGATGTAGGTTGCAGTAGTTACTGGGAGATGAAGAAGCTTGCACAGGATAGAGTAGCATGGAGAGCTGCATCAAACCAGTCTCAGGACTGAAGACAACAACAACAATTAGAGATATGGCACACAAGATAGATGCTATTGAAGAAAGATTAAACCTGCAGAACAGCCAGTTTCGTGACATTCAGCATTTCCCAGAACTCAAGGCAGTCATTTGTGAAAAAGACACGACTGACATCATGTGTTCTCAAAGAGATTCCAAGTGTTTGCATGCCAGAAGACTGATTTTGATCTATTTGTTAGACCGTCCTCACTTTTGGCTGCTGATGTACCTCATTACTTCCAGCTTGAGCTGATAGAGGTACAGTGTATCACCTGGCTCAGTGACATGTTTTCCAATCCAAGAGTTTACTAGCCTTTTATGAAACATAATCCCAAGAGCAATATTCTAGAGTGCACAGAGAAACCACTGAAGCTATTTCAATGTTTGATGCAATATTTGCGTGCAAACTTCTCTTTCTCTCTTATGAAATTGGCAAATGCGCGCCAACATTTGGATTTCACAGATTTTAATCTGCGTTTCATTGTAACACGAACTAATTACGTATTCTAAAATCTAAATGCATATACATTTATTAATATCACAAACATTTATTTAACAACTTGTTAAGGCCCTCGTAAGAAGGCAAACTTGTTTGTCAAATTCGCTCTTTCTGGCCACGGATGTGTCAAAAAAGCTCGTAGACATACCAATAAAGTTTTTCAATTTAACCGACTACAAATGGGTACAAAGCATTTCTAACATTGGCTCTGGCACTGTGTTTAAAGAAGAAGAAGAAAACAAGACATTGGTAAACGGAATGGTTTAAAATGAGAGAGAGATACATATGGAAACTTGTTACATGAAATGTTACACAGAGCGCCTGATGGTTACATCAGCTTTATGCAGATGGACAGTGAAATGTTTGATAACTTATTTAGAAATACTTACTCTCGAACAATAACGTAAAAACATATAGTCCACAACGAAGAACTTCGATTTTTTTTCATTGCACCGCCGCTTGTACGTTTTGCGTAGGATATTGATTTTCTTCTTAACCTCTACCTGCGAAATATATGGCTGGGAAAGGTGCGAAATCGCTACCATTTTGGTAATTGCCAGTGCTATTTTGTTTTTATCCTTGATGGTAGTTTCCACAGTTGCGGAAACTCACGATACAGTGAGATAAATTGTAATGAAACATTTTTCATTGAACATATGCGGATTACACATGTAGGAGCACAGTTAAACTAATTACTCCGCAATCCGTAATATTAATGCAATGGTTATCGTTTTTACATGCGGTCAGATGAAACGTCCTGACTTCGTTTTACAAGCAACAAAATTACAGTCCTTGAGTGGAACCCACTTTTGTTGCGCTACTTCCATACGAGTAGAAGACAAAATATCAGTTTGGAAGGCAGCATTAGTCTTCTGACAATTCCTTAACAATAGGTGTGAAATGTTTTGTTATACACTGAAGCGTCAAACAAACTGGTATAGACATGCGTATTCAAATACACATATGTAAACAGATAGAATAAGGTGTTGGTTTATTGATTTCTTATAAAAGCATAACAAAACATTTCATAGCTGTTGATGAGGAATTGCCAGAAAACTGACGCCACCCGCCATACTAGCTCCTGTGAGAGCGATGTACCAAACGACTGACAGACAGCGAAAAACTGGGTTAACTGCACTACTGAACGTGTGATAGCAATACGATACTTCGTTTTATTGTTAAACTCTATGTTTGTTTTAGCTATAAATGAGAAAAAAATGTAGCGTCACCTCCACTAGGCATGCTGGGGGTGACGGAATCACGGCTTCCTGCCCAAAGTCACGTCTCTTAGATGTTGGTTTCAATTAGGATTCTTCAAATGACCTAATTTACCCGTATTCTGTTCGGTTTTTAATGCTCTATTTCAGCCTCCCGTTGCAAATTTTTTTTAAGAAAAAGCGGTTTTTGGACTTTCACGGCAAGTTGTTGTTGTGTGATGTCCAGTGTCAGCTGCCGGACTGAAATTCAAACTGGGCATAAATATGGAGAGATAAAAGCAGACAGGCAACACTTCAGACGGTACAAACAACCATGAAAATATTAAAATTTTTCCTGTACTTATTCAGTTCTTTTCTCTAGCCGTGGGTTGCATGCAGACTAAACGTACTGACACGCAAAATCTTCCAAACGAAATGTCAGACATTCTAGTCAAGTGTATGCTGGAAGTGCTGCAGAAAAACAATCTGTCCATTCGGCGGTGACGACGCCAGTGTCAACTTTGGCGGACTATAACTACCTGATTGCAACAATGTCAGTAAACTGAAGAAAGAATTGGGGAACAACTTTTTAGCAAGTAGCTGTTTATGCCATATTACACATAATGCTGGTTGAATTGCTTCCGACATTCTGAAGACGGATGTGGACGCTTTTGTCCAGAAAGTATTGTCTCATGTTTGAATGTATACTGTGACAGTACAAAAATGTCCTGAGTGATCCTGTGTCAAGTCTGCACGAGAGGGCAAAAAAAAACTTCGTTCCTTCGAAAAGTAAGAGATATAATCTCTAACTGTGACAACGACCAGTTTGTCAACGTGATCAGAAATCATCCAAACGACTATTATTCGGTTTGTAGTTATTACACTACTGGCAATTAAAATTGCTACACCACGAAGATGACGTGCTACAGACGCGAAATTGAACCGACAGGAAGAAGATGCTTTAATATGTAAATGATTAGCTTTTCAGAGCATTCACACAAGGCTGGCGCCGGTGCCTACACCTACAACGTGCTGACATGAGGAAAGTTTCCAACCGATTTCTCATACACAAACAGCAGTTGACCGGCGTTGCCCGGTGAAACGTTGTTGTGATGCCTCGTGTAAGGAGGAGAAATGCGTACCATCACGTTTCACACTTTGATAAAGGTCGGAATGTAGCCTATCGCGATTGCAGTTTATCCTGTCGCGACATTGCAGCTCGCGTTGGTCGAGATCAAATGAGTGTTAGCAGAATATGGCATTGGTGAGTTCAGGAGGGCAATACGGAACGCCGTGTTGGATCCCAACGGCGTAATATCACAAGCAGTCGAGATGACAGGCATCTTATCCGCATGGCTGTAACGAATCGTGCAACCACGTCTCGATCCCTGAGTCAACAGATGGGGACGTCTGCAAGACAACAACCATCTACATGAACAGTTCGACGACGTTTGCAGCTCGGAGACCATGGCTGCGGTTACCCTTGACGCTGCATCACAGATAGGAGCGGTGTACTCAACGACGAACCTGGGTGCACGAATGGCAAAACGTCGTTTTTTTCGGATGAATCCAGGTTCTGTTTACAGCATCATGAAGGTCGCATCCTTGTTTGGCGACATCGCGGTGAACGCACATTGGAAGCTTGTATTCATCATCGCCATTCTGGCGTATCACCCGGCGTGATGGTATGGGGGTGCCATTGTTTACACGTCTCGGTCGCTTCTTGTTCTCATTGACGGCACTTTGAAGAGTGGACGTTACATTTCAGATGTGTTACGACCCGTGGCTCTACCCTTCATTCGATCCCTGCGAAACCCTACATTGCAGCAGGATAATGCACGACCGCATGTTGCAGGTCCTGTGCGGGCCTTTCTGGATACAAAAAATGTTCGACTGCTGCCCTGGCCAGCACATTCTCCAGATCTCTCACCAACTGAAAACGTCTGGTCAATGGTGGCCGAGCAACTGGCTCGTCACATTACACCAGTGACTACTCTTGATGAACTGTGGTATCGTGTTGAAGCTGCACGGGCAGCTGTACCTGTACACGCCATCCAAGCTCTGACTCAATGCCCAGGCATATCAAGGCCGTTATTACGGCCACAGGTGGTTGTTCTGGGTACTGATTTCTCAGGATCTATGCACCCAAATTGCGTGAAAATGTAATCACATTTCAGTTCTAGTATAATATATTTGTCTTCATTTCTTCTTGGTGTAGCAATTTTAATGGCCAGTGGTGCACATTAGGTAACGGATGAGGCAGTATTATGAATTAAATGTGTTCGATTCGTTAACTCGTAGCAGAAAACTGTATCTGCTAGATGATGTGATTCCACGAACAATCGTTCTGGAGATGAGTGTTTAGAACTTCCGAAAACTGTGCAACACTTTATTTGCCTCCGGTGCCCACAAGACAGGCAAGGATATTTTTCTTATCAAATATACGTGGAATTGATGAAACGAATAGACTTTACGTACAATGTGTAAAGAATTTGTTGATCGTCAGTTATAACTGTAAGATTTCGCTTGTTCTCAATACTACGATAACATCAAATCCAAGACAGAATTCGAGGAAGCGAGAACTATGCTTCTGTAAAAAGAGTAAGCCATTGTGCTTCACATAACAGCCCCCAGTTTTTTTAAATTTGGAAATATGGTAACTCTAGTTTCAAACCTCGACACGACAGAGATGGGATGTGCGTGGTTTATGTTATCTATGGCCTGTGAACGAACCGTCCCCAATACTTTCCAGAGGAGCAGTAAACTGCATCATCCATAGCCTCCAGCTGCATGACAGGAACTGCAACATAGCAATCCTGGTACCACTGTGGTAAATATGACACCATAAGCACTTTAGAAATATACATTTCCCCTGTTTTCAGAACTGTTATTATCAAAATATATAACTTTCTCCCTCTGTGTCAATCCTATCCAATGGTGCTTATCTCACTTTTATATTTACAGCACATTAAAATATATTCATGGCTTTTGCACTGAATGCCACTGGGGTCAGTAAGGCCCAATTTAAACTTATTGATTGTTTCCTGAATTTGACATGACTTCCGCAAGGCATTCGATACAGTTCCCCACAGTCGTTTAATGAACAAGGTAAGAGGATATGGACTATCAGACCAATTGTGTTATTGGATTGAAGAGTTCCTAGATAACAGAACGCAGCATGTCATTCTCAATGGAGAGAAGTCTTCCGAAGTAAGAGTGATTTCAGGTGTGCCGCAGGGGAGTGTCGTAGGACCGTTGCTATTCACAATATACATAAATGACCTTATGGATGACATCGGAAGTTCACTGAGGCTTTTTCCGGATGATGCTGTGGTATATCGAGAGGTTGTAACTGTGGTGTCACCGCCAGACACCACACTTGCTAAGTGGTAGCCTTTAAATCGGCCGCGGTCCGTTAGTATACGTCGGACCCGCGTGTCGCCACTATCAGTGATTGCAGACCGAGCGCCGCCACACGGCAGCTCTAGTCTAGAGAGACTCCCTAGCACTCGCCCCAGTTGTACAGCCGACTTTGCTAGCGATGGTTCACTGACTACATACGCTCTCATTTGCAGAGACGACAGTTTAGCATAGCCTTCAGCTACGTCATTTGCTACGACCTAGCAAGGCACCATATTCAGTTACTAATCTGAACAGATAATATTGTGAATCATGTACCGTCAAGAGCGACGTTCATCATCAATGGATTAAAGTTAAGTATCAAACTAAGTACGTCCGCTTTCTGAATTCTAATTCCTTGTCATGTTCCAGACCTCACGTCAGTATAGTTCTTCCCTCCTCACGGCAGCCTGCGTGAGCTAAAACGCGTGCATTTCGGCCTCCTCTAGTAACACGGTGTTGGCTCTTCTGCCAACTCAACAGTAGCAATGGAAAATTGTGCTGAAATGCAGGAGGATCTGCAGCGAAATGACGCATGGTGCAGGGAATGGCAATTCAATCTCAATGTAGAAAAGTGTAATGTGCTGCGAATACACAGAAAGAAAGATCCCTTATCATTTAGCTACAGCAACTGGAAGCAGTTAATTCCATAAATTATCTGGGAGTACGCATTAGGAGTGATTTAAAATGGAATGATCATATAAAGTTGATCGTCGGTAAAGCAGATGCCAGACTGAGATTCATTGGAAGAATCCTAAGGAAATGCAATCCGAAAACAAAGCAATTAGGTTACAGTACGCTTGTTCGCCCACTGCTTGAATACTGCTCGGCAGTGTGGGATCCGTACCAGATAGGGTTGATACAAGAAGTAGAGAAGATCCAACGGAGAGCAGCGCGCTTCGTTACAGGATCATTTAGTAATCGCGAAAGCGTTACGGAGATGATAGATAAACTCCAGTGGAAGACTCTGCAGGAGAGACGCTCAGTAGCTCGGTACGGGCTTTTGTTGAAGTTTCGAGAACATACCTTCACCGAGGAATCAAGCAGTATATTGCTCCCTCCTACGTATATCTCCCGAAGAGACCATGAGGATAAAATCAGAGAGATTAGAGCCCACACAGAGGCATACCGACAATCCTTCTTTCCACGAACAATACGAGACTGGAATAGAAGGGAGATCCGATAGAGGTGCTCAAGGTACCCTCCGCCACACACCGTCAGGTGGCTTGCGAAGCATGGATGTAGATGTAGATGTAGACGAACATTTTCCAAAACAGTTGCTAAACGAAACACCTGCAGCAATGAAAATATTCATAAATTTTGACGACATAGTGTACGGAGTGCAGAGACCTTGTGAGGTAACGGGTGAGTTGTGGCGCCCTGAAAACATTCTGGGTTCGGAGTTGGCGTGGCCGCAGTGGCCGCGGCTCGTCGGCGGTCGTATGGTGCCGAGCATCGACCAGTGCAAGAGGGGCAGCCCCAGGGCGTGGTCCAGGCCGACCGCGTGGCTGGGATTTCCATGTTGACGCGGTGTCGATGAAGGACATGTGTATGTCGGGAGTGCCAAAGATGGCGGACTTTGTGAAACCATAATAGCAGACAGTTCACATTTCGTGTAGAAATTAATAATAGCCAGAGGAATCATGATACCTTAAAAAGAAACATTTACATTGCCATTATTTGCACGACGATTCTGATGGTGTAATCAGATTTTCAAAATCTTTATTACACTACTGGCCATTAAAATTGCTACGCCAAGGATACATGCAGATGATAAACGGGTATTCATTGGACAAATATATTATACTACAACTGACATGCGATTACATTTTCACGCAATTTGGGTGCGTAAATCCTGAGAAATCAGTACCCAGAACAATCACCTCTGGCCGTAATAACGGCCTTGATACGCCTGGGCATTGAATCAAACAGAGCTTGGATGGCGTGTACAGGTACAGCTGCCCGTGCAGCTTCAACACGATACCACAGTTCATCAACAGTAGTGACTGGCGTATTGTGACGAGCCAGTTGCTCGGCCACCATTGACCAGACGTTTTCAGTTGGTGAGAGATCTGGAGAATGTGCTGGCCAGGGCAGCAGTCGAACATTTTCTGTATCCAGAAATGCCCATTCAGGACCTGCAACATGCGGTCGTGCATTATCCTGCTGCAATGTAGGGTTTCGCAGGGATCGAATGAAGGGTAGAGCCACGGGTCGTAACACATCTGAAATGTAACGTCCACTGTTCAAAGTGCCGTCAATGCGAACAACAGGTGACCGAGACGTGCAACCAATGGCACCCCATACCATCGCGCCGGGTGATACGCCAGTATGGCGATGACGAATACAGGCTTCCAATGTGCGTTCACCGCGATGTCGCCAAACACGGATGCGACCATCATGATGCTGAAACAGAACCTGGATTCATCCGAAAAAATTACATTTTGCCATTCGTGCATCCAGGTTCGTCGTCGAGTACACCATCGCAGGTGCTCCTGTCTGTGATGCAGCGTCAAGGGTAACCGCAGCCGTGGTCTCCGAGCTGATACTCCATTCTGCTGCAAACGTCGTCGAACTGTTCGTGCAGTTGGTTGTTGTCTTGCAAACGTCCCCATCTGTTGACTCAGAGTTCGAGACGTGGGTGCACGATCCGTTACAGCCATGCGGATAAGATGCCTGTCATCTCCACTGCTAGTGATACGAGGCCGTTGGGATCCAGCACGGTGTTCCGTATTACCCTCCTGAACCTATCGATTCCTTATTCTGCTAACAGTCATTGTATCTCGACCAACTCGAGCAGTAATGTCGCGATACGATAAACCGCAATCGCGGTAGGCTACAATCCGACCTTTATCAAAGTGTGAAACGTGATGGTACGCATTTCTCCTCCTTACACGAGGCATCACAACAACGTTTCACCAGGCAACGCCGGTCAACTGCTATTTGTGTATGAGAAATCGGTTTGAAACTTTCCTCATGTCAGCACGTTGTAGGGTTCGCCACCGGCGCCAACCTTGTGTGAATGCTCTGAAAAGCAATTTGCAAGTTTAGTGTCTGACTGTAAATTATACAACTAACACCCAGCAACGAATTTCCAAAATCTAAACGGTTCATCCGATTTTGTCGATCGACGTGTCTTTAGAAAGCTATTACTGTAAACCTAAATTAGTATGAATTACAGGCATGTAACTTGAATGGTACATGAGTTATTGGAGGTCAAAGTGGCCGATTACTATTGATCGTGCCAGGCCATAAGTACTCCACAGTCACACGAAAAAACGGTACCGTAGCAGCATGCTTATAAATATTTTTATTCGTCTATGTCTTTGTTTATATCCGATATACAGGGTGTAAACGGTATAAGGCGCAAAAATTATACAGATGGTACATCTCGGTGTGCTTGATAAAAAAGTCTAATGACATTTTCTTGTATCATTTACTTTATTTTTGGATTATTAAAACCTAATGTTCGTAGGATGGATAGTATACGAATTTCTGTTTACGTAGTCAACCGACAGTACACGGCGTACCGAGCTTATTGTCTACTATGACGGGGCGGCCAGAGAAAGGCAACGAGCCGACCAGAGGATTGAAATCATTAGACGTATACAACGACGTGGCGTGATAATCAGGTGGTACCGATAAAAGGAATGTAAACGGTTTTTGGGTTGTCAAGAATGTGTAATTCGCTTTACGTGAATTGAATACAACCAGTCTGTTTCTCAACAAGTCGATAACGAAGGTCGTAGTAGTAATGACAAGCTAATATCAAACACAATGTATTTCCATTAGTACAAATTCAATCAATCACCAAGAAGATAGTTGTGCATTAATTAGAATCAACTGTTTCACCTTTTTACGGCAATGCCATAACGAATGCTAAATTTACATTATTTTCCTTCTGTACAACAACATCGTAACGAAAAGAAAACGCATTACTTCGTTTCCTCTTACACCAATACTACAATAAATGATCGAAATGACCACCATTCGCTTCTACACATGCTTCATTACGGCGAACCCAGTTTCGTCGCACTCGTTCACACACATGCACATTGGCCTTTATGGTATTGGCAGCATCTAAAATCTTCTGCGTCAATTCGTCCACATTATTTACTCAAAAATGGTTCAAATGGCTCTGAGCACTATGGGACTCAACATCTTAGGTCATAAGTCCCCTAGAACTTAGAACTACTTAAATCTAACTAACCTAAGGACAGCACACACACCCATGCCCGAGGCAGGATTCGAACCTGCGACCGTAGTCCCTGCAGCACCAGAACCGCTAGAGCACCGCGGCCGGCCATTATTTACTGGATCAGCATAAATAAGTTCCTTCATATGGAACCAAAAGTAAAAATCCAATGGATTTAAATCAGGGCTGCGTGCTGGCCATCGACATGGACCCGAACGCCCGATCCATCGTCCTGGAAATCGACTATCCAAAAATCTGCGTACTCTGTGACCAATGTGGGGTGGAGCACCATCGTGGAGGAACCACATGTTATGACGTATGCCTAACGGAATGTCTTCTAACAACGTTGGTAACAATGTTTCCTCTAGAAACGTTCGGTAATAGTTACCAATCAAACGAGCAGGTAAAACATAGGGCCCAATAATGTAATTATCGAGCATACCCGCCCACACATTTACGGAAAATCGTCGCTGAAAATGTGTTACCACTACGTGGCGAGGATTGTGTACACTCCACGTGTGCATGTTATGGAAATTAGTTATTCCGTCGCGAGTGAAACACGCTTCATCTGTGAAGAGTATTTTGCTGACAAAATCATGCTGCGTACTGTGTAACAAAAACCACTCTGAGAATTCACGTCGTGGAGGGAAATCTTGTTCTTCCAATGCTTGTACGCGTTGAATGTGGTAAGGCCGCAGGCGCTCCTCTTGCAAAGTGCGATAACGACAGTGTGCGATATACCCAGGTGGCGGGCGATGCTTCTAGTACCCTGAGAAGGATCCTCCTGGATGCGGTCCAGAATTCTTTCCTCAGCTTCCAATGTACGATCGGCGCGTTGTGGGCCTCTGCCTTCTGCACGGGGCAGTAAAGATCCAGTATCTCTCAATCTAAGGAAATTAAATATGTACTCGTCAGTTGTATTCTGTCATGATGTAACAAACATGGAAAGCATGTCAGAACAGAAGATACGTTTCGCATACGGACGAAAATTTACAAAGGTGCAGATAACTACTGTACTTTATTAAGATGTAAATGCATAATAATCGCATACAAGTAGAGAATTACAATGACACAAACCTTTGGTGCACAGCAGCAAATGTCTTTCGTGCAGGAAGTCGTCGTTGTGGGAAGCGTTCTCGATAAATTCGTCTAGCTGCCCTCGCAACACCTCTTGCCTCGTCATAAATTAAATGCATATCGCATAGTTCAGCTATAGTAAATCTCCTTTCGATCCTAACAGTTAACAGAGTTGCAATAACATGTGCACAGGTTACTCGCCTACTGTCGTCGCTCGGTGTATTACCATGTCGCAGCCACTCAGACCGCAGTTGCCTATGTGTTTACGATTTACGCTCGCGATGTCAATACGCGCAGAGGGCAATAACAGGAACCGATTGCTTACGTTCGTGCACGGCCAAGTATCTACTTTTCCAAAACCATTATCCTGAGACGAACTGGTTTTTTTTTTCTGGGACAACCATAAAAAAACGCAAACATGTTGCTAGACTTTTTTGTCAAGCATTGCGAGATGTGCCATCTGTATAATTTTGGCGCCTTATACCTCACTAGGGGTAAGATAGATACTGCGTATAGGAAAATTAAAGAGACCTTTGGAGAAAAGAGAACGACTTGTATGAATATCAAGAGCTCTGATGGAAAACCAATTCTAAGCAAAGATGGGAAAGCAGAAAGGTGGAAGGAGTATTAGAGGGTCTATACAAGGGCGATGTACTTGAGGACAATATTATGGAAATGGGAGATACGATACTGCGTGAAAAGTTTGACAGAGCACTGAAAGACCTGAGTCGAAACAAGGCCCCCGGAGTAGACAACATTCCATCAGAAATACTGATAGCTTTGGGAGAGCCAGCCCTCACAAAACTCTACCATCCAGTGAGCAAGATGTATCAGACATGCGAAATACCCGCAGACTTCAAGAAGAATATAATAATTCCAGTCAAACCTACGTTTCTAGCATTTGTAGACTTAGAGAAAGCTTTTGACAATGTTGACAGGAATACTCTCCTACAAATTCTGAAGGTGACAAGGGTTAAAATACAGGGAGCGAAAGGATATTTACAATTTGTACAGAAAGCAGATGGCAGGGACCTGAAAGGGAAGTAGTGGTTGGGAAGGGAGTGAGACAGGGTTGTAGCCTCTCCCCGATGTTATACAATCTGTATATTGAGCAAGCAATAAAGGAAACAAAAGAAAAGTTTGGAGTAGGAATTAAAATCCATGGAGAAGAAATAAAAACTTTGAGGTTCGCCGATGACATTGTAATTCTGTCAGAGACAGCAAAGGACTTGCAAGAGCAGTTGAACGGAATGGACAGTGTCTTGAAAGGAGGATATAAGTGGAACATCAACAAAAGCAAAACTAGGATAATGGAATGTAGTCTAATTAAGTCGGGTGATGCTGAGGGAATTAGATTAGGAAATGAGATACTTAAAGTAGTAAAGGAGTTTTGCTATTTGGGGAGCAAAATAACTGATGATGGTCGAAGTAGAGAGGATATAAAATGTAGACTGGCAATGGCAAGGAAAGCGTTTCTGAAGAATAAAAATTTGTTAACATCGAGTGTAGATTTAAGTGTCAGGAAGTCGTTTCTGAAAGTATTTGTATGGAGTGTAGCCATGTATGGAAGTGAAACGTGGACGATAAATAGTTTAGACAAGAAGAGAATAGAAGCTCTCGAAATGTGGTGCTACAGAAGAATGCTGAAGATTAGAGGGGTAGATCACATAACTAATGAGGAGGTATTGAATAGAATTGGGGAGAAGAGGAGCTTGTGGCACAACTTGACTAGAAGAAGGGATCGGTTGGTAGGACATGTCCTGAGGTATCAAGGGATCACCAATTTAGTATTGGGGGGCAGCGTGGAGGGTAAAAATCGTAGAGGGAGACCAAGAGATGAATACACTAAACAGATTCAGAAGGATGTACGCTGCAGTAGGTACTGGGAGATGAAGAAGTTTGCACAGGATAGAGTAGCATGGAGAGCTGCATCAAACCAGTCTCAGGACTGAAGACCACAACAACAACAACAATATACCGTTTACACCTTGTACATTTTTCATGAATAAATTGGTTAAATATTTACTGTGTTCTAGGAAGCACAGAGACATTAGTCTACTCGCCTACCTTTTGCTTACATTCCTTTGATATATGTTTATTTGATTTGTTTATCTATTTAATAATGTGTGTTAGAGTGTGTTTATGGTCCAGCCATAGGAATATTTATTTACTTTCAAGTTATCTAAATGTAAATCCAGTATTTCGTATGTGTTTCAATATGTTTGTGAGTGTGCATTTGCTTGAAGACGTGGCAGGAGCACTCTAGCCAATCACAGCGCTCGTTAATGGGGAGACTGGACGGGGAATACTGGACAGGACACGGGAGTGCTGGATGGGAAGCGGCGAGGGTGCAGTCGCGGGAAAGACTTGGACAGTGGAGCAGTTTGCGCGTGGTCGTGGGAGATAGAAATATTTCGTAGTGCCTACTTGTGCACTTGTGAGACTTCCGTGGTTTCTGCAGTGAAGACGTAGCATGCGTTTAGAAGTGAATATCTTGTGAGCTATGTTGTTGTTCATAACTAATTACGTGAAGTAGGAATCTATTGTTTCCCTGTTATTCAACTTATATGTTATTTAATTGCTGTACCATCGACACCAATAAGTGTTTGCAGTAATAAACGGCATTCTTAAAGGTACTTCGGCTATCGTACTCATCATTTAAAGTCGTTAAAAACGGTACCTGCAGATTTTATTTAATTGCAATCTTTCATTTATAAATTTCTATGTTACATTCAAAATTCGCAATTGCTGAGTGACAGGAACCTTCGACCATTCGATTCATGTGTATATTCATATTGTATACTGTAGACTCAGCAGTATTTGGCTTCTAATGTGCCAACTACGTATCCCAGCCCCCAGACAACGAAACCAGCGAAAACTTTTAATATTTCAACTCTGAGGAAACAACTATGAGTCAATGGGTACGTAGTTGAGGGCCACCACACCATTTTCATTTTTATAATTTGAAAGCCCGCAACCTGATGTTATATTTCCCGTTAGAATAAACAGTCGAGATCACAAAAATATTTCTTTATTGACGGGTTTCGGCTTATATACAAGCCATCTACAGAATTTGTTGGCCCCCTATGGCTGGTGCTGACGGCCCCTCGCATTTACCGTGGTACCACGATCGTACCCATAGGGCGCCAAGAAATTATGAAGATTGCTTGTATATAAGTCGAAACGTGTCAATAAAGAAATGGTTCAAATGGCTCTGAGCACTATGGGACTTCTATGGTCATCAGTCCCCTAGAACTTAGAACGACTTAAACCTACTAACCTAAGGACAGCACACAACACCCAGTCATCACGAGGCAGAGAAAATCCCTGACCCCACCGGGAATCGAACCCGGGAACCCGGGCGTGGGAAGCGAGAACGCTACCGCACGACCACGAGCTGCGGACCAATAAAGAAATATTTCTGCGATCTCGACTGTTCATTCTACCGTAAAAAATTAAAATATTGGCCGAAAATTTTAACTGCAAAAATAAGCTGATATTCCAAAAATTATTCGACGGCCGATGTGGCCGAGCGGTTCTAGGCGCTTCAGTCTGGAACCGCGCGACCGCTACGGTCGCAGATTCGATTCCTGCCTCGGGCATGCATGTGTGTGATGTACTTAGGTTAGTTACGTTTAAGTAGTTCTAAGTTCTAGGGGACTGATTACCTCAGATGTCAAGTCGCATAGTGCTCAGAGCCATTTGAACCATTTGTTTTTGAAAATGTTGTCGCATTTGCCAACCGTGTATAGGGCAGAAAAACGGACACAATTTTCAAAGTCCCAGAGCGAAGCCATCTCGCTACATTACGGCAATGTTGTCACGAGGCGGCCGCAATGAAAAAGTTTCGACCTCGAGACCGGGCCAGGGCAAAACACAACATCGGCGTTTCTGCGAGCCAGACTGCAGACTTCAGCATAATGTAGTGGATCAGAGCAGCCAAACAGGATCGCGTCACCTTCATTAAGTGACGAAAGGTAGGCTGAGAAGAATGCAACAAATGCTACTAAGAGCTTTTGGGGAAAAAGAACTATATTTTGCCGATGGAGTGAGTGATTGATTATTTTGTAAATTTTTTTTTCTTTATTTGACAACGCATGAACCTGTGTTTAGTGTATGCCGCCTTTACAATCTGAAGATGGTCATTGTATGGCCGAAACCGGTTATGACTGTGTCATAAGAATGTGATTGCGACTATAAATAAACAAAAAAAAATTGCTACCAAGAGCTTTTACGAACCAGTTAAACAAGCGCTGCAGAAGGAAAACTGCTGATACCTTTGTAATAGCAAGACCCATGCGATCGTGACTAATGACGTCGGGTAAACATTAGCCACTACTTCGCTCCGCAAATACCCCGACAGGTTAGCTCGTAAGGCAGTCGGTCAGACGGGTCGACGGCGTACATGACGTTCGCAATCGGTTCCATGGTTGCAGCGAAGTCCGGCCCAAGTCTGTTGTAGATTTCCTGCACTCCGCCTCCCAATAATCACCAGTCGCACGTGGGAGGACCTGGAGGTCTTTCCCTTCCATCGGGATCAGGACACCAGCGTTCCTGATATTCCGGCGGACTGAATAGGGCCTAGCTGGACAGCGGGCCAATAACGTCGGACTTCACGGCTACGCGGCACCCGACATAGCGGTAAGACGGATGACGTAGAAGGATAGTGTGGTGTCAGCGCCAGACACCACACTTGCTAGGTGGTAGCCTTTAAATCGGCCGCGGTCCGTTAGTATACGTCGGACCCGCGTGTCGCCACTATCAGTGATTGCAGACCGAGCGCCGCCACACGGCACGTCTAGTCTAGAGAGACTCCCTAGCACTCGCCCCAGTGGTACAGTCGACTTTGCTAGCGATGGTTCACTGACTACATACGCTCTCATTTGCAGAGACGACAGGTTAGCATAGCCTTCAGCTACGTCATTTGCTACGACCTAGCAAGGCCCAATATTCTTCAAGAATGTATTCTGAACAGATAATATTGTGAATCATGTACCGTCAAGGGCGACGTTCATCATTAATGGATTAAAGTTAAGTATCACACTAATTACGTCCGCTTTCTGAATTCTCATTCGTTGTCATGTTCCAGATCTCACGTCAGTATAGTTCTTCCCTCCTCACGCCAGCCTGCATGAGCTAAAACGCGTGCATTTCGGCCTCCTCTAGTAACACGGTGTTGGCTCTTCTGCCAACACTACAGATAGTGAGCAGGATGGGGCAGAACACCTCCCAAGTCGGCGTGTGTAAGTTCGATACACGCGCAGCCGTCAGTCACTGCAGCGGCGTCGCGGTACATCCGATTCCGTGGCCACTGCATGCGGCGAACCGCCAATGCAAAAGGTTCAAATGGCTCTGAGCACTATGGGACTTAACTTCTAAGGTCATCAGTCCCCTAGAATTTAGAACTACTTAAACCTAACTAACCTAAGGACATCACACACATCCATGCCCGAGGCAGGATTCGAACCTGCGACCGTAGCGCTCGCGCGGTTCCAGACTGTAGCGCATTGAACCGCTCGGCCACCGCGGCCGGCCAGCCAGTGCAGCATCCGGCTGGAACGAAGTTGGTTCAAATGGGTCTGAGCACTATGGGACTTAACTTCTAAGGTCATCAGTCCCCTAGAACTTAGAACTACTTAAACCTAACTAACCTAAGGACATCACACACATCCATGCCCGAGCTAGGATTAGAACCTGCGACCGTAGCGCTCGCGCGGTTCCAGACTGTAGCGCATTGAACCGCTCGGCCACCGCGGCCGGCCAGCCAGTGCAGCATCCGGCTGGAACGAAGTTGGTTCAAATAGCTCTGAGCACTATGGGACTTAACATCTGTAGTCATCAGTCCCCTAGAACTTAGAACTACTTAAACCTAACTAACCTAAGGACCTCACACACATCGATGCCCGTGGCAGGATTCGAACCTGCGACCGTAGCGGTCGCGCGGTTCCAGACTGAAGCGCCTAGAACCGCTCGGCCACACCGGCCGGCACGAAGTTGGCGGTGTGCAGCTGCCGTGAGGGGGCTGATGGGCGGTTTACGACGCGATTCCTCAGCGGGCATCGACAGGCGATTCCAAACACAAGTCAAGGCGCTACATGTGTTTTTATGGAATTAAATAACTACAATCCATTCATCATAATGACGGAGGAGATATAGAAGATCCAAAGAAGAGCGGCGCGTTTCGTCGCAGAGTTATTTGGTAAGCGTGATAGCGTTACGGAGATGTTTAGCAAACTCAAGTGGCAGACTCTGAGAGAGAGGCGCTCTGCATCGCGGTGTAGCTTGCTGTCCAGGTTTCGAGGGGGTGCGTTTCTGGATGAGGTATCGAATATATTGCTTCCCCCTTCTTATACCTCCCGAGGAGATCACGAATGTAAAATTAGAGAGATTCGAGCGCGCACGGAAACTTTCCGGCAGTCGTTCTTCCCGCGAACCATACGCGACTGCAACAGGGGAGGTAAGTAACGACAGTGGCACGTAAAGTGCCCTCCGCCACACACCGTTGGGTGGCTTGCGGAGTATAAATGTAGATGTGGATGTAGATAAGAATAAACCTGATTTAAACACTGAACTATGTATTTTTCCGCGTTTGCTGGAACCTCATTCGATTTCCGTTTCACGCGGGACTGCAGCCAAGCAGCCTCGAGTACTGTGAAGTACGAAATAAGGGTACATGTTGTGCTGTGCGTTACGCGCAATACAGCTATGAATGTCATTTAACTTTTAAGCAGAGTGAAATAATACACTGCAAATCTTCCACAATACGCTCCTTAGACGACTAGACGAAAACCGCACCACTTCATCGTTTTTAGCTAACGTACTATTGTACTTAAAAACAAGAATGATGAAAATTCCTGACTTCACCACAAGGTAATTTTCCTGTAGAAGCTGTGTGTAACGTAAGAGAGTATTGAAGGATTTCACCGTACAGGTAAATATTGAAGCCACTGAAGGTACTACTTACAGTCTATCGTCTGGTAATGTCGTAGCTCCATTCTTATCCGATTCTGAGAAATACATTTCAGTTCTGGAAGTGTTACCGCCGGCCGGAGTGGCCGTGCGGTTCTAGGCGCTGCAGTCTGAAACCGAGCGACCGCTACGATAGCAGGTTCGAATCCTACCTGGGGCATGGATGTGTGTGATGTCCTTAGGTTAGTTAGGTTTAATTAGTTCTAAGTTCTAGGCGACTGATGACCTCAGAAGTTAAGTCGTATAGTGCTCAGAGCCATTTGAACCATTTTTTGAAGTGTTACCTGCTACGTTGATAACGAGTCTATCAACAACAGAATGCACGAAGCCTACCAGGAGCAGCATTTTTTCTTCTTCTTTTATGACGAGACGTTCTATATCCCGCCAGCGTTTGGCAGTGACGCGTGAAGAAGCTGCGTGCGTTAGTTCCGGTACGTCTGGCAGCTTAACAGTCTTGTTACTTCTCGGGCCAAATCCCGCAGATCACTTCTGTTGCGTTAATTTTGTACTAGTACAGTAGCAAATGTAAAAATGTAGCATTTGTATAATGTGCTCGATGCTGTGAAAATTGTTTTTCATGTTTCTACCATACTTACATACCTCCGTGGTATAAAGCGATGGACATATTCCAAATAAAGAGGATTTGGTCTTTCATTTTTACCTCAAAACATTAAATTGTTATGTTTTCTTAATTTAAACAACTGTCATGAACAGTCCTACATAAAAATGTCCGCCGCTCGTGGTCTCGCGGTAGCGTTCTCGCTTCCCGAGCACGGGGTCCCGGGTTCGATTCCCGGCGGGGTCAGGGATTTTCACCTGCCTCGAGATGACTGGGTGTTTGTGTTGTCCTCATCATTTCATCATCATCCAGGACAGTGGCGAAATTGGACTGAGCAAAGGTTGGGAAATTGTACGGGCGCTGATAACCGCGCTGTTGAGCGCCCCACAAACCAAACATCATCATCATCTCAGTCCTACATAAAGCATCGATAATTAAGAATTTGTATTTGAAATGGAAACAGGAATTTCGCGTCCAATATGTAATTAGAAACAAGACGTGCGTTATTCATAAAAAATGATGATGAGTTTTATAATTACGAGATGTAGGTATTTCACATTGAACGAGGAAAAGAAAACGATGCTTCGGAGATTTGAAGCAACGCACGAGTAACGGTACTTATTTCTCTTTTTATTACGCTACCGACTGCGCTACACGTTTAATGTGAAGCACTTTCTCAACTGCAGTATATTTATCAAAAACATTAAGGACAGCGTCTTTCTCGGCACTTTTTAACTTTGTTCCACGCGCGTGTTTCACTACCGAACAGAAAGTAGTCTCAGTCATTTTCATACTGTGCATTAGCAACGCAATAATCAGAGCACAATGCTGCAGAGGCTGTGACAGTACACGATTTTTGAACTAAAAACTACGTAGCTAAAGTGTGATTAAGAAAAACGTTGATGGCTGTTGATACATTTGAATATCTTAAAGTTTCAAAAATGGTTCAAATGGCTCTGGGCACTATGGGACTTAACATCTATGGTCATCAGTCCCCTAGAACTTAGAGCTACTTAAACCTAACTAACCTAAGGACATCACACAACACCCAGTCTCTTAAAGTTTCGTTTAACGTATAATAGTACACTATTGGCCATTAAAATTGCTACACCACGAAGATGACGTGCTACAGACGCGAAATTTAACCGACAGGAAGAAGATGCTGTGATATGCAAATGATTAGTGTTTCAGAACATTCACACAAGATTGGTGCTGGTGGCGACACCTACAACGTACTGACATGAGGAACGTTTTCAACTGATTTCTCATACACAGACAGCAGTTGACCGACGTTGCCTGGTGAAACGTTGTGATGCCTCGTGTAAGGAGGGGAAATGCGTACCATCACCTTTCCGACTTTGATAAAGGTCGGATTGTAGCCTACCACGAATGCGGTTTATCGTATCGCGACATTGCTGCTCGCGTTGGACGGGATCCAGTGACTGTTAGCAGAATATGGAATCGGTGGGTTCAGGAGGGTAATACGGAACGCCGTGCTGGATCCCAACGGCCTCGTATCACTAGCAGTCGAGATGACAGGCATCTTATCCGCATGGCTGTAACGGATCGTGCAGCCACGTCTCGATGCCTGAGTCAACAGATGGGGACGTTTGCAAGACAACAACCATCTGCACGAACAGTTCGACGACGTTTGCAGCAGCATGGACTATCAGCTCGGAGACCATGGCTGCGGTTACCCTTGACGCACAGGAGCGCCTCCGATGGTGTACTCAACTACGAACTTGGGTACGCGAATGGCAAAATGTCATTTTTCGGATGAATCCAGGTTCTGTTTACAGCATCATGATGGTCGCATCCGTGTTTGGCGACATCGCGGTGAACGCACATTGGAAGCGTGTATCACCTGGCGTGATGGTATGGGGTGCCATTGGTTACACGTTCGGTCACCTCTTGTTCGCGTTGACGGCACTTTGAACAGTGGATGTTACATTTCTGATGTGTTACGATCTGTGGCTCTACCCTTCATTCGATCCCTGCGAAACCCTACATTTCAGCAGGATAATGCACGACCGCATGTTGCAGGTCCTGTACGGGCCCTTTTAGATACAGAAAATGTTCGACTGCTGCCCTGGCCAGCACATTCTCCAGGTCTCTCACCAACTGAAAACGTCTGGTCAATGGTGGCCGAGCAAGTGGCTCGTCACAATACGCCAGTCACTACTCTTGATGAACTGTGGTATCGTGTTGAAGCTGCTTGGGCAGCTGTACCTGTACATGCCATCCAAGCTCTGTTTGACTCAATGCCCAGGCGTATTAAGGCCGTTATTACGGCCAGAGGTGCTTGTTATGGGTACTGATATCTCACGAGCTATGCACCCAAATTGCGTGAAAATGTAATCACATGTCAGTTCTAGTATAATATATTTGTCCAATGAATACTTGTTTATCATCTGCATTTCTTCTTGGTGTAGCAATATTAAAATTGCTAAATAATAAAATATCGAACACGTAAGTAGGACATACTTCCAAGAGCGTAACAACACCAGTGTACATGTGCTACGGCTTCTAACCAATAATCGCGTTTGTGTTTGTTTACATCAGGTTTATTCTTACGATGAACGGACTATAATTCTGAATCTTCTTACACTGCGCCTGCCGGCAACCATAGGTAGCTACCATCCTTCCGAGAAAAACTAGCAAGTAAGACTCTCACTAAATTTTGAGAAAACACAGTACACACAATTCTGTACAGTAAACGACATAACACCAGTGATAAATATAGGCTTTGAACAGAAGTCTGTTGCTAAGGTAGAACATTCAAAATTACTGGGTATGTGCACTGATGACAAATTGAATTGAAAGAAACACATTGGTGATCTGCTGAAACGGATAGGTTCAGCTACCTATGCTATTAGGGTTATTGTAAATTTTAGTAATAAACATATCAATAAATTAGCCTACTATGCTTATTTTCATTCAATGCTTTCATATGGCATCAAATTTTGGGGTATATCATCATTAAAAGATAAAGTATTCATTGCCCAAAAGCATGTAATCAGAATAATAGCTGGAGTCCACCCAAGATCACCTTGCAGACATTTATTTAAGGCGCTCGTGAGATTCACAGTACCTTAGCAATGCATATATTCACTTGGTGAAATTTGTTATTAATAACCCATCCCTAATTCAAAAATAATAGCGAAGTACATAGCTACAACACTAGAAGAAAGAATTATCTTCATTAATCTGGTCATAATCTGACGTTTGCACTGAAAGTAGTGAATTATGCCGCCACAAAAAATCTTTGGTCATTTGCCAAATAGCATTAAAAGTCTGACAGATAGCCTACCAACATTTAAAAACAAACTAAAAGAACGTCGACATAAAAGTTTTATGGGTATGGTATCGCGTCATAATGAAAAAAAAAAACTACTGCTGCTGGAGAAAGAGCAACGTTTCGGCCACGATTGCAGCGGCCTTCTTCTGGGTCTAATGGTGCGTTCCAGCTACGCAGTGTCCTTTATATTTTGTTGTTACTGTTCGCTGCGCATGCCATTAAGACAGAATTTTAAAAAGGTAGTTAGTTTCATTGGTCACTTAAGGAAGAAGGAGAGGGAACTTTATTTTAATACGTTATTGCGGTGGACGGAGAACGTGACCTGTGTTGTCTATTATCTCTTGTGTTATGTGCCATGATTGGTGGCCACCGTCGAATGAGAAGTTGGCTGCTGTTTACCAACTGCGGGACGTCGGCCGGGCGGCGGCAGTTACTCGCCTGTAGTGCTCGTGGCTCGTGTTGACAGTGCGGTCTGTTGGGCTCTGATTGCTGGCAGAATTCTTCACTGACATCCTGCTGACTGGTCAACTTCCATTGGAGTTTAAATAGGCGAAGATAATATCTGTTCTGAAACCTGGCAAACCCAGCAACTGGGTAGAAAGCTATCACCCCATTGCCCTACTTAGCTGCTGCTACAAGCTTTTTGAAAGGCTAGTATATAACAGGATAAGTAGCGCTATCCTAGAGAACGTTCCAGTTGATCAGGCAGGCTTCAGACGAGGGCGTAGCTGCTGCGGCCAAGTATTGTCACTCACATCCTTCATAGAGTCAGGATACCAAATGAGCACAAAACATCTGTGGCATTTGTTGATCTAACTGCCGCCTTCGACACTGTGCGGAGGGAAGGCCTTATCTACAAATTTCTCCGCATGATACTCTGCAGAATAATGGCTCGACTGATTAACAGCATGCTAAGCGATCGGAAGTTGCAGGTAATCACTGGAAGCAACATAAGTAAGGAGAGGAAGCTAAGCAACGGATTGCCTCAAGCATCAGTTCTCTCACCCTTACTGTTCAACCTATATCTATCTGACCTACCTGACACTTCGTCCAGAAAATACTGCTGTGCCGATGACCTGGCTCTAGCCGTAAAACACCAGGAAATGAAGACAACAGAAGAGATTCTAGCCAATGACCTGTCTGCATTTGATAATTACTTCAAAATCTGGAGACTCCAACCCAGTGTGAGTAAAACAGAAGTGTGTTGCTTCCATCTAAATAACCGGTTGGCGAACGTAAAACTGGAACTAAGTTTCAGAGGCAGAATTCTTCGTCATAACTGGAACCCAAAATATCTTGGTGTCATCCTGAATCGTACACTATGCTTCAAACAACACCTTCGTAACTTAGCTCAAAAGTTGAGGACTCGAAACAATATCCTCCATAAGCAATGTGGAACTACCTGGGGATCTTCAGCAACCACTCTGCAATCTTCAGCTCTGGGCTTGGTGTACTCAAGTGCTGAGTATTGTGCACCTATTTGGACGAACAGTCATCATACAAGGCTTGTTGATACCCAACTGAATACGACAATGCGCATAATATCTGGCGCAATCAGATCTACTCCAGTTTATTGGCTTCCACTGTTAACCGGTATAATGCCTGCTGATCTACGCAGATGTTCTGCCCTTATGAGAGAATTCCACAAGATCTCCAGGAATTCTAACCTACCCGTGCGTAGCGACCTGCCACTTTTAAATCGTAAGAGATTGAAATCACGTCATCCAACTCTGTGCGATGCTGCTGACAAGGTTACTAAGAATTTCAAACCTCTTGAAGAATGGAAAGGTCGGTGGGAAGCAGTGACAGATGTGCACCTGCACAACATCTTCTAAGGTGCTAAACTTCCAAGTGGATTCGACCTACCACGCAAGACCTGGACTACTCTCAACAGAATCCGTACCGGCCATGGCCGATGCAGGGATGCTCTCTTTTAAGTGGAAGAAGCTGCCTGATCCAGCCTGTGACTGCGGGGCTCCATACCAGACTGTTCACCACATTGCCAGTGAATGCAGGATTCGAGCCTATCACGGCACCAAAGAGGACTTCCTGCTAGCAACTCCAGGTGCAGTGCGCTGGATTGAACGACTGGATATTCAGTTGTAAAGACAAACTTAAGTTTCTTGTGGTCAATATGTACATATGTATATGTAATTTAATTTCATAATAAATAAATGCTGATTAAGGATTCGAGAATTGACGCTGACACAGCCAAAGGTCTTGTTCCCAGAGTACCAGCCTCTCCCAGAATTTACGGTGTTCCCAAGATAAATAAGGATAGTTCTCTCTGAGGCCAATAATGAATGGCATCAATTCGCCTACTTACAATTTGGCAAAGTATCTAGCCTGCAAACTAAGACGCCTAGTTGGCAAGACGGACTCTTATGTGAAGAACTCGACGCACTTTATAGAACGCCTAAAGGAAGAAGCAATTTTACCTACGGACATCATAGTCAGCTTTGACGTGAAATCACTGTTTACGAACGTGCCAGTAGATGAAACTATACACATCCTTCAGGAGCATGTCCCGCCAGACATATGCGACCTGGTTGAGTTGGGCCTGACTTCAACGTACTTCAAATGGCCAGGAAAATACGACGAGCAGACAGACTGCGTAGCAATGGGGTCTCCCCTATCTCCGCTGGCAGCCAACATATTCATGGAAGCCTTTGAAGCAACGGCCCTCGTTCCAGCTCCTTTACGACCACGTTGCTTGTTCAGATATGTGGACGACACGTTCGCTATATGGTCTCATGGTGAAACGGAGCGACACAAGTTTCACGAATATCTGAACAATATGCACGGGAAGATACAGTTCCCGCTCGAAGTAGAAAAGAATGGTGCAATCCCATTTCTAGACGTCGAAGTACACAGGAGAACGGAGGAGACACTGGGGCACAGAGTATATCGCAAGCCTACACATACAGACAGGTATCTGCACGCCCAATCCTACCACCACCCAGCGCAGAAGAGCTCTGTCATCCGTTCTTTGGCAATCCGTGCGCAGCGCCTAAGCGATGCTCAAAACATCACACCTGAGCTTAAAAGGCTACGCACAACGTTTCTGGCCAATGGCTACAGTCATAAGTCGATAAACACAGCCTTGTCGACGAACGTAAGTAAGAAAGAAAAGCTAGAAATAGACAAACTGCAGCCAACAGTGCGCTTACCTTATGTGAAAAATGTTACTGACCGAATAAGCAAACACCTTCGCCGCGTCGGGGTGCAGCCTGTCTTCTCTAGTGGCCGTAGGATCCAGGACGTTCTAGGCTCCACTAAGGACAAGGTGGATGCATTACACACTGCAGGCGTTTACAAGGTGGAATGCGAATGTGGAGAGGCATACATCGGCGAGACTGGTAGGCCAATAGCAACGCGCATTCGGGATCACTAGCGCTGTATTCGTCTAGGGCAACACAACAAATCCGCAGTGGCAGAACATCAGCAAGACTGCGGAATAGAAATAAAATTCAGCGAAGCTTGTGTGTTGATAAAGCAGCCAATTATGACGAAACCCAAAATCAAAGGGGCCATCGAAACACTTAAACACCCTAACAACAGGAACAGGGAGGATGGACTCAGGCTTGCCCCATCTCGGCTGCCAGCAATCATAGCCCAACAGACCACACTGTCAACACGAGACACGAGCACTACCGGCGAGTAGCTGCCGCCGCGCGGCCGACGTCCAGCAGTTGGTAAACAGCGGCCAACTTCTCATTCGACGGTGACCACCAATCATGGTACATAACACAAGAGCGAACAGAAAACAGAGGTCACGTTCTCCCTCCACCGCAATAACCTTTTAAAATAAAGTTCCCTCTCCTTCTTCCTTAAGTGACCAATGAAACTAACTACGTTTTTAAAATTCTGTCGTAATGGCATGCGCAGTGAACAGTAACAACAAAATATAAAGGACGCTACGTAGCTAGAACGCAACATTAGACCCATAAGAAGGCCGCTGCAACCGTGGCCGAAACGTTGGTTTTTCTCCAGCAGCAATAGTTTGCGGTACCATACCCAGAGAACTTTTATGTCAACTGACTCTGGCCTCGGAAGCGTACGCAATTATATTAGCCTACGCAATTAAATTGTCAAAATGGTTCAAATGGCTCTGAACACTATGGGACTTAACATCTCAGGTCATCAGTCCCCTAGAACTTTGAACTAATTAAACCTAACTAACCTAAGGACATGACACACATCCATGCCCGAGGCAGGATTCGAGCCTGCGACCGTAGCGGTCGCGCGGTTACAGACTGAAGCGCCTAGAACCGCTCGGCCACCAACGGCCGGCAAAACTTATGTCAAACTGACACTTCCAACATCATTACAGAATGTCGTATTCATGATCTACGGAGCAAGAAATGTAATGCAATTAGGCGATTGTCTCCTGACACAGTACCAACTCTACCTGCAGTCGTGCGGTAGCGTTCTCGCTTCCCACGCCCGGGTTCCCGGGTTCGATTCCCGGCGGGGTCAGGGATTTTCTCTGCCTCGTGATGGCTGGGTGTTGTGTGCTGTCCTTAGGTTAAGTTAGGTTTAAGTAGTTCTAAGTTCTAGGGGACTTATGACGACAGCAGTTGAGTCCCATAGTGCTCAGAGCCAACTCTACCTGCACCCTCCCAATAGTCGCCTTTTGCAATATCATTTCCCACTTATTTTGTATCTATTGTTATTGTAGGGTTTCTTGCATCAGCTTCCTGGAGCCATCCTATAAGCACATGGGAAAACCATATATCCCTTGTTTTAAAAGCTATTTTTTTTTCAAAATACATGATTTTCTCTGTCTAAGTCAATTGTATCCAATGATGTTTTTTTCAGTTTTATATTTACAACACAATAAAATTTATCTATCGTTTTTTGCACAATATGACCCTAACCTAAATTTCTTTTCGTTTCTTGAACGTAATATTTATGAAAGTAACTGTTACTCTGAACAGCTGTAATGTATTCTTTTATGTTAGTTCATTAAATAGTGTCAATATATCTGGTGTAAATTACTTGGCATCTATATAAAAAAATAGGAACACAAGAATAAATAAACGACTGCATCACACGCGTGGAAGTATTAATAGCAATAATAATAATTATTCTTATTATTATGGTTATTAATGTTATTACTATAATTATTCTCATTATTATTTTCGTTGTTCTTGTTATTATGATTGTTACTATTAATACCTCGGCACATGTGATGCAATTGTTTCTTTATTCTTCTGTTCCCATTGTTTACGTTTATTCTCTGAAAGCACAAATGTACCCGATAGGTTTGCAAATAAAAGAAGCAAAAGCAGACTGCCAGTAAACATTGTTATAAACTCCGAACAGTTCTTTTACATGTCAGGAACATGTTGTCCCACATAACACTTTCACACGTACTACAGAGCAAGAAATTCGCATGAATAGTGGTCGGCGTCAGAACCCTTTTATTTAGTTATTTACACGTCAAGTTCCGTAGGACCAAATTGAGGAGCAAATCTCCAAGGTCATGGAACGTGATAGTACATGAAATTACAATATAAAAGTAATAATAGATAAAAATAAAATGTTTATGGACCCGAAAGAAGTCAAGCCATAAGATTAAGTAAACGCAAACAACAATACAACAAGAATCTGCTTAATTTTTCAAGGAACTCCTCGACCCATGAGGAAATTCTTCAGTTTCGATTTGAAAGCGCGTGGATTACTGCTGAGATTTTTGAATTCTAGTGGTAGCTTATTGAAAATGGATGCAGCAGTGTACTGCACACCTTTCTGCACAAGAGTTAAGGAAGTCCGCTCCAAATGCAGGTTTGATTTCTGCCTAGTATTAACTGAGTGAAAGCTGTTTATTCTTGGGAAGAAGCTAATATTGTTAACAAGAAATGATAGTAAGGAATATATATATTGAGAGAGGCAAATGTCAAAATACTCACACTCGTGAACAGGGGTAGACAAGATGTTCGTGAACTTACACCGCTTATTGCCCAAACCGCCAGTTTCTGAGCCAAAAATATCCTTTTAGAATGGGAAGAGTTACCCCAAAATATAATACCATACGACATAAGCGAATCAAAATAAGCAAAGTAGGCTAATTTTTGTGTGGAACGGTCACTCACTTCAGATACCGTTCGTATAGTAAAAATGGCAGCACTAAGTCTTTGAACAAGATCCTGAACGTGGCATTTCCACGGCAGTTTACTATCTATTTGAGCACCTAGAAATTTGAACTGTTCAGTTATGCCCATTCTGTGACATTTACACTTCAGATTTTGTTGAATTGTGTGTTAGAAATTGTAAAAACTGAGTCACTGTGATTAAGCGTTAGTTTATTTTCTACAAGCCATTAACTTATGTTATGAACTGCCGTATTTGAAAACGAGCCAATGTTGCACACAACATCCTTTACTACCAAGCTAGTGTCATCAGCAAACAGAAATATTTTACAGTTATTCACAGTAAATGATAACAGCCAAACAGTTGCAGGATAAAGATTTGTTGAAATCCTTGACCACAATTTCGGCATATCTAAATATATCTTCATCAGAAGCAAAAATACACCTGAACAGGAAGACACTTTCATCAGCAAAAAATGCTAATGAAGGTCTCTCCCTGTTCATATGTATTTTTGCTTCTGATGAAGGATCGAGGGTCACTCCAAAAGAAATGCACGCTATTTTTTTTTTAAATCCACCTTTTATTCTTCATGTTTGGAAGTTTTACAGTGTGTAGATACATTCTTTAGGAACAATATTTTCATTTCTCCACATAATTTCCATCCCTCTCAAGTGCCTTACGCCATCTTGGAACCAGCGCCAGTATACTCGCACAGTAAAATTCTGGACCAACCTGTTGGAGCCACTAATTGGAAACGAGCACAAGGGAGTCATCATCTTCAAACCTTGTTCCACGAAGAGAGTCTGTTAGTTTCCCAAAGAGATGATAGTCACATGGAGCCAGGTCAAGACCGTAAGGCGGGTGTTTCAGTGTTGTCCATCCGAGTTTTGTGATCGCTTCCACGGTTTTTTGACTGACATGTGGCCGTGCATTGTCGTGCAGCAGCAAAATATCCTGCTTTTGTCGATGTGGTCGAACACGACTCAGTCGAGCTTGAAGATTCTTCAGTGTCGTCACATATGCATCAGAATTTTTGGTGGTTCCACTTGGCACGATGTCCACAAGCAAGAGTCCTTCGGAATCGAAAAACACTGTAGCCATAACTTTACCAGCAGAAGGTGTGGTTTTGAATTTTTTTTCTTGGGGGAATTTGCATGATGCCATTCCATTGATTGCCTCTTCGTCTCTGGTGAAAAATGATGGAGCCATGTTTCATCACCTATCTCAATTCTTCCAAGAAATTCATCTCCACCCTTCTCGTACTGTTCCAAAAGTTCGCTGCATACCGTTTTTCTTGTTTCTTTGTGAGCCACTGTCAACATCCTGGGAACCCACCTGGCACAAACTTTTTTCAACGCCAACACTTTCAGTATTCTGCAAACACTTCCTTCCCCTATCCCAACGTAGCGTGACAATTTGTTCACTGTGATGCGTCTGTCAGCAGTCACCAATTCGTTAACTCTCTGTCTGAAGTGTGTGCAGTACGAGGCCTGCCGCTGCGAGGTCAATCGTCAATATTGCCATGCCCGCTTTCATCACGTAACCTCCTTGCCCACCAACTAACTGTACTGCGATCGACAGAAGTATCTCCATACTCCTTTTTCAACATCTTGTGGATGTTTCCCACTGTCTCGTTTTCACAGCACAGGAATTCTATGACAGCACGTTGCTTCTGACGAACGTGAAGTGTAACAGCCATATTGAAGACATGCTGTGACGGCGTTACTCACGGGAACAGGTTGAACTAAGTTTGAAAACAAGCGGGAAGGATGTATCTACACACTGTAAAACTAAAACACATGCAGAATGAATGTATTTTTACAAAAATAGTGTGCATTTCTTTTGGAGTGACTCTTGTATATTTAGATATAACGAAACCATGGTCAAGGATTTCAATAAATCTTTATCCTGCAACTGTTTGGCTGTTGTCATTTACCATGAAGATTTTCAACAGTTGCTGCTTCAGCCATGTTTAAAATTATGAAATTTTAGAGTTACCCATAATATTAGAGCGCATACCATTTATTTAAATAAGGAACAGGAGTGGCCCCAACACTGATCCTTGGGGCACTCTCCACTTGACTGGATCCCACTCAGACTTCACATCACAGAAATTCTCAACATTGTGAATAATGAGCTTTTGCTGTCTGTTCCCAAAGTGAGAGGTGAACTAATTGTGAGCTACTCCCCATATTCCGTAATGGTCCAACATCTGGAGCAATATTTTGTGATCAACACAATCCTTAGTTAAATCAAAAAATATGCCTAGCGTTCGAAACCGTTTGTTTAACCCATACAGTACCTGACTTAGAGAAGAGAATAAAGCATTTTCCGTTGTTAAACGACTTCTAAAGCCGAACTGTACTTTTGATAGCAATTCGTGTGATACAAAATGATGTATTATTCTTACATACATAGCCTTTTGAATAACTTTAGCAAACACTGAGGGCACAGAAATAGGTCTAAAATTGTCTACATTATCCCTTTCTCCCTTTTTATAAAGTGGCTTTACTACTGAGTACTTTAATCGTCCAGGAAACTGACCATTCCTAAAGGAAAAATTACAAATATGACTAAACACAGGTCTAATATGTGTAGCACCGTACTTTAATATTCTGCTAGGCACTCCATCATATCCGTGAGAGTCCTAAGTCTTCAGTGATTTAATTATTGACTCAGTCTCCCCTTGTCTGTATCACAGAGGAGTATTTCAGACATCAATCTCGGAAAGGCATTTGCGAAGAGAGTTATATGATTCCTTGTACAAACTAAATTTTTATTTAATTCACGAGCAATGCTCAGAAAATGATTGGTAAGTACTGTACATATATCTGATTTGTCGGTAACAGAAATATTTTTACTACGAACAGGCTTTATATCGTTGACCTTCTGCTGCTGACCAGACACTTCCTTCACAACTGACCACATTGTTTAAATTTTATTCTGTGAATTAGCTATTCTATTTGCCTTCCTAATAACATTTAAGTACCTTACAGTACAGTTCGTAATGGGCTACTGTAGCTTGATTGTGACTACTTCTAACATTTTGATATAATTCCCACTTTTTACTACATGATATCCTTATCCTACTAGTCAGCCACCTAGGCTGCCTTTTACTGCTAGTACCCCGTTTAGAACGTTCTAATGGAAAGCAATTCTCAAAGAACATGAGAAATGTGTTAAGGAAAGCACTATATTTGTCATCTGTGTTATCAGAACTATAAACATCCTGCCACTCTTGTTCCTTGATCAGATTAAAAAACACTCTGTTGCTGTTGGATTAACTTTCCTACATAATTTGTAATTATATGTGACATTTGTTTGAGTACAAAAGCCATTTAGTGTTAAAATTTGTGTATTGTGGTCTGAAATAACAGAATTCCCATCTAGTAGTGAAGAATGAATAAAAATATTATCTATGGCTGTGCCACTGTTCCCCTGCACCCTAGCTGGAAAAAAACACAGTCTGCAACAGATCACATGAATTTAGATCTACCAACATCCTTTTCCTTCCACCATGATATACAAAACTGAATCAAGAAACCTCTCTAGCTTGAGCAGAAATGCCCTGAAATCAGAGTTAGGGTACCTATAAACAACAACAATTAGAAGTTTAGTTTCACTAAATTCAACTGCCCCAGCGCAACATTCAAATATCTGTTCAGTGCAGTACTGCGATAAGTCTATGGACTCAAATGGAATACTGTTTTTTTACGTATGATTAACTAAAGCTCTCCCGACTTCCAGAAGGGAGCTCTACGCAAGAAATCCTCACAGTTACATTTTTCCTGTGTTCCTTAGATCAAGTGTTACCTATTACCTACCGTTTAAGCACGTTCTCCTGGGCGGCAGCACATAGTACAAACTATATCGGAGTTTTGGTCGATACTCTGTCAATATACAGCGTTTGGTTCTGATCAGACTGTCTCACATTTGGAGGTTTGGATGCAGTGAGGCAAAGGTAGCTATTAGTAGGGGGGTAAGTAAGGGCGCTCACCACCAACTGTCGGTTACCGACTATTTTGTGTTCATAATAGACATCGTGTAATCTCATAGAAGCAAGCACACCTACAAAATAGTTGGGCCGATAAGACAGATGAGACAAGTTCTATTTTCCCACCGACTCGACCAAATTCGATTGTTAGTGCTGACAACGAAACCATTAAAAACTTGGTTTCAGATAAAGCACTGTTTAAACAAAGTTTAAAAGACTTATTGATAGGCAACTCCTTGTGCTCTATAGATGAAAATCTTAACAGAAACTATTAAGCCAGCTTAAGGGGCTCCGGAAAGGCTCAAAATCATGAAAAGTTCAATTTTTACTTTTTTGCATTTTCTGAATCTGCAGACTATTACCTTTTAATAGATATATAATTTATTCAATTCCGAAGTCTACAACTATTTTTAAATTTTTTTTGAAATGTGTTCTACATAGGCGTGACCCACTGTGGCGCTGTTAAACTGCTGCCAAATGGTGTTATTATTAACGTCCGTGTTCATCTGGTACATTTGAGTGATGTGAGATAAAGTATGTGTTGTGGCTAACCTGTGATGGTTCAATATATATCGCTGGTGTGATTGTCGATTGTTTCATGTTTATTTACTCTGTCGTTATCTCGAAAATATTCGTAATTAATTCTGTTTCTTGAGTCTCTGTTTTGTTGAAGTATAATAATGAGTAAAAGTAAAGTTATTAGAAATCCTCTGAAGGCTTTTAAGAAAAGGAGAAATGTTGGAAAGCCAAAGGTAATTACTGTAAATAATAACATTCTAACATGGTACGAGCGATGCTTGCTTTAGACAAGGAATGCCTTCGGGCTGCAGACAGGGCTGTAAAGAGTCTAGAAATACAAGCAAGAGTAAACAGGAGGAGGAACAAGAGGAAGCTGGAGGAGGAGTTTGCAGAGGATGAAGATAATCCATCCTATGGACCTGGAATGCACTAAAAAGTTAATCCAATCTTTGTCGCTCGATTCCCAAAACTTTTGTTTTCTCATACTAATTACATGTTTTCTAAGGATCTTCCAAACATATTTGTTTCAAACTTTCAGTAATTGTTACACAGTACCTTCTGCATAATTTAACACAGCCTTTTTCCAAAAAACTGTATATTTTTGAATATATAAATAAAAAATTGCAAAAAATGTTGTGAATTTTCATTACAATTGAAAAAAAATCATCTTTAATAACTGAACTAAAATTTTGTTAAATCCCTGTGTTAAGTTGTAGCCCATATTCCAATAAATAATCTGTAAAAAGTTCAACTTCCTACCTCAAATACTTTGTGAGGAAAGATGTAATTTATAAGCGTTATTTTAACATTGCAAGTATAGGGCGTTCCGGAGCCCCTTAAGTAAAAATGTCTTTTAGATTTCAGTTTTGACAGCACTTCGTCACAACAGTCAAGATTAGATATTTTGTATATGATAAATTTATTAATAGTGCATAACTATGTTTCATTCTGACAGCGTGTTAATTCTGTAAATATTAACTGCTCCAGTTTACCGCAATGTATTCACCTTTTTCGACAACCTCCTGACAAAATGATCATGGTAGTAAGTATTATATTCAAATGCCTTATGTTACATTTTCTGACATGTTCCACGCCCACGAGAATCATCTCATTTTTTGGGTCTATGGGACGAAAACTGGATCTAATTAAAACTGGATCTAATCTAATCTAATCCCATACGCGTTTAAATAGTCTTCAGCGGACGACCATCAGTTTAGTCGTCCTGCTTTGCATTAACAATGGACATTGATACAGAGAGGCTGACTACCGAAGTGCAGAAACGTCGTTCTTTGTACACTTCCCGTGCACAATATGACAGAAACCAGAAATGAAAAATTGTGGAAAGATATATATATATGGAACTGACTGGTAACTGGAATGGTTCTGAGTTGAAGGACAATGTGAAGCGAGGTAAGAAAATTTTGCGTTATTTATTAATTTCCTACACTTTATCAAATTGCCAGTGAACTAAACCTCACCATGGGCCATCAGTCACCTATAGTGGCAACACTCACATCCGCTGTGCATCCTCCTGTGATTTCGCCACAACCAATAAATTCACCGGAATCCTGTTACTCCAAAGGATTAAATAACAGTTACAAATTGTTAGAGGTGTGACATATACATGAATATTAGGCTTTGATAAACATGGTATCCATGATAAAAAATATATTTTTTTTAAATCTTAAAGTAACTGACAACCTCTCTACCACTGTTACACATTTTCTCATTATATCTAGATGTGACATTTTTGTGCCTAGTATGCACAACAACTGGTCGAATGAGCTGTTAGACTTTCGATAATAATTGAAAAACTTTTCAGTAGCCTGTCCCTTAAGCAATCGTTCGCTAACAATTGGGTGGACTCAAAACTGCCGATTTTGTCTTCTTCGTCGATATCTCACATACATATAGCTACGCATCGCAGTTGTTGTGCATTCTTCTTCATTCATAACTATCCACAAACTGTCTGACGCGCGTGTTTATACGCCGATATTTCTGTCGGCCACCTACTGTCGATCGTGTGTGCACTGCAGCGCTGCCATCTGTTGGCGACACCAAGCAATACTGTATGACCCACCTACAGTAGCCTAAGATGGCAGTCAATTTTATTTCGTAGTTGAAGTTTTGTGGAATAGTAGTTTAAGTAAAGCGTATCTCAGTAACTGCATATTTCTTGTTTTTTACGACGGTGATGTAGTTGGACGTAAATTTGAAGGTTTTATGCAGAAAAATTTTCATACTCGTTTTCATATTACATAAGACAAATTATATACTTTACTTGCTGAATGGTGAAGCGTTTGGTGGCGTACAGCCGTTCTCAGATTGCCGATAGAAGAACTGTACGCCAGCCTGTATAATGCGCTATCCACCGGCTGTGTCGAAACACGGCTGTTGAGACTAGACACGGGCAAACTGAAACACGTAACTGTTTCGAAACAAATGAGACGGTACACTACAATGTTCCGAAACAGTTTGTGTTTTCTAATTGTATAGACCTGCACATGATATACTGTCTTCTGTATAAATATTGCCATATAGACACAAATGAGGTGCAATAGCGACAATCATATCGCAGAAAGTATTAAAATTTCGCTTAGGTGTCTTGGCAGTTTCGTATTTCCTGTAGCTTTCGTGTCATGTGACTTTAATATGGTCAGAGTTTGTATGTTTGACATAGCAGATTTTTCCAAACTCGTTTCCCTGTAGTCTAGTGCCTAATTTTGATAGGTTTTATGAGTGATGATCTGTATGTGCTCTTGAAAAGGCATATCATGGGATATAATTTATTGAGATAGCATTCTGGAAAGCGAGGCACTGAATTAACATTTATGAGTGAGCCATTCACACTTTTCTTATTCACGGTTAAACTTTCCATTGGTTTCGGTATGTTGCTAAAATTTAAAGCAATTCATACAGTGTAATGCCTTTGAGATACCTATATCATGGCGTAGATCTGGCTCTACACCACTTACAATTGTTGTTACGGAAGTGTGTTTGATGTACAGGTATATGGAGTGCCCTCAGATACTCACAGCAAGCAGATATATTATCATTTTATTACAAACTTCTCAAAGAAATCAGAGATAAAGTTGCTGTCGAAATGTAATTTTATAACAATATCTGAAAACCAAAAACAAAAGTATCAAAGTACTGTTGTTGATTTTCCTGAGAATTATCTATCATCAATATACAAGATGCCTATATTGTGTAATAACCAAACATAGCACATCTACAACACACAAACATGTACTTACATAAACCTGTTAATTATTCTCCAACACATATATAAACAAACTCAAAAAAAAATGAAATTCACCGAATGGTGAGCGAAAACGTGTCTTCTGCGTGCAACAAATCTGAGAAAAATGCTCTTGTAAGGTAACTACATTTAAGATTTAGTAGCCTAAACAAAATACAGTCAAATACAAATTCAGTGCACATTGGCCAGAGAAGAACAAAATCATCAGAAATTTTACTGTTTCATTTCTGAGTAGATATAGTGTACCTATTCTAAGTTGTAGTTTAGAAATATCATTTTTTATACTTTTTAGCTTGAAAGACGGGATCGTCTGTCTGTTATTGTTTGCCCCTGCTTTGAAAATATGCGCTCGCATGGAACAGAGGTCGCCATAACACAAAGACGTCGTTTCATTATTTCAAACAGCATAGGAAGCAACACATGATTTTCTTTCCACCACAGCAATGGATCTTGTGATCTGTGTACCGGTGGCATTTTCATATATTTATGAAGCTCGACTATACTTGCAGCACGTGTATGTTATAAGAGATGTGTAATTTAATTGAATGTTTTTCACACTTTTATTATTTTGAATACGAATAGTGTGCGTTATCTTACTGTTTGTTGGTGTTTGTAAAGCAGATATTACGCCATTTCGGAATAGGGAGTCAATTTGAAACGAAGCTTTGTTGTCGGAAACCTTAAGCTTCGCGCTGTTGTGTGTCAAAAAGATTTCGACACACTTGGAAGTGCTTAATGAAGTGAGATGTTAAACGTGTTTCAGTATCTGTACCGTTCCCGAATCTCGTCCGCGACAGAGCTGAATGAAACGTCACTGTTTCGACACAATTAGCCCCTTCCAAGCACAAGTGGACTGAAACAGCGTTGTTTTGAAACAGCGACACTGTTTCTGTGTCTGGCTCGAGATCGAATCTGGTCCCGTTTTCCGAGGCAGAGCGGTATGAAACACCACTGTTTCGAAACACTGAAACATAGCCGTTTCGAAACACTGAGTCAGTTCTACGTATCGACACACTGTATCGAAACATAGAAACAGTGGCCAAGTCTAGTTGAGACCCACCTTACCCCCATACAGACATTCGCATCTGTCGTTGTGAAAGTAACGAAAAGATGTACATCAAATGTATCCGTATATTTTCGTTTCTGAAAGCAACAGTAATCGTTTCCGACAACATGTCGTAAAACTCGTATGGAATCCAATCGCATTCATACTATTACATCTTGGTAATCGATGTATTTTTAATGCTTGAAACTAGGTTTTGAATTATTTAATGTAGAAGTTAAACAATTTGTACAATTGTAAGATACTACATTTGTATTTTAAATAACTGATATGCGAAATAAAAATAATGTTCTCAGTTCTTCAGTAACAAAATAAACTAAAAAAAATTGGGGTTCATTTCAAAGTAGGACCCCAATTAAGAACTTGTATAAAATATTTAAATTATACCTATGAACATACTTTAAATCAGGCTTCGGTAACTTGGAAACAGGCGGGCAAAGCGATACTTATTGATCCCGGTAAGGCGAATTGCGAGTCCACGACTTCTGTTTGAGTCGTCGTGAAGTAGTTTTGCAATAGTCAACATATGTAGGCTACATAAGAACAATCGGTCAGAAAATGCATACTGTATAACAAATGATTCTTACAGAAACCTTTGGTTCAAGTTTAAAAATAATTTTTTTCCGTTCATTTCGGCTTCAGGGAACTTTGCCCTTTGCCGACCAGACAATATTTGACCTGATTTTGAGAATGTCCTTTCTGACGGCGCTGAAGTAGTCATGACAAACAAATATTTTTTTGCTCAAACAAATATTTTTTTGCTAAACATGACAGCTCAGGATAAAGAAGTGTTCGCTCCTGCTCCTATTTTAAAGATCACTCGTGCCTACTCAATAACTTTTCTTCCATATGTTGCCTAACTGAAATTATGGTGGTAACAGGTGATGTCGTAGAGCTTCATGTTGCCTTTGCATCAAATTCTTTCCAAACGGAGTCTTCCTCGTCAAAAGGAATTAGGGATACAGACTGTGCCAACTATTTCAAGTGGTGTCCTTCAATGAATTTTTTTTTCTAATTCAATTTTTAATGAATTTTTGGCGTAATCGTAAGCAGAATCGTCTTTAAAAGCAAGCCTCTTAAAACTCGGATCTAATAGAGCCGCTTTCGAAAACAGTGGATATTTAGCACAGTTTTTAAATCTGTCATTGAATTCCAGAATTAACGAAAGCAAAAAGTTATTTGCTCTTTCCTTATTTAAATTAATATATAATTTGTCAAATATCCCCGCTACACTGTCGGTGGCTGCTAACAACTTTGAAATATACGCTTGCTTCTGCGAGGACATTACTCCTGCAAAATTTTTAAAAGGCTTTGAAATTATAACAATTTCTGGTACAGCTTGTCATTCACTTTCTAGGAGACTTCCCACATGAATTGTGAAATTCAAGCACCGCGCTTCAAGGGGTTCTTGTAGAATAGAAATTCTTCCCAGCATATCCAGTATACTATTCCACTTAGTGACATTTTAAAGATTGTCCAGACCTTAGCTGCCGTTGCGTTGAAAGTAATTTTTTTTTGTAGGCACGGGAGTTCTATGGAAGTGTTTTACGATTGTTTTTGTTTTTTGTATAATATTTTCAATAATTTTGAGTCCTGAACGCACTATTAAATTAAATGTATGCGCGATACAAGGCAGATGTTCATAGCCCAACAACCTAATTGATACTTTCATTTTAGAGGCATTGTCTGTATCAGTGACAAATATTTTATCTTTTACTTTCCACTTACATAATAAATTACATAATTCCGTTTTAATACAGTCAGCTGCATGCCGCTCATAACATTGAAAACATCTAATAATGCATACTTCAATTCACAGTTTACTATGTAGTGTACTGTAACAGCCAGATAGGCCGTCGTTGCCCAGGCATACAACCATCGGCAGTGATGGAACGTGAGACACACTTCCCAGTTCGTCTTGTAATTTATTTTGCACTCTTCCACAAGGAATATCCAGTAATGATGCGTTCAGTATGCAACTTTGTTGGTAATTTGTAGTTGGGCTTCAAATAGGCAAACAAAGCTTTGAAGGCGGAATCTCCACTCATAGAAAACGGTTGCAAATCTTTAATCACCATATTAAAAAATTAACTCAGTAATTTTTTTCTCATGCAGTAGGAAAGGGTTTTTTAATAAATGTGGCAATGGTTGTTGTGAGGCTGAGTTTTTGATAAAAGAACATGAGATCTTGATGTAGACGGAACGGGCATTTCAGAAGAAAATTCTCGGACTTCTTGGGATCAGGTGGGTTCTAGGGGATGTGTTGAAATTGTAGCTATGGACTCGTATGATGATCGACTTTTTTTATAAAATGTTATTTTTGGATTTGGTGCAGAAACACCTTTCATGGAAATTAAGGAATGGCAAAGATCATCCTTCGCCTCATCGATAACTTCCTAAAAAAGTTCCACGTTTTACTTCTTCTCTTGCCCATTGTAAATTGCATTGAAAAGAACAATACAGAACTGTTAAACAATCGTCCTCATTGACACAAAATAGGGCAAAGGGTGAAGAATACCCAGTACAGTTCCCGCACTCTATTTTAGGGGCGTGGTCCGAAGTTCGCTCATGGAATATCAGAACGAATCAGGATATTTCACGACGACTGTCACCTGTTTCCCATTGCCGCCAGTGTGGCCGATCACAGGTGTAGCACTATATTTGCGAGCCGCGGGACTGTTGCGCTGTGTTTTGTGACAGTAACAATTAAAACAATATCGAAATGAGTGAAAAAGTATCGCATTTGATGACGACAACTTTTGTATACAACTTTTATACTAGAAGAGATCGATAAACAAATAATAACCATTAAAGTGAAACTTTTGCAGGTAAAAAATTTAAAAAAATGCGCATGTTTACATTAAAGGCGAACCTTCAGATCATCAAGAATTAATTTGTAAACACACCTACGAAGATGTAAGATCTGAAATACCTTATGAGAAATAATAAGCGTTGAACTCACAGAGCCCTACACTTAAAATTTGTCAAGGAAGGCTATATAAATTACTTACCACACAATAAATATTAACAGAGGATATTCCAATTAAAAAAAAACTAAATTTACAGACAACAAAGCATGTACAACACAAACCGTATTCTACAAATAGCAACTAGTGCGCCGATGCGCACTCATCCTTAAATCTTACGAAAGGGCCGAGTAGAATCGAGCGGGCCGAGCCGAACACAAAGTACGGTAAAGACTTCCGTCGCACATCCCGAATCGACGAATCCGTACGATTCGTACTGCATTCGTCGTTGCCACATTCCAATACACGTATGCTCCGTACTGGTTTCCGTTACAGAGATCATATCGAGAGATGCGGGTAGTGAAATATGTTTATGAGTAACGATTCGGTACTTCGAGTCAGCCAAAGTATTCGTTACTCAGTACCAAATACATATTCAGCCAATGGATTCGTTACTCAGCACCAAATACATGATTTGCTACAGCTCTGCATGCAGGTCTGGAAGCCACATCCTAAAGAACAGACGAGACATAAGTGACATCCAGACACAGCGACCTAGCCACACAGCCAAACCCAGACGCAAGTGCATCTGCCCACCGCCGATCCTAACACACAGCACCAGCAAACAGGACAGCGACACCCAGGTACTCGACATGAACAAGATTAGGATGTATAAACCCTAGGCAAAACCAGTATATTTTTGGAATTCTGGGAAGTTTTCATTGTTCTAGTTTCCAGTTAATATTTATAATTTCGATTGTTGACAGTGCATACTCTAACAAATAATTTCACTTTAGCCCGCTACAGCTGAATAACATTGCGGCAATAATACTTCAGCTGCAAAGAAAATGTGGCATTTACAGTAACAAAACGATGGGGATACAGAAGTGTTTGCCGACAGCAAAATGTGTCAAAGGCCTTAGGACAAAGACTGCAACACTTGGTAATTACAAACTGCTTTCGATCAGCTGTACATCACGAACTATTTACATTTCCAACAGGTCGCGCATATGGTGGTTTGAGAAGTGTTCCTTTCAAAACAAATGTTCTTTTACGCGAGATGAATTCATTCATGTGGGAGAATGTGTTATGAATTCCTTAAATCGCGAAGCGTTTGCCTCTCATTGAAAATTTAACACTTTGAGGACCAGCCACTTTGAAACATTTTGGACCCAAATGATCGGCCATTTATGCCATTATTAAGATTTTACTGGCACATTTCCGTTTGACATATCTTAAAGTGTAACACACGCTCAAAAAGTCAGTTTTTCGTAATTATTTTAGTTCTTACATAGATTACAAATTATACAATAATGATTACAAAAGTATAATTACCCCTCAAAAAAAGTGCAAGGTGAGTTCTTTCTTTCATACGTAATGGCTTTTCTATTGAAAAGTGCTTGGCAGAATATGTAATCAGCCAGGTAACCCACGAAATTCTCGGTGCAAAACAAAGAAATTTAAAACAGTGCTTGTCAGAAGTATTCAGCTGCTGTTATTTTAGCTACGTTCTTAGGATCTGGCATAACCACATCCTCGGAAAAAAACAGCAAAAATTTCCTGATGACCAATATTACGAGGGCTGTAGTAAAGTAAGGTCCGATCGGTCGCGAAATGAAAACCACAATGGAAATCTAAAGTTTTGTTAGTCGCAACAGTTAGCCACACGTTCCAGCTACCTCTCAATATATTCGCCGCTCCGACTGAAGACATTTGTCGTGGCGTTGTACAAACCTTCCAGTACCCTAGTCACAGAAAGCAGCCGCCTGTGCTTTCCGCCAGTTCTCTACGCTGGTCTGCCTTTCGTCGTTTGTTCCAAAATGTTGTCTTCGTAGCCAGCCGTTCATGTGAGCAGAGATGAAAAACGGAGGGAGCCAATTAAGTGCTGTGTTATGGGTGATCAAAGGCGTCCCATCGAAAACACTGCCCGGAGCATCTTCATTGCCCCTGCAGAATGCGGCTGAAAAATGTCTTGAAGAAACAAACGCATGACATTTATGTTATGTGGGCTGCATAGCTTCAGGCGAAGTCTCTCACCAGATCCACATACTTGGCGGGAAATCCTGTTGCTTTAGGAATTTCTACATGATGACTTTGTGCTCTGAACTGAAAAGAGCGACGTGAAGCGATCGACAGGCACACCAAAGACATTGCTCTACACATCTTCGCAAAGTTCCATCGGATTTTCGCAGTGGTTTCCATTCGCATCTAATCGGACCTTGCTTTCCGAATACGCCTCATATATGCAAATGCTTGGCTTTCCTTGTAGCTGTACTGTATGTATATTAAATCAAACAACTAACCTTTCCTGTTTGTATTTTTGCACTACTTAATAGTGATGTTACTATTGGATGACTATATCATATGTCCTATCCACTGAATATCTGTTGTCATTTGCCTGTGAAATCACGTGACAACCTATGATTGGCTGACAAAAGCGAATCAGGCAGCACAGTCTCGGTTTCAGTTCTTCGAAAGCTGCCGTGATGTATTTTTATTCTGTAGTGTAGTTTACATGTTGCCATGCATCAATGATCTTTCCGAAAGGCGTTGTTTTTTGCTGGGTTTCGTTTCCTAAAGTGTTGGGAAGTTCTACTCCGATGTATAAAACCCTTACCATTCAAGGAGTGATAAATTTTACTGTTCCAAGGGAAGTACATTGTTGCTTAACACAGAAAAAAGGGCATTTATCTGGGGTATAGCGTATTTTCACGCAGAAAGGTGTTTTTACCCAGGAAAAATGTATTTTTAAAGGGAAATCCGGGCAAAATCCGGGATTTTTCTTTCTCGTCTTTGTATAAACGCTGGTGGTAATAATGGTGACAGTGATTAAAAGGTGACTGTCTACACGCACCACCAGTGACATCTGCGAATTATAAAAGAAGCAGTCTAAGCAAAATTTAAGTTCAATCATGTACTGTACATACCCTATAAGTCAAAGGAGTAATGTTTCGTCCGCAGCTAACAATTGCCAGTTCTTATATGTAAAATTTCTGACGTCTCATTCACTTTTAGCTACATTCATTGTGTCTTATTCAACTACTACTTGCCTAATTATATAGATAACGTATTTTCTCTTTGTGCTAGCTACCAATGACTCATGTCAAAATTAATATGAGGGTACACCAGTTTTGAAAATTTGATGAATAGTTTTGTATGTTTCGCTGCATACAGAATGATTCAGCTGCCCCTAACGACAGGTCTTACGCAACGCGCAACACCTTTAGAAACCGCGAGTGAGATTATTTTCTCTCACTCGCAAAGCACAAACTGTTAGTTTTACTAAAAAAAAATTAAGAACACCATTTTGCAAGAAATGTAATACAACTAAATTTTGTGCTGGGATAAATTTGAGCTAGAAGCTATAGTCTGCGAATAATTCAAGAAAAACGCACTAAAGTGACTTTCAAATGTGTTTTTCTCGAATAAGTCGAAACCTGTGTCCTCCAGCGAAAACGTATTCCAGCACAAAATTTAACTACATTATATTTTCTACAACAGGAACTCGTTCATTTTTCAGTAGGACTAACAGTTTGTGTGTAGCGAGTGAGAGAATATAAAAATCTCGCGAGCAGTTTCTGATGGTACTGCGGGTTGCATAAAACTTATCTTTAGGGGCAGCTGAATCAAGCTAGAATCTGTAGTTTTCGAATTATTCAAGAAAAAAAATGCTAAAGTGACTTTTAAATGTGTTTTTCTTAAATAACTCGAAAACCGTGGTCTCCAGTGAAAACCTATCCCCATACAAAATTTAACCATATTAAATTTCCTAGATAAATTTGCTGTTCATGTTTCCGCAGCACTAACAGTCCACGTGCAGTGACCGAGAGAATATGAAAATTTTGCACGTTGTATTTGAAGATGGTGAGGGTTGCATAAAACGAGTGGGTGGGGCAGTTGAATCACGTTGTATAAGTTAATATTATTTTGTTTTCTTTGATCTCTATACACTTCACCACTTACCACTATATGTACATCTTCATAACTGTAATGATGTTTAATCTCTAGTCACGTAAACAAAGAAAAATACACGCAGAAATTTATATATTTTAAACATATACCTTTTGAAAATGAAAGTATTGTTAATACTAAACAAGTCATGTTAACATGTTGTTGTTGTTGTGGTCTACAGTCCAGAGACTGGTTTGATGCAGCTCTCCATGATACTCTATCCTGTGCAAACTTCTTCATCTCCCAGTACCTACTGCAACCTACATCCTTCTGAATCTGCTTAGTGTATTCATCTCTTGGTCTCTCTACGATTTTTACCCTCCACTCTGCCCTCCAATACTAAATTGGTAATCCCTCGATGTCTCAGAACATGTCCTACCAACCGATCCCTTCTTCTAGTCAAGTTGTGCTACAAATTTCTCTTCTCCCCAATTCTGTTCAGTACCTCCTCATAAGTTATGTGATCTACCAATCTAATCTTCAGCATTTTTCTGTAGCACCACATTTCAGAAGCGTCTATTCTATTCTTGTGTAAACTATTTATCGTCCATGTTTCACTTCCGTACATGGCTACACCCCAGAAACGACTTCGTGATACTTAAATTTATACCCTATGTTAACAAATTTCTCTTCTTCAGAAACGCTTTCCTTGCCACTGCCAGTCTATTTTTTTATATCCTCTCTGCTTCGACAATCATCAGCTATTTTGCTCCACAAATAGCAAAACTCATTTTCTAATCTAATTCCCTCAGCATCACACGATTTATGTCGACTATATTCCATTATCCTCGTCTTGATTTTGTTGATGTTCATCTTATATCCCAATTTGAAGACACTGTACATTCTTCCAGGTCCTCTGCTGCCTCCGATAGAATTACAGTGTCATCGGCAAACCTCAAAGATTTTACTTCTTCTCCATGGATTTTAATTCCTAATCCGAATTTTTCTTTTGTTTCCTTTACCGCTTGCTGAGTATACAGATTGAATAACATCGTGGAGAGGCTAAAACCCTGTCTCACTCCCTTCCCAGCCACTGCTTCCCTTTGATGCTCATCCACTCTTATAACTTCCATCTGGTTTCTGTACAAATTGCAAATAGCCTTTCGCTCCCTGTATTTGACTGCTGCACCTTCAGAATTTGAAAGAGAGTATTCCAGTCATCATTATCAAAAGCTTTTTCTAAGTCTGCAAATGCTAGAAACGTATGCATGCCTTTCCTTAATCTATCTTCTAAGATAAGTCATAGGGTCAGTATTGCCTCACGTGTTCCAACATTTCTACATTTCTACGGAATCCAAATTGATCTTCCCCGAGGTTGGCTTCTACCGGTTTTTTCCATTCGTCTGTAAAGAATTCGTTTTAGTATTTTGCAGCCGTGACTTATTAAACTGATAGTTCGGTAATTTTCACACCTGTCAGCACCTGCTTTCTTTGGGACTGGAATTATTATATTCTTCTTGAAGGCTGAGGGTATTTCGCATGTCTGATACATCTTGCTCGCTAGATGGTAGAGTTTTGTCAGGGCTGGCTCTCCCAAAGCTATCAGTAGTTCCAGTGGAATGTTGTCTACTCCCGGGGCCTTGTTTCGACTCAGGTCTTTCAGTGCTCTGTCAGACTCTTCACGCAGTATCGTATCTCCCATTTCATCTTCATCTACGTCCTCTTCCATTTCCATAATATTGTCCTCAAGTACATCGCCCTTGTATAGACCCTCTATATACTCCGTCCACCTTTCTGCTTTCCCTTCTTTGCTTAGAACTGAGTTTCCATCTGAGCTCTTGATATTCATACAAGTGGTTCTCTTTTCTCCAAAGGTCTCTTTAATTTTCCTGTAATCTATCTTACCCCTAGTGATATGCGCTTCTACATCCTTACATTTGTCCTCTAGTCATCCCTGCTTAGCCATTTTGCACTTGCTGTCGATCTCATTTTTGAGACGTTTATATTCCTTTTTGCCTGCTTCATTTACTGCATTTTTATATTTTCTCCTTTCATCAGTTAAATTCAATATATCTTCTGTTACCCAAGGATTTCTACTAGCCCTCGTGTTTTTACCTACTTAAAACATAATATATTAATAAACAAATACAGAGAAAAATTTCAGAATAAAGGCTGCAAAAAGCGTCAGGTTATCAATCGCCAACCTCCTCCTTCAAGAAAGGGAACGAAAGTCTTTTTTTTTTTTTTCATTCCCAGCAGGATTTATGCGTAACGACAGAACGCACGCCGCTAAGCTGAGATTTGTGAGCGGGCCGCAGAGGCGCTGAACTAAGGCGACGTTGCGGACACAGCCGTCACACTGCTGACAGCGCACCCAACTAGCGACGGATCGCAGCGACCCTCGCATTCAGTATCAGCTGCAATCGGTTACTTTCCTCGGCACCCCATACACTAACGATTTGCCAAGCAATTTCAATCAGTACTACGAACGCCAGTGTGTCGAGAAGTAACAGTTGATTTCTGTATCCTCACGAATACCCGTAAAAAATAAATTTAAAATAAATAATAATTATAATAGCACTTCGAACAAAAGTTATGTCATCACGTTTGTCGACTTTAAAAAAGCATATGGCAGTATAGACCGAGAACCCTTTTTGAAGTATTAGCAGAATTTGGACTAGATCAAAAGACAACAAACATCATAAAAGAAACACTCACGGAGACCAAATCCAAAGTAAAATTTATGGGAGAATTGAGCACAGAATTTGAAATAGACACAGGAGTACGACAAGGGGATGCACTGTCCCCAGTGCTCTCCAATTGCGCTCTTGAAAAAGTTGTTAGAGAATGGAGAAAAGCAGGTGCACCAGCACACAGACTGGGACCAAGACGTAAGGGCATAGAATTAGGCTGTTTAGCATTTGCTGATGACAAGGCACTGATCGCACAAGACATTACCAATGCACAGAAACAGCTAGAATTATTACAAGAGCAGGCAGCAAAAATAGGATAACAAATTTCATTTGAAAAAACAAAATTTATGACTGACATCAAAGATGCACCTTCTGATCTCAAAATTGGTAATAACTACATCTCTCGAGTAAAAGAATTTAAATATTTAGGTGAATGGATTGCAGAAAATTGTAATGAAAAGAATTCTGTCAGATCAAGAGTCCAGAAAATGGAGACGGCGTTTCCATTAACAAAAAACATTTACAACAAAAAGAGTGCATTATCCAAAACCCAACGCAGAAATATATAAAAATATCTCCAAAATAACAGACACAATGCGCATGAGAAGAATCCAATTCATGGGGCATTTAGAAAGAATGGACTCGAACAGGTTAAAGCACAAAAACCATACATTTTTAAAGAACAAAACTACAAGACCGAACTGGTACAAACAGACGGAAAAAGACCTGAGAGAATTAGGGTCTCCAAATCTGCATGATAGAAATGAAATCAGAAAATCACAAACACACGGGGTTTTGAGGAAGAAGAGAGAAAAACTACCGACATATGTGGTCTACGCAACGAAAGCTAGCCCATTCATTGTTTATGAAGGAATACTGGGCGAAAAGGAAGGCCAACAAATGTTGATTACGCGTGGTCCTAAGTGATCCATTCGCGAAGAAGAAGAATAAATAATTATAATGTAATAAACTTGTCTTGAATCGATTTTCTTGGTAACTGTAGGTTACTTTACGACATGTAATACAGTTTCAGTGTTCATCTTTCCAAGGTGCTAATACAATTCTGTTTTGTGAATTTTATTCATAAGGATAATTTTTTTAAAAAACAAACTGTTACTCATTGTCCCATCACAATTACTAAAAGACAATGATTAAAACGTTATAAGATTTTCCAGCAACAATTCTATACATTATATAAAAGGCAGTGTGGTTCCACAATTATGTAACAATTTAATTTTCATAATCTGTAATATCTGTATTGTGCAGTATGCGTAACATATTTGAACGTCTTAGATCTACAGTCTTTGACATAACCTCCGTTTTCCCATGTAAACATGTTAGATATTGTGAGTAAATGTGCTTCTGACATTATTAACATCTACTGTATCAAAGGCATAACACGGAAATACCAGTGTTTACCATGATGTATAATATACAGTGAATGTGTAAAAAAATCGATATATATATATATATATATATATATATATATATATATATATATATATATATATATTTTAAATGTGACGAATGTGACGCGAAAACGACATGGATACTCCAGCTGTATGTAAGTACCATAGTACTTTGTAACACGTGTCGCTTAGCATATTACAATTGTTTCAGTTGGATCTACTTAGCCATCATTTCATTATCTGCTTTTTATTTTGACAGTGATCTCCCACACTGAACATTGAAGCATGTAATTGAATGTAAAACCACCTGAAGATGGGCACAAGCCAGAAACTAGTTTTGCGTTAAATAAAATCGCCCTCTATTGTGACTGGTAACACTTATTATTCTACACCCTAATTCATTTCTTATTCATTAGACTTTCGACAGAGCTGTAGCAACTGAGTGACATATACTTTGTCTCAAGTGCGCCTGCTTGGCTGAGTGTAACATGTTTCTCTACTGTACTGCAGGCCCGGATTCGATTCCCGGCCAGTTTGGAGATTTTCTCTGCTCGTGGACTAGGAGTTGTGTTGTCCTCATCATCCTTTCACCAACATCACCGGCAGGCAAGTCGCCCAAGGTGGCGTCGCCTGAAATAAGACTGGCAACGTGGCGGCCGAACTTCCCCGGATGGGGCCTCCCGGCCAACAAAAGGCGAAATATCTCGCAGACAACGTCAAGACGGCATTAATGAAGGAGATGTGCAGTCCTTGGCAGGAGAATATTCGACACCGCCTGCTCATACAGAGACTTGACTGCGCACGCCGCAACCAACAGAACGACCGCAGCAATAATTTCTGTTGACTTTCACAAACCTTTCGACAGGATCAGCCACCGGTACATACTGCAAACGGCAACGAAACTCGGATTTGGCCGCAAATTTACTCATATCAAATAAATTTCTTAACGAACATCACATCAGTCATAACCATAAATGGGTGGACAACAAGAAGAATTAAGGGAGGTAGGACGTCAAACGGGCTGACTTGGAGCAGGAGAGGCACCACAGGACATTTTAATTTCCACTGTCTGTACTTTTACAAATAAATTTATAAAACTTTTTCAGCATGACCAGGAAGGATTCGGGATTCACACACATAGCAGTGGAAGTTCAAAAACGTAACAAAATAATTTTTTCTTATATCTGAAATTTCATCAGTTTTTCACTTATTATTCGCTGCATTTATTCCTATAGGTACACTTTTCTTCACAACTAGGAGAGATTTTTCGATGAATTTTGCACAGCATACGAACCATAGTTACAGGTGTATGAAACTCTAGAATTTTCCAAATCTATTAAAAACTGTGGTAAAAACTGAGAAAAATAACTATAGAATTTGAGTATTTTCTAAACATGAAGTTTAGAATGTAACAGCTTATTCATTTTTTCATAAATTAGTATGGTTTGTATGCTGTGCAAAATTCATCGAAGAGCCTGTCCTACTTATGAAGAAAAGTGTACCTACAGCATCAAATTCTGCGAACAGTAACTGAAAAAATGATGAAATTTCACACGTAAAAAAAATTATTTTGTCATGTTTGTGAACTTCCACTGCTATGAGTGTGAATCCTGAATCCTTGCTGGTCATGCTGACAAAGTTTTATAAATTTATTAGTAGAAGTATAGACAGTGGAAATTAAAATGTCCTGTGGTGCCTCTCCTGCTCGAAGTCGGCCCGTTTGACGTCCTGCCCCCCTTAATCTAGCAAATTCAGTGAGACAAGGCTACCCCTGTTCATGTCACATTTCGCAGCAGCACTTGACCCACTCCTGCGGAAACTGGCAGCCAGCCTAAATGGTTACCAAATTGGAGCACAAACGGTCGCATGCGTGGCCTACGTCGATGATGTGGGAATTTTTGTTAACAATGAGCAGGACACCGATAAAATAGCGCCAACCATAAGAACGTTCCAAAATGCATCAGGAGCAAGGGCGAATTCCAAGAAAACAGTGTTGCTCCCCCTTCGCAACGGGAGTCTTGACTACCAACAGGCAGTGGTACCGAATAACTGACAATCACAAAACAGTCGGAATAGAAATGCAAAAATGTCCACTAAAGATGGCGGCACAAAACTGGCGAACAACCCTACACACATTAACCCATTAAGTCCCAAATTAATTTTTTTAATTGAATTTTTTATTCTTTAATTATAATGTAGATAATGTATGAACCACAATAAGTACAAAAATAGCCAAAGAATATTTATACATGCTGATTTAAAGGCCGTCCTCAAAATAGGACACTGGGATCTAACAGTATCGTATAGCATACTAAACTGTATTCTAGTCTCAACTATTTATTTCTTGTGAAATGGTGCAATCCACTTCACACACAGTGTTACACGGCACTTAACACAATATGTTTTTGGTTTCCCGTTGCATTTAGCTCTTACACATCTTCTTTGGCAATATTCGGTCTTCCAGTGTCCAGTTTCAGGTATGTAACTGTAACAGCACGTCTGAAATCCAGTAAATCCTGTGCATTTTTCCCATGTACTAGTCTGTAGAAGAGTCAGCCATTTACGAGGGCCATTCCAACAAACGTGTAATAGGACCCAGCACCATTTTTTCCCTCCAGTTACCGTCGCATATTTTCCAACTAATCAGTCATGGTGGTCAACACCTCCCATGTACGCGTTATACGACTTCAAAACGGCAGGTTGTTGCACTTGTCTTCTTACTCACTTGTCTACCGTACCGCGTAGCTGCTCCCAAAGGTTCAACTTGGTCAAAATTTGCATCAATTATAACGCATCTGTTGTCGTGCCATCGAACAAGTAAGACTTCACCATTCCCGTCGACGCCGGCCGAGGTGGCCGAGCTGTTCTAGGCGCTACAGTCTGGAACCGCGTGACCGCTACGGTCGCAGGTTCGAATCCTGCCTCTGGCATGGATGTGTGTGACGTCCTTAGGTTACTTAGGTTTAAGTAGTTCTAGGGGACTGATGACCTCAGAACTTAAGTCCCATAGTGCTCAGAGCCATTTGAACCATTCCTGTCGAACTGGTAGTCATGGTTTCCTCGAACTGTCTTTTTCAGTTCGTTGCTGCTCAGTAGTGGACAGTCACCGACTTGATTCTCTCTGACAGTCCCAGTTGCTCGAAAACCCAAATTTCTCAGATGAATCAGATCTGTACTAGTGAAGAAATTGTCAAAGTACACACAGTGATTCTCGGGTTTTTCAATGCAGTCTAAGATGTTTAGGACTACTCTTGATCCCAATAGTAGGTCATCCCTTGCAGTATCTTCTGGATCCTTTCCACAGTATAAATCAAATTTGAAACATTAGCCACTTGCTTCACAAAGAGACCACAACTTATAGCCAAATCTAATAGGCTTGCCTCGGATAAACTGTCCATCTGAAACTGTATTATTTACTAATGGGTAATTCATAAATATACTTACGTAATACACTGCAAATTTCGAAGAAACTTCATATCCTGTAATTTATTTATAAAAGAGGGGTCGTTACTTACCTCAGTAACAAAATCTGGTAAAATTACCACGTTCTAAAAAGAAAATACATCAGCAGTAGCAGAGTTTCATATTGGAACGTGCAGCAATACAAATAACTGAAATGATAACACCAAGTCCCATGTCCTATTTCGAGTACACCAAATTATATAACAATGGAAAACAATAAATATAACTCCAATTAAGCTAACAATGCAAGTAGTTTAAAAGACACATTGTTGACTATAAATAATCGCAAAAAGATCTTTGCCACATATTACAAATATTACTAAATTGTCGATAAAGTAAATCCCTGTAATAACGAAAAGTGTCCCTTAGTATTCAATAATCAATTAATGGTAGGATTTATTGCTTTTAATTTCCTCTAAGCATACATTTGTTATAAAAAGCATCAACAAATGACGTAGAACAATAATAGATGCAAATTTATAATTTATTGTGTATTTATAAATAAATATGTGCTCTGTCCTCAAAATAGGACACTGGTACTTAATGGGTTAAGAGGGCTCGACATGACTGATTGGGACCGATATCTTCCGCTGGGACAAACAGCGAAACTCGTCAACACAACGGTCCTGTCGAAAGCCTGATACGAGGTACAGATACTATGCGCACCAACAGAAATTGCGATACAGTACAAGGAGCTGTCTATTACCTGTTGTGGAGGCGGGAGATATTCAGTGTCATAGGCGACGTGTTCACTGAGGAAGGTGGAAGAAGGGCCGGGATTGGTTGACGTGAAGACGAAGTGTGCAGCGCTGCTGCTTCACAGAGCAAATGGACAAGAACAGAGACAGCATCACGGTTGCCTAATAAGTACCTACAGGCCACGGTCAGAGAAAGCGCCGGTAGATACCAGCCATATCCCCCTCAAGATACGACACAAGAGCTACGCCCTCCCCACTGTGGCTAACCTACGACTATAGACGGCGAAATGTATCTATCAAAACTAGACATGATTGTCTTAATGGGAATTCCGCGATCGTTTATTAAAAAATATATGGCGTTTCAGTCTTCGATCGCTATTCTTTATTTTCAATTACCGGTTTCGGGCTAGCTGCCCATCTTCAGATCATATAATGCAGTTACAGAGTAACTTGTCCGTACAAAACAATCGATTCGCTGTCATAAGTCAACAGCGAACCGATTGTTCTGTACGAACAAGTTACTCTGTTTGCAAAAACAGACATAATGTCTTATGGGATAACAGCAATCAGTGATTTTATAATGTTACTTAAAATCCGTCTTGATTGCAATTTTTTTTAATTATTCATATGACCGGTTTCGGTTCATTCAGAACCATCTTCAGATCTGTAAAAATAATTACACTAATTTACCATTTCACGGAAGCAAATCTTTTTCATCCAATCTAATCAACAACAAATGTACCAGAACGTACCTGATATTTCAGTTACAGGAGTAACCCGTCCAAATCCAGCAACTTTCACATGCTACGTCACATAAAATTGGTTGGCAGAGTGCACGTCATTTATATTAATTATAACACTATTACCGACATATTTAATTAAATCTTTTTAATAATATAAAAAAGATCTACTGAATACAGTATGTGCAAATGGAATGTAACAAATGTACCAGACGCCACCTGTCGGTAATAGTGTTATAATTAATATAAATGACGTGCACTCTGCCAACCAATTTTATGTGACGTAGCATGTGAAAGTTGCTGGATTTGGACGGGTTACTTCTGTAACTGAAATATCAGGTACGTTCTGGTACATTTGATGTTGATTAGATAGGATGAAAAAGATTTGCTTCCGTGAAATAGTAAATTAGTATAATTATTTTTACAGATCTGAAGATGGTTCTGAATGAACCGAAACCGGTCATATGAATAATTAAAAAAAAATTTGCAATCAAGACAGATTTTAAGTAACTTTAAGTTACTCTGTAACTGCAATATATGATCTGAAGATGGGCAGCTAGACCGAAACCGGTAATTGAAAATAAAGAATATCGATCGAAGACAGAAACGCCATATTTTATTAAACATATCTATGATACAGTAATAGGGCAAACGAGCAAAACAAGAACCGAGACAAAATTTCAAGACGAGGACTGGACACTCGTCTGGAAAAACATCTGAGAACGAGTGGCACAGGAGCACGCCAGATCTACGTGGTACAAGGTCGTGCACAACACCGTAACGACTAACGAGAGGCTGGCCTTAATAAAAGAATCGCTCAATTGTGAAATTTCCAACGAAAAAGATACCACACAACACCGGTTCCTATGCAGGGCAAGCAGCAACATACGAGCGACAAACAAAACAATGATAGCCCGCATAAACAGGAGCGACCCACGCAACATACAGATCACGGCACTCACCGTTCCTGATGCGAAACTCTTTCCCAGACCGAAACAAACGGCTACGATGTGGGTATATATAGCCTTGAACTGCAGACGCAGTCATTGCCAAAAAACAAACAGTGTGCAGTTCCTCACGGACTTGTGGGAAGAACACAAGAAGGCAAAACTGCACAAATACCGCAAGCCTTTGTACAACCTCCTAGAGATCCGCCTTCAGGGACGCCCTGTCAACCGCCACTGCTGACGCCGCCCACCCTCACAACCCCCACGCCCTCGCCGCCACCGCTGATGCCCTCCCACCCCACAAGCACCAAGGATGATGGGTAGCATTCATCTCACGCTAGATGAGGAGAACCCTACGTCATAGTGACGTAACACTACGTCATCGTGACGTAAATAACCTAAATCGACTACATGAGTGCTTAAATCGATCTTTGCGGTTGTACCGATAACGTCAAAGCTAAATGTAAATACATGTGTACAAACGAAGTGACAGGAGTTATCTGTTGCGCTCATCCCAGTTGAATTAATTATTAAGTTGTAATCACAACAATTTGGGATGGTATTATGTGTTTCAGTAACATAATGAATGTCTGAACGAAGGAACCATAACGAAAGTAAAAAAAAGCTTTTGGTCATTTTTTTTAAATGTCCGATGAATCGTGCATAAATCGTGTGGATAGAAACGTGAAATAATTAATTATTAAGCTGCAATCCAAAGAATGTGGGATATTATTGTGTGTTTCATGTACATAACGAATATCTGAGTGAAGGAACCGCCGGCCGGAGTGGCCGAGCGGTTAAAGGCGCTACAGTCTCCAACCGCACGCCCGCTACGGTCGCAGGTTCGAATCCTGCCTCGGGCATGGATGTGTGTGATGTCCTTAGGTTAGTTAGGTTTAAGTAGTTCTACGTTCTAGGGGACTTATGACCACAGCAGTTGAGTCCCATAGTGCTCAGACCCATTTGAGTGAAGGAATCATAACCATAACGAAAGTGTCTCGTTGTTTTTCTAGCCTGAAATGAATGCTACCCCTTTTTTTCTAAGAATCCGATGAATCGTGTCTAAATCCTGTGGATAGAAACATGAAATAATTAATTATTAAGCTACAATCCAAAGATTGTGAGAAGTTACTGTGTGTTTCATGAACATAACGAATATCTGAATGAAGGAATCATAACCATAACGAAAGTGTCTAGGCATTTTTTAGTCCGATTAATCGTGCATAAATCATGTGGGTAAAAACGTGAAACAGGGAGAAATTAAAGTGTTCCGTACTTTTATAAAAGCCAATGAATTGTACATAATTCATGTGGCCAGAAACGTTAAATTGAGAAACTGAAGTTCGAAGTAATTCCGAATGTTGCTGGAAATATTAAACCATCTAGTTCGATTTAATTTTGCCTTCATGTTGTAAATCAACTAAGAACAATGAACAGTGCAGATTCAAGACGCACACAACAGTCGATGTATACAGAATGCACTCAACAGTCGATAGGACAATTTGTGAAACTCATGACGACGCGTGCCTACGTCACGTTGACGTAGGGCTCTCCTCACCTAGCGTGAAATGAATGCTACCCCCGGATGATACCTGTCTCCCAAAGTGCAAAAAGTGACAGTAAATAGTTTTTTTCTCTCTTCTTTAAATTTCTCACATGTAACGTTTCCTTACAGTACCATCTTAATCATTGTCGAGTGTGTTTTATCTTCAGTCGTGTGCAATCGATACGTATGCCAAACAGTGAGTATCACAATATCATTACAGCTTAGCAGTAATGCCAATTAGTCTTTACGTGCTTAAACATGCCCTCTCCTCCACCGTGACCGTCTCCCTCTCACTCCTTTTAGTCTCTTTTACTCTCGCTCCCCATCTTTGCCAAATCGGATTTATATTTGCTTTGTCTATTGCTTCCCAGTGTGTTGTTTCTCAAATGGTTCAAATGGCTCTGAGCACTATGGGACTTAACATCTATGGTCGTCAGTCCCCTAGAACTTAGAACTACTTAAACCTAACTAACCTAAGGACAGCACACAACACCCAGCCATCACGAGGCAGAGAAAATCCCTGACCCCGCCGGGAATCGAACCCGGGAACCCGGGCGTGGGAAACGAGAACGCTACCGCACGACCGCGAGATGCGGGCTGTTGTTTCTCACTCGTTCTGTCTAAATCCATCACGGTCTGTTTCATGACCCAATGTAACTTGTTTCTTGCTTCCCAATGCTTAGGCATAATCAGTGCTGTTTTTCTGGGGGAACGCTGGGGGATGCGTACCCCTAAACTTTTTCTTCGACAAAGTAATTTTTTTACGATGTTGAGAGCTTGGAAGAGTGACAAAGGTTTATTTCACGGACGAAAATTTTTATTTCATTTTTTCGTGTTGGTAATTGCAATACGAAGGATACCAGTGCAGTTTTTGGTGGGAAAAGCGATGTCATTGACTGTTTCAAGCATTTCGAAGCTGCGGCAACCGTTCTCGACAACTGAATCGCTGGCAGCCAGTTCGACAAACATGTAATGCCCTCGCCCGCTATTATAGCCGATGGTAGTGCTAAACGGATATGCGTACGCTCAAACGCCGAACTACCGATAGATGTCTCTACGGTCCCGCTACCACTATCCTTCGCGATTCATTGCCATCTTTGTTTTGTTGTTCCTTATTCGTTTGCGTTTGCTGTTCCGTTCTTGTCGGTTGTGCGAGGCTTTACAGTGTTTCCTGCCTTTCGTTGCACCTTGTAAGTTAAGTTGGAGGTGAGAAATGAGAAGAAAATTAACAAACTATTTTACTTGTTCTCCTGCTCTAAAAAACCAAAAACTGTCAATAATTCGTGTGCGAGTGAAAAGCCAGGAAGTTCAACATCAGTGGATGACGAAAGTGAGACTGTAAACCTTCATTTTAACTGTAGTAAAGTCAACTGAAGAGTCCGATACCTTTTTTTTGTAGTTAGACATGTTGATGACGTCATGGCTAAAAGCAGACGGGTGGTATCCCATGCTTCAGTTACAAGTAATTTTCGCTGCATTATATCCAATGCCGGAGTACACTCAAACCATTTTTTAGAAAAAAAGCACTGGACATAGTAAGCAAATAGTTAAGATACCACATCATTTTAAATACTGTAACAGTTCTTAAAATATAGTGAAAACCAGGAAATATCCTACAGCCACGTGCTAACAAACCTAAAAGGAGAAAAAAAATTATTACCTGCTCACTAATTCAGTTTATGCAGGCATCAAAATAGAAAACATACACAACACAAAATATCACCATTGCCGCCAAACTAGTATTAAGTGAAAATATATTGCTGTCATTTTTATTTCTCCTCTCTTTTGTGTAGTTTACCTCCTTATTGCATTCAGTGTTTTCTGATCTCTTTCAATTTAAACGTATAAAGTGTAAAGCGTCTGGCTTCCAAAAAAGCTGAAAAAAAGGAAAGGTCAGACTGAAAAGCGTAACATGTAATGTGTTTCGTCAAACGTCATTTGTTATCTTGTAAATAGAAGTCTATACACGTTTTCAAAAAAATTCCACATGATCATTTCATTTTTTTTTTTTGTCTGACTCGAAGTACCGAATCGTTACTCATAAATATATTTCGTTACTCGCATCTATCGGTACTATCTCTGAAACGAAAACCAATATGTAGCACGTGCCTATTGGAATGCGGCAACGGCGAATGCGGTACGAATCTTACGAGTACGAAATGTATGGCGTTGCCAATCCATTCGGCATGCGGGAGGAAACTCGTTACCGTACTTTGTGTTCGGCTCGTCTATACTTATAAAAAAACGTTGATCATCATATGAGACCGTAGCTACAATTTCATATAATCCGCTATGGACCACTAGATCCCAAGCAGTCCGAGAATTTTCTTCTGGAATGCCAATTCCGTCCACGTCAAGATCTGAAGTCCCTTCATCGAAGCCTCAGCAACAGCAATAACCATTGCCACATTTATCAAAAAACCCTTAAGTGTTGGAAGAGAAAAAAATTACTGAGTTAGTTTTTAATATGGTGATTAAAGATTTGCAATCATTTTCTGTGACTGAAGATGTCAAATCACCACCACCAGACAAGACCAGCACACAGACAAGAAAAAAGTGCCCGAATTTTTTTCTGGATTTCTCGGTTAAAAATACGGTTTTCCTGGGTGAAACATGCTTTTTTTCGGGTGAAAATACGCTATAACTAAGCTTAAAGTACATTTTTCCCGTGTGAAGTATCAGTATACTTCTCTTGAAACTGTAAAACGTATCAATCCTTAGAATGTTGAAGGTTTTGTACAGTAGCATAGAACTTCCCAGCATTTTATAATACGTAGTGGAAACATATTTGATATGGAGCGATAGGTAAACTGCATATTTTCGTACACGAGAGTATAAATACGAATTCCAACACGTACAGCGCAGTAGCATGCGAAGTATTAAAATCGATATTGTGCTGCGGGATTCGCTTTTGTCGGCCAATCGTAGCTCGTGTCACATGATCTCTTCAGCGAATCATAGGTCATGTCACGTGATCTCGGTAGCCAATGACAGCAGATATTCACTGCATTGGACATGTGATGTAGTCAGCCAACAGCAATATCGATGTTAAGTAGTGCGAACATACAAATCGAAAAAGTTAATGGTTTAAATTAATATACGTACAGTATACCTAGAAGAAAAGCCACGGTTTTGCGTATAACATCGGCCAACAATAATTTTTTGTATTTTTTTTCCGAGGATGCAGGTAGGCAGGATTCTAAGAGCATAGCTTAAATTACTGACAAGCACGATTTTAAATTTCTCTGCCGTGCACCGAGAATTTCGTCGGTTACCTAGCTGAATAAATATTCCGTCAAGCACTTCAACTTTTCAGTAGAAAGGCCAATTAAGTGTGAAATTTCTTAAGAACTCACCTCGCACTTGTTTTCAAGGACTTTTGCCATCGTTATATTGCATAATTTGTAATCTATGAAAGAACTAAAATAAATATGAAAAACTGACCTTGCAACTTGGTCTTTTGAGAGTGTTTTACACTTTAAGATATATCAAACAGAAATGTGCTAGCAAAATTTAAAATAATGGCATAAATTGCTGGTCATTTGCGCCCAAAATTTTTTCTAAGTGTTTGGTCCTCAAAACGTCAAGTTTTCTGTGAGAGTCAAACGCTTCTTGATTTAAGAAATTCATAGCGCATTCTCACACATGAAAGAATTCATATTGTATAATAGGACATTTGCTTTGAAAGTAACGCTTCTCAGACCACCATATGCGCGACCAGTTAGAAATTTAACAGCTGTGACGTAACGCCCATCGAAAGCTGTTTCCTATTACGAAGTGTTGCAGTCTCCGTCTTAAGGCATTTGGCACATTTTGCTGTCGCAAACTCTTGTGTGTGCACTTTGTCTTGTTACTGTAAATGGCACATTTTCTTTGCCAAGTTTTATTTTGGTGTTAATCTCTCGTTTCCGTTTTATTGCTGCAGTATTATTCTGCAGTAGCAGGCTAAAGAAAAATTATAGGTCAGAGTATCAGTGTTATCAGCCAAAATTACAAAAACTTAGCTGGAAACTAAAACAATGAAAAATTCCCAAAATTTCGAAAAAATTCCGGTTTTTCTTGGGGTGTATACATTCCAGTCATGTTCATGGCGAGTAGCCGGGTGTTGTGGAAGTGGCACGTCTTGTGATGGTTGCTGCTGTGGTGTGCTACGAACGTTGGTGGCTACATGCATTTGTGTCTGAGTTTGGCTGTGTGTCTAGGTCGCTGTGTCTGGATGGCACTTATGTCTCATCTGTTCTTCAGGATGTCTTCCAGACCTGCCACGAACGGTTGCGAGCAGATCTGTATTCGGTTCTGAGTAACGAATACTTTGGCTGACTCACAGCACCAAATCGTTACTCATAAATATATATTATTACCCGCATCTATCTATACGATCTCTGTAACGGAAACCAGTACGGAGCGTGTGTATATTGGAATGCGGTAACAGCGAATGCGGTACAGATCGTTTGTTGTTGCTATGGTCTTCAGTCCTGAGACTGGTTTGATGCAGCTCTCCATGCTACTCTATCCTGTGCAAGCTTCTTCATCTCCCAGCACCTGCCCGCATCTCGTGGTCGTGCGGTAGCGTTCTCGCTTCCCACGCCCGGGTTCCCGGGTTCGGTTCCCGGCGGGGTCAGGGATTTTCTCTGCCTCGTGATGGCTGGGTGTTGTGTGATGTCCTTAGGCTAGTTAGGTTTAAGTAGTTCTAAGTTCTAGGGGACTGATGACCATAGATGTTAAGTCCCATAGTGCTCAGAGCCATTTGAACCATTTGAACCCAGTACCTACTGCAGCCTACAGCCTTCTGAATCTGCTTAGTGTATTCACAGATCGTGCGACGAAATGTGTGGCGTCGCCATTCCATTCAGCATGCAGGATAAAATTCGTTACCTTAATTTGTGTTCGACTCGGTTCCCTCGGTTCTATTGGGCGGTTTTCGGTAGATTTATGGATGCGCTCGCATTGGCGCAGGGTACAGGCTTTGTAGTAGTGTAAATTTAGTTTAATTTAAAATATTGTTTTTGGTATTGGAATATCCTGAGTTAATATCTATTTCGTGGCGAGTAATTTATTTAGGCATCCTTGACGAATTTTACGTGCAAGGCTCTATGATTTCGACCCTTATTATTTCTCATAAGGTATTTCTTCGTAGGTGTGTTTGCAAATTATTTCTCGATGATCTGCAGGTTCGCCTTTAATGCAAACACACGGCTTTTTTTATTTTTTACCTGCAAATGTTTTCCGACAAGGAAAATTGTGTCTTTGCCATTTCTTAAATTATTATTCGTTTATTGATCTACTCTAGTAAAAAAAGTTGTCGTCTTCGAATGCGACAGTTTTCCACTGAGTTCGATATTATTGTAATTGTTAATGTCACAAACAATAGAACAACAGTTCCGCGGCTCGCAAATACAAGTGCTACAACTGTAATCGGTCATCCTGGTGGCAATTGCAAACAGGCGACAGTCGTCACAAAATGTGCCGACTGATTCCGACATACCGCGAACGAACTTCGGGCCAAGCCCTAAGAAAGAGTGCGGGAACAGTACTGAGTATTCTTAACCCTTTCGCCGTCCTTTTGTCAATCAGGACGATTGTATGACAGTTCTGGATTGTTCTATACAATGCAATTTCCAATGACAAGAGAAAAAGTAAACTGCGGAGCTTTTTTGCCGAAGTTACCGACAAGGAAAATTGTGTCTTTGCCATTTCTTAAATCCGTGAAAGATGGTTCTACACCAAATTAAAAAACAACAGTTTATAAAAAAAATTGATTACCATACGAGACCATAGTTACAGTTTCAGCACATCCCCTAGAGCCCAGCAGATCCCAAGAAGTCCGAGGATTTTCTTTCGAAATGCCAGATCTCAACCTCAATAACAACAAACACTCCTGAAGTGTTGCAAGAGAAAAAAATTACTGACTTAGTTAATATGATGATTAAAGATTTGCAACCGTTTTCTATGACTGAAGACTCTGGCTTCAAATCTGTGGTTGAGTATTTGAAGCCCAACTATAAATTAACATCAAGGTTACGTACTGAGCACCACGTTACTGGATGCTCAATATATAAGTGTGCAAAATAAATTAAAATATAAACTGGTACGTGCGTCACACGTTTCCATCACTACTAATGTTTTTTTTAACTAAAAAAGAATGTTTAGACTCCTGGGACAACGTCGTCCTATCAGGGAATTGCACTACACTACTACATCGTAAACTGTGAAATGAAGTCTGCATTATTAGGATGTTATCAATGTTTTGAGAACTTCCCGCGTAAGTTAACTACGGAATTTAATAACCGATTTAAAAACTGTTCTAGACATCAAGCCTTTTCGATAGCAGCCCTGTTACGTCCGAGCGTATAAGAATTTGTCGTCAACTTCCTAATTAAATAATTTTAAACTTACTATTTTTTGTTTTCAGTTCATTATTAAATCCGCTTTAAACGGATTGAAGCATAAAATAACACATCAAAGTGCCAAGACGTAATGATATGAATGCTACTGGATTCCATACTAGTTTTACGATATCGTCGGTAATGAAAGTAACAGCTAACGATTCTTCGTAACGATTGCTGTTGCTTTCAGTAACGAATACACACGGATACTTTTTTTTTTTGTTAGTTTCACAGCTCTATCTTGTAGTTTCACTTCGAGTATTTATAATTTTTTTACACTCTTGATGTGTCGATAGGATTGTTGTCATTAACAGCACTATTGACTACTGTAACTCTTGTTTTAAGTGCGTGAGGGAGAATTGCGTAGGAAGCACTTTATTGGATCCCGCAGGGACTAACGAGTCGAGGCAGGCCTAGAGTGACGATCAGCTGAGGCAGAAGGTCAACAGCAAGGAACAGGATGGGAAGAAGTGAAAATACTAGCAGAAGACAGGACAAGATGGCGATCCTTTGTTGCAGCCCTATGCTCCACATAAGGAGTTAAAGGGATTAATAAATAATAATAGTAAGGGAGAAACCGCCGGCCGGAGTGGCCGTGCGGTTCTAGGCGCTACAGTCTGGAGCTGAGCGACCGCTACGGTCGCAGGTTCGAATCCTGCCTCGGGCATGGATGTATGTGATGTCCTTAGGTTAGTTAGGTTTAATTAGTTCTGAGTTCTAGGCGACTGATGACCTCAGAAGTTAAGTCGCATAGTGCTCATAGCCATTTGAACCAATTTGAAGGGAGAAACCGAGTACATGAAATGACAAGGGACTCGAGTATCTATTCTGTACAGGTATGAATAGAAGTCACTTGCTTGCGTCTGTACGTGCAGGTTGATCGCAGAAACTGCTGTTGTGATGCTCGAACAGTCCGTGTATACTGCCGGTTCATAGTGTCCAACGGGCACAGTATTTCGGCGATCACACATGTCGCCATCGTCAGGTGCGCTGACGAACTGAGCTCCTGAGGGCGGGCGGCAGATTTAAGTCCCCTCCCCCCGCGGGCCGCTCTCTTCGCCGACCGCGCCCGCGCGCCGGCGGTCGCGAAGACGTGGGCGTCCGAATCTGTGGTAGCGTCGATGTGCTTGCTGCGTCCGCCCCGGTCGCCAGTTCGTACTTCTTGCCCAGAGTCTTCTTAATTACATTCAATGCCGGGTCCCAAGCCTTGCTGAGATTGTAGCCGCAATCTCGGTTCATAAGATCTTCCCTGGTGCGAATTTCGATAGCCTCCCTTATAACGCTGTCCCAATATTTAGAGGTCTGAGCCAGGATCTTGGTACGCTCATAATCCATCTCGTGTTTCTCGAACAAACAGTGCTCTACTACCGCCGACTTATTTAGTGAAATTGGGACTGTGAGGCCGAAAGTGCAGGAGGTCAGGTCCATATGTAGGAGGATAAGAGTGGAGAAACTTCAGGATAAGGAAATCAGGCACAAGTACATAACAGCGATCTCAGAAAGGTACCAGTTAGTTGAATGTAGTCAATTACAGTCATTGGAAAAGGAATGGGCAAGGTACAGGGACACAGTACTAGAAGTGGCTGAAGAATGTCTTGGAGCAGTAGTGTATAAAAGTAGGATGAAGCAAACAGCTTGGTGGAATGACTCAGTCAAGGCAGCCTGTAAAAGGAAAAAGAAGGCGTATCAGAAATGGCTACATACTAGAACTCGGGTAGACAAAGAAAGTTATGTTGAAGAAAGAAACAAAACCAAACAGATAATTGCAGCATCCAAGAAGAAATCTTGGGAAGACTTTGGAAACAGGTTGGAGACTGTGGGTCAAGCTGCTGGAAAACCATTCTGGAGTGTAATTAGCAGTCTTCGAAAGGGAGGTAAGAAGGAAATGACAAGTATTTTGGACAGGTCAGGAAAACTGCTGGTGAATCCTGTGGATGCCTTGGGCAGATGGGGGGAATATTTTGAAGAGTTGCTCAATGTAAGTGAAAATGCGATCAGTAATGTTTCAGATTTCGAGGTAGAATGGGATAGGAATGATGATGGAAATAGGATCACATTTGAGGAAGTGGAGAAAATGGTCAATAGATTGTAGTGCAATAAAGCAGCTGGGATGGATGAAATTAAGTCGGAACTCATCAAATACAGTGGAATGTCAGGTCTTAAATGGCTACACAGGATAACTGAAATGGCCTGGGAGTCGGAACAGGTTCCATCAGACTGGACGAAAGCAGTAATCACACCAATCTTTAAACATGGAAACAGAAAAGATTGTAACAACTACAGAGGTATCTCTTTAATCAGCGTTGTGGGTAAAATCTTCTCAGGTATTGTTGAAAGGAAAGTGCGAGTATTAGTTGAGGACCAATTGGATGAAAATCAGTGTGGGTTTAGGCCTCTTAGAGGTTGTCAGGACCAGATCTTTAGCTTACGGCAAATAATGGAGAAGTGTTATGAGTGGAACAGGGAATTGTATCTATGCTTTATAGATCTAGAAAAGGTATATGACCGGGTTCCTAGGAGGAAGTTATTGTCTGTTTTACGAGATTATGGAATAGGAGGCAAACTTTTGCAAGCAATTAAAGGTCTTTACATGGATAGTCAGGCAGCAGTTAGAGTTGACGGTAAATTGAGTTCATGGTTCAGAGTAGTTTCAGGGGTAAGACAAGGCTGCAACCTGTCTCCACTGTTGTTCATGTTATTTATGGATCATATGTTGAAAACAACAGACTGGCTGGGTGAGATTAAGATATGTGAACACAAAATAAGCAGTCTTGTATATGCGTTGTATATGCGGATGACTTAGTTGTGATGGCAGATTCGATTGAAAGTTTGCAAAGTAATATTTCAGAGCTAGATCAGAAATGTAAGGACTATGGTACGAAGCTCAGCATCTCCAAAACGAAAGTAATGGCAGTGGGAAACAAATATAAACGGATTGAGTGCCAAATAGGAGGAACAAAGTTAGAACAGGTGGACGGTTTCAAGTACTTAGGATGCATATTCTCACAGGATGGCAACATAGTGAAAGAACTGGAAGCGAGGTGTAGCAAAGCTAATGTAGTGAGCGCTCAGCTACGATCTACTCTCTTCTGCAAGAAGGAAGTCAGTACCGAGACTAAGTTATCTGGGCACCGTTCAATCTTTCGACCAACTTTGTTGTATGGGAGCGAAAGCTGGGTGGATTCAGGCTACCTTATCAACAAGGTTGAGGTTACGGATATGAAAGTAGCTAGGATGATTGCAGGTACTAGTAGATGGGAACAATGGCAGGAGGGTGTCCACAATGAGGAAATCAAAGAAGGAATGAACTCTATAGATGTAGCAGTCAGGGAGAACAGGCTTAGATGGTGGGGTCATGTTACACGCATGGGAGAAGCAAGGTTACCCAAGAGACTCATGGGATCAGCAGTAGAGGGTAGGAGGAGTCGGGGCAGACCGAGGAGAAGGTACCTGGATTCGGTTAAGAATGATTTTGAAGTAATAGGTTTAACATCAGAAGAGGCACCAATGTTAGCACTGAATAGGGGAGGAATTTTATAAGGGGGGCTCCAGACTGAACGCTGAAAGGCATAATCAGTCTTAAATGATGATGATGATGATGATGATGATGATGATGAGTCGAGTGTGCTTTTGATGTTCTCGGCAACTATCTTTGATGGTGCGTACTGTTTATCCGATATACACTCCTGGAAATGGAAAAAAGAACACATTGACACCGGTGTGTCAGACCCACCATACTTGCTCCGGACACTGCGAGAGGGCTGTACAAGCAATGATCACACGCACGGCACAGCGGACACACCAGGAACCGCGGTGTTGGCCGTCGAATGGCGCTAGCTGCGCAGCATTTGTGCACCGCCGCCGTCAGTGTCAGCCAGTTTGCCGTGGCATACGGAGCTCCATCGCAGTCTTTAACACTGGTAGCATGCCGCGACAGCGTGGACGTGAACCGTATGTGCAGTTGACGGACTTTGAGCGAGGGCGTATAGTGGGCATGCGGGAGGCCGGGTGGACGTACCGCCGAATTGCTCAACACGTGGGGCGTGAGGTCTCCACAGTACATCGATGTTGTCGCCAGTGGTCGGCGGAAGGTGCACGTGCCCGTCGACCTGGGACCGGACCGCAGCGACGCACGGATGCACGCCAAGACCGTAGGATCCTACGCAGTGCCGTAGGGGACCGCACCGCCACTTCCCAGCAAATTAGGGACACTGTTGCTCCTGGGGTATCGGCGAGTACCATTCGCAACCGTCTCCATGAAGCTGGGCTACGGTCCCGCACAGCGTTAGGCCGTCTTCCGCTCACGCCCCAACATCGTGCAGCCCGCCTCCAGTGGTGTCGCGACAGGCGTGAATGGAGGGACGAATGGAGACGTGTCGTCTTCAGCGATGAGAGTCGCTTCTGCCTTGGTGCCAATGATGGTCGTATGCGTGTTTGGCGCCGTGCAGGTGAGCGCCACAATCAGGACTGCATACGACCGAGGCACACAGGGCCAACACCCGGCATCATGGTGTGGGAAGCGATCTCCTACACTGGCCGTACACCACTGGTGATCGTCGAGGGGACACTGAATAGTGCACGGTACATCCAAACCGTCATCGAACCCATCGTTCTACCATTCCTAGACCGGCAAGGGAACTTGCTGTTCCAACAGGACAATGCACGTCCGCATGTATCCCGTGCCACCCAACGTGATCTAGAAGGTGTAAGTCAACTACCCTGGCCAGCAAGATCTCCGGATCTGTCCCCCATTGAGCATGTTTGGGACTGGAAGAAGCGTCGTCTCACGCGGTCTGCACGTCCAGCACGAACGCTGGTCCAACTGAGGCGCCAGGTGGAAATGGCATGGCAAGCCGTTCCACAGGACTACATCCAGCATCTCTACGATCGTCTCCATGGGAGAATAGCAGCCTGCATTGCTGCGAAAGGTGGATATACACTGTACTAGTGCCGACATTGTGCATGCTCTGTTGCCTGTGTCTATGTGCCTGGGTTCTGTCAGTGTGATCATGTGATGTATCTGACCCCAGGAATGTGTCAATAAAGTTTCCCCTTCCTGGGACAATGAATTCACGGTGTTCTTATTTCAATTTCCAGGAGTGTAAGTCTTCCCACACTCACAGGGAATTTGGTATATGCAGGCCTTTCTCAAACCGAGGTCATCTTTCACACTTCCCAGTAATGCCCGTGTTTTATTGGGCGGGCAAAAGACAGTTTTAACTCGGTGTTTCTTTAATATGCTGCCGATTTTCCGCGATAGTGCGCCATTGTACGGAATAAAGGCAGTGGCTACCTCTTCTTCCGTAACTTCGTCCGTCTCCACAGGTTGTGCTGTGGTGGTGGGACGGAGAGCGCGTCTAACCTGCCATTCCGAGTACCCGTTTTCTCGGAACACGGTTTTGAGGTGTTCCAGTTCCTGGGGCAGATTCTCTGCGTCTGAGGTGCTGCGCGCCCTGTGTACTAGTGTTTTTAGTACTCCATTCCTCTGAGAAGGGGATGGGTATTGTATATAATTTAAAAATATTTCGTATAAATCGTCTGAATTTTACGAATTAAATTTAAGTTGTGAAAAGGAAGCTATTGCCACGTACTGAACAGTCACTGTAACGCGCTGAGAACTGCAGTTTCTCGAGAACGCAGCCATCGAAGCATAATTTACATGTCCTGTTCTGGTCTAGTGGTGCCGGCCCGGTAACTCAGTGTGTTCGGTTCGAGGACTTAACGATGAACTTGTAGGGGTGCAATGGATGTCCGGCTAGACCAAATGATGAGAACAATTTAGAACAAAAAGAGAATTCGATAAAGTGTGTGACTGGGAATCCTGGCTGGGTCACTTTTTGACTGGTCCTTTCAACCTAGCATTCACCTCTCACAGTTTGAGACTGCCAATTTCTGCTTCCCTCAAATTAGCAGTCGCAATTTGCACTCTGAATTCTCTGCTAAGTCTTCGAACAACGTGCAATGAGTTACTCAACTTTGAAACATTGTAATAAACCTGACCAGTAACCACCTCATCGACAGGCTTAATTTGAGACTTGCAATTTGAAATAATCCAGTATTTTAGCCAACAGTTTCCCTGCAATCGTTTGAGAACACTTGCATAGCGAAAAAAACACGCGAATCCAAATTATGTGGTGTTTTTATTATTTACTAGCGACCCAGGCCGGCTTTGCAGGTGTAGCATTAAGTACAGGGTATAGTTGTTGAGCTATACGAAAAAAACGTAAATTATTTACAAACTATGGTGTGCACTCACTTTATTCAACATGTAAACATCACTACAGATAATTTCTAGAATGAAATTTTCACCCTACAGCGGAGTGGGCGCTGATATGAAACTTCCTGGCAGATTAAAACTGTGTGCCGGACCGTGACTCGAACTCGGGACCTTTGCCTTTCGCGGGCAAGTGCTCTACCAACTGAGCTACCCGAGCACAATTCATGCCCCGTCCTCACAGCTTTAATTCCGCCAGTACCTCGTCTCCTACCTTCCAAACTTCACAGAAGCTCTCCTGCGTACCTTGCAGAACTAGCACTCCTGAAAGAAAGGATATTGCGGAGACAGCTTCTGTGAAGGTAGGAGACGAGGTACTGGCGGAATTAAAGCTTTGAGGACGGGGCGTGAGTCGTGCTTGGGTAGCTCAGTTGGTAGAGCACGTCCGCAGCTCGTGATCGTGCGGTAGCGTTCTCGCTTCCCGCGCCCGGGTTCCCGGGTTCGATTCCCGGCGGGGTCAGGGATTTTCTCTGCCTCGTGATGACTGGGTGTTGTGTGCTGTCCTTAGGTTAGTTAGGTTTAAGTAGTTCTAAGTTCTAGGGGACTGGTGACCATAGACGTTAAGTCCCGTAGTGCTCAGAGCCATTTGAGCCATTTTGGTAGAGCACTGGCTCGCGAAAGGCAAAGATCTCGAGTTCGAGTCTCGGTCCGGCACACAGTTTTAATGTGCCAGGAAGTTCCGTCACTACAGATATTCGGATTTAGCTTGTGACATGTTCTATATGCCTGCCATCATTGGCGATGACGTGGTCCAGACGAATAGTGAAATTCTGCTTCACCCGCCGAAGTATCAGACCCTCGATGCTGCCGATGACCTCCTGAATGGCTGTTTTCAGCTCAGCAATGGTTTTGGGGTTATTGGTGTAAAAGATGGTTCAAATGGCTCTGAGCACTATGGGACTTAACATCTCAGGTCATCAGTCCCCTAGAACTTAGAACTACTTAAACCTAACTAACCTAAGGACATCACACACATCCATGCCCGAGGCAGGATTCGAACCTGCGACAGTAGCGGTCGCGCGGTTCCAGACTGAAGCGCCTAGAACCGCTCGACCACCAGCGGCCGGCGTTATTGGTGTAAGCCTTGTCTTTAATATAGCCCCACAAAAAGGAGCCGCACGTGTTTAGATTCGGAGAATATGGCGGCCGATGGAAGCCCATGCCAGTGGCCTCTGGATAATCCAGAGCCATTATGCGGTCCCCAGAGTGCTCCTCCAGGACATCAAACATTCTCCTACTTCGATTAGGTCGAGCTCCGTCTTGCATGAACCACGTCTTGTCGAAATCAGGGCCACGTTGTGTAATGGAGATGAAATCATCTTCCAAAACCTTCACGTACCATTCGCAGTCGCCGTGCCATCAACGAATATCGCACCGATTATTCCGTGACTGGACATTGCACACCACACAGTCACCAATTGAGGGTGAAGAGACATCTGGATCGCGAAATACCTATTCTCAGTCCCCCAAATGCGCCAATTTCGCTTATTAATGAACCCATCCAAATGAAAGTGGGCTTCGTCGCTAAACCAAACAATGAATGCGCGAACTAATGTCCATCATGCCCCGCGGCCAACCGAGCATTTTGAACGTCCTAATACAAACCATTCAGAACTTATGACGATTTCATTTCGTATAGTTCAATAACAGTCACCCTGTATCTACGACCACACGATTTGACTGGCGAAGCGTATTTTGTTTGTAGGCCACGAATGAAATTATTCAGAGAACATCACTTACATATAACTTACGGGATGTAAGCGGCGCACGGCAGGTAAGTTCTCTGGAGGCATTAATGTTATATGTTTCATACAAATTGTCGTTTGAGTGACATCTCATGGCATTGATGGGAGCACATCGTAATGGAAGTAATATGTTACAACCGATGTAAACATTGTATGTGAATCATTGGTATATGTTTGTATGAGTGATTCAATATGTATCAGAGGCTGGCTGAGGTCGCACAAATAAAATAAAAAATACTCGCGTGATGTACATGATAATGTCATGTTGCAATAAACTTCTTGTGATGCATTGTCGAGACTCATTGCAGCAGTTCTTTTTCGGGGACTCTTCAGAGCAGAATTCTACTTCGTGCCACGCAAAGAATTGTGTCGACATCTACATTTCATTCGAGGAACTTGAGACTTCAAATGGTTCAAATGGCTCTGAGCACGATGGGATTTTACTTCTGAGGTCATCAGTCCCCTAGAACTTAGAACTACTTAAACCTAACTAACCTAAGGACATCACACACATCCATGCCCGAGGCAAGATTCGAACCTGCGACCGTAGCGGTCGCGCGGTTCCAGACTGTAGCGCCTAGAACCGCTCGGCCAACCAGGCCGGCGAACTTGAGACTTCCTGCATTACTGAAGATACTTACTGCATTTAAACAAAGCAAAGTGGACGAAGCAGTTTTTCGGAGGTTTCCTTGAAGCATAAGGAATAAAACGCCACGTATTTTGACACAGCAAAAGGTCGAAGCTTCTGCTCTGTTGAGCCCTCGTTACCAGCTACGGTATGTAGATGAGACACTCCCTACCTGGTCACACAGGCCGGCGGAGTTGGAAGGCTTCCTGCAGCATTTAAATAGACTGCATAAGAATATGCAGTTCACCCACGAAACCGAGAACAACGGTTCGTCACCATTCTTAGGCGCGGAGGTACACTGGGAAACAAATTGTACCGCAAGCCAATCCACACTACTCGGTACCTGCACGCGGAGAGCCATCACCACCCAGCTGAGAAGTTTTCTGTTCTGCACACGCTGACTGCCTGTGCCTACTGGATAAGTGACACTAACAACATCATCTACATTTACATCTACATAGATACTCCGAAACTCACACTTAAGTGCCTGGCAGAGGGTTCATCGAATCACGTTCACAATAGTTCTCTTTTATTCCAATCTCGAAGAGCGTGCGGAGAAAACGGACACCTTTCCATGCGAGCTTTGATTTCCCTTATTTTATTATGATGATGTTTCTCCCTATGTAGGTCGGAGTCAAAAAATATTTTCGCATTTGGAGGAGAAAGTTGCTGACAGAAATTTCGTGAGAAGATTCCACCGCATAGAAAAAGCGTCTTTGTTTTAATGATGACCACCCGACATCATGTCAGTGAGACTATCTCTCCTATTTCGGGACTACACAAAACATTCTGCTCTTTGTGAGACAGTCTGCACTTTGTATCTGCACAGCGTGTGGACTAATGTGTGCAAACTTAGCTTACCACTTAGCGCACAAATGGACAAAACATTTGAACTGTCTTCTCAAGCCCAGGGTGTTAAACAAGCATTCTACATAAATATGGCCCTGTAAGGCAGCTAATATCAGGTGCAGATCGTAACAAAATTCATTAGAAATGGTGCTGTCACGTAACTAGAATGCATCAATTAATAAAAGTGATAGTTTGGGATCTATTCTAGAAAGACAAAACAGCTATTCCTTTTTTTATTCTACAAATACGAGGGTAAACCCAAAAGTAAGGACTCCTATTTTTTATAAGTACATAGACCTGTTTATTTCTACAATGGTTTACATCAGTTTACAGCTTGAACATTTAGCTATTTTTCAACAGCACCACCATTTCTTTCGATGCATTTTTGTAGACGCTGTGGCAGTTTTTGTTTGCCCATGTCATACCAGCTCGCTGTCATGCTGTTCAGAAAGTTATGAACCTCTTCTTTCACCTCGGTGTCTGAGATGAATCGCTGGGACCACAATTAATGTTGACAGGTACTGTGAGACTCTGAAAAAACTCAAACATGCAATTCAGGACCGGAGATGAGGAATGTTGAGCAGGGTCGTACACATTCTCCATGACGACGGTCAGCCACACATTGCTCGGTAAACCGTTGCTCTCCTGCAACAGTTTCAGTGGAACACAATCACCCACCCACGCTATAGTCCTGACTTGGCGCACAGTGACTATCACCTGTTCCCTAGGTTAAAAGAACATTTGGCGGGAAAGCGATTCAGCTCTGACGACGAGGTGAAAGAAGAGGTTCATAACTTTCTGAACAGCATGGCGGCGAGCTGGTATGACATGGGCATACAAAAACTGCCACAGCATCTACAAAAACGCATCGACAGAAATGGTGATTACGTCAAAAAATTGTTAAATGTTCAAGCTGTAATCTGATGTAAACCATTGTAGAAATAAACAGGTCTATGTACTTATAAAAAAATAGGAGTCCTTTCTTTTGGGATTACCCTCGTAATTTATCAACTGTGCTTTCAGGGGTCAAGTGATACACAACTCATGTTCAATTACTTTCAACACTCAAAAACAAAATATTTAACTCTTGGACATATTGAATTGACGATTATTAAAATCGTTATCTCTACATAAAAAAAAATTTATCACAGGAAAGAATGATTAAAATCTTCATTACCTCATTTACATCTATAATGTCATAGCTGGTCAATGCACTGAGTTGGTGGAGAATAAAAATACTTTTGGAACCAATGAAAAAACTCTCATGTACTCAATGTGAGGGTAGGTAGCTTTTCATATTCAGTGGTCAAAGTGTATGCAAGTTGGACTGAGCAAAATCTCGACTCAACATTTACGGTGGCCTAATGCGCGATGGTACTTTACCAAGTGGCATCTCCAAAGGCTTTGTCTCTGTGCTGGATCTGAAACGCTAATTCCCTAGTCTGGCCTTGACTGAATTCACTCATTCTCAACTTTCCTGCGTTCCGTAGAATGTTAATCTTTCCCTAGTCGAAATAATGGCTATTGCACACTCGCTAAGGGTTGGAGCGATGTGCACAATTTCTTCTCCCGCAAAAATTCCCGTAAGAATAATGTACTACCTCTTTGCTATCTGTTGCCATGATAGGTGAAGCGTATCGTCCACACTTTGCAGAAAGCAAAGCTCTCAATGCCCTCGCTATTTTCCATACACCTGTGCGGTCCACCGTGAGACGAGAGAGATACCTAGAAATTTTAGTTCTCAAAATGCTTTTATATAGTGGGGATTTCTCTACCATGTTGCACCTGTGTCGCCCAGTATGGCTTCAGCCAATTGTCGTCTCATTAGAGGTGAATTTCATTTTTATTGCCGGGTCGCAGCCTAGCCCTGTTAAAGCCATCCAGCCACTTATCCTTGGTCCCAGCTGTATTTACGTTAAAAGGAATAATGTATTGTTCTGGCCTTATCCCTTTCTGCGCTGAAGCTCGCCGTTCTCTTGTTAAGTGGTGTTTTCCGATTTCATTAACCACCTGCTCGGTTCGTCTCCAAAATGCGTTTCACGTTAACTTATTTATTCATGCCCCTGTCCATATTGGTAGGTATTGTTTTGTTAGTTTTCGGTACATGAGATTACTGCAGTTGTCTTTTGTTGATATAATATGATTATTATTTGCTGAGGATCTCATACTGTTTCGTACTGTCGTTATGGATCAAGCTCATGTAACGTCAATAAAATCCAGATGCCTTACATCTTCTTTGAACTTTCTCGATGTAGTCCGTTGATCCTCTCTGGTAAGGGTCCCAGACCGTGCAGCAATATTTCAGAAGAGGACAGACAAGTGTAGTGTAGGCAGTCTGGTTAGTAGATCTGTCACATTTTCTAAGTGTTCTGCCAATAAAACACAGTCTTTGGTTTGCCTTCCACGTAACGCTGTCTGTGTGTTCTTTCCAATTTAAGTTGATCATAAGTATAATTCCTAGATATTTAGTTGAATTTACGGCCTTTAGATTGGACTGATTTACCATGTAACCAAAGGTTAACGGAATTTCCCCCCCATACATATATCTTTTGTAAACTGTTTTGCAATTTTGTTTTGATCATCTGATGAATTTACTAGATGATAAATGAGAGCATCATCTGCAACCTAAGACGGCTGTTCAGATTGCCTTCTAAATTGCTTATGTAGATGAGAAACAGCAGAGGGCTTGTAACACTACCTTGTTGAACATCAGAAATCATTTTGTTTTACTCGCTGACTTTTCATCTGTTACTACGAACGGTAAGGTCTCCGACAGGAAATCACGAATCCAGTCACATGACTGAGACGATATTCCACAAGGACGCAGTTTCACTATAAGCCACTAGTCAGGCACAGTGTCAAAAGCCTAATGGAAATCTAGAAATATGGGATCAATTTGAAGTTCCTTTATCAATAGCACTCAACACTTCATATTTATAAAGAGCTAGTTGTGTTTCAAAAGAGCGATGTTCTCTAAATCCAAGTTGACTGTGTGTCAATAGATCATCCTTTTCGAGAAAATTCATGATATTTAAACACAATTGATGCTACTGCTGTCAGAGAAGAATTCAGGAAGCTACACCACACGGTCCGCACCAACTGTTATGACAACAACACTGTAGGCAAGGTGACCAAGGCCAACTGAAATAAAACGAGAAGGAGGGCAAGGAAGAGATGCTTCCGCTAGTAGATTTACCGCATTTGAATTACGTCAGTGAAAGGTTAAGTAACGTCCTCTGCCGACAAGGTTTCAAACAGATTTTCCGCAGCAGCCCCAGGATCCGCCAAACATGCAGCCAACAAACTAAATACTGCAGGAGTATATGACCTACATTGTGAGTGCGGAGTTGCTTACATAGAGGAGACAAGTTGGCACACGATTAGCAGAACATGAATGCTACATGCGAGCAGCACAGCATACTAAATCGGCGATAGTAGGATACCACCACGACTATGGACAGTCTGTCTTGTCCTAGGAAGCCTATGTGATGGCGAAAGAGTCGTGGATGCGCAAACGCAAAATTCGACAGGCGATTGAAATTATTAAGCAGGCTGACAATATCAATAGCGAGGACGACTACAAACTTCCGGCTATATCGGTTCAAAGGGCTGCGAGCGGTCACATAGCAGAAACCTCAACGGACTCGGCTGCGACAGCCTAAACAAAAAGCTACAGGGGAACTGTAGGGCCATAAAGTATCAGAAGCAACGTGTAAGTAGCCTGTTTATATGTTTGTGTGTTGGCAACACTGTAAATTGTAATTAATATCGCTGGCAGCGCTCTGCGCCCTTGGTAAGAGACTGTTGCTGGACGGACTAGCAGTTAACAGTTAGCGAGCGGACATGTGTCGTTCGTGGAGACTGTGTTGGTAAGACATGCATTGTAAAATGATGATGGATGTAGTTGGTAATGTTGGAGTAGGGGAATTATTGACAACTATATAATTTTTGGAACTGGATGTAACACGCATAAGGTAAAATCCGCTAAATGCATTGTTTGCTCTTCAACAAAATCTTTCCTTTGCTCACCATATGCCTCCTAGTAGTTAGAGCCTATAGTCGTTAGAACCCTTTTTATTTAGCTGGCTGTAGTTGCTGCTTGCTGTAATTTCTGTAGTTCGTATTTTGAAGATTTTCAGTGAGGTAAGTGGCTAATGAAAAAGTGTGGGCTATTGATAGGATTTCTTCCAATTCAGGGTCATTCTTTTGTGTTAATTATTTGAAGTCATGTTGTCATTTTAGAGCAGTCAGATTGCGTTGGGCTTGTGTATTGCGGGTAATAAATGAATGGGTTAAGTTTGTGTTGTCTTTGTCTCGGAAAATTGCGTAGGTCAGCGTTGAAATGATAAAAATAAGTAACGAGACAGTAGGTTCAGTTTCACCCAGCAGTTTCAGTAAACGCAAGGAGTTTCACCCACTCAGCAGTTTCAGCAAAGTAGTTTCAAACGTATTCACACCGATCGTCTGCAATAAATAGAGACTCCTTTCCTCCACAGAAACTAGTCTTACCCTGGGGAAGTTCGTTGCAATATGCTCAAAACGTTAGTTTTAAGTTTTTAATTAAAAGTATTTTACACAGTGATGCTGTACAATATCTAGATTTTTATTCATCACCATACACACTGGTGTCCAAAATTAAAGCGACAAACTGTTGTTCCCAGTCCCATGTCTCACACACGATATAATGATACAAAATGACAACAGATGTCCACACGATCGTATTCTGCACTGAAGATGGCATTTCGGTCAACGGACAACCACGCCAATGATGACGTCAGGGAACCCATCAAATGGGATAGTGTTTGCAGGATACTCCCACATCCACAATCGCAGTGTGTACAGTCACAGATGGTGCAATATGGCACAGATAAGACGCCTACCAGACTCTCTGTGGTGGAGGGCTATAGGGGAAAATGAAGGCAATAAAGAGTCCACGACAAAGAACTGTGCCAATGAGCCTTAACAATGCATCACAATGCGTACTAAGTTTCAGAAGAGCTGTGCTGTAACACGACATAAACATGCACCTCATGCCTGTTTTTTCAGCCTCCAATACATTTGAATCACTCACAGACACATACTCGTGTGATTCACATACAATATTTACATAAGTTGTAAACTTATGTAAACTCGAGGCGTTAATTCACCAGGGAACACACAACACCCATGCCTCGTGACAACTTTCTTGGGGTGCACTGCTTTCATCAGTGTAAATCATATGAAAGTGATGACAATCAGCTACTTAACGTTGTTTTCTGAAATTTATTCGTTAGTCTACCGAGTGGCCAGCAAACAAAATACAATATTCATCAGGTTACCCTCCGTTCAGAGGCTGTTGCACGCAGCGACAGTTATTTTGATTTGTAAATAATAGATTTCAGCTATCAGTCGTCCTTTGGAATTTTTATTGGCAGATCTAGATTTCAGCGAGCACGCAGAAGTCCGTAACACGACGTGGCATGGACTCGACTAATGTCTGAAGTAGTGCCGGAGGGAATTGACACCATGAATCCTGCAGGGCTGTCCACAAACCCGTAACAGTGCGAGGGGCTGGAGATCTCTTCTGAACAGCACGTTGCAAGACGTCCCAGATGTGCTCAATAATGTTCATCTCTGGGGAGTTTGGTGGCCAGCGGAAGTGTTTAAACTCAGAAGATTGTTCCTGGAGCCACTCTGTAGCAGTTCTGGACATGTGGAGTGTTGCATTTTCTTGCTGGAATTGCCCAAGTCGGTCAGAATTCACAATGGACATGAATGGCTGCAGGTGATCAGACAGGATGCTTACGTACGTTTCACCTGTCAGAGTCGTATCTAGACGTATCAGGGGTCCCATATCACTCCAACTGCACACGCCCCGCGCCACTGTGGAGCCTCCACCAACTTGAACAATCCCCTGCGGACATGCAGGATCCATGAATTTATGAGGTTGTCTCCATACCCGTAAACATCCATCCGCTGGATACAATTTGAAACGAGACTCGTCCGACTAGGCAACATGTTTCCAGTCATCCGTGTTGATGGGACCAGACATTAGTGGGCCTTCGGCTCCAGAACCCCATATCGATGATGTTGCATTGAATGGTTTGCACGCTGACACTTGTTGGTGGCCCAGCATTGAAATCTAAAGCAATTTGGGGAAGGGTTGCACTTCTGTCACGCTGAACGTAATTGCAAGATCTTTTTCCAGCATAGCGATGTCGGAGATTTGATGTTTTACCAGGTTCCTAATATTCACGGTACACTCGTGAAATGGTCGTACGGGAAGATCCCCATTGCATTGCTACCTTGGAGAAGCTGTGTCCCATCGCTCGTGCGCCGACTATAACACCACGTTCAAATTCCCGTGAGTCTTGATAACCTGTTATTGTAGCAGCAGTAACCGATCTAACAACTACACCAGTCACTTTTTGTCGTATATAGTCGTCGCCGACCGCAGTACCGTAATCTGCCTGTTTACATATCTCTGCATTTGAATACGCATGCCTACACCATTTTCTTTGGCGCTTCAGTGTATCCGCTGAGCAGATTGAGGAATGGGTTTCTCGTCGTCACAGGACGCTTGTCATTGTCCATACATGGATGGCGAGAAATATGCGAAATACTACTTGACATACATGAGTGTAAATTTCACTGCACAGCGAAAAACTAACAAAATTAACGGTTTTGCCATCGTTTTCCACTACAGGCTTAAATACCTCCCAATATGAGCGTTGAAAATTTGTTTATCAGCAGAGAAACGTGGCAGTTTATGCGGATCCATCTTGTGGGGAATGTTGCGTTTAGATGGTGTGTCACGTGACGACTACAGTGTGCAGAGACTCCGTTCTTACAGCATAAGGAACTTCTTCCTGTTACGCTGGAAGTTTGTTTTCAAGGAAGTCTAGATAACAAAGCCCTGTAAAACGAAGCGGTAACCGGTCTATCATACCATACCACACTACACATTTATAGAGTAGCGTCCTTGAAGGTGTCTCTCCACAAAGCCATGTGAGTTTTCGTCGAACTATCGTTGCGAGTGGGGAGCGTTACCGATACATTCACGAGCGAATGTGGCTTAATAAGCAAACAGTATACGTTAAGTCTGTTGGTCGGTTTTGGAATAACCATGCTGGGAGGCAGCCCAACAGCTAACCCAAATAGTAAGAATCGGCATGAAATTTACGTAATGAGAGATACTACAGTATTGGAATTAATGCATGGATTCTTGTTGAAACTAAATTGGTGCCATGAACAGTCTTCCTTGCAGCGTAAGACAAATACAATGTGAGCCGTGGCGGCTCGTATCGATAGTGCCACTCTGGTGGTTTATCTTTCCTGCCACGGTCAGGGCGGTAAGCAGCGCCCTCTGGGGCCTACGCGAGGAGTAACGAGGCGAGGTCCTGTGGGGGGTGTGCTCCGGGACGTGGTGGGAGACGGTTGTCGGCTTGATGCAGCGAGTGTGGGACCGGACCTATCGCATGGAGGTATACAAGTTGGCTCTGAACGGAAGGCGCCGTAGTAAGCAGTGGGAAGTGGGCGTCCTGTAATTTGTATGAAAGAGTAACGATTTTTGCATCGGATGTCCCAGTGGTTCCCGAGAGTTGCGGTGGCTGCTTTCGGAGAAGAGAATTGGTAAGAGCTTGTGTCTACGCTCTTTTCCGTACGATGTTGCTGCCTGCCGTTATAAACCGATGAAAATCAGACGCTTGTATTGACTATACGGGAACTGATGTAAAATTACATTTGTGATTGAGTCTCACTTGTACTGTGACAATTTAGAGGCGAAAACTGTGGTGGTTTCATTACGTCTGGTTCTTTGCTGTGCAACTGAGGGAGGGAGTTATTTGGGGTAACTGAGGGAGCACCATTATGTTTAAGTGATACGTTCTCCACGTTTTGTCTATGGCTTTGCGAATCGAAATCGTGGGGTAGTACACGTGTAATTTGCTATTGTATTGATGGTTATGTCGTAAAGACTGTTCTCTGGTGTGTTAAATCTCTCGCTGGTTTGTAGCCAATCTAAGCAGAAGTTACCATTGCTACTTGCTTATGTGCTACTGTCCTTATGATTGGCGTTGTTTGTCTTTTGATTGTGGGTGTGCTCATGTTTAAAAAAAAATAATTACGGCTACTATTCATAAGGGTTGTCTAGTAAGGCAATTGCTTAAGCCTTTATCATATGCTGGTCTGTTTGCCTATCACATTGGCTTTCTATGTCAGGAGTTCAGCATCCCGCAAACCCGCACGCTGCGCGTGTTTAAATGTTCCGCTATTGGGTAGCCGGCTCTCTGTTCTTGGATTGTGTAAGGATACATGATGAGTGCATCGCTGTAGTTTTTCGCGTGCTAAATTGCGGGGTGTCGGTGCCGTCCTAGGGCTAGTCTTGTGATGTATGTTATGTTGAAAGGGAATTAACTGTACCAAACATAAGAAAGCTTTTAGTTTGTTTTAGGTCTGTACATGGAATGATGTTGATATTTTGTCGATTGCGGCAATAACTTCCTGTGTGGGGAGATCCTCTGAGGCACTTGTATTGTACTGTTGCAGTGCAGTCCATCTGAAACGTGCTGCTTAAAACTTGGGACAGCAGCGCTCTGATGTTATATATTACCGTTTAATCTTAAATGTCTTGGATGTAATATTGTTGTTGAGGATTATGTAATTTTGATCGCTGGTTCCTTAAAGGAAGTATTTCGTTTTAAAATATGTGCTCGGTCAGAGCCTATTTAATTATGATTTTAACTCATCATTCAAATTTTCTAGTCTTGCTTTCTTAAAAGGCTTTCAGTTAAATGATTGCTATTTGCCTGTTTAAATGTTTGAGTGACTTAAAGGATAAGAATATTATTTTGTAATTTGTACCGATTGTTTCTTTTGGGTAATACCTGACTTATGTGTTCAATAAATGAGTGTCTAGGCAATGGTGATGCACTGTTCTATTGCTAGCCTACCCCTTCCACTCCACAGCCTATTGAGCTGCTTTGTGTCGAAATTGTGTTCAGAATACCCCTCTGACCTGAAACCTTACAATGCAATGTACAAATACTGAAGTCGCAAAAATGAATAGTATATGTAGGATAATTTTTCTTACTCTGTCTATGGAGATTTTTAGAATGTCTGATTTTGCAGCAAACTTGGTGCTTAACAAAAAGTCAATTGTTCGATTATTACACATATATATTTAATAAAAGTTACTTTTAGGTTGCACTGATATCATTAATTTATCTCTATTTTTCTGTGGTTGTCGATCATGCAGTCCGTCCACTAAATCTGGATGAATAACATATATATTTTAAGTTGACTTACTGATGGAAGAAATTACCGCTTCGAATTTTGACCCTGCACTGTAGGGTGGTGTCAGTAAGATGATCCTTCTGTTGCGAACACAAATGATCCCTTGCCCAAGGACTATCCAAAATAACTTGACACTACCTTTATATGACCAATAGGACCTGAGGTATGAGCCCCGGAAAATCTCGTTTTCATGCACGGACGAATGCATTCGTAGCGCATGCTGTTGCATTCATAATGTCCGCCATATTATTGCATGTGGAGTACTTATAAGAACTCTGTGTATGCTTTTTAAGGACAACATTCGAGCAACTGAATACCAGTGTATTGTGTAATAATCCAGGTACCTAGAGGCGATGGAGAAGTTACGTCCCGCCATAGCCCTCAGTGGTTCACAACCCCACAGCAGTCCACCCACACTGACCCTACCGCCGCCCCACACCGAATCCAGGGTTATTGTACGGTTTGGTCCCCAGTAGACCCCCTCCCTTCCCCGGGGACCGTTTCATACCAGACGAGTGTAACCCCAACTGTCTGCACGGTAGAGTGTGCACGTACGTGGAGACAGTATTTGTGCAGCAATTGCTGACATAGTGTAACTCAGGGAATAAGGGGAACCAGCCTGCATTTGCCGAGGTAGATGGAAAAACGCCTTAAAAAACATCCACAGACTGGCTGGCACATCAGTCCTAGACACTAATCCGGCAGGCAGATTCGTGCCAGGGACCGGCACGCCTTCCCACTCGGGAAGCAGTGCGTTAGACCGAGCGGCTAGCTGGCCGGACAAATACCACTATTGTTTCTACTTCATCAACACTCAATTGACTTGTACAATCAGATGAAATATGACCGCTGTGCATTGCATCAGTCAGATTCAATTTAGTGGAATGTGATTAAACACACTTGAATCTGGTACTCTGCAGCTAGCAGTTCATTCATCATATTATCTACAAGCAGCAGAAGCGTTTCCATTATGAAACCCATTCAGAAATACCATCTTGGCACAGTTGGCATTGTACGAGAGTGTACTGAAAAGTAATGCCTTCGAATTTTTTATTCGTTTCTCAATATCCGTCTTCGTTGACGCAAGTTGCAATCCTCTGTCGTTTGAGGGCTCCGAATCGTAGCGTGTAACGTGGCTGTGTGTGACAAAGTACGTCGTTCAGTCAGAAACAGTGTGCTGTAATCGAGCTTCTAATTACAGAAAACGTGTCTCCAACTGAAATCCATAGAAGAATGAGAGCTTTGATGGTGATGGTTGTATTGGTGCAGGTAATGTTGGGTTGTTCGTGCTCGTAATGAAGGAAACAGTGGTGCTACCTTCAACATCTGTGATAGATATCGGAGGGGAGAACTGCATATGGTAGCTGATGTGACTCATCAGAATCGGGTTAATGAATTCATCGCAGAAAATCGTCGGATAACACAGAAACAGCTCTGAGGTTGGCGTGGCGTATCATCACTACAGTGGGTGTCTCGAATGTTCACTCCTGGCATGAAACAGAGAAGACTGGACACCTGTGAACTACTTCTTTCGCATCTGAATGTGAGGATGATAGATACCTCTACAACACTGTGACACGTGATGAAAGCTGGATTTACCATTTGGGCTCCAAAACCGAGAGGGTATCGGTGGAGTTCCGTCATGAAGGATCAGCAACCCTAGAAAAAGTTCAAGGCCGTACCACCAGCCGGCAAAGTCATGGTCACAGTCTACATCTCTACATCTACATCCATACTCCGCAAGCCACCTGGCGGTGGGTGGCGCAGGGTACCCTGAGTACCTCTATCGGTTCTCCCTTCTATTCCAGTCTCGTCTTGTTCGTGGAAAGAAGGATTGTCGGTATGCTTCTGTGTGGGCTCTAATCTCTCTGATTTTATCCTCATGGTCTCTTCGCGAGATATACGTAGGAGGGAGCAATATACTGCTCGACTCTTCGGTGAAGGTATGTTCTCGAAACTTTAACAAAAGCCCGTACCGAGCTACTGAGCGTCTCTCTTGCAGGGTCTTCCACTGGAGTTTATCTGTCATCTCCGTAACGCTTTCGCGATTACTAAATGATCCTGTAACGAAGCGCGCTGCTCTCCGTTGGATCTTTTCTATCTCTTCTATCAACCCTATCTGGTACGGATCCCACACTGCTGAACAGTATTCAAGCAGTGGGCGAACAGGCGCACTGTAATCTACTTCCTTTGTTTTCGGATTGCATTTCCTTAGGATTCTTCCAATGTATATCAGTCTGGCATCTGCTTTACCGACGATCAACTTTATATGATCACTCCATTTTAAATCACTCCTAATGCGTACTCCAAGATAATTTATGGAATTAACTGCTTCCAGTTGCTGACCTGCTATTTTGTAGCTAAATGATAAGGGATCTATCTTTCTATGTATTCGCAGCACATTACACTTTTCTACATTGAGACTGAATTGCCATTCCCTGCACCATGCGTCAATTCGCTGCAGATCCTCCTGCATTTCAGTACAATTTTCCATTGTTACAACCTCTCGATACACCACAGCATCATCTGCAAAAAGCCTCAGTGAACTTCCGATGTCATCCACAAGGTCATTTATGTATATTGTGAATAGCAACGGTCCTACGTCACTCCCCTCCGGCACACCTGAAATCACTCTTACTTCGGAAGACTTCTCTCCGTTGAGAATGACATGCTGCGTTGTGTTACCTAGGAATTCTTCAATCCAATCACACAATTGGTCTGATAGTCCATATGCTCTTACTTTGTTCATTAAACGACTATGGGGAACTGTTTCGAACGCCTTGCGGAAGTCACAGTGTTCTGGGACGTTCAGGGTTTGGTTGGTGCATTTGGAATTCATGCCTGAAGGCACCACCATAAACTCTGTAAGGTACTATGAAACTCTATTAAAAAAACTGAAGGCACAAATGGAACACCCTCTCCTTCAGCACGACCACACCAGGCCACACATGAGCACGGCGGCATCTGCAACAGTCGAACACCTTGAATTCACTGTCATCTACCATTCTCCATACAGTTCCTACATGGCCCCATCGTATTTTCATCTGTTTGCAAAACTTCAAAAACACCTTCGAGGACTTCACTTTGGTAGTGATGAAGCAGTGCTGAAATTATGGCTCCATCAACAAAGTCAAACATACTACAACGACGGTATTGAGAACCTGGTCTCTCGGTGGGAGAAATGTCTTCGCTGCCAGAGTGACTATGTTCAGAAATAAATGTGTAGACGTGAATAAAGATATAGACTGTTAATGAGGTCTGTTATATTTGAAAGGCTTTTAAGAGTTTACACATAAAGGTTCGGGGGCATTACTTTTCAGCACACTGTCGCAAATACGACTATGCACAGTGCAATATCCGGGTTGTCCATCTAACCATCTTTATGGGACAACAAAAATATGAAATTTAAAATTCTGTCATAATGTCCTCCTTAAGCAGTGTACTGAAGAGCCAAAGAAACTGGTACACATCTCTAATATCGTGTAGACCCCGAGAGCACGCACAAGTGTCGCAAAACGATGTGACCTGGACTTGAATGTCTGAAGTAGTGCCGGAAGGAATTGACACCAAGAATAGTGCAGGGCTGTCCATGAATCCATAAGAGTACGAGGGGGAGGAGATCAGCACCTTGCAAGGCATCCCAGATATGCTCTATAATGTTCATGTCTGGGGAGTTTGATGGCCAGCGGAAGTGTTTAAACTCAGAAGAGTGTTCCTGGAGCCCCTCTGTAGCAATTTTGGACGTGTGGGGTGTCGCATTACCCTGTCCCCACCAGCTTGAACAGTCCTCTGATGACATGCAGGGTCCACGGATTCATGAGGTTGTCTTCATACCCGAACCCGTCCATCCGCTCGATTCAATTTGAAACGAGACTTTTCCGACCAGGCAATATGTTTTCAGTAATCAACAGTCCAATGTCGGTGTTGATTGGCCCAGGCGAGGCATAAAGCTTTGTCGTGCAGTCATCAAGGGTACACGGGTGGGCCTTTGGCTCCGAAAGCCCACGTCGATGATGTTTCGTTGATTGGTTCGCACGCTGACACTTGTTGATGGTCCTGCATTGAAATCTGCAGCAATTTGCGGAAGGATTGCACTTCTGTCACGTTGAACGATTCTCTTCAGTCGTTGTTGGTCCCGTTCTTGGAGGATCGTTCTCTGACCACAGCGATGTCGGAGATTCGATGCCTTAGCGGATTCCTGATATTTACGGTACACTCATGAAATGGTCGTATGGGAAAATCCCCATTTCATCGCTATGTCGGAGACACTCTGTCCCATTGCTCGTGCACCGACTGTAACACCACGTTCGAACTCACTTAAATCTTGATAACCTGCCATTGTAGCAGCAGCAACCGATCTAACAACTGCACTAGACACTTGTCTTACATATATGTTGCCGACCGCAGTGCCGGATTCAGCCTGTTTACGTATCTGTATTTGAATACATAAAACGATCCCTGATTCGTCTAGATACGACTCTGACAAGTGACACGTACAGAAGCATCCTGTCTGACCACCGGCATCAGTTCATGTCCACTGTGCATTCCGATGGACTTGGACAATCCCAGCAGAACAAAGCGACACCCACACACTCCGTAATTGCTATAGCGTGGCTCCAGGAACACTCTTCTGAGTTTAAACACTTCCGCTGGCCAGTAAACTCCACAGACATGAACATTATTAAACATATGTGGGATGCCTTGCAATGTGCTGTTCAGAAGAGATCTCCATCCCGTCGTACTCCTATGGGTTTATGGACAGCACTGCAGGATTCATGGTGTCAGTTTCCTCCAGCACTACTACAGACGTTGGTGGAGTCCTGTTGTGGTTATTATTTACTTATTTAGCATATGGCTCATAACATCACACTTCTGCGTGCTTGTGGAGGCCCTACACAATATCAGGTAGGTATATCAGTTTTTTTTTTTTTTTTTTTGGCTCTTCAGTGTACTTACATGGGGAACGTTCCGAGCCACAGGTGTTGCTGCCGAGAGGTGGTGTGGCCAACGACTGTCAACTACAGCAGCATGTGTCCGCAGCTCGTGGTCGTGCGGTAGCGTTCTCGCTTCCCACGCCCGGGTTCCCGGGTTCGATTCCCGGCGGGGTCAGGCATTTTCTCTGCCTCGTGGTGACTGGGTGTTGTGCGATGTCCTTAGGTTAGTTAGGTTTAAGTAGTCCTAAGTTCTAGGGGACTGATGACCATAGATGTTAAGTCCCATAGTGCTCAGTGCCATTTGAACTAACTAAATATTTTATTTACTTCAGTTGCACTGGCCCAGTTAGTATTTCCACAAAGCAACAGAGAGCGAAAATGTGGAAAATAAACGAATAATCATGTCCTTAGACCAACATACAGGGATGGCTCTGAGGGCATAACGCACACAACACAGTGACTGCCGGGTGGCCACAGCCCAACACCTTGTCTTCACTGGTAGCCGCAGCATCAGAGCTTTGCGTTGAAACTGCTTCCACTTTAACTTGTTATCCGGCGCGATTCCAAGGAATTTTATATATTGTTTCATTTAGTTTCATTTAGTGAATGGCCATTACTGTTGTCTACTTCCGGTCATTATTGCTTATTTGAGCTTGCACAATGCAGGTCCTTCAGAGATTATGATTCAGTTCATCTTGCAGATATCGTGATCGCAAATTCCTCTGATTGTGGCTGTCTGCCATAGTAATCTATGCACATTTTGCCATTAGCATAGTTGATTGCCATAGCCATTTTGAGACAAATTTTGTTTGATTGTCTCGTTGCAGTGGACTTCTTTGATAGTTTCACGGCGGAGCTACTGATGGAAACTGTAACGTTCCCTGGCAACACACACACTATTAATAAAATGAAATGACATTTAATTGTACTATGTACGCCGCTATGAAGCAATTCGTATGTACTGTAATTGTTTAACAAAAAATATTATTTAATTTTGTATAAAGCACGTTCGTTATTATTGTAATATTTTCTGTAATAATATTCTCGATGTATTTATGATTGTAATATTTCTATACTCATAATGTAATTACGAAATATGTTAATATCTGCGATGAAAAAATGTAAAACATAGCCACAGAGGAAAATAATGTTGTAAGATTACAAAGAGATATTAAAAATCAGCAGTAGTATAAAAGGCACTAAATAATGTGCATTCTTTGTCGTCTTCCTCGAGAGCTGAGAGAGAGAGAGGAACCTGTGACGTAGCATTATATGAATGAGTCTTCGACCATAGATATTAGGAATGAGTAGACTTCTTTTGTCTGTATCTATCTTTAGCCGCCATTAGAGGAGAAATTATAAAGGTGTGTAATTTTAATTATTGTTATGGTCTAAATACATTATAATTTATCAAAATTGTGTATTACTAATGTAAATTAGCTTGCCCATGTCATCTATAATATTTCTTTAAAGAATTTTCAGCATTTTTAGCGATTATCGTTGGTGTTGCTGGGCTGTGCCGCGACCGAACGATTTGCAGCGGCGGCACATTTAAAAAATTGTTTCGCTATAAATTAACCAAACCCGTAAATCGGGAGCAGGTAAAATTAGCAGTGAATTACGAAATATTTTTCTTTTACAGCGATCCTGAGGCTGACGGAATTTATTACTGGTTTTACATTTGTGCATTCATAGGCGGATAATTAACGTTGAAGTTCTTAATCTGTTGGTTCTTTCAATTTCTAAAGCAAATAACTTACACGTATAGTGAAGTGTGTTTTGTCAATGATAATTAAACGTTCAGGTCGGCTTGGCAATATTTAACCATTTTATGCTAACAGAGACAGTCTTGTGTTCCATAGCTAACGCCGGGAAAGAATTCAGTAAATATTTAAAACACCACTGCATTTAGAAAATGTGTGCCAAGGCCGAAATACGTAAAAAAATTTAATTTATACAATTTTCAAAGTCATAAATGTTATTAATCAGTTAGTATGAATTTATCAGCATGAGAGGGTTGCTAAGGTTCACGTAATTTTAAATGTGCTTAATTCTGTCTAAATGAATTTTTATTACTATACATAAATAAGGGGTTCTACAACAAAGTTCGTACTGAAAGAGTAAATAACAAAAATATTTAAAGGCATATATATATATATATATATATATATATATATATATATATATATATATATATATATATATATGAATTGATGAAAATGGGGAAGAAATGGCTTTAAATATATATATACATTTTCATTAAAAAATCAGCACAATTTATATTTGGCTTAAACCCAACAGCTGACATTGCAAACAAAACTGTTTTAACACGTCGACTGCTGCATCCTTAGTGATGAATGCCTAACCAGCCGGCCAAGCACACGGCATCAATTATGCAGTTCTGCTATGGCCACCAGCAGCTGCATGGCAGTGGACATGTTAAAGAGTGAAACGAATTTTTATGCTTTTGGATACTTCCAAACTGTTAAAAATGCAGCAGCAATAAATAATATAGATTTGGGTTTTTATCCAAATGTACAATCATATCACAACTGCGACTGCATTAAATTGGCACCATCACCAAAATCTGAACAAATTTAAGTGTATGCAAACACAGTTTAATTAGCAAAATTTTAACTATTAAAAAAAACCACATGTTACAGGAAAGACCCCTTTAAAGCACAGTACTCAGTTTATCCCCTTTTAGATTTAATAATAGCCTACCTTTGAAGCGCACACAGGCAAAACATAATGTTTCCGCGTCAAGTCAGCAAATGCTGCCTAAATATCGATCCTTGATTGTGTCACACCGGGATGTCTATATTTGTTTGGGGGGGGGGGGGGGGACACTATTACACTCCATCCCTGACAATCCATTGGATTTGAATCGAGGCTGTTGGGAGGCCAAAACTGCAGGCTAAAAAATGTTAGAATTATTTGGCTTCCAAGTGCAGTGCTACATGGTACCTGCGGCTCAGTACAGCATCTTACTTAAAAACTTATGGAATTCAAGAAGCCACTGTTTCTATCCACAGCTTCTAAGTACTGTAAGTAACATTCAGATAAACTTACGTGAGAGTTTTTTAAGTGGTACATGGCCCTTGCCAAGCGCAACCCTTAGCACGTTTAGACTGACAGGGATCTTTCGTTCTGTCAACGGGAACACCCCATGAATCGTGTCCATAACAGTCATTTAAACAGTTGTTTTTTGCGTCAGCCATAAAAAAAATCTTACCTTCAGATAAGAATCCAATTCCCTGTGCGACAGCATTCAGTGTACAGGGTGATTATAATTAAACTTTCGAAACGCTGTAGAAATAACACCACTGGTCAGAATGACGTAAAATTGCAACGGAATATTACCGGCGAACGGGAAACACGTATGGCAGAAGAAAAAAATAATGAGAAAATTGATAAATAGATGGCTCTGTATGAGTCATAATGCTTAAATGAAAACACCTGTCACGTGCACGACCCATTGAAGTTGGTGTACGGCAGGGATACACACCAGGGAAATGGCTTTTCCTCCTCTCGCGTCTGCCATGACTGTTTCAATGCAGGATCGCGCTCTGCTTGCAAAGCTATATTACAAGAATGATGACTGTGCACACGTCGCTCTGCAGAAGTTCCGGACACCGAAGGGTTTGCAAAAAGGCGTTGGTCCGATAACTGCCGTGGGTCTGGAGAAAATGATTCGGAAATTCGAGAAGACGGGTTCTTTTGGTGTGCAACGTTGTAGACGGAGTAAATGAATTGATAGGTCAGTGGGGCAGTGTCCACAGCAGTACGGGAGAAGACGAGTGGTTGTGCAAACGTGTAGTGCACAGAGAATTGCTCGAACATTGGAAATATCCGTGAGCACGGTGTGTAAAATCCTATGAAACCTCCTACTTTGCTATCCATTTAAAGTTACCCATGTGCTTCCTGTTGACCTGCCAGCAAGAGAGATCTTTGCTTTAGAATTTCTTGCTCGCATGAAAGTGGACAATGATTGGCCATGGAAGATTCTGTGGACAGACAAAGCCCACTTCCATCTGACAGGATATGTCAATACACAGAATTGTCGAATATGGGCAACGGAAAATCCACATGCAGATCAACCAGTACCATTTCATCCTGAAAAGGCCAGTGTGTGGTGCGGTTTTACGTTGTCACTTATCATTGGGCCATATTTTTTCGAAGAGACAGGTGCTTCTGGTCCCGTTACCTGTACCGTCACTGGTAAGCGCAATGAGTGTCTTTTGCGCAACCACGTCATTCCAGCTCTCCAACAGCGTGGATGTGTAGATGTGATCATTTTTAAGCAAGATGGCGCACCTCCGCTCATTGCAAATCCAGTTAAGTAGCTGCTGAAGCGCCGTTTCAGAAATGCTAGAATTATCAGCCGCCATTTCCCTATAGCCTGGCCGTCCCGACCACCTGATCTGAATCCGTGTGATTTCTGGCTGTGGGGCTATCTGAAAGATGATATGTTCAGTGTTTCGATTGCAAACTTAGCTGCTGAAGGCACGCATTAGGCAAGACATTCTGAACGTGACCCTGGAAACACATCGATCAGTTGTGGAACATGTTGTTTCACGATTTCAACTTGCTGCATAAAGCTGTGGACAGCATGTTGAGCATGTTTTGCGCCAGTCACACGGAAATTAATAATCCGATTTGATTTTGATTGATGCTTTTTATGAGGTTTTTGGCCTCAGGACAATTAAAAACAGATTTTTCCCGTCCGATGTGAAATGACCTTGCTGTGGTGGATAGGCTTATGTAACTACACCGGGACACCCATGCACACTGAATAGCACAGTTTCTTTAACGTCATACTTACACCATAGGCATTGTTGTATGATTCATTTGTCATTTGTAGTTCACCACTATTAAATTATGGCCTGCCCCTGGTAGCTGAGCGGTCATTGTGACGATGTCATACCTAACGGCCCGGGTTCGATTCCCGGCTGGGTCGGAGATTTTCTACGCTCAGGGACTGGGTCGTGTTTTGTCCTAATCATCATCACTTCATCCCCATCGACACGCAAGTCGCCGAAGTGGCGTTAACTCGAAAGACTTGCAACAGGCAAACAGTCTACCCGACAGGAGGCCCTAGCTCAAATGGCTCTAAGCACTATAGGACTTAACTTCTGAGGTCATCAGTCCCCTAGACTTAGAACTACTTAAACCTAGCTAACCTAAAGACATCACACCCATCCATGCCCGAGGCAGGATTCGAACCTGCGACCACAGCAGCAGTGCGCTTCCATCTACATCTACATCCATACTCCGCAAGCCACCTGACGGTGTGTGGCAGAGGGTACCTTGAGTACCTCTATCGGTTCTCCCTTCTATTCCAGTCTCGTATTGTTCGTGGAAAGAAGGATTGTCGGTATGCCTCTGTGTGGGCTCTAATCTCTCTGATTTTATCCTCATGGTCTCTTCGCGAGATATACGTAGGAGGGAGCAATATACTGCTTGACTCTTCGGTGAAGGTATGTTCTCGAAACTTTGACAAAAGCCCGTACCGAGCTACTGAGCGTCTCTCCTGCAGAGTCTTCCACTGGAGTTTATCTATCATCTCCGTAACGCTTTCGCGATTACTAAATGATCCTGTAACGAAGCGCGCTGCTCTCCGTTGGATCTTCTCTGTATCTTCTATCAACCCTATCTGGTACGGATCCCACACTGCTGAGCAGTATTCAAGCAGTGGGCGAACAAGCGTACTGTAACCTACTTCCTTTGTTTTCGGATTACATTTCCTTAGGATTCTTCCAATGAATCTCAGTCTGGCATCTGCTTTACCGACGATCAACATTATATGATCATTCCATTTTAAATCACTCCTAATGCGTACTCCCAGATAATTTGTGGTATTAACTGCTTCCAATTGCTGACCTGCCATTTTGTAGCTAAATGGTAAAGGATCTATCTTTCTGTGTATTCTCAGCACATTACACTTGTCTACATTGAGATTCAATTGCCATTCCCTGCACCATGCGTCAATTCGCTGCAGATCCTACTGCATTTCAGTACAATTTTCCATTGTTACAACCTCTCGATACACCACAGCATCATCTGCAAAAAGCGTCAGTGAACTTCCGATGTCATCCACAAGGTCATTTATGTATATTGTGAATAGCAACGGTCCTATGACACTCCCCTGCGGCCCACCTGAAATCACTCTTACTTCGGAAGACTTCTCTCCATTGAGAATGACATGCTGAGTCCTGTTATCTAGGAACTCCTCAATCCAATCACACAATTGGTCTGATAGTCCATATGCTCTTACTTTGTTCATTAAACGACTGTGGGGAACTGTATCGAACGCCTTGCGGAAGTCAAGAAACGCGGCATCTACCTGTGAACCCGTGTCTATGGCCCTCTGAGTCTCGTGGACGAATAGCGCGAGCTGGGTTTCACATGACCGTCTTTTTCGAAACCCATGCTGATTCCTACAGAGTAGATTTCTAGTCTCCAGAAAAGTCATTATACTCGAACACAATACGTGTTCCAAAATTCTACAACTGATCGACGTTAGAGATATAGGTCTATAGTTCTGCACATCTGTTCGACGTCCCTTCTTGAAAACGGGGATGACCTGTGCCCTTTTCCAATCCTTTGGAACTCTACGCTCTTCTAGAGACCTACGGTACACCGCTGCAAGAAGGGGGGCAAGTTCCTTCGCGTACTCTGTGTAAAATTGAACTGGTATCCCATCAGGTCCAGAGGCCTTTCCTCTTTTGAGCGATTTTAATTGTTTCTCTATCCCTCTGTCGTCTATTTCTATATCTACCATTTTGTCATCTGTGCGACAATCTAGAGAAGGAACTACAGTGCAATCTTCCTCTGTGAAACAACTTTGGAAAAAGACATTTAGTATTTCGGCCTTTAGTTTGTCATCCTCTGTTTCAGTACCATTTTGGTCACAGAGTGTCTGGACATTTTGTTTTGATCCACCTACCGCTTTGACATAAGACCAAAATTTCTTAGGATTTTCTGGCAAGTCAGTACATAGAACTTTACTTTCGAATTCATTGAACGCCTCTCGCATGGCCCTCCTCACACTAAATTTCGCTTCGCGTAATTTTTGTTTGTCTGCAAGGCTTTGGCTATGTTTATGTTTGCTGTGAAGTTCCCTTTGCTTCCGCAGCAGTTTTCTAACTCGGTTGTTGTACCACGGTGGCTCTTTTCCATCTCTTACGATCTCGCTTGGCACATACTCATCTAACGCATTATGTACGACGGTTTTGAACTTTGTCCACTGATCCTCAACACTATCTGTACTTGAGACAAAACATTTGTGTTGAGCCAACAGGTACTCTGAAATCTGCTTTTTGTCACTTTTTCTAAACAGAAAAATCTTCCTACCCTTTTTAATATTCCTATTTACGGCTGAAATGATCGATGCCGTAACCGCTTTATGATCGCTGATTCCCTGTTCTGCGTTAACTTTTTCAAATAGTTCGGGTCTGTTTGTCACCAGAAGGTCTAATATGTTATCGCCACGAGTCGGTTCTCTGTTTAACTGCTCAAGGTAGTTTTCAGATAAAGCACTTACAAAAATTTCACTGGATTCTTTGTCCCTGCCACCCGTTATGAACGTCTGAGTCTCCCAGTCTATATCCGGCAAATTAAAATCTCCACCCAGAACTATAACATGGTGGGAAAATCTACTCGAAATATTTTCCAAATTATCCTTCAGGTGCTCAGCCACAACAGCTGCTGAGCCAGGGGGCCTATAGAGACATCCAATTACCATGTCTGAGCCTGCTTTAACAGTGACCTTCACCCAAATCATTTCACATTTCGGATCTCCGTCAATTTCCTTCGATACTATTGCACTTCTTATCGCTATAAACACGCCTCCCCCTTCACTGTCCAGCCTGTCTGCAGTATACATTCCAATCTGAGTTTAGACTGAAGCGCCTAAAACCGCTCAGCCACAGCAGCAAGCGAGGTCTTAGCCATACGGCATTTACATTAAATTATGCTTACGGCGCCATCTATTGCTACATTTTGTAACTATTTTTCTTCTTCCATCTCCAGAAGTGGTTTCTGCATAGCCTGTTTGGCCAGCCTGTCGGCAAGTTCATTGCCTGGGATGCCGACGTGTCCTGGGGTCCACACAAACACCACTGAATGACAGGACCGGTCCAGGGCATAGATGGAATCCTGGATGGGCGCTACCAAGGCATGGCGAGTGTAGCACTGGTCGATAGCTTGTAGGCTGCTCAAGGAGTCAGTACACAGAAGAAACGATTCCCCGGGGCATGAATGGATATACTGAAGTGCACGAGAGATGGCCACCAGCTCTGTAGTAACACTCCAGCCATTCGTGCGAGGAATGCTGTTCGAAATGGCCTCTGTGAACGTAGGTGAAGCAAGTATGACCATCAGCCATCGAGCCATTGGTGTAAACCACTTCAGAGCCCTGGAACACGTCAAGAATCGAGAGGAAGTGACAGCGAAGAGCGGCAGGAGTAACTGAGTCCTTAGTGTCATGCTAAAGGCCCAGACAAATCTGCTGCCTAGGTGTACACTGTGAATGTGTATACAGACGGACCTGGATGGGAGGCACTAAAAGGAAGGACTAGAGTTCAGACAGAAGGGATTGCACACAAACTGTAATTGTTAGCCTTGACCTGGGTCGCCGATGTGGGAGATGACCTGCCACGGATGGAAAAAGGAGACAGTAATTCGGATGCTCAGAGAACTACAAATGTGTGCAACGTAACTGGCCAGCAGTTGTGCACGTCAGATCTGCAATGGAGGGACTCCGACCTCCACCAGGACACTGGTCACCAGATTCGTTCTAAAAGCTCCCATCGCTAGGCTAACGTCACAGTGGTGCACTGGGTCGAGTACATGCAATGCTGAGGGCGCCGCCGAACCGTAAACCAGACTCCCATAGTTAAGGAGGGATTGAACAAGGACTTTGTAAAGCTGCAGCACAGTAGAGCGATCTGCACCCCAGTTGGTGTTGCTGAGACTTCCTTGGGAAGTTTCATATCAGCGCACACACCGCTGCAGAGTGAAAATCTCATTCTGCAAACATCCCCCAGGCTGTGGCTAAGCCATGTCTCCGCAGTATCCTTTCTTTCAGGAGTGCTAGTTCTGCAAGGTTCGCAGGAGAGCTTCTGTAAAGTTTGGAAGGTAGGAGACGAGGTACTGGCAGAAGTAAAGCTGTGAGTACCGGGCGTGAGTCCTGCTTCGGTAGCTCACATGGTAGAGCACTTGCCCGCGAAAGGCAAAGGTCCTGAGTTCGAGTCTCGGTCGGGCACACAGTTTTAATCTGCCAGGAAGTTTCATATCAGCGTACACTCCGCTTTAGAGTGAAAATCTTATTCTGGAAACATCCCCCAGACTGTAGCTAAGCCATGTCTCCGCAATATCCTTTCTTTCAGGAGTGCTAGTTCTGCAAGGTTCGCAGGAGAGCTTCTGTAAAGTTTGGAAGGTAGGAGACGAGGTACTGGCAGAAGTAAAGCTGTGAGTACTGGGTGTGAGTCATGCTTCGGTAGCTCAGATGGTAGAGCACTTGCCCGCGAAAGGCAAAGGTCCCGAGTTCGAGTCTCGGTCGGGCACACAGTTTTAATCTGCCAGGAAGTTTCATATCAGCGCACACTCCGCTGCAGAGTGAAAATCTCATTCTGGTCTAATCATCTGACTGTGGATCTGATCTGGCCCAGGAGCTGTGTCAGGGCAATGTGCAAGGGTGCTGAGGAGCCCCCACTCTGTAAATGGGGCGTTATAGGGTTCACTGCGGCGTGTAGTGAACGAGGAGATTTTCCCTTCCATCCGCCGTTTGTGGGTGCAAAAGGCTGGGGAGTAGTTCTCTGGCACAGAGGTCCGAGCAAAGTGCTCAGCAAAGTGCTCGGCAGTCGCATTTGTTTGCACCGGTATGTAGGACGCCATTAATGGTAACGCCAGGGACACCTGTTGGGATCTGGTACCCAAATAGACATCTGATCTTCGTCCAGACTTGGGAAGGTGACGTATGGCACCCAATGGTCGACATGTATCTCTCCTAACACTCCTTCTGTCATTTTATAAGCTCGTGTACACGGGCATGGAGCCACTTAAAGGTTATCAGATGCTGTAAGGAAGGGTGTCGCCGTAGATCTCGCCGACGCTCTAATTGCCTCAGCGACTTCTGGTGACCACCAAGGGACTGTCTTTCGCCAGGTGCACCCTAAAGAGAAGGGGATCGCATTTTCTGATGCAGCGATTGTGATAGTCACCTGCTCAACCATCATATCGATGTTACCATGTGCGGCAGAGTCAACAGTGACATCAGAGGTGTAAGTTTCCCAATCTGCCTTGTTTAAAGCCCATCTGGGTAGGCGTCCGTGGGCCTGACGCTGGGGCAGTGACTGGAAGATGGGGGAAGTGGTCACTAGTGCACAGGTCGTCATGTCCTCTCCAGTGAATAGATGGGAGAAGTCCTGGGCTGCAAATTGATAAATAAATGGCCGAGTAACTACCTCACGCCACACTGAAATGTGTGGCGGCCCCAGTACTTACGAGGCAGAGGTCGAACTGAGACAGTAAAGTTTTGACACTTCTACCTCGCCCAGGAAGCACGGTGTCACCCCACAAGGGGTTATAGGTATTAAAATCTCCCAAAAGTAGGAAAGGTTTATGGAGTTCATCAGTCAGTACAGCTTATACATTCAGGGGTACTGCACCATTTGGAGGAAGATATACATTGCAGACAGTTATTTACTGCCGTCCATTTCTGACAGCCACAGCTTCAAGAGGGGTTTGAAGGGGCACAGTTTCACTACAGACTGAGTTTAGGACAAATGCATACTCCAACCGACACTCAATTATAGTCGCTACAGTTCCTGTAATATCCCTTATAGGCACGGAGGGCAGGGGTCCACATTTCCGCGAACCAGGTTTCCTGGAGGGCAATGCAGAAAGCAGGTGTAAAGCTCAACAGTTGCCGTAGCTCAGCCAGGTGGTGGAAAAAACCGCCACAATTCCACTGGAGGACGGGTGCCACCGCAAGTTCCTTGTTCTTGGGCATGGTCTTTTTCGATTTCTCGTGCTGTTCCTTGGGTTTTCCTTGGTGGGCAGACTTTATTGTATCTCTCTCCAGGACTGAGGATGAGCGTGAAGACCTATGACCAGCTGCTTTTTGGCTCTTCAGGCACTAGCAGAAACCTGGGAAGGGAGTGACCCAAGGGACCCCTTCATAGTGAGAGGAGTCGAAGAACCTTACGCTTCTCTGGATCAGAAGTGGGAACTGAAATCTGTGATAGTTGGGAGGGGGGGGGGGGGGGTGTTGCTCCTGAAGTAGGTGGTGCAGGAGCAACAGGGAGGGAAGTGTCCCCACTATTAAGGGGGGCACGTGTAGTCTCCCAGTTCTGAGAGGCGACAGGGCTTTGAGGAACTGATGGGGGGCAAGAACTGTTCTCGTAGCATTGGTGCATGAGGAGTTCACAGCCACAAGATGTAAGTGCTACAATTTCCTCTTAGCCTCAGCATACGTCAGTTGGTCCAGGGTCTTTTATTCCACGATTTTCCTCTCTTTCTGTAGAATCCTGCAGTCTGGCAAGCAAGGTGAATGATGCTCTCTGCAGTTGATACAGATGGGAGGCATAGATGACCACAATCTCGACAGGTGGGGCTGGAAGTACAGCGGGAAGACATATGGCCAAACTTCCAGCACTTAAAGCACCACATTGGGGTAGGGATATATGACTTGACATCACAGCAGTAGACCATAACCTTGACCAACTTGGGCAATGTGTCACCCTCAAAGGCCAAGATGAAGGCACCAGTGGCAACCTGGTTATCCCTCAGACCAATGGACCCCAATGGACCCTGTGGTGTCACAAGTGTTAGGCCTGTCCCACCCCTAATTAAATCGACCAAGACTTATACGAATAATTGTAAGAACAGTTATTATTATTATTATTTCTTTCTTTTCTCAGATGTTATGTCTGGTCAAAAATGGAAAGTGACGTGGACCTTGATCAAGTGTGACTTCCTTTTAACTGTACGGTATATGTTATATTGCATTTATGGACTTTCGGGTGATTGAACATGTATCAACAATTACGGATTTCTGTAGCTGTATATATAAGTTTGGATGTAGCTGTATTGCATTGATGTACTGGTGGATATTGTGTGGTATGACTCCTGTAGTTGATAGTATAATTGACATAATGTCAACTTTATCCTGATGCCACATGTCCTTGACTTCCTCAGCCAGTTGGATGTATTTTTCAATTTTTTTTCCTGTTTTCTTTTGTATATTTGTTGTATTGGGTATGGATATTTCGATTAGTTGTGTTACTTTCTTCTTTTTATTGGTGAGTATGATGTCAGGTTTGTTATGTGGTGGTGTTTTATCTGTTATAATGGTTCTGTTCCAGTATAATTTGTATTCATCATTCTCCAGTACATTTTGTGGTGCATACTTGTATGTGGGAACGTGTTGTTTTATGTTTATGTTGTAAGGCAAGCTGTTGATGTATTATTTTTGCTACATTGTCATGTCTTCTGGGGTATTCTGTATTTGCTAGTATTGTACATCCGCTTGTGATGTGATCTACTGTTTCTATTTGTTGTTTGCAAAGTTTGCATTTATCTGTTGTGGTATTGGGATCTTTAATAATATGCTTGCTGTAATATCTGGTGTTTATTGTTTGATCCTGTATTGCAATCATGAATCCTTCCGTCTCACTGTATATATTGCCTTTTCTTAGCCATGTGTTGGATGCGTCTTGATCGATGTGTGGCTGTTAGATGATACGGGTGCTTGCCATATAGTGTTTTCCTTTTCCAATTTACTTTCTTTGTATCTGTTGATGTTATGTGATCTAGAGGGTTGTACAAGTGGTTATGAAATTGCAGTGGTGTAGCCGATGTATTTATATGAGTGATTGCTTTGTGTATTTTGCTAGTTTCTGCTTGTTCTAGAAAGAATTTTCTTAAATTGTCTACCTGTCCACAATGTAGGTTTTTTACATCGATAAATCCCCTTCCTCCTTCCTTTCTGCTTAATGTGAATCTTTCTGTTGCTGAATGTATGTGATGTATTCTATATTTGTGGCATTGTGATCGTGTAAGTGTATTGAGTGCTTCTAGGTCTGTGTTACTCCATTTCACTACAAATGAGTAGGTCAATATTGGTATAGCATAAGTATTTATAGCTTTTGTCTTGTTTCTTGCTGTCAATTCTGTTTTCAGTATTTTTGTTAGTCTTTGTCTATATTTTTCTTAGTTCTTCTTTAATATTTGTATTATCTATTCCTATTTTTTGTCTGTATCCTAGATATTTATAGGCATCTGTTTTTTCCATCGCTTCTATGCAGACGCTGTGGTTATCCAATATGTAATCTTCTTGTTTAGTGTGTTTTCCCTTGACTATGCTATTTTTCTTACATTTGTCTGTTCCAAACGCCATATTTATATCATTGCTGAATACTTCTGTTATCTTTAGTAATTGGTTGAGTTGTTGATTTGTTGCTGCCAGTAGTTTTAGATCATCCATGTATAGCAAATGTGTGATTTTGTGTTGGTATGTTCCAGTAATATTGTATCCATAATTTGTATTATTTAGCATGTTGGATAGTGGGTTCAGAGCAAGGCAGAACCAGAAAGGACTTTATGAGTCTCCTTGGTATATTCCACGCTTAATCTGTATTGGCTGTGATGTGATATTTGAATTTGTTTGGATATTAAGTGTGGTTTTCCAATTTTTCATTACTATGTTTAGGAACTGTATCAATTTAGGATCCACTTTGTATATTTCCAATATTTGTAGTAACTACGAGTGGGGTACACTATCAAAATCTTTTTGGTAATCAATGTATGCGTAGTTTAGCGACCCTTGTTTAGTTTTAGCTTGATATGTCACCTCTGCATCTATTATCAGTTGCTCTTTACATCTTCATGTTCCTTTGCAACAGCCTTTTTGTTCCTCATTTATAATTTTGTTCTGTGTTGTATGTGTTATTAATTTCTGTGAATTGACTGAAGTTAATATATTGTATATTGTTGGTAGGCATGTTATGGGGCGATATTTAGCTGGGTTTGCTGTGTCTGCTTGATCTTTAGGTTTCAGATAAGTTATTCCATGTGTAAGTGTATCAGGGAATGTGTATGGGTCTGCAATGTAACTTAAATAATTTAGTTAGATGTGAATCTGTTGAGGTGAACTTCTTTAGCCAGAAATTTGCTACTTCCTGGCAAATTAAAACTGTGTGCCCGACCGAGACTCGAACTCGGGACCTTTGCCTTTCGCGGGCAAGTGCTCTACCATCTGAGCTACCGAAGCACGACTCACGCCCGGTACTCACAGCTTTACTTCTGCCAGTATCTCGTCTCCTGCAAGGAAGTTTCATATCAGCGCACACTCCGCTGCAGAGTGAAAATCTCATTCTGGAAACATCCCCCAGGCTGTGGCTAAGCCATGTCTCCGCTATATCCTTTCTTTCAGGAGTGCTAGTTCTGCAAGGTTCGCAGGAGAGCTTCTGTAATGTTTGGAAGGTAGGAGACGAGATACTGGCAGAAGTAAAGCTGTGAGTACCGGGCGTGAGTCGTGCTTCGGTAACTCAGATGGTAGAGCACTTGCCCGCGAAAGGCAAAGGTCCCGAGTTCGAGCCTCGGTCGGGCACACAGTTTTAATCTGCCAGGAAGTTTCATATCAGCACACACTCCGCTGCAGAGTGAAAATCTCATTCTGCAGAAATTTGCTATTTGATCTTTTCCAGGGGCTTTCCAATTGTGAGTAGAATTAATTGCTTGGGTGACTTCATGTTGCAAAATTATCATTCCAGGCATCCGCAGTATCATCTTGTATGTGTCTGTTTCTGCTTGTATCCACCGTGCATGCCTGTTATGTTGTACCGGGTTTGACCATATCATCATCATCATCATCATCATCATCATCATCATCATCATCAAGTTGTTTCTGGGTTTTCAGAAATACTGTGGGAAGAAAGTTTATTTACGTTGCAGATAACGTGGAAGATGTTGCCCAACGATCACCACGAAAGTTCGACGTAGCGGCAAGTGGGCAAGGAATAAAACAAATGCTGCAAACTACTGCAAGCCATGGAAGAGCTTGGGCCGCGTGGGCGTCGAGTTTCCTAGGTTGTTGTTGGACATCGTCAAAGGAAGAGATTTCTGCTTTCTCTTTGTAAACAGATCGATCGAGTCTTGAAAGGTTCATGTACAACGTATAGGCGGGTGACATTAGGTGGGACCCGATTCCTGTAATACTTCCACAGTTATTAAAAAATTGTTGAACAGCAAAACCAATAGTTCATCATTTATATCGATAAAAAGTAGTAAAGATATAGGAAAGGAAGAGTTGTGGCGTCAAAACGAAAAGTGATACTTCGCTCAGCAACGAAGGAGGACGTAAACAGCAGGCGTTACGTGGTGAAAACAAATCAATCGATAAAATAGTAAGTCTGTAATTAAGCATAAAGCCACGTAACACTGCAACGCACTGGATGAAATGAACACCTCGCCACTCTAGATTGGCGTGCAGCTCGTCGTCACAATGCAAAAGATGGTCCCTGTGGAAGATAATACCCTGGACCATATTTAAGCTCTTATGAGACATGATGGGAACAGAAACATCCCCAAATTGCCACAGGCGAGTAATGTCCGCAACTGGGCAGAGTATGCTGATTTTATCAAAACTGACCCAGAGCGCATTTTGGACAAGCCCTCCACCTCCTCAAACTTGTCCTCCAAATGCTCCACAAAAAACAGACTTCACGGACATGAAAGATTCCCTATAAACTCTCGTACATACAAGGTACTGGGGCAAATTATCTTCACTGCCATCCTTAGCCTGGTGTTCCTACCATGGTGTGGCCAGGGAGGGGAACAACTTGGGGTCATATTTCTTAGCATTAAAGTTAGACTTTGCCCACTTAGAGACAGCTGGTGGCAGACCACCAGCAAGAGATGATGTACTACGCTTCGTGGCGTGTCATCGGGTGCCACCCAGCCGCAGCAAAGGCCACCTGGCAGGATGGACATTGCCGGGAGTCCCGATGCCCCAAGGAGACAGGCATCTACTCTATCTATCCCTTGGCATTCTGTGGAGTTAACGGAGCAGCCATGAGCAGAGCAATCCCTGTGTTGTCAAGGGGCTACAACCAACAGGATACATGGCAGCCCTACCACAACAGACTGGCTACAATGCTGGATATGAGGTACAAAGTAGTCCACGGTCATCGTCCACACAGAAAGTGACACTGCATATTGCATGGTGGAAAACACACCCAGGAAGGTGTCCTCGCCCAAGAGATGGAGAATGGGTGACATTGCAATGCGACGAGAAAGTGGGCTAAAGATCTCAATGCACAATGCACCATGTAAGGTTCCCTTCCCCAATTGGCTACCTCTTCGGGAAAATTTTGAAAAATGGAGGTCAAACCCTACAGGGGACTATCACATAAAGGCCGAAATGAGTGAGACTCCTTTTAATCACCTCTTATGACAGGCAGAAATACCTCTGGCCTATTCTTACCCCTGGACCTGCAGGGTGGGTGGGGGAGGGGTTCCAAGATGACAGGATCATTTTCACACAACTTGCATTTACCGAGGTGGGTGTAGTGAGAGTGAGGATGGATTGTCTTACCTCTCCTGTCTACCACTGTCAGCAGATCTCAATATCACTGAGCCTTTGTCGTCTACTTTGGCGAGGAGAACAAGTCTTTGTCATCTACTTTGGAGAGAAGGGTGTGTGATCACCATCCACGTCCATCACTCTTATATGAACTTGCCACTATTGTGAAGGAAGAATGAAAGAAGATTTCCTTGAAAACCATACAGAACCTTTATCCATTCCACAATGACTGGAAACCATTTTGAATGCCACTGCGTTTGCTGTATTATATTAGACATGGTAGAGTGCTGTGTTGCATTGTGTTTCGCTTTCAATGTTTCCATATTTTTTCCAGCCCCTATATCATGTTAACAATGTTTAAAACTATCTATCTTTGGAAAAACGTACATTACCAGATTGAAAAATTTCATGTAAATCACATTATACTTAGATGGAAAGCAGTGCAACTACTTTTATATTTCTGTCTCGTTTACCTTGTTTTATTTAATAAAAAAGGAAAGAAACTAAGGAAAACCAGCAAAAAGACAAATTGGAGAAAATTTCAGCACACACTCATGATTGACAATAGTTTATTTTTAATTTTTCACATTTAACAATACAAAAACTGACTACATACAAATATTCATATAGGAGACAATATCATAGACAAACCTTAAAATCTGTCACATTTCACTTTAATAAAATGTACTTTTAGATGTGTGTGTATAATATATATATATTTTTTTATATATTTTAAAAGTACTGAACAAAATTGCTTCAAGGACCTGCCTTTGTTGCATGTATTAAAAAAGTCTAGTTAGAGGAGATTACAGTCACAATGAACTTTAGCTTAATGTGAGGCAATTATGGAACAAGTGAAACCAAATCTGCCATCATCTACAGTATTTGTTGCAACATAAAGCTGTACCATTATGTGATACCTTTCAGTCTTATATTGCGATGATTAGAGTTGAAATGAACCACCTACTGTCACAATGTTTGAGGAAGGTTAAGTGACAAACTATTGGTGGGTCTTCTCTTTAACATGACCAGATACTTTTTTTCCTTTAAACTTTTCACTTCATGTAAACTGGAAAATAATTTTATTCCATAATTTGTCACATATACACATTCATACAGTTTCAGTTGGTGTATTTGAGCAACACCCAAGCACGTTAACACTTGAGTGAGAAGCTTCACTTGTTCCAGAACCACATGTAGAAACTATAACTGTAATGAATTATTTTTATTTACTCAAAAAAATTAACACTTGTTTGGTAGTGGTAATGGATTATAACCAAGATAAGTCATGCAAAGAATTCCATAGCAACTTTATAAACAGGACAGGAAGTTGTTCTGTCTTTCAATAATAAAACCACATTATGAAAACTTACAGGCTTATTATATGAACAGACCATCAGTGCACTGAAATTCGGAAAGAGAAGGGATTGTCACAAAATGAAGGGACATGATAACTATAGATAGCCACCACATGTATTCATTTACTGCATCTCTGCAGAAAGGGTTATACACAGCCCACATGGAGATTATGTTATTTTTTTGAAATCTTTAGGAAAATACATACTGTATACAGTCACCACAAAGACTACACTATTAAATAATTTTAGGAGGTTTCTATAGCAAAAACCTATAGTATAGTGATTACACGGATTACTAATTTCAGTATAAAACATGCGTTCTGTGACATGCTTTTAAGCACCTGTCCACAATAAATTATCACTAAAAAGGAAGAGAAACCTAGCTTATGCCGACATTGAGAAACAGGATTCTTAACACTTACTGACAACTCTCAAACAGGCAAACAATGGAGAGGGACCTATTATTGGCATACATAAAACATTTAAAAGGCTATCTTCGCATTCTCTGCTAACTAAAAATATGAATAAAAGCTGCCCGAGATTTCCACCATCACATTAAACTGAATAGGAAAAATGTTAAGAAGAAAAACCCGATATGTTCATGTAACCTAAGGCCAGGTTCTCATTCAAAATGGGCAAAAACTTGAGTTTTTGTATTTGCATTTTTTGAAAGGTGACGATGTCTAGAATGTTGGGTCAAAAATGGTTTTTAATCTGTGTGTTACAAAAGTATCAACAGCCAATTGTTTGAAGCAGTGTCACAACTGCTGTGGGACGCTCGCAGCTGGAGATGCCAGACACAGGTAGAAAACAAGTTGTGATATGACGAACATTCGCAAAATTATTTATATTGGAGTATGCATGCAAACATAAGAGCCACAAAAGCTGACAAATGTGTGCAGGCTGCCAAACACAGCATACCCAGCTCGCCCAGATACACTTTTCTTGCCACGAAGAAGGAGGCAATTGCTCTCCAGGAACAATTTGAGTTAGAGGAATGGTTGGTACAGAGTCCTGTAATTGCAAACAAAACCTAAGAAAGTAAGTAGGTAAGTAGGTAGGTAGGTAGGTAGGTAGGTAGGTAGGTAGGTGTAAATGGTTAAATTTTGGTCGAAACAGTTTTTGGTCTGCCACACTGGATTAGCCATTTTGAAATCTGAAAATTTAACTCCAGATGCGTGTTCAGCAAGATCAAAAATCTATAACAATATGCAGTTTAGCAAATTGAACTAATAATACATATAAAAGCTTTCCCTAAACTTTAAACATGTTTTTTCTGAGAAATGTTGTTTCAAAACTGTGTGCAGCATAAAATGAGAATGGTTCAGCCTATTAACTTCTGTCTTTGACCCCAAAAAGTAAACACTTTCTTGGGAGCTTACACCTACAAATACGAAATTTGTTTAATGTTAACTATTTTTTGTAAAGCCATAAAGAGTGAAACAAAACCCCAAAAATAAGCTCCACGTTTGAGGTAACACCATATCATTAAATTTAAGGTTATTTCATTGTGGTTAGGTATAAGCTCCCATAAATTTAATGCAGTATTGACTGATGTTATCCACTTTTGATTTCAGACAACTCCTGAGAGGGTACACTGCATGCACTCTCAGATCCTTGATCAAATTAAATCTTAATTACAGATGTCAGTTTGTTTTTGTACTGAAAATCTAAAATAAAGTTCATACTATGATCAATCATAATCCCTAAACAGATCCTTTGCATGTCTCCTCACTGTTTCAAAAAAATTTCCAAACTTTCCCTATTTTTGCTCATCTGAACGAGAACCTAGCCTTAAGTATGGTACACATAAGTAATATTGTTGATGTGATGCACTACTGATTCTTCCCTTTTGTTTTTATCTGTTAAATGCAGTCAGCCAAAGTGCATTACCTATGTGGTTAAATAAAGTGTGAGTCAGACAGGTAATTTTGTGAAAGTGCTTCATTGTGTGCTGACCTCTGTAACAACTTTTGTCATCCATTATCGTGAGACTGTTACAAAACAGTTTTAGGACCCACTACCCTGGATAATCATACACCTACTCCACACCAACATAATTTACACACAGAAAAGATTTTAGAGAATTTTGTCATTGGCTAAATTATTAGTGCATTATGGGGTCCACAGACAAGTAGCCTCAAATCACACTAACAATCTTTAATAAAATAAAAAATTAAGAAAATTCTTCTGAATCAGTGTATATAGTCTCAAGAAATATCAGATGTAATGTGGATGTAAGTATTTGATGTTCCATCAAAAATGCAGGTCAGAGGGGGTGGGGTGGCATGCGCGAGGGTTAACTTTCTTTTCTAGTTAAGACTTTGGTAGAAAAAAAGAAAAAAAAAAAAAAAAATTCACACCAGGTTCTGACCATCCTAGCCTTATTTTATTTGTCACTTCAAAGAATAAAATTAACAAGATTTACATTTAAGTTAAATTATGTCATCTCTCGTTTGCCAATCATTTCTGCAAATTTATTTAAAATGCTACTCGATTTATCTCTGCATATATAGTCAGGTTGACATCCCCAGTTTTATCGAAATTGGACAAATTTGCTACTGGGAGTCACCTGCAATTATTATTGATACGAAATCATTGCTGTTTTTATTAAAAAATGACATTTCAGGCAATGTTGTCCACCTTCAGGTACGTTAAACAATAAAAGTAAAGTACAATTACATTCTAATCCTGGGTTTACAATGTTACACAGCTAAAAAAATTTATATCATTTTGTAATACAAAACACACACAACATAATTGGATGGATAAAAAAAATCTAGTCACCAAGTGGCAGCAGGAGAACACACTTAGATGTTATTTAAATTTTCAAGCTTTCAGAGCCAGTGGCTCCTTCTGCTGGCAGATGAGTTTAAGGGAAAGGAAGAGAGATGAAGGTAAGTCTCCCCTGATCTACAGTTCTGGGCAATATTTCCAAACTCTCCCCATTTCCTAAACATCAGCAGTCTTTTCCTTCAACCCTCTTCGTTACCCTTCTTCAACTCTCTTGCCAGATGAAGGCTCACTAGTTCCGAAAGCTTGCAAATTTAAACGGGTTTACACGAGTGTTCCATCTGCTGCCACTTTGTGAATATAGTTTTTGTCTACCCAATTACATTATATTTCCAAAAATTGATTATTTTCATTAAAATATGTAACATATACTATATATATCAACAACTACAAGATATTGTGTTGTAAAACTTTTGTTTTGTAATCTGACACTTTTTTAGCTTCGTAATATTGTAAACACAGAATTAGAACCTCAGATTATTTGTTTTTATTAAACAGATCCAATGATAGGTGACACTGCCTGAAACTTCTATTTTTCAAATAAAAATGGCAGTCAATAGACAAAATGTTAGCCTATCGACAATTTTTTTTCTTTTTCAAACAGTTATATAATTTACCTCATCTTCTTTGTCAAAAGGTTGTCATCTAATACATAAAAAGACAAATATCAAGGAACTGAAACTTCCACTTGATACCAGCACAAGCACCAGAAAAAACATGCAGTGAAGGGTATAGCAACGGAAAGAAAACTGGTATAAATAGCACCACAGGGGCAAAGAGATTTCAGTCTGGTTGGAATCCACTGCAACACAAACATCCACTGTAGCTAATGGAGACAGAGTTGTCAAAATATTGCGCACACAAATTTAATTAACCCTGCTGGACATGTATCTATCCACTGCAATAATCCTGCATCCATTGGCTCTCAATTTTTTCTTCCTCTGACACAGAGCTCATGAGACTGAGTATACACCCTTCTGCAGATGCACCTAACATTCCCCATCCGGCATCAGTCTACAAACAATGTTCCCATGTCATAGTAAAAAACCTACTAGCATTGTCCCAGATCACTTCTGAATCAGTCTTCTAGTCAGGGCACAGACATTTTGCAGTCTATGGCCTAATAGTCACTTCTCTCGAGAGTGAGTTAAGCATGAAGTTACCTCAGAAATTTGAAGTGAATATCTGTGAAGGACATTGAACACATGACAAACTGCAAGCCAGTAATTTTGCTATTACCACTACTAACACTACCACTATTATTAACATTATTACTATTGCAAACATTAACAGCCAACACAGATGATTAATGGTACCTTCCATTATATACATACACATTCTGATAATATAATTGACAACACCTGAATAGGTGAAACACACAGTTTAAAACAAACTGCAATATGAAACATCTAGATTACACATTTAAAGAGTCGCACACATTTGAGAAACTTTTTTAACACTAAATTGATCTCCAAAAAGCTTTGCAGTTTGCAAATTCTTTTCCTGCGGACTGCAGCTGTCAATTGAAATAAAAAAATTAAAATTTGAGCTTATTTGGTTCAGTCAGACAGTTACAAGCTCAATCAAATGAATTTAGTCATCTTCCCACAATATGTCCACCCCTGGGTAACAGTTACGAATTACAATTACTTGTTGCACATTTGCATTGTAAGAAAAAGGTACTTTACAAATTACATCAGTCAAATGTACATTTCAAATGCACACTGTAAGTGTGTGCAGCCAGCCTACACACACACACACACACACACACACACACACACACACACACACACACACACACTTAACGCACAGCAGTTTACAATGTTATAGGCATCCACAACCTTAACACCTACATAAATTTTTTTTTCCTGCCATGCATCCTTTAAGAACAATGGAAAAGTGTCCAAGGACGTTTATTCATTTTATTATGGATATGATTACACAGCTGCAAACTATTAACATGGCTATAAATGAAGGAACTGAAACTGTACAAATGTCATTCTTTTTCCAAGACTACAGTGCAAAAGAAACTTACCACACAAATAATTGAAATGGATTTATGCTACAATTTCATATACAACACATAAGTGTTGCTGGTAAACATTAATTTAGCTCCAAGTATCTTGCCCTAAAGAAATTCAGTAAAGCACGTAACAAGCCATCTATGCCTCTGATTTTATAACCTTTAACAGAGAAATTCAGACATTCATGAGAGTAAAATACTGAGGTAGTATTATATTACCACTATTTCTCTGATTGGTCCAAAATATCTTTAACTGAAATTTCTATAGGTACAATGAAAATTAACTGACTAGATTCAGAAGACCCCTCTCTCATTTTCTTTACATTAAGGATGGATCCTACTAGATTAACCTTACAGTTCTACTGAGGGTTGGAACAACAAACAAAACGAAAGAAAGCAATCTTACTGACAATAGCTTTCAAAAGTTCTCTCTGGTAGAAGAGGTTCTGGAAGCAAGTAGATCCATTAGAAGTTTGGAAAGGAATTACTTTGTATTCAGAGTATGCCTAGAAACAACTGACTATTGGGAAAGCATCAGCATCCACAACAAATATGTGCATGAGAAACTGTTACCCCAGGAGTAAAGGCCAATAGGAGAGAACATACCATTGGTTACTATGTACAAACTGAATACATTACCCCTAGTCAGTATTAACCACAGTATTCAGAAGAAAATTTAAAATCTTAGCAGAATGGCAGAAACTGATAGCCAACTTCCAATTCATCCACACACATACGTAATTTTTAATTCTTTGCATTAGTAAACACTACCGCACAAAAATTCAAATCTTTTACAAATGTTTGGAATATTTTTTACTGATAATTTAGAAATTACTATGGCATAAATGCACTAAATTTGAAGTTTAAGCTCAAACCTGGAAATTTTTGCACCAATCAAGAACGTGAGCAATTTATGACCACCTGAATGCAGTAAACTGAAATCCAAAAATGTCAAGTAGTTTTTTAAAACAGAGTGGAAGCTCTGAAATGAGTTACTTAAACAAGAACAAATATTGTGACTGAAGATGGCACATTAGTAGGACAGCCCATAATGACATGTCTTCATAACATTTTGAAATAGTTTAAACTTGAGTGACTTGTGTAAGAGCCATTGAGATCAAACACATTGTGTCTACACCTACTGCTCAGTATAAAGCAGCTGAGAGACAGCATAGGAAAATGTCTACCGTCTCTTTACGTGCTTCAAGTCTGAAGTTCATGCTGCCCTTGTGCCATGATTCTAACATTTTGGACAGATGGTTGGATCATAGTGAACTCTAAAAATGGTGCCGGTGCCAGTGCCAGACACTTATGACAAGTGACTTCGTGTAAATGAATTATTGGTTGCAAAAAACCAATCCTGGTGAACACCCATAGACTTTTTTATACACTGTATGGTAATGATATAGATGGTACAAGTATTGTCTGTGACAGGTAAAGAGTTTAAGTGTCATGAAGTGTAGAAACTGATTTCCAAGATCAGCCCCATTCGGGATGACCTATTACAGCCACTGCCAGATGAGTTCTCCGAATGCTCACAACAGACCACAAAATTAAAAGGAAAAACATTTTATCTCAACTGTAGGAACATTACGAGACCAACTAAAAGGCCTTTCTGTCAAGGATTGTTACAGGCAAGAAAACATGGGTGCATTGGATCTGGAAACAGAAAGAAAAAGTCTGTCACTAGAGCAACACAACCCATAACAAAAGAATTTCAAGGCAGCTCCCTGTGCTGGTGAAAAATCATGGCAACAGACTATTGGGATAGCGGTGATATTTTCGTGGATGTCTTGCCAAAAAGGTCAACCATTAATTCTGAGGTATATGTGAAGACTGGACAAACTAAAGAGATGAAGACAGCATAAATCATGCAGTGAGAACATGGCTATGAGCACATGATAAGAGCTCTTACTGAAAGGAAATACACACTCTTACACAACAGGGCAGTAAAACTTAGAAAAACAGTACATGCAAGAAAAATATTGGTATAATCTGGTGACAATATCAATCACTTAAGAACAAATATACTCTTCAGTTGAAACTTCCGGGCTGAGAGGCCATGGTAGATGTATAAAATTTCCACCTGACGTTTTGTCTCCATCTGTGGTAGACATCTTCTGAGGGCAGTAGCTGGACGACCTCAGAAGATGTCTCCCACAGATGGAGACGAAACGTCAGGTGGAAATTTTATACGTCGACCACGGCCTCTCAGCCTGGAAGTTTCAACTGAAGACAACACCGGCCGTGAAAGCCTACACTGTATGAACAAATAAACTGTTAGAAAGAGAAATGCGAGATGACTTATTGAGTGACCCTTGTATAAATTATTTTTCTATGCTCCCCTGCACTGATTGGCATCAAATGTGGCACAGAGCTACAGTTTGTGCAATAAAGCATGCCATGGACTGATGTGTCCATATCTAAGTATAATAGTAACAGTATCTGCTTTGCCTAACTGCAGCAGGATAATGAGAGACTTTGTATAGATTACCTACAATTGTGTTTCGGCTCCCATGAATCAGAGAGTTACTTTTCAAAATTTCTGCACGAGTTACATTTTTCTGTGGGTCCCACAAGAAACTTTAGTACCACATGGGCTTCCTCAGCATCTGTTCTCCAAATTTCTGCTCAGAGTTTAATATACTTCACTGCAGAGTACACCAACGAGATTCACTAGCACAACATAAAGAGGTCGATGTACAACTGAAGTACTCCATGTAGTGTGTATTTCAAACTTCTATTGGATATTTAAATAAAAGCACTTTCAAATGTTTCATTTTTTTACCTACTCCAGTATCACCAGTGTGGAAATTTGAGTTAATATTTCTCTTACAAGAATGACAGCACATTACAGCTTTTTACCTCTCATGATGTCATTTTTACATTCAAACGCAAAATTTAATGCAAATACTCAAAGACTTTTGCACAGCTTCAAGTCTGTAGCCTATAGATCAAGCATCCACGCAAGATAAGGAAATGATTTTTTCATACTTTTCTGTGTTTAATGTAGAAACAGCAAAAAATAAAACCTATAGTTAATAAAGTGAAAAAATATCAAGTAAATCACACAGGAAACTGCAGCTATGTAATCAGCCAGGTGTATGTAGCAGAAATACTGCTAGGTCACCAATTACGCAAGCCTGAACAATTTTACAGATTTTGAATTCTAAGCAAATTTACATTTTCACACTGCTAATGAATCGTGAATTAAGTACACACTAAAAAGTAACAGTCACTACAACTATGGCACATCACAATAGTACCATTACATGACAAACTGGTCTGTCCCAACACTAATAGCATTAGAGGGCTGAGAATCACTGTTCAAACATCTCCAAATATTACAATAGTGGCAGTACTATGTACCACAGCCAACAATAATTTGCCTCCCTCCCTCCCTCCCTCCCTCCCCCTCCCGCCTGCCCCACCCCTTAAAAAAAAAACTATTCCCCTTCAGTCGTTCCAAGACGCCTGCGTTTGGATGTAATATAGACAATGGACTTTAATTCATAACGACACTCCATCTATCTTTCAAAATTAAGGATATATGACTGAAACATTCATCTATTTAAGTATGCCTAATAAGAAATAAAGCACCAAATAAAAAGTTAATACACTGCATTTAAACCTCACTTGTCATATATGAAGGAAGTAACGAGTTTTATATAGGACTAATAATGGAAGAAATATCTGCCTATCTGACCCCTTCCATCAAATATAAACCACAACATTTACTGAAAAACATATGTAAATACTGTAAAAACAGCAGATATGTAGCAATGACAATGACCATATTTTTAAGAGCATGTGCACCTATACTTATCAGACACACAGTTTTGACTATTACAGATTAATATGTACAATCTTTTTCCCACATTTAACACGCCTCTACCACATTATGCACAGATATAATGCTCCAAAGCTTCCCTTAATGTTACCAGTGAAGCAGAAAACAAAAACCTTTATGTGCCATTACTTTACTTATAATTGTACTATAGTGTTAGTTTTTTGCAAACCTGATTTACAGACCTTATTTTCTCCAAAGTAAATTATCTTTGTATACTGCATTAGGTGTATAATATACATGTATATAGGTCTCTTAACATTTAAATTGAACATTAAGTTGCAAAAAGATGTGAGTCAGTCTTATGAAAACAGTACTGTTGTGATCAGGAAATATCAAACAGCACAAGTACAAGTCACACCCCTCAAATACGGCTTTATGCCTTCAAAAATGTTATGCAAATCCCCTATACATTAGAGCCAATATGGTAAAGGAGCATATTCAGTTCTTCTTTAGTTTGATAGCACAAAACACATTTAAGATTTAACCACCTTAGCCTGTAATCAGAAAGCAACACTGAAAAGCAATGGAAGTTTTAACTCTTTAACAAAATTAAATCAATTCTGCCCTCAGCTAGAAGGTTTGTCTGTTAATTAACTTAAAAGACATCCACACACAACAGCTAAAACTTCCATAGCTAATAATTTGGCTTTTGCATAGCAAACTAACTTTACTATTTTTATTGGCTATTGCACATGGTGAAAGAAAAGTTACACTCTTATTTTTATTACACTTGAAGAAAAAAATTGAAACACACACACACACACACACACACACACACACACACACACACACACACTAAATAAAATTATTCCTAGTTTCTAATAATCTGTGGAAATTATAGTAGCTACCACAGGTAGCATGGTCTACAAAACCAGCTCTGCTGGTTAAGTTTCAACCAGATTATAAGTAACATTTAACATGACCAGAGCTAGTTGTCACACTTTTAAAGCCTCATATAATAAAAACAAGAGAAATAATATTAGCCTTTTTGCCATGTTCTAAACCACACATCCATACAAAATTATACAGCACATGCAAATACTTTGGGAACACACATGCAAACATCACCTTTGTTTTAACAATAATCCTCTGAAAGCACAAGTGATTTGTGGCTGTCCAAAATCCATGCACACAAAGCTACATTTCATAACTTTTGTAACGAAAAGTAAAAAACACTGCTTCATGTGGGTCAGTATCTGCGGCACTTGTCACCAACATATGTAATGCTAGTACAAAACAACATTGTTAGCAAAACATCTAGTGCCAATGGAAGGAAATGTAAATTGTAATCCAGTATTGACAAGAGTAACTGGAGACCGTCATAGATTAAGCCAGTTCGACAATCTGTTATATCATTACCAAATGCTAATGTAGGATTACTGGCATTTGTTTACAATGTTTTTGGTTGTCAGCATAATAATGGCTTTCCTTCTGCCCAATTTGTAAAACTGTTCTACAGCTAACAATTAAGTATCTGTGAACTGGCTTAAATACAGGACAAACTCTACTGGACCATATGTGCAGTATTACAGACACCAGTCAGGATCTGCGAGTGAAACAATTACAGAAAAACTATCGACACTGATGCAGTCCTGGAGTGGATCCAGCCTAAATCTCTGTGAAGTCACTTTCTGCCACCGAGATTAAAAATTGCAGAGAAATTACAACTTGCATTGTCCCACTGAGACGGTATGACACGCTGCACGGAACAGAAAGAATTCAAAATAGAAATGGGAAGATACTTATGTGGTCTCAACAGGTAACCTTAGTTCTCACCATTGCCCCCCAGGGCATGCTCTGTCATGCGGAGGCATAGCGACTCCAGGCGGGAATCCAGTTCCATGTCGTTCGCATCCACGTCTGTGCGGACGTTTCTAGCACACTCTTCCTGACGTGCCTGCAGCTCCACTGGAGGCTGTGTAAACAAGCCTGTGAACGATGGCGGTGGGCCTGACGGGACGGGAGACGGCCGGGGCGGGGCGGCCGGCATCTGCCTCTGCTGCTGTGGAGGCGGCAGAACACACCTGACGCTTGGAACGTGGACGGGCACTGGCAGGTTGGATGACTCTGCAGAAACCTGGACAAAGAGATATCTCATCAAAATTCATTGTGGGTATTATATCTATCAGCTTATGCATAAGAAATATGTGGTGGTAACAAAGTTGTCCTGAGTAACAAAATCATCAGAAGTGATGTACCTTGAGTTGCAGATGGATTTCCTTTCAAGACTACTGACTGCCCTGAAGATCACTTCTAAGGAGAGTCCCCAGCAGTGGAATTAACATTTTGAAATCAGCTATACAGTAATATGTATGCTAAGATCCCGAGTATCACATTCTTCTGCCATTTACTGGTACCCTGGTGAGCCCTCATTCGCAGGAAAAGAAAAATATTTTGAATCTCACATGGTGCTCTTCAGCTTTAAAAAAATGAACATTTAACAGAGTGGATGCACAGTTTAACAGTTAAGGTGTAGACCTCACGTGCAAGAGGTTGTGTGTTCGAATCTCACATGGTGCTTTGAAATTTTTGATTTTTATATGTTTATCGAAATGACACTGGTCATGATTTTTATTCAAATAATTGGTTAAATGTAATTTTTCAATTTCTATTCCTTTGTCACATTTTAAGCAACATATTACGTTTTCCAGTTGGTTTCTTTTTCTTCATATCATTCATTTCCCACTCAGGATCTTGGTGAAAGTGAATTTAATTATTTTTATTTAGCTATCATAATAATTAAACATTTAAAACTGTTGATGTATCAGTTAAAAAACAAGAAATGAAATAATCTACTTATATTGACTGTGAAATGGTATTAAAAATGTACTTTTCATTATAAGATTATATTTTTTGAATGGTTAATGTCGTACCAATATTTAAAACAATTCTTATTCTACTATGGACCAAGTGGCACAGACGAAACTCTGCACGAATGAACAGATTATAAATAAATCTAAATTCAGACAAAATGAGTAACGCAAAAAAATGAACGTTATATCTAGGTCAAAGATCTAGGATGATAAAATGAAAGACATTAAATCAATGTTAATACATAACAGTAATCAAATTACATGCATAAAGACTCCAATACGAAAATGAATAATACGAAAAAAATGACAGCAATTTGAAAAAGTTGATCTGTCAATTGAAATGATGCAACAAAGTCATAGAAATTTTAAAATATCACAATTAACACAATTGACTGAATAAAAAATAATGCCCCAAATCATTTCGATAATGATCTACAAATAAGTTTCAAAGGACTTGACAAGATTCATACCCACAACCTCTTGGAAATGAGGCCTGTACCTAAGCTGTTACACTGCGCAACCTGTCTGTAAATTGCCCCCTTTTTTAAAGCTGAAGAGCATCACACGAAATTCTGAAAATTTTTTTCTTTGATTAGTCCCAAACAAGAACCCATCAGGATAAATGGCTTCAGAGTGTGAACCTTGACATCTTGACCTACATTCCTGTATAGACAATTTTGAAGAAGTTGATCCACCACTGGGGACCTATCCTGACTAGTATTAACTTCAAAATTCACTTCCGTCAATTGACTTTTGTACCGATAACATTATACAGATGTTAAGCATTCATATTTAGAAGGGAAGAGGTTGAAAACTGTTCGAAAGAAAAATACTAATTAAAAATTTTTAACCTATATATGATGAATATATCCTCAATTTTGTGCATCGGACAAAAAGAATTAAAAGAACTATACAAACACCATCACAGCAAAGTGCTAAGAAGAGAAGAATTGACTTGGCAGGCAATATATATGGAATGACACTATCAAGAATTGCATCCTGCAGTACAATAGATGGAACCAGAGGAAAAGGAAGAGACAGTTAAGGATAACATCAACATCAAATGGACAAGCAGGGCAATCGACAGAAATACATGGGGGAGTCTTGTACAGCAGGCAATTGTCAATAATGCCCTTAAAACTAAACACCGTCCGAACAGGCCTGGAAAGGCCGAACGGTACCGGGTAGTAGTCAACAGGTGAAGGTCATGAGTTTGAGTCACAGTTTTACTCTGCCAGGAAATTTTATCAGTAATGTATATTTACAATGGAATAAAAATTTATAGTAGTTCCCATTTTTTGCAATCTTTTACAAACTGCGCACCTTTTTGTATCTTCCCATATCATAAGGTCCCCATCACAAAACTTTTTGATCATTGCTACAAATTGTTATCTTCAGTCCACAGACTGGTTTGATGCAGCTCTCCACACTAGTCCATCTTGTACAAGTTTTTTTTACATCTGCATAATTGCTGCAATCACATCCATTTGAACCGGCATACTGTAGTAGTCAAGCCTCCGTCTCCCTCTATAATTTTCATATGTGTGCGAGATCACACGTTTATAAAACTAAGAATTAAGAAGTTTACAATCAACAAAAACAAACAGGGAACAGACAGTAATCTAAATCGGGAGGTGTCGACAGAATTACACTGGAAATGAGACACTAAAGCGGTGAAACAGTCTTCGCTATTGGGCAGCACAATAACAATACACAAACTAAGATATAAAATGGAGAACAGAAATAACATGAAAAATGTTTCTGAAAATGAGAAATCTGCTAACATTTAATACAAATTTAATGTGTTAGGAAGACTCTTCTGTAGACATTTGTCTGGACAGCAGCTTTTTGAAATGTAGTGCTGCAGAGGAATGCTGAAGATAAGGTGGTCAAGTCAGATAATTTAATCAAATTAGGGAAACAATTTTGTGGTGCACTTAACAAAAAGAAGCATGTTGGTGGGACACAAACTGAGGCATGAAGGAACTGTTAATTTTGTAATGAAGGGAAATGTAGGAGGGTAAAATCTGCTGAGAGACAAAGTCTCAAACACAACGAAAAGGTTCAAATGGCTGTAGGCTGCAGCAGCTACACAGACGTGTACATGACACGCTAGTGTGGAGAGCAGCCTCAAACCAGTCTTCACACAGTAATTAGTAACTGTATTTTCAGTCTGAATACGAAAATGAACTCACCGAAAGCACTGGTGGTGTTGTGTGTTCTGCTCTCTTGGTCGGTGCCTGCACCCTCTGCTGAATTTGGATGGGACCCGTAGGTGAGAAAACCCCACTCTTCCGCGGGTGAGAAGGAGGTGGCTGTTGGAACCTGTTCCCGTGAGAGTAGCCATTGCTGTGGCCTCCCGAATACCCAAAGTGCTGTTGAGTGTTCTGCCACCTACAACAAATAACATACAACATAAAAATTTCAGCCTGCAGAGCATTTTGATAACTACCAAGTGTTATTTTTATTCTGCTTCACTGCCATCTACTGCAACCTACATCTTTCTGAACCTGCTCTGTGTATATCTTATCTCCCCCTACAATTTTTACCCTCCACACTTCTCTCCGATACTAAATTGTCAATCCCTCGGAATGCGTCCTACCGACCGATTCCTACTCCTAGTAGAGTTGTGCCACAAATTCCTCTTCTCCCCAATTCTATTCAGTACCTCGCCAGTTGTGCAATATACCCATCTAATTTTCACCATACTTCTGTAGCACCACTTCCATCCTCGTCTAAGCTATTTATCATCCGCGTTTTACTTCCATACATGGTGACACTCCATACAAATACATTCAGAAAAGACTTCCTGACACTTTAATCTATACTCGATGATAATAACTTTTTCTTCTTCAGAAACATTTTCCTTGGCATAGCCAGTCTACATTTTATAGCCCTTCTAATTCGACCATCATCAGTTATTTTGCTTCCTGTACAGAAAAACTCATCTACTACTTTAAGTGTCTCATTTCATAAAAATTCCCTCAGCATCACCCGATTTAATTTGACTACATTCCATTATTCTCATTTTTTTGATGTTCATCTTATATTCTCCTTTCAAGACACTGTCCATTCTGTTCAACTGCTCTTCCAGGTCCTCTGCTGTCTCTGACAGAATTACAATGTCATCAGCAAGCCAGGTTTTTATTTCCTCCTCCGTGGATTTTATTTCCTACTCCAAATTTTTCTTTTGTTTCCTTTACTGCTTGCTCAATATACAAATTGAACATCATCGGAGATAGGCTACAACCCTGTCTCACTCCCTTCTCAACCACTGCTTCCCTTCCATGTCCCTTGACTCTTATAACTGCCATCTGGTTTCATTACAAATTGTAAATAGCTTTTTGTTCCCTGTATTTTACCCCTACCACCTCTAAAGTTTGAAAGAGTGTATTCTAGTCAACATTGTCAAAAGCTTTCTCTACATCTAGAAATGCAAGAAACAAAGGTTTACCTTTCCTTAATCTATCTTCTAAGGTAAGTCATAGGGTCAGTATTGCCTTGCGTGTTCCCATGTTTCTACAGCTTCCAAACTGATCTTCCCCATAACCAGCTTCTACCAGTTTTTCCATTTGTTTGTAAAGAATTCGTGTTAGTATTTTGCAACCGTCACTTATTAAACTGATAGTTTGGTAATTTTCACACACGTCAGCAACTGCTTTCTTTTGGATTGAAGAAATTTTATTCCTCTTGAAGTCTGAGGGTATCTCTCTTACACCTTGCTCAGCAGATGGAAGAGTTTTGTCACAGCTGGCTCTCTCAATGCTGTCAGTAGTTCTAATGGAATGTTGTCTACTCCAGGGGCCTTGTTTCGACTCAGGTCTTTCAGTGATGTGTCAAATTCTTCATGCAGTATCTTATCTACCATCTCATCTTCACCTATGCCCTCTTCAATTACCATAATATTGCCTTGAAGTACATCACCCTCGTATAGACCCTCTATATACTCCTTCCATTTATCTGCTTTCCCTTCTTTGATTAGGACTGGTTTTCTTTTGATATTCATACAGGTAGTTCTCTTTTCTCCAAAGGTCTCTAATTTTCCTATAGATAGATACTATCTTAACCCCCTAGTGATCCTGCAGACCTCACTTTTGAGATGTTTGTATTCTTTTTTGCCTGCATTTTTATATTTTCCCCTTTCATCAGTTAAATTCAATAATTCTTCTCTTACCCAAGGATTTCTACTAGCCCTCGTCTATTTACCTACTTGATCCTCTGTTGCCTTCACTATTTCATCTCTTGAAGCTACCCATTCTTCTTCTAGTGTATTTATTTCCCCTGTTCCTGTCAATCGTTCCCTAATGCTCTCTCTGAAATTCTCTCAAACCACTGGTTCTTTCAGTTCATCCAGATCACATCATCTTAAATTCCTGCCTTTTTGCAGTTTCTTCAGTTTTAATCTAAAATTTATAACCAATAAATTGTGGTCAGAGTCCAGATCTGCCGCTGGATATGTTTTACAATTTAAAACCTGGTTCCTAAATCTCTGTCTTAGCACTACATAATCTATCAAAAACCTTACAGTGTCTCCAGGCCTCTTTCACATATACAAACCTCCAAGTGTTAGGTATGATTAAGTTATGCTCTGTGCGAAATTCTACTGAGCAGCTTCATCTTTCATTCTTTACTCCCAGTCCATATTCACCTATTACTTTTCCTTCTTTTCCTTTTCCTACTAACACATTCCAATACTCCATGACTATTAAACTTTCATGCCCCTTAACTATCTCAATAATTTCTTTTATCGCATCATACATTTCTTCAATCTCTTCATAATCTGCAGAACTAGCTGGCATATAAACTTGGACTACTGAGGTAGGTGTGGGCTTCGTGTATCTTGTCTACAATAATGTGTTCACTATGCCGTTCATAGTAGCTTGTCTGTGTTCATATTTTTTATTCATTATTAAACCTACTCCTGCATTACCAATATTTTACGTTGTATTTATAGCATTGTATTCACCTGACCAGGAGTCCTGTTCCTCCTGCCACCTAACTTCACCAACTCCCACTATATCTAACTTCAACTATCCATTTCTCTCTTTAAATTTTCTAACCTATATACCTGATTAAGGGATCTGACATTCCATGCTCTGATCAAAAGAATGCCATTTTTGTTTCTTCTGATAATGTCCTCCTGGGCAGTCCCCACCTGGAGAACTGAATGGTGGACTATTTTACCTGTGGAATGTTTTACCCAAGAGGATACCATCATCATTTAACCTTACAGTAAATTTGCAGGTCCTCGGCAAAAATTACTGCTGTAGTTTCCCCTCGCTTTCAGCCATTTGCAGTACCAGCACCGTAAGGCCGTTTTGGTTGATGTTACAAGGTAAGATCAGTCAATCACCCAGACTGTTGCCCCTGCAACTACAGAAAGGCTGCTGCCCTCTTTGGGAGCCACACATTTGTCTGGCCTCTCAAAAGGCATACACACACACACACACACACACACACACACACACACACACACACACACACACACACACACACACACAACATTGTGGTTGCACAAGCCAGATGCTCACAGTCTTTACCTGGATAGACAAAGGATTTAAACTGCAAAAGGAACTTCAATTTCGTACTGCAAATGTTACTTACAGCTGACAGTTTCTTATTTCCAGTTTTCCTTTCTTCTTCATCAATTCTTATTAGAAGGCCAAGGTACAATAGCTGTCTAGTTTCCACTGCATTTATCATCACCTTTCCATTTCCAGTGCAAGTAGCCTTGCTTTGTCCTTCATTATTTTCCCCACACTAGAAAACATCTTCTAGTTGTCTTATTGCTCTTTTTGGCTATTTTGTTATTTGTGCTAACTTTGCTTCTGCTACTGGATGACTGCAATGCTCTAAAGTATCTGAAAGAATCACATACTATGATTTGTCAATGCAATGTCTAGGTTTTTTACATTTGTGCCTCCCGTCTCTAACTATTCAGTTTTCTGTATGTTGCTAGTTCTCATCCTTCGTATTATTCTTTCAGCTTTTGCACCATGTAGCTAGAGTCATCCTTATCAGATACAACACACCTCTCTTTGTTGGTGATCAGGTTTGATGTCTTACGTCTTTGTCACAGTCCTTTGCAGGTGAGGAAACTAACTTCCTTGCTTTAACCCCACTACCACCACATGTCTAGAGTTGCTGTGTAGCATTAACATAGAAACATTAATGTAAATAAGAACTTAAGAGTGATTAAACACTTCTAAAGTTACTGTAATGTCAAAACTATAGCAATGTGTTGCATAAACTTTCTGTATCTGGAGTGTAACACGTACCAAATAATTCTGGAAATTAGAAGTGAAGTACCAATAAGACACTTAATAATGAGGCATGAACATACACTTCACATTGTTATTCTATCTTTAATTATCCATTGTTTTATTTTGTTAATATTCACACAGATTTTCCTCTACCAATGTGTAGCAGACAGATGAAATTTTGTAGGAACATTTGATTTTTTAGGCCTACAAGACCATTCAGGCTGCAGCCAGGGTGGTTACGGCAGTGGCTGTGTATTTATAATTCTACCATCAGACTTGTCTGTACTGTTTCTCCTCAACAACAGTGATATCTTCAATGTGCCCTCAATGCTATTTTCTGTGTGTCCAAATTTCTCTTTTCGGATGACAACAGTCTTATAGCAACTGAAGAAAGCAACATAACATTTTGCTTAGAAAGCAAATGATACCCCCCAAGGAAGTTCCATTGAACATTATGAAGAGGTAAAAGGACACTACTACATATCTATGTTGTCTATATAGACTGTAATAAACACACAAATCTTTTAGGGCCGAAAACCGATTCTTAACAGAAGTGGTGAGGACACACACACACACACACAAAGATACTTGCAAACAGAATTTCAGCAGTATGTTATGCTCATACAGTCCCACCACCACCACCACCACCACCACCACCACCACCACCACCACGTAATAATCAGTGTCCTGATTATTTACTGTACATATATAACCTTAACTCTTAGATACTGAAGTTTCTGGGTAACAAACACACAACATCTGTGCACAGCTTTCAAACTGCAGATGAGGGCCATAAGGATATTAATCAAAAATGGTAAATGGTCTCATTCTAAAGAAAAATTCAAAACATTGGGGATTTTAACTACCCAATGTGAGTACAATTACCAACCAGCTACGCACATCAAAAACAACACTGAGAATTTCTACTGAACAGCTCTGTTGATAACCATGGAAGAAGAGCTAGACAACTTCATTTACCAAGGAAGACTAACTTTAACCTCAGAACAGAATTTTCTAAAAGAAATAAAATTTTAGAACAAATTACCCAAGGAACTTAGATAGCACTAAAAATGGCTTAAAAATGCAGTGCCTGTTAAGCAATATATTCCACACAATGAAGTAATGCTTAGGTAACACTGCTTAGGATTTGGTAAAGGTGGTAACAAATATCATCAATACCTGTTATTTCACAACATACTTTTTTGCATTACAATGTGGAAAACCTTACACTGAAGCTCTGCAATGGATAATACTACTATTCTCTTCCCTGTCAGCTCAACATCTCGCTCGTCATGAAGGAGTGCCAACAAAATTTTTCAGGTATGCAAATGGAAAGTTGTATGCAAAATAGAAACCAAACTTCATTGCCAAAGTCTTTAGGGTAGCCAATAGTATGTGCAGTGATTGGTGTCTAGAAATGAATGAACAGTGTAGCACTAGCTTTTCATTTTCCAAAAATGTGCAAGGGAAACAGTATTGTACATTAGGGACAAACAAAATACGGCTGTGCTGTTTCAATCAACCTGTTCTTGTATTTGTCCGGGAAGTTTAAGGCCATATCTCCATCCAGCTACCCTGTTTCAGGTTTCCTGGGTTTCCTTAAATTATTTCAGACAAATGCCGGGGTGGTTTCTACAACGAGGCCATAGTCTTCATCTGTCCCAAACTTGTCAAACTAGACCTTTAAATAACCACACGTCAGAAATACCGCATTGTGGACGAGTATACGAATTTTCACTCGGCAGCAGAGTGTGCACAAGTTTTCTTCTGGAAACAATCCTCCGGGCTGTAGCTAAACCATGTCTCTGCATTATCTTTTCTTCCGAGAGTGCTAGTCCTGCAAGATATATAGAACACCTTCTGTGGAGTTTTGAAGGATGGAGATGAGGTACTAACAGAGACAAACATGTGAGAGTCAGTCACGGTCATTCTTGTAAAGGTCTGACAATAGAGCACTTACTGCAAAAGGCAAAGGTCCGAGGTTGTCACAGTTTAATCTACCTTGAGGTTTCACTCTTAAGTCTGTCCAGTAAGCAAACATGTTTGCCTGCAAGAAGAACAGTTCTGTCTGTCTGAGCTGCTGCAATGTTATGCTGTGTTAGTTGTGTGTAACATAGTTGATTTAAGAGTGAAGTTTTACCCATTTCACATCATGGAAAATTCAAATCTAACCTAACAAGCGACTGACAAATTTGAAACTACCTTATTGTATTAAGATACAGATATCAAATAGATACAGATATCAAATAGAGGTAATGCAGGAGTAGGTTTAATAATGAATAAAAAAATAGGGGTGCGGGTTAGCTACTACAAACAGCATAGTGAACGCATTATTGTGGCCAAGATAGACACAAAGCCCATGCCTACTACAGTAGTACAAGTTTACATGCCAACTAGCTCTGCAGATGATGAAGAAATTGATGAAATGTATGACGAGATACAAGAAATTATTCAGGTAGTGAAGGGAGACGAAAATTTAATAGTCATGGGTGACTGGAATTCGTCAGTAGGAAAAGGGAGAGAAGGAAACATAGTAGGTGAATATGGATTTGGGGGAAGAAATGAAAGAGGAAGCCGCCTTGTAGAATTTTGCACAGAGCATAGCTTAATCATAGCTAACACTTGGTTCAAGAATCATAATAGAAGGATGTATACCTGGAAGAATCCTGGAGATACTAAAAGGTATCAGATAGATTATATAATGGTAAGACAGAGATTTAGGAACCAGGTTTTAAATTGTAAGACATTTCCGGGGGCAGATGTGGACTCTGACCACAATCACTTGGTTATGAACTGCAGATTGAAACTGAAGAAACTGCAAAAAGGTGGGAATTTAAGGAGATGGGACCTGGATAAACTGAAAGAACGAGAGGTTGTAGAGAGTTTCAGGGAGAGCATTAGGGAACAATTGACAGGAATGGGGGAAAGAAACACAGTAGAAGAAGAATGGGTAGCTCTGAGGGATGAAGTAGTGAAAGCAGCAGACGATCAAGTAGGTAAAAAGACGAGGGCTAATAGAAATCCTTGGGTAACAGAAGAAATATTGAATTTAATTGATGAAAGGAGAAAATATAAAAATGCAGTAAATGAAGCAGGCAAAAAGGAATACAAACGTCTCAAAAATGAGATCGACAGGAAGTGCAAAATGGCTAAGCAGGGATGGCTAGAGGACAAATGTAAGGATGTAGAGGCTTGTCTCACTAGGGGTAAGATAGATACTGCCTACAGGAAAATTAAAGAGACCTTTGGAGAGAAGAGAACCACTTGTATGAATATCAAGAGCTCAGATGGCAACCCAGTTCTAAGCAAAGAAGGGAAGGCAGAAAGGTGGAAGGAGTATATAGAGGGTTTATACAAGGGCGATGTACTTGAGGACAATATTATGGAAATGGAAGAGGATGTAAATGAAGATGAAATGGGAGATACGATACTGCATGAAGAGTGACAGAGCACTGAAAGACCTCAGTCGAAACAAGGTCACGGGAGTAGACAACATTCCATTAGAACTACTGACGGCCTTGGGAGAGCCAGTCCTGACAAAACTCTACCATCTGGTGAGCAAGATGTATGAGACAGGTGAAATACCCTCAGACTTCAAGAAGAATATACTAATTCCAATCCCAAAGAAAGCAGGTGTTGACAGATGTGAAACTTACCGAACTATCAGTTTAATAAGTCACAGCTGCAAAATACTAACGCGAATTCTTTACAGACGAATGGAAAAACTGGTAGAAGCGGACCTCAGGGAAGATCAGTTTGGATTCCGTAGAAATGTTGGAACACGTGAGGCAATACTAACCTTACGACTTATCTTAGAAGAAAGATTAAGGAAAGGCAAACCTACGTTTCTAGCATTTGTAGACTTAGAGAAAGCTTTTGACAATGTTGACTGGAATACTCTCTTCCACATTCTAAAGGTGGCAAGGGTAAAATACAGGGAGCGAAAGGCTATTTACAATTTGTACAGAAACCAGATGGCAGTTATAAGAGTCGAGGGGCATGAAAGGGAAGCAGTGGTTGGGAAAGGAGTGAGACAGGGTTGTAGCCTATCCCCGGTGCTATTCAATCTGTATATTGAGCAAACAGTAAAGGAAACAAAAGAAAAATTCGGAGTAGGTATTAAAATTCATGGAGAAGAAGTAAAAACTTTGAGGTTCGCCGATGACATTGTAATTCTGTCAGAGACAGCAAAGGACTTGGAAGAACAGTTGAATGGAATGGACAGTGTCTTGAAAGGAGAATATAAGATGAACATCAACAAAAGTAAAACAAGGATAATGGAATGTAGTCGAATTAAGTCGGGTGATGCTGAGGGAATTAGATTAGGAAATGAGACACTTAAAGAAGTAAAGGAGTTTTGCTATTTAGGGAGTAAAATAACCGATGATGGTCGAAGTAGAGAGGATATAAAATGTAGACTGGCAATGGCAAGGAAATTGTTTCTCAAGAAGAGGAATTTGTTAACATCGAGTATAGATTTAAGTGTCAGGAAGTCGTTTCTGAAAGTATTTGTATGGAGTGTAGCCATGTATGGAAGTGAAACATGGACGATAACTAGTATGGACAAGAAGAGAATAGAAGCTTTCGAAATGCGGTGCTACAGAAGAATGCTGAAGATAAGGTGGGTAGATCACGTAACTAATGAGGAGGTATTGAATAGGATTGGGGAGAAGAGAAGTTTGTGGCACAACTTGACTAGAAGAAGGGATCGGTTGGTAGGACATGTTTTGAGGCATCAAGGGATCACAAATTTAGCATTGGAGGGCAGCGTGGAGGGTAAAAATCGTATAGGGAGACCAAGAGATGAATACACTAAGCAGATTCAGAAGGATGTAGGTTGCAGTAGGTACTGGGAGATGAAGAAGCTTGCACAGGATAGAGTAGCATGGAGAGCTGCATCAAACCAGTCTCAGGACTGAAGACCACAACAACAACAACAACAACAACAACAACAACAATCCTTTCGTGCAAGTATTGCAGCACTATGTTCCAGTAATAAAATCAGAATTTTTATACACAGCCAAATATCTAGATTTGACAGACAGAAGAAGCAGGAAACATGGAAAAGAAATAGGAATAGCCTGCGATAAATATTGGAGCCAGTAAAACAATAGTGAATACAGGAAGGCATAATTAAGATTAGTAGAAGAAAACTTAACAACTAAATTTAGCAATGAGAAAATGTAGAATGATGTTTTATGGCCATGTGGTTTGTATGAATGGAAACAGGATATGTAAGAATTTTTGAACACGTCACCCAGAGACAGTTTCTGAATGGCACCATGGGTGGTGCCTCAATGTTCGTCACCACCCCCAAGTGCAGCCCAAATGGCAATCTCTGTGCTGCCGCCAATGAGCTTTGCTTCCATAATGTGATAGGCGGCAGCCATAGGCAGTAACGGAATTCATATTCAGGTGTACAACTGTTTGAGCATAGAGTTCCACGGTTGCTGTTTACAGTGGAGATTAGCCTTTGAGACAGTCCCCAGTGGAGCTGCTTACAGCCTTCACATAGGGGTAAGTGTTCACTACAGGGATTGACAACGTGGCGCCCAGGACAGACAGTCTTGTTGACACTGTCAACAGCAACAACGTTGACATGCCACTGCTTAATTGTATCTGTCCACAAACACATGCAACAAGTTGCTGTGCAACTTTAGTTAAGTATCACTGTGCAATAAAGCATATATTTGTGTGTCACTAACTTGTTTGCATTATCACAGTTCTTCACTCCACATCTAAACTTAATACGACACGTGTGAGCCATTCTACCCGGACAACCTGTATCATCATCTGGCTATGATAATTCAGAACTCATTGCACTGTATCATTTCCTCTGTCACTTTGATGTTCCTCGCCTGCTTGTTCGTTAACACTTTGAGGACTGAGCGCGAGTGTGGATGCTCAACCGGGTGGTACTGAGCGATTTCACAGTTTTTCTGAATTTTCTACAGCAGATTCTATACCACAGAAAACAGATTGCTCTTTTGCATTTAAAAACTACATCCATTCCCTTAGTGACAAGGGTTGTGTATTAATTTGAGAGTACGCCGTTTTCACAGTGAAAAAAATTTTTTTTTAGGTTTTAGGACCTCTAAGGGACAGAGGACTGAAGTTGTTAGTTTTAAATGAATGACTGTTGAAATATGAACTTTTATTTTATTAATAATCACACAGTTACATTGGCTTTTGTGTGAAATATTGCAAAACATTTTGGAAAACAAAGCCCTACGTCACAGCTTCCACAATATCTGTCCACTGGCCAGAAGAATATGCCAAATTGCAATGGCCAGTTGTGTTTGTTGTGACAATGATGTCAATAGCCTCATCTTCAGGTCTTCCTGACGGTTCACCGTCCGAGGGATCGTTTTCATCTATAAGAAAATTCGCAAAAATTATCTTTTTTCTGACCAGGAATCAAACCACAGAATTACGGAAAATTCGGACAAAAAATAGCCTACTATCACTAATGACAAAATCTGCAATTTCTTCATCTAATTCTGAACCACTATTGTTCAATAAAAACTATTTCCTCATCTCGCAAGGCCATTACGAAAATAAAGCGCAAAGCTATCAGCTGACAACAATCTAAAGTTTCGAACTGCCGCGCGCCTGTTGTAAGTCGAGCGTGAGCGCGGCAAAGCAAATGACTCAAAATATACTCTTGTACCACCTCCAACAGTGACACACGCAGCCATCTATAATTTTTTCTTGGTCTTGAAAGTCATGCGCTGGGAGTCGTTAACATTGCTGATAATAGGCCGACGTAGGAGCTACGTCGCTCGTCTCGAAAGTGTTAACTTTTAGTGCTTGTGGATATTTTCAGTTACAAGTTCGTGCTCTTCATTTTTGCTATTTACTTGCTGTGCTGCCACAGTCGACAAGTTACGCTTTAGGATTTCTCGCGTGTTTTTATCGGCATTTTTTTTACTGTGTCAGACTCGCTGTTCCAAACACCCTCATCTGCCTGCTTCACAATTAGTGGCGCCACAAATGCTAATGCTGTGACACCACCCCTCAATCTAAATCAGTTTTTCAGTTACAGATGCAGTCAATGCATCAAATTACAGAACTGATGAAGGGGTTCATCCAAACGCAGAGGGCAGCAGCTGAGATACGGACTCTGCCACTGCACTGCCACAAGCAACACAACCTTCACTGCCGTCTCCATTTCAACAGTTTGTCACAATTTGAAGCACACACTGTCACTTGCCAAATGCAATGTACTCTGAAGCAGTCTTTTTTCTGCCCACTGTCAGTGTCACCGTTTACTGCATTTGTGTATTATTCCCTACTAAGGGACCCGAACTAGTTAGCTACGAGGAGCTCACTCGAGCACTCTACAAATATTACTGTAAGAAGATCAAAGTGGTGGCTGCCAGATTTAAATTCTTTAGGCTCGAAAAACAACTAAGCATGACAGTGCAAATTTAAGTGTGAATGTGGAAAATACTATAGTGACATAACTCATTATAACTGAAAATTTGGCAGATAGTAAAATCTCAACAAATCTTAAAATACAGACCCCCAAGTGGCAACAGGTTTTGAAGATTGTCTTTCAAGATCCGTACAGTTGATAGTTTGCAAGTAGGGAACATTTGTGCCGTAGCCCCACCCCAAGAGAACACTCCACAGCAACACGAGCACCCCACTGCAAAGGCAAACACGGTGGCCCAGCTAGGTACACCACAGTTCGCCACAAATGACCTGGCCAGAAATCTACCTGCGTGAAATCTTGCCTGTGTTTTTTCGAATCTCACAAATGTGACCGATGCCCTTCCCATTACGCAACTTATTTTGCGTGTGGTAAGAATAGGCACATTCGAGCTGTTTGCTGCAGGTGTGACTTCCACTCGCAACAAACGCTCACGTAACTCCGAACTTTCAAGTTCGTGTTCATTCTGAGCCAAGCTGTGAAGCTAGTGTAGATCTTAACAATGAAACTGTGCAATACAAATAATCAGTAGTTTCTTCAGTGCAACGCCACTCCAACAAACTTTTTGTGGAAATCTTGTTATTGCTGGCCAAAGTTTTCAGTTTCTGTTAGACATGGGTGCTTCAGTGTCATTGCTAAATTGCACTACTTATGACCTGCTTGTCAAACTTCACGTTACAGATGTCGACAACTACAATGACAGTGTATAATGAACAGGATATTTTGGTTTTAGGAGCTTGTAGGCTCCGTATCGTTTTAGGCTTTGTTGGGTTCACTGGACAGTGCTAATATTTTTAGCCTTAACTGACTTGTTTGGCTGTGTGTTTTAGGCAATGTGCTAGCAGATACTTTGTTCGACTCTGGAGACAGTACTGCTCAGGTGTGTGACAAATTTAAAGGTTTCTCTGCTGTGGGCTTAGGTTAAGCTACCAGTTTCGTTCCCCATGTGATGATAAAAGACAATCCACAGCTGCACTTTTGCAGAGTTCGTGTGGTACCCTACGCGCCCTGTGAACATGTTGCAAAGGAACTTTCACAGTGTCAGGAAAAAGGCGTCACTGCACTCATCACCGCCAGTTTGTGAGCATCCCCATCAGTTTTCATGATGAAACCTTCAGGTAAATTTAGAATCTCCACAGACTAATGTGACAGAGAATCTGCAAGCAGTAGCCGATTCATTCCACTGCCGTGACCTGGCGAGCTTATGGACCTCTTAGGAGTGGGTCGTTGCTTTTCAAGATTGATCTGCACGATGTCTACCTGCAGATTCCATTAGATGAAGAGTTACAGGAGTCTTTGTAATTAATACAAACATGGGACTAAACAAATTTCTTCACTTGCCTTTCTTTAACACATCTGCACCAGTGATCATTCGACACAATCTGAAACAAGAAACTGCATTTGTGCCTGCAAGTCCAAAGTACTTGGATAAAATTATGGTACCAGGGCACAAAGCAGAAGGGCAAGTGATTTGCGTACTCTGTTACATTTGAGGCCTGCCTCTGACAACACTTCAAACCAAGACAAGTGTGTGTGTGTGTGTGTGTGTGTGTGTGTGTGTGTGTGTGTGTGTGTGTTGTTCTAGACAAACTTGAGTACCTAGGTAATGTGATACATTCCCAATGTGTTCATCCCAAGCAGTCACTTGCTGGCTATTCGTGACTTCACCCTCCAAAAACTCTGAACTGTCAGAAGTAAGGAAGATGCCCTACTATATCCACTTCATTCCTCATGCAGCTCAAATCTTAGCACCCCTACATCGTTTTCGATATAAAAATATACCTTTTGTGTGGTTCCAGAAATGTGACACTGCATTTCAGAAATCTAAAGAGACTTGGCTCAGTGACCATTGTCTGGTCCATTTCAGTCCTGGTAAACCAGTTGCCTTGACCACTGCATCCTCATATGGGATCGGTGCGGTACTTTCGTACAGAATTAGTTCTCCAGACAGACCAATGGCTTCTGCATCCAAACTTCTCAACAAGGCTCAGAACAATTACTCACGGATAGAAAAGAAGGCTCTTGCAATCATTTATGGACTACATAAATTCCACCAATACCTGTGTGGAAGGCAATGCTACTTAAGTCACTGACACGAACTGCTGCAGTCAATTTTCAAACGGCCATGCTTATTCCAAACTGCACTGCATACAAATTGCAAGGATAGGTTCTTATTCTCTTCCATTATCAGCATGAGATAATTTACATGCCCACATCCAAGCAAGCCAAGCAAACACACACTTGCATCTTCCTGTGGAACCAGAGGCAGGCTTTTACACATCGGAATCGTATGTTGTCATCGATTCATCAATTCACAGGAGTTGAACACACTGGACCAATTTCCTTTCTATCACAGGAAAAGCAGCAGCAGCAGCAGCAGACCTGGACTTGCAGATTTTGTTGCACTACATCTGCACGGGTTGGCCTCGCTCAGTGAAACAAATAATCAACCTGGTGATCTGCCCAATACCCTGCACATAGTCATGACTTTTCAGTGCTTCAATGTGTTATTTTGCTATGCAGCGAATCAGAACAATCACATGTGGTGATCCCAAACGTTCTCCGGAGACATTTACTTAGCGTGCTCCACCAGGGTCACTGGAGCTGGTCCACACAAAACAATTAGCTCACAGAAATTGCACTTTGTTCGGCACGGACGCTCAAAAAGAACAGATGAATGCACAGTGCCATGCTTGTGCGAAACTCCAGGCAGCTCACCTCACCTAAATTTCTTTGATTGGCCAAAACTGGAAGCGCCTTGACAGCACATTCATTTGGACTTTGCTGGACCGTATTCGAACATTCGTTGGCCTATTCCACAGTTGCTAGTAACTGACCTCTGATCCCACTGTGTTCAAAGAATTTGAGCACTTTTGTACAACCAATGACATTTGTCACATCATCAGTGTACCTTTTCAACCTCAATCAAGGGGGAAGTGCAATGGTATTCACGTTCCGTGTTGGCGTACAACAGTTTGAGTACGAACGGAATCCAGAGTTGCTGTTTGTAGCTACTGTTTGTACTGGAGACTATCCAGCAAGATTCAGTCTACAAGACGGGTCTCCTATAGCCTTCACATAGTTACTACAGTTACTACAGTAACTGACAGTGTGGTGCCCAGGACATACATAGTCTTGTCGATATTGTATTCAGTAATGCACGCCTCGAGAGACCACTGCCTAGTTGTATCTGTCCGCAAACACATCCAATGAGTTGCTGTACAGCTTTATGTATTGCAGTGCAATAACTCTTATATTTGTGTTCACTAATTTATCTGGACATTTACAGCTCCTCTGTCTGTCAGGCATTTAGAAGTGGTACTCTGAACGAAAAATTATCGGAAAATCAGAAGTTACGTGGTCCACAGTGCAGCTTAAGGCACAAGCAACAAGTCACCAGTTGGTGCACGAAGCTGAGAGGGCACCAGAGGTGCTACAACTCTTAAGATTACTGTATAGGATACATCACTATTAGTAGCAGTCACTCGGGGTGGCAAGGATGCCCACGTGTAATCTTTCTATACTGTATGTATTACAATTAATAGAAAAACTGATCTGACAAACTGTATGACGAAAAAATATTGGAAAAGGGGGATTGGTGGGGGAGGAGGGGGGGTGTTGGGAGGGGTACAACTTATGATAAGTCAATAGAGTTGAAAAATGTTCTCTAACATGCCCCGTCGGGCCCGAATATATAAATTAAAAAAATGTTTGTCCATCTTTATTCAGATGAAACAATTATAAGTAGATAGTTCCACTAGTAACTACAATCTTTAGTGCAACAGGTAGTAGCTGGAACAAGTTTGTCATATGTCTTGCTGGTGACTTAACTGCTGGATTGCTGGTTCAAGTCATTTCAGTCATTGCATTTTTGCTCCCTAAGTAATAGTACCCAGTATGCTGTCCTAGGTGGTTAAGTGTTCCTCAGAGACAAAGAACATTGTCAAACTTGCCCAGGAAAGTATGACAGTCTCTCTCTCTCTCTCTCTCTCTCTCTCTCTCTCTCCCCCTCTCCTTCTCTCCCGTGTGTGTGTGTGTGTGTGTGTGTGTGTGTGTGTGTGTGTGTGTGAGAGAGAGAGAGAGAGAGAGAGAGAGAGAGAGAGAGAGAGAGAGAGAGAAGGCTTTAACTTTTACAAACTTCTGGAATCTTTCCTTCCTGGTAAGTCTCCCATGCCCCAGGATTCTGAGTGACTTTTCCCTAAACCTCTCCAATCCTCCTCCTTCACCCCTCTTCCTTCCCCTTCAACTCTTCCGCTCTCTCCATTTATATTATATTATTGTTGCGGTTGTTGTTGTTGTGGTTGTGGTCTTCAGTCCTGAGACTGGTTTGATGCAGCTCTCCATGCTACTCTATCCTGTGCAAGCTTCTTCATCTCCCAGTACCTACTGCAACCTACATCCTTCTGAATCTGCTTGGTGTGTTCATCTCTTGGTCTCCCTCTACGATTTTTACCCTCCACACTTCCATACAATACTAAATTGGTGATCCCTTGATGCCTCAGAACATGTCCTACCACCCGATCCCTTCTTCTAGTCAAGTTGTGCCACAAATTTCTCTTCTCTCCAATTCTATTCAATACCTCCTCATTAGTTATGTGATCTAACCATCTAATCTTCAGCATTCTTCTCTAGCACCACATTTCAAAAACTTCTATTCTATTCTTGTCCAAACTATTTACCGTCCATGTTTCACTTCCATACATGGCTACACTCTATACAAATACTTTCAGAAACGACTTCCCAACACTTAAATCTATACTCTATGTAAACAAATTTCTCTTCTTCAGAAACACTTTCCATGCCATTGTCTGTCTACATTTTATATCCTCTCTACTTCGACCATCATCAGTTATTTTGCTCCCCGAATAGCAAAACTCCTTTACTACTTTAAGTGTCTCATTTCCTAATCTAATACCCTCAGCATCACCCGACTTAATTCGACTACATTCCATTATCCTCGTTTCGTTTTTGTTGATGTTCATCTTATATCCTCCTTTGAAGACACTATCCATTCCGTTCAACTGCTCTTCCAAGTCCTTTGCTGTCTCTGACAATTACAAAGTCATCGGCAAACCTCAAAGTTTTTATTTCTTCTCCATGGATTTTAATACCTACTCCGAATTTTGCTTTTGTTTCCTTCACTGCTTTCTCAATATACAGATTGAATAACATAGGGGATACGCTACAATCCTGTCTCACTCCCTTCCCAACCACTGCTTCCCTTTCATGCCCCTCGACTCACAACTGCCATCTGGTTTCTGTACAAATTGTAAATAACCTTTCGCTCCCTGTATTTTACCCCTTCCACCTTCAGAATTTGAAAGAGTATTTCAGTCAACATTGTCAAAAGCTTTCTCCAAGTCTACAAATGCTAGAAACATAGGTTTGCCTTTCCTTAATCTAGCTTCTAAGATAAGTCGTAGGGTCACTATTGCCTCACGTGTTCCAATATTTCTACGGAATCCAAACTGATCTTCCCCTAGGTCAGCTTCTACTAGTTTTTCCATTTGTCTGTAAAGAATTTGCGTTAGTATTTTGCAGCTGTGACTTATTACACTGATAGTTCGGTAATTTTCACATGTGTCAATACCTGCTTTCTTTGGGGATTGGAATTATTATATTCTTCATGAAATCTGAGGGTATTTCGCCTGTCTCATACATCTTGCTCACCAGATAGTAGAATTTTGTCAGGACTGGCTCTCCCAAGGCCGTCAGTAGTTCTAATGAAATAATGTCTACTCCCGGGGCCTTGTTTCGATTCAGGTCTTTCAGTGCTCTGTCAAACTCTTCACGCAGTATCGTACCTCCCATTTCATCTTCATCTACATCCTCTTCCATTTCCATAATATTGTCCTTACCCCTAGTGAGATAAGACTCTACATCCTTACATTTGTCCTCTAGCCATCCCTGCTTAGCCATTTTGCACTTCCTGTCGACCTCATTTTTGAGACGTTTGTATTCTTTTTTGTCTGCTTCATTTACTGCATTTTTATATTTTCTCATCTCATCAATTAAATTCAATATTTCTTTTGTTACCCAAGGGTTTCTACTAGCCCTCGTCTTTTTACCTACTTTATCCTCTGCTGCCTTCACTACTTCATTCCTCAAAGCTACCCATCCTTCTTCTACTGTATTTCTTTGCCCCATTCCTGCCATTTGTTCCCTTAAGCTCTCCCTGAAACTATGTACAACCTCTGGTTTTGTCAGTTTATCCAGATCCCATCTCCTTAAATTCCCTCCTTTTTGCAGTTTCTTCAGTTTTAATCTATATTATATTATTAATAATTAATTATTTTTGTTGTAATGTTAGTGGCATGCTATTTGACACCGTCATGTCTGTTACATAGCTAGGCATCACAATGCAAAATGATGTCAAATGGAAAGAGCATGAAGCTTTTGTTGTAGGGAAAGCAAATAGTTGATTGAGTTTATTGGGGAAATTATGGGGGAAGTAACTCATTTATAAAGCAGAATGCATAAAGAACACTCACGCTAGAGAATACCGAGTACTGCTCTAATGCTTTGAATCCCCACCAGTCCAGAGTGAAGGAAGATACTGAGGCAATTCCAAAGGCACACTGCTACATTCGTTATTGGTATGTTTGACAAACGTGCCAGTATTAAGGAAATGCTTAATGAAGATGGAGCAAAGATGATGATCTTTTTGCAAAACACTGTCCGAAAGGTTAGAGAATTGGCTATGCTAACTGTAGAAAATTCCTATTGTCAATGACGTGCATCACACATTCAGGGCCTCGGGGCATAGAGAGAGTAGTTTTTCCCTAGCTTCATTTGCAAGTGGAATACACAAGGGACTGACCATCAGTGGTACAAGACACCCTCTCCATACACTGTACAGTGGGTTAAGGAGTAAGTACGTAGGTGTACTACAAATGCACGCTTTACGTCGCCACTGCGACATATGACAGACAGATGTCACTCACAAATTGACTCACCTGTTTTTGCCACTCGTTCGCAGCCCTCCTGACTGGTGCTGGCCCGGACCTGACACCACGGGGCCAGAGAGGCACGGCGAAGGAGGGAGAGGTGGCGGAGGGGGTGGGAGGGGCAGCGGCACACAGCGCCACGCGTCCTGGACGCGGCTGCGCCACTGGGCCAGGCGGCGCTTGTGGTGTGGGGGGAAGGCGTCGTGGGTAACAGCACGGTCCAGCAGGTACACCAGCTGCACCAGGTGGCCTGCACACTCGGGATCCGGCCTCCCTCCCACGCCGCCCAGCATCTTTGAGCACACTGAAGCACACCATGAGATGAAGTGAACCGGACAAAAAACATTTCCTATTTTACACACATATAACTTGGCACTTATGCTGTTAATACACACATACAAATTAAGCCCAATCCATCTGGTAATAAATACAGAACTTATAAACAAAAGTAAAAAAATGCTACTAGGGGAAGCTAAAAAAGATTTCTGAAGCACAACACTTTAACACTACACAATCAGTTACCAATTTGTGCTTAAATATACTGCAGATGACTTTTAGTTAACAATGCTTAAAAACCAAAGAGGGCCCCCTTGCAAGAAAGGGAATTAAACACTGAGTAATGTGAAAAAACGTGCTATCCATTACCTTCTAAATATTGTTTGATCCGTCTGTTCACATATATTTTGTACAGCAAAATTTTGCTGTTTTGAGGTGTTTTGACAACTTCTTTTCCTACTCTTTCGCTTATCAGCAGTGTAGAAACTTTACCATACTGCCTTTGGAAAAACAAACTGTGAATTTTGCTTTTGAGCGTTAGTTCTTTTTCAGCAATAGCACAGACTTTCACACAGACACCCAAATACATTTGGGTGACCGCCCTGGAATTTCCATTAATGTTATGTAATTTTATTTTTGGCATTAATAAGCTCTACTATTACTGCTTCTTACATTAGTAATGTTTATGATTATTCATTGGCCCCTTCATATGCCTAGTTGCAGAATTTCTGATCTTTTTAAGACCGAAAGTGTTTCATAAAATTCCCTGCACCACCTGTTACCCAGATGAAAGAGAAGATACTGCTCTGACTTTGTGTCTACATAGTAATTTGAGACTAATGTTGCCTTACATCCTAACGACTCCATTGTCTTTCAATGTGAGGCTACAACTCTGACACATTGGTACTACACATATTATAGAACAATGCAGCACTTTCTGAAGTTTAATTGGGTACACTATGCTGAACACAATTTTTAGTACAGTCTAGAACCAAAACATACTGTTGATTTACAACGGATACTAGTTCACTGATTTTCTTCAGGAGGTCCGAGTACTTTAAATGTCAAAATGGACAGGCAAGAAACACTATTGTACAGAGCTACAGCCACTGAAAACAATTAGCCCAAACGAAGAACACACATATGAATCATATATGTTTTAAATCTACCTTTTCTTATACTAAGCAAAAATCAGTGCTCAGGTTGTACAATTAAGTATCTTACATTTAAAAGAATAATCCTGTGGCTAAACAAATAGAAAATGAAGCATTTGTATACTCTACACAAAACTGTGCCTGGCTGGTGTCATACGCATTATCAAATGATTGTTTGGATCCGCAAAGCCAAACAGTGTTATGGCAACAATTCAGGATGAAGCAATCCATAGTTATTATATGGCAGTTTGAAATCCTGCAGATACTAAATGTCCTGCACGAGGAACAACTGCCAAGCACACTTCATACCATTTCGTAAGCCCCCAATGACATCAACAAAAAACAAAACATTTTCATCATCTGTGTACAGCATATTATATATGATTTAATCAATTTTTGTACATGCTCGTTGAACATAACATGGCAACTAGTAGTAGTTGTACCCAACATTTCAAATTAACCATTGTCTCATCATTTAAATAAAGTCCTATCTGGTTTTAGCTGTAACTACTTTATTGTTCTGTTATAATTTCAGGATTATGCCATTTTCACACCCAATATTTTACGTTATATTATGACATAGAAACAGGTTAAAAATGGCTCTGAGCACTATGGCACTTAACTGCTGAGGTCATCCGTACACTAGAACTTAGAACCACTTAAACCTACCTAACCTAAGGACATCACACAAATCCATGCCCGAGGCAGGATTCGAACCCGCGGCCGTAGCGGTCGCGCGGTTCCAGACTGAAGTGCCCAGAACCGCTCAGCCAGAAACAGTTTAAAACTAACACTTTTTATTGAGTTTTGACTCTATTAGCAGTAAGAGAGACAATGGTTGTAATCTATGACACGAGTAGACTTAACGACATATAAAAAAAAGAAAAACAAATATACTCGTCACCGACAACCGTCACTGACTATTACCACCAAAAGTGACACAGCATTACAGGAATGTTATTTTTGACCTATTTTTATGTCATAATACAAAATCAATACAAACAGATTTGTGAACTCACCTTTCCCGATGCACCTCGTGAACTGAGTGGGCACGTCCAACTCCCTATCATCGGTACCCTCCTCGTCAGTGTTACTGGCGTCCTCCGCTGCAGCTGTGGGTGGCTGTGGCTTTATGGGGGACAAGAGTACAGTCTTGAGCTCGTCGAGGGCCGGGCCCAGGGTAGCGGGTCCCCCCTCCGTCACTTCGCGCTCCACCTGCCGCAAGAGCGACCCGCGCTCCCGCAGCTTCCGCACCGACATCACAATCTTGTGCCTTGCTCCCTTCGTCACACCTAGAAATGAAAAGGCGACCCTTACTTGTAACTTGTCAATGAGAGAGAGAGAGAGAGAGAGAGAGAGAGAGAGAGAGAGAGAGAGAGAGAGAAGGCAATTGCTGGAAAGATACTTTTTACTAGGAAAACAATATCACAATCACACAAAAGAGTGTGAAGCACCACCCACAACACACAGGTGTCTATATAATGTCACACACTTACACATCATCAGCAGACAATTAAAGTAGCAATTCTGTGACAGGCAGAAAAGCCACCAGATAGCATTATTAGTGTGGCTACTCAAACTTGGAAAAAAATTCCCTGAGAATTCTAGATATGAGCAAGAAGGTGGTGTCAAGAAGCTCCTGATAGGTCAATGTTGAGTGTGTGGGAGTGGGGGTGACAGGCAGTTTTTTTTTTTTTTTAAATACTGGATCTATAATGGGTAACTTAAGTGTACAGTGTGTTCAAACAGTATGGTGACTTTATACTGTTATGGAAAAATATTTATTTACTCATAAATATTCATGTTGTCCCCTTCAAAGTAATCCCCCTCAAATACAATACACTTGTGCCAACACTTCTTCCAATCCTCTAAGCACTTCTCATAAGCACTTTTTGGTACAGCCTTGAGTACATCCAGTGATGTGGTTTTTATTTCCTCCATTTGAAAATCTTCATCCTTGCATTGGTCTCTTCAGTTTTGGGAACAGGAAAAATTCACAGTGGGCCAAATTTGGCAAATGTAGCAGCTGAGGCAAGATTGTCATGTTTTTGGCCAAAAAAATCTCTCACAAGCAACAATGAATGAGCAGGTGCACTGTAGTGATGCAAAACCCATGAATTGTTTTTCCACAATTCCGGGCTGCTTATTGCTTCTTACAAATGGCGCATAATGTCAAGGTAATAGTTAATAGTCCCTATTGACTGTATGACCTTAATGCAAAAATTTGTGATGCACTACACCATTGTAACTTGCAGGGTGGGGGGGGGGGGGGGGGGGGGGGGGGGGGGGGGGGGGCAAAAATTTGCATTTGATCGAACTCTGCGGTTCCCCGGCCGGGTGCCGGCCGATGTGGCCGAGCAGTTCTAGGCGCTTCAGTCTGGAACTGCGTGACCGCTACGGCCGCAGGTTCGAATCCTGCCTCGGGCATAGATGAGTGTGATGTCCTTAGGTTAGTTGGGTTTAAGTAGTTCTAAGTTCTAGGGGATTGATGACCTCAGATGTTAAGTCCCATGGTGCTCACAGCCATTTGAACCTTTTTTTTTGGTAAAAAGGGTGTTTTACCATGTTTGATAGTTCTCACAACAATGGTGTCCTGAGTTGGCTGTCTTTAAACTCAACCCTACGACGCCTAAGGGGGGGGGGGGGGGGGGGGGGTGGTGTTCGCTGAACCCACAATTTTTTTTATGTCCCCTGCTTTTGCCCAAGTAACTTTCATACTACATATTCCCTTTGAGTTATTGTTCGTTTGCTATTTTATGAAACATTAGTGTCAATATATTTTATAGAAAATTCCTCCTTTGACAGAAAAAAAAAAATAAACTTAGTATGGGTCCAACAACCCCCCCCCCCCCCCCCCCCCCTCTTAGGCTTCCATGCTATAGAAAATTTCCCTTAGTAGGATTTCGTATTTCTAATCTCCACAACAATGCAAGTTAGTTTCTTGTAGGTTGGTATTCTTGATATTCACAACAATAGGTTTACTTTCAGAGTGAGTGATTGTTGATGTCAGTCAGCTGTTATTTTGCTTGTAAACTTTTAGTGAGTTAGTGCATTTCCCAACACGTAGGCCTCCAGTAACTTTGGTGTCCTACACAGCAAAAACGAAACCAAGTAAGAACTTACTGATGTTGTCAATAATGCACCAAGATAAAGGCACTGTTGGAGGATAAAACCGAGATAAATGCATATTATAATTCCACCTTAGGTGGAATTGATACCATTGAGCGCGTATGTACACCTACAAGAGGGGAACAAAGAGATGGCCTCTATCTGTATTTTACTCTCATCGACACTTGTGCTGTCAATGCAACCACCATATTCATCCAGCAACATCCAAGATGGAATGAAGAGAAACACAACAAACGGAAACTTGATCTTCTGCAAGCTGGGATGGAACTAGTGAAATTGCAGGTAAAAGAAACAAGTGCCAATGCAAGAGGGTTATCTAACCAAATTGTTCAATCAATGGAGACTATTCTACAAAAGAAAATCAAAGAAGTGACAACAGAAGCACGTCAACCTCCTGCAGGGAAAGGTCGGTTCCAAGTTTGTGTAAGAAAAGGTAAAACATAGAAGCAGAAGTACAACAATCTAAGTAAACCAAAACAGTATTGTGGACTGTGTCAAACATGTGTGTAACACACATTCAGAAAAAATTGTGAAATGTGTTTCATGTCTTGAAGTGGAGGACTCATAGTAGTCTATTGTATATGAACACATCTGTATTTTGTATTGTAATATGTCAATTTTTTATTCACTCAATCCAATATTTATAACAATTAACAACATTTATAAACCGATGCCTTAGTTAAAGTACATAAACCATTTTGAAACTTTTAATTTTCGTCAGTAAACTTATTTAATACCTGTGGGCTCGCCGAACGCCCCCTTAGGCATCCAAGTTAGAAAAAAAGGCTTGTGCGTCCTAGGGTTAAGAGTCGGCAGTTCTTCTTGCAAACTTAACTTTCAGCCCTTCCTCTTCTAAATCAATAACTTTTACAGCAAATCACTAAACTCATTTTTCCCTCAAATTTCATCAATAATGAATCACCGACACTTTGCTTCCTGTCCATAGCTACATCTTCATTGCCACTGAGTACTCTGTCATGGATGAGCTCTTGCTCTTTGCTGAAGAATTTTCAGGCTGTATGCAACAGATTCTGATAACTATTTGTTATTTCTGTGGGAGATGCGGAGTTTTGACTTTTTTTTGTTGTTGTGAAGGTCAAAGTTTTTCCATTGGCTTTCTCTGTTTTTACTTTTGTCTGCTCTTTCTAGAAGAGACTTCTCAATGTGTAGCTTTTCTGGAGCAGAAGTAAAATGGTTGATTTAGTTCTTTTCCTACCATCTTTCATGAAACACGGAAAGGCTTTAGGGTCATGTGTCTATTTCTGGTAAAACAATGGCTGCACTTATTTAGCACTCCGGACACAACCCAAGATCTAAGCTGACATTAGGCCCAAACCCACCAACATCAGTTACAATTTTCTCAGTATCTTTTTGATGATTTGAAGAAGCCCAGTACTTTCCACAGAGACATGTGACAGTCAGTTCCTTATCAGTAACATACGAACTCCAATATTCACACTTGTAAAAGGTAGCAGATAGGTCTCACCTATTATTTTGACGACATCATAGATAGAAATATGCTGGCCCATTCATCGGCTGCAATGTTGTTGTACCTTTTCAATGGTCCATAAAGAAAGTGGTCTGGTGCAGAGGCTGCAATTTTTTTATTGTGTGTGTGTGTGTGTGTGTGTGTGTGTGTGTGTGTGTGTGTGTGTGTGTACAATGCCATTGAATTTGGCCAAACTAAGTGAAGCCAACAGAGAAGTGGCTGTCTTGAGTATATAAAAGCATCACTACCATAAAAACATCTAACATACTTAACGAAATGCTCGAGAAAGAGTTTAAAGATAGTTGCTCTTATCCAACCAGATAGGAGGTGTCCAGAATCCAGTGGGCCACCTCTCAAAAACAATCTTTCATATTGACCCTTGGAAAAAAATGAAGAAAGGTGAGGTGGAATTGCCTAACATTTATTTCACAGCATAAGGCAACTAAAAAATCTTGTTCAGCAAAGGTAACTTAGCTAGCTATTTTTCCCTCTTCTTTGCCACAATCTTCCCTGGCTTTTGTACAGTGGTGGTCCCACTATCATCAATGTTTCAAATAGTCAGATCTAAATTTATGCTTATTAAGCACTAGTTTGAAGTTTGTGGGGGGAAAAAAAACAAGTAACATTGGTTCCATTACTGAGTATGTACAGTACAAGAAAATAGTACATGAGAATGAAGTGTGCAATCTAAATGGTGATTAATTATTAAAACAAATTTCCAGTGGTCTTTGAAAAGTTACAGAAATGAATCAAAATTAATACACAAACAGCATGTTTTTTGGTCCCTGAGACACAGCAATGATGCTTATCTGTACCCATCTTTCATTTGACATAGCACATTTTCTCATGGTGGAGACAGAATAAACAAGGATACAACCCTTTTTTTTTTGCATTAGATGAACTTAGTATGTTTTCTGTCTGAACCGTGGTCTACAGTACTGAACCTTTCCAGACATTGTTTTTCCTGTACCACAGCACACTTGCATATTTTTTCATCTTGCACCCTTCACAGCTTCATGAAACACAGCTTTGTTAAGAGTGTTTGATTCCGATAATCCACCATTTCGCCCTCTCAGTGCTACATCGTAGTACCAATGTAATGCACCAACTCTTACACCGTTATCCGACAAAATTTGTTTCATGAAGGTCCTCTTACATCGAAACAAAGTAGTCAAAAATCACTGGGCTAGCTGAGGATTGCACAGTGAAAGCTTTTGAAGCTCAAAACAGATTTTGAAAGCACTGAATTATATTCCTAACTGTACAATGAAATTGCACCTTAGGAAAGCTTCCCTTTCCTTTTCAATTTGTGTTTCAGATATCTCAGTGGTTCATCAGTCATTCTTTGATCTTTAGGAAAGCACTGCACCAGCAACGGACCTTCCATGTCCCAAAACACTAATTATTGCAGAAGGTTGGCTTTTGAACTTTTTTGCTGCAGGCAACACATCACACCATGCTCTACCACTTACTCCGTATTTTGTATTAATAGAGCCACACATCTTGTCAACAGTTACTATGCAACTTAGAAAGTCTCCTTCCTCTTCAAATGACTCTAATGTAATATTAACATTTCGAAATGCCACCATTTGTGTCGGTCTGCTGGTGTGGTAATCAACGAGTACTCCCATTGCAGCAGTTCAAAGATTTGTGGACAACTGCAAATGCTGAACTGTGTTTAATGTTTCAACTCATGCATATTCCTGCTCATTTCTGAAGTGTGCAGTTTAACCTGAACTGTGTCATATTGAGACACTTTATTCACTCAAAAAATTTTTGTTTGCCAATTCTGAGGATTATCTCCACAGGTTTACTGCCTCTAGCACAGGAAGCAAATGGCTACACTCATTTCTTCCTTTATGCATATGGATGATGCATTACAAATAAGATGGTTTAAAATCAGCACTAAAAGTGCTATTCACTTAACTGACATAACTAACATACAAAAATCCCACTGAGATCAAGCTGTGTTAGTGCTGAAGCAGTTTGGTTGATCTGATCTGTGATGCAGATAGAGAGAGAGAGAGAGAGAGAGAGAGAGAGAGAGAGAAACATTACTGACTTTCCTATCTAACCCTTCCAACTTTTTAACACACTGAGCACTGTTCTTCAATGGTTTTACACTAACAACTGCAGTTTAACAGGAATGTAGTCCAAGCAACTTATACTGCAAATGAACAGCAACAGCTATTTTTCAGTTGCAGTGAATCTTCCTCAGCATAGTGAACCCAATTTCAGTTATGCAATGTTCAGACTTTCTTATATTTTACAACATTTCTGGTAGCAATCCTAGTCAGAAAGGCTTTACATTCCTATCGGTAAAAACATGCACTATACAGTGGGACCAGAAAAAATTCATTTTATGACCAATTTCAGTGCCTGCTGTGCTGGTTTCTATCTCTTAATTTTTGCCAAGTTTTTGTTTTACTTTTTAACTTCAATTGATTGCAATGACATTCTCAGCTTGAGTATTATATACTAAACATTGCCACATTTCTTTAGGCTCAAATGTAGCCATGTTTCATGAAACACGAATAACTAATAAAACAAGAAAAGTACTTCTCACTTAAAATGAAAATCATTTTTAAGCTTAGTGATACTGTGCAGCCTCAGATAGTAAACATTGTCCCAATGCTGCAACTTTGAGGGGGACATTGTCTGAAATCCTAGTTATGATGTCTCACTTATGTGCCTATAAACTTTGCAATAGTCCAACTTAGTTATTTGTATGCTAGTCAGGACTTTTGTATTTTATTTTTATTGAATGTTTACTGGAAATTATAAATACACGATATGTGGTTAGAAGGGATCATGTATCCTAATGGACGATTTTTATGTTTACCAATGACACTGCCTGAAAGTCTGCCAAACTGGTACTAGACATTTTATAGAAAAAAAAATCTTTGAAAAACTGGGTTCATTATGCTAAATAGTTATGTTTAGTACATTCCTCAAAACAACAGCCATTGTCGGTTTACAACTTTTTAGGGATTTTCTTTATGAACTCACAGAGGTTTAACTGTGAATATGGACTATGCATAATGATGAGCTATTGCAGTGTTACCCCACAGGACTGGAGGGACAATCTCAGAAGAAGCTGTAAGCACCAATGAAAATGGAAATAGACTTTAAATTGTATTGTGAAAAATTCTTATCCATGAATTACTTCCAATTACGAAATTTTGATCTACACAGTTCCAGCCAGCAAAACTTGTCAACCCATCAAACAACACAGATATGAACCATATGTGTTTGAAGTCTCCTTTTTTTTGTTTCTAAGCAAACAATAGATCAACATTTTTTTTAGCAACATTCTGTACCAAGCTACGACAACTAGATATCTTGCTTTTAAGCAGAATTATTGTGCGAGCTATCACACACAAAATGGAATGTTAAGAAAAATCGTTCATTATAGCAAATGCAAGATTAGTAGGAGCTAATTTATTAGATAACAAATGTATGGATCCGCAGAGCCAAACAGTGTTATGACAACAATTCTGGGTGAAGCAATCCTTAGTTGTTATACGGCAGTTTGAAATCGTGCAGGTACTGCATGCCCCTGCACAAGGAACAACTGCCGAATGCTCTCTTCATGATCATACAATCATCCCACCAATGGCATTGTTATCGACCAAGAAAAATAAAATATTTTTATTATCTGTGTACAGCAAATCATATATTAACTATTATTTTAAATTAAACTATGTCTACTCAGCAACAAATTTTCCCATTCATATCAAATAGCAGATGTGATAATGTGCAGCTGCATTAACGTCAGTACTGATAGCCGATCAAACACTTTTACAGAACATTATAACAAAAATTTTAAGGGACAGTCAAATGAGAACGAGGCAAGCAAAAAAAGTAAGCAAACTGTTAATTATTTCCAAATTAATTGCCACAGCTGTTAATATGTTTATCTCATTGTGAGACACATGGATCAGTAACTTCATGGAAAAATGTTTGCAGTTGCATATCAAACCACGATTGTTACCCAGCACGCACCTCATCGTCCGAAGCAAATCTATGGCCACAAATGTCTCTTCAGGGTTCAAAAATATGAAAATTGCACGGGGAAAGATAGGGACTGTATGGAGGATGTTTAGCAGCTTCCAAGCGAAACTTCTGCGCTTTACTCAAAACAGTAGCAACATGTAGGTGGACATTATCGTGCAACAGAATGATGCCATCCATCAACATTACTGGGTGTTTCGATGTTTCTGGCACATTCCAATTTTTGTAAAGTGTCCACACACCACAGAGTTTATTGTAGTGCCACATTCCAAAAATGTCTACGAGCAGCGGGCCCTTGCTGTCAAAGAAAAAGGTGGTCGTGACTTTCCCAGAGTGGTGTGCATGGCTAGAAATGGTTTGGTACTCTGAGAAATGTTTGGAAACCCCGAGGAATAGTGAGCCATGCAGAGTTACAGAAGTTAAAGCAATTTGAATGAGGCACACTATGATTTAAATTAAACAAATTATAAAATTTTAATTGCTTATCTTTTAGCAAATTATGCAAAATGATAGCCAAGTGCAATATATTAAATTCTGGCCATGCAGCCACGCAAATAAAATTTCTTCCACCGATATTTTGGCTGTATTTTCTGGCCAGCCTCAGAGTGACTCAAGACTGACAAGGTGCCAAGTGCGGCCTTATGTGCTCCACTGCGGCAGACCTGCGCATGCGGGTCACAGACGTTGGTCAGCAGCAAACAGCAATGCTTACACACGCACCACCTGTGGCGAAGGCGTACAGACATGCAATTCACTTATTGATGTATGTTTGGCAGCAGCAACAACATCACGGCTTTTCTACAGTTTAATTACCCCAAGAGCTGGATTCCCTGCTTTGTTCAAATTAAAACCATTATCCCCACTTATTAAATTATTAGCTAATCTAATCTCTACAACTCCCTTGAAGACAGAATCCCAAACAGACTCTGACTGTGATAAGCGTGTGTATCTCTGATGTTCCACACATCTCTCACCAATGGTGTGTGGTGTTTGACCTATGTATGACTTCTTACAATTTCTGCACGGAATCTGATACACACCCGCCTTATGAAGCAATAAATTGTTCTTTACAAAGCAGAGTAAAGCTGCAATCTTCATGGGACACTGGAAGATCACCTTAACACAGTGTTTGTTGAGAATACGGCCTATCTTCGAGGAAAGAGCGCCCACATAAGGCAAAAACGCATTTGATCTGACGGAATTACTATTTTCTTCCCCATTACATACCTACATTGCAAGCTCTACGAATTTGTTGTGGAGAAAACCCATTCGCTTTAAAAATGCTCATGAGGTATGTGCGCTCTCCTTGCACACTATTTTTATCAGATATACAGTGCACCCTACACACTAAGGTCTTACAGACACCTATGGTCTGTGAAGGGTGATGGTTTACAATATATGTCATGTCCTACAGTGCTATGAACTTTACAGCAAATGGTAACATCCAAAAAAGGGAGGCAGCCGTCTTTTCTATTTCCATAGTAAATGTGAAACTAGCGTGGATAGAATTCAAATGCTCAAAACTCTATGCAATTCATCCACCCTTTGTGGCCATACTACTAACGTGTAGTCCACGTGCCTCCAGAAGATCATTGGTTTAAAACTTGCCGATTCCAATGTCTTGTCCTTGAAGTCTTTCATGAATAAATTAGCTACCAGAGGGGAGAGGAGACATCAATCTGCTCATAAAATTCACCATTAAACTGAAAATAAGATGACAAAAGCACATGTTCAAATAAGACCATGATGTTCTTACCAAACTGTTAGCTGATTAAAGATAGAGTCCTTTAAGGGTACCTTGATTCACAATGATACTACATCAAAACTAACTAGCACATCCATACTATTTAGCCTGACATTACTAAGTCTCTGAATAAAATTCCATACAATTATGAATGTGGTGACTACATCTTCCTACCAATGGTTTTAATAAGGAAGCTAAATATTTGGCACATAAATATGTTGGTAAATCAACAGTGCTCATTGTAAGCCTTAAAGACAAATCCTCTACATGCTCATCCTTATTCATCTTGTGAACTTTAGGAAGCCGATAAAATCTCTGTGGTACTGCACCTTGTACTTTTAAACTTCTTTTGACTTCCTTTGTAGTGATGAAGCATTCAGCAAGGCAGCAGTCCCTGTCACTTTGTTGGTAGGGTCTTTGTTAATCTTCTGGTATGTTCCAGAACTAAGTAGACCACATAACTTTTCCTTATAGACTTCCCGACACAAAATGACAGTAGCATTACCTGTATCAGGATGTAGGATGACTGTGTTAGTATCCTCATGCAGCTTTCATACTTCTAATTGCTCTGCCTTGGAAAAATTACTTCTTTGTGGATAATGATTAGTGATTGCTCAGCAGCTTTCACGTCTGATTTCTCTTGCTGAATCCTCTGATATTAGTCTGACAGCTCCCTCAGCGGCACAGATGAAAGACGATCTCGGTAAAGTCATTAGAGCACGAGCAAAATTTAGCCCTTTACTTAAGACAGATAATGTGGCTTCATCTACATTCTTACCCATCAAATTTATGACAGGACGTTGAATAACAAAGTCCACCTGAGAAGGCTGGTTTAATCAGCTGTACTTGGCAACCTGCCTTTCTGTAACCACTTCGCAAAGCCAGTCAGACTTAGCCCATGTTTAATCATCAATCCATTAGTCAGGAGACAAAACAGCTGCTATTTTCAAATGCAGATGATACACGTGTTCAGAAACAATGTCCAAATTCCGCCGAGTAGAACGAATTATTTCTCTGACAATAGCAGAACCAGCCCTACGTAAAATTCTATTTATTGCAGTGTTCTTGACGAAATGAACCGACCTTGCAAATTTTGGAACAACTCCACGATCCTGGCACTTCAGTAAGAAACTCAAGGAGATCAATAGTCTTGCTCTCTTGTGTTGCAATACGTCCAAACTATGACCCCCTCAAACCACCTCCTTCCCGAAGAGGTAGTCGATGGTTTTTTCAACTTCTCGCAATGTAATGACTAGTCCATTAAATTTCAGGCATGTAGCAGTGCACGAGTGTGACTGGGCTTGGAAAGTGGCTACAAAAAGACAGTTTGCCAAGTACAGCCTGTTAGAACAGCCTTCTCAGATGGACTGTTATTCAACGTCCTGTCAAATTTAGTGGGGGTTAGGATCTGGATGAAGTTACGTTATCTGTCTTAAGTAAAGGGCTAAATTTTGCCCCCACTCTTTAGACTTTGTTGATATCATCTTTCATCAGTGCTGCTGAGAAAGCTGTCTGACAGCTATCAGAGGATTCAGCTGAAGAAATTAGACATGGAAGTTGCTGAGCAATTATGAAACATCACCCACAAAGAAGTAATGTTTCCAAAGAAGAGTGTTGAGATACAAAAGCTGCTTGAAGATACTAACAAAGTCGTCCTACATGCTGATAAAAGTAATGGTACTGTCATTTTGCCTCAGGAAGTCTATAAGGAAAAGTTATGCAGTCTACTTAGTTCTGGTGCATTCCAGAAGATTAACAAAGACCCTACCAACAAGGTGACAAAGACTGCTGCCTTGCTTAATGCTACATCACTAGCAAAGGAAATCGTAATGAGTGCAGTACTACCGAGACTTGATCGGCTCCCCATACTTCACAAGATGGATGAGGATGAGCGTTTAGATGATGTGTGTGTGAAGCCTGTAACGAGCACTATTGGTTCACCAACGTATTTTTCTGCCAAATATTTAACTTCCTTGTTAAAACCACTGTTAAGAAAATGTAGTCACCGCATTCATAATTATATGGATTTTATTCAGAGACTTAGCAATGTCAGACTAAATAGTATGGTCTTGCTCATTAGTTTTGACATGGTATCATTATATACCACGGTACCTTCAAAAGACACACTCTTCTCTCTCTCTGATCAGCCAACATTTTGGTAAGAACATCATGGCCTTATATGAACAAGTGTTTTTGTTGTCTTATTTTCAGTTTAATGGTGAATTTTATGAGCAGTTTGAAGGAGTTGCTATGGGAAGCCGTTTCTCCCCTCTGGTAGCTAAATTATTCATAGAAGACTTCGAGGACAAGGCACCGGACTCATCAAATTTTAAAAAGCAATGATCTTCTGGGGGTACGTGGACAACACATTTGCAGTGTGGCCGTACAGCATGGATGAATTATGTATGTTTCTTGAGCATTTGATTTCAATCCATGCTAGTATCAAATTTACTATGGAAACAGAAAAAGACAGCTGCCTCCTTTTTGGATGTTGTCATTTGCCGTAAAGCAGATGGCACATTAGGACATGCCATATATCGTAAACCAACACATACAAATCTATATTAACATGCCAGTAGCTGCCATCAAGTTTCACAGGCCATTGGTGTTCTTAAGACCTTAGTGTGTAGGGCACACTGTATATCCAATAAAGATAGTTTGCAAGAAGAGCTCGCATACCTCACAAGCATTTTTACAGGGAACAACAAATTCGTAGAGAATCCAACATAAAACCTAGAATGCAGTTATGTGATGGGTAAGAAGATAGTAATTCCTTCATATCAAGTGCATTTCTGCCCTACGTGGGTGCTCTTTCCTCAAAGATAGGATGTATTCTCGGGAAACACTGTGTAAAGGCGATCTTCTGGCCTCCCACGAAGGCTGCAGGTTTACTCAACTCTAAAGTACGATTTATTGCTTCGTAAGGTGGATGTGTATCAGATTTCTTTCGGAAATTGTGAGAAGTCCATACATAGGTCTCACAACACACACCGTTCAAGAGATGTGTGGAACATTAAGATACACATGCTTATCACAGCCAGACAAGTCAGTTGTGGCTGAACATTTTATTGGTACAGGGCAGACCATTTACTACAGTGATGAAGATTTTAACATCCACCTCTTCCATTTGGGATTCTCTCTTCAAGGAAGCTTGAGAGATTGGATTAAATAATAATTTAATACTGAGGGATAATGTTTTTAATTGGGGAAAAAAAAACACGGTATCCAGCTCCTGGGGGTAATTAAACTGCAGAGAAGTCATCACGGTGTCGCTGCCGCCAAACATATATCGATAAGCGAATTGAATGTCTGTACACCTTCACCACAGGCAGTGCATGTGTAAGTGTTTCTCTTTGCTGCTGACCAGCATCTGTGACCCACATGCGCAATACTGCCACGGTGGAGCAAGTAAGGTCCCGCCCTGGGCACCTTGTCAGTCTTGCGACTCATTTTGAGGAAGGCCGGATGATACGCAGCCGAAATATCAGTGGAAGAAATTTTGTCTGCGTGGCTGCATGCCCGAAATTTAATGGACTATTCATTATGCTGCGAGAAGTTGAAAATGCACAATAGTAAAGTTAATTGTGTCCCACATTTTGTGCGAATAGTAGCTCTACAAAGCTTTCAGAGTAACTCTTAACAGTTTCTCTCTTCTGCATGCCTGTCAACAACTGACTGCCTCTGCTATTTGGTGAACAGTCTCGTTTACTCCCATGTTATTTACATTCTGCCAGAACTTTCCTTATTATATATGCGTTTGTTTCAGGGAAAGGTGGAGGGGCACTAAATATCAATAAACTTTAAATGAAAAAGAAACCTTCACAAACAACCACAAAACCTTTTCAAGTGATCAGTTCCAAGTTGGGTATCTTAACTATATGGCTTCTCAAGGTGTAGCTCAGGTTTGAGGTTTAAGAAGATACAAATTAAAGAATTATCCTATCAACAACTCTCTGTATTGTGTGCCATTTCGAGCAGTGTCCGATGAATTTTTGAAATTTTACTCAATACATTTATTACTACAGGTCATTTGTCAGATGCACATGTGTATAACCTAAAAACTATGTTAGTTTTGCACACAAGCTCATGATACTATCATCTGGAATCTTACCCCCTTTTTTGTGTGCTCAGTGAACATACAAAAATCCCTTTCAGTTGTTTGGCTCTTCTGGAATCCAAACTGCAATTTACGTATTTCATAATTTACCAGGTGAAGGAGAAGCACATGTTACTGTATCTATAATTTTGGCAAATAATGTAAGCAGACTGTAAGAATGCAGAATAAAATGTTCTTGGACTTCCAGTGACATGTAGTTGCTGAAATGCTCCGAGCTTTTAACCGAGCACCCCTTGCCCATTGCCATGTTGACTACCTGGGGCAGGTGGTACACCTGGGCGGCCACTGGCCATTTGTGTGCAGTAACCGGGGCACGTGGTACAACCTTCGACACGTCAGTTGCTGTCTGTGCCAAAATTGAGGCCTGCAATACTGCCATATATGGGCACATTTTTCTCTAAGTACAGTGCAACCACTTCAACTTTGTGATAGAGTTTTGTGCCATTCAGAGATGTAGATCTCAGTTTCTATTAAAACATTTGTCAGTGTTTTATTTGAATGGCTTATTTAATTATAGTGTCTTAGAAGCAATTAGTGCAAGCCACAACAAAGGCACCGTCTAATTCTATGCAGGAACAGTTTTCTAGATTGTGCTCAGCTAATGCAGATTTTTCAGGGTAGTGTAGCCAATCAAACATTTAGTGATCCTTCTTGCACTGTTCTACAGTGCATGCCGTTTGTGCTACATAAGACTTGCAGCACTTAGAAGGTATTTTGTAAATATCAAGTGTTCTGCGACCTGCCACATCTTTCCCAGTCTGAGTAATTGCTGGATATTTGACAGTTACGTTCGACTTTCTGTGTGTCTTCTGCAAGCAGAGTATCTTACCTGACATGACGGCACAGTGTGACAAATATGCTATTTCATTTTCTTGCTCCTCGTCGGGTCTTATTTCGGTTCTTCATTTATTCAGACAATATTGTAGCTGTTGTTCCTGAAGATCTTGCGTAGGTGACTCAGCTGACAGGATATATCATCTGTTTCAGATATTCTTAAAGAATTTACCAATGTTTGTATAACAGTGCAATTCTGTGCCTGATCACAAGTGAAACAGCAGACAAAATACACTGCACAATGAGCCACATCACAAAAGGAAACACACCACACCAAACTCTCCAGGGCTATGAGCAATAGCCTCCGACACTACACAATGAATACAGCACTGTGCATTTTCCTGCTCACATAGATAACACAGCTGTAATGATGGAACATGTGAACTACAATATCAATGTCTCTGTACTACAGAAGCTATGCAATAATATGAGTGCCAGTGATGTCCCAGCCAGCTGCTAGATTATATTAAGGTGCACCAGCCACCCAACGGCAGTCATCTCACCTGACAGTGGCCAACGAGTATTGGGTCAAAAGCTCCTTGCATTTTACCCACCCAACATGAATGGGAGCCTGAGAACATTTTATTCAATCTAAAGCGACTGGCTTGTAGTTCAACACCCATTAAGTCACCATGCTATTAACATACCCTTTTCTGTTTTCAAGAAAATGGCTGCATCCCTTCTTCCTGAACAGAAGAGACTCGCAAAGATCCAAGTGAAGCTGGTTTAATAATTGATGGAAGTGACACTTAACTGCTTTTGATGATAAAATTTCACAATAGGATAAACATAATTTGGTAAATTGTGTTCAAATTGATGACTGAATTTAGCAATGACAAAGAAGCTTTAAAGTTGTTTCCAACTGAAAACAGACCCAGAAATTTATTTAAAGTAAAACTAAGATACTTTACTTATAATATCCACTTCGAAATTATCAGAGTTCTTCACATCAGATTTTAAATAATAAAAAAGCCTTTACCTCTTGCAGCCAGCCACTCTTCAGTCAGTGCCATCATCTCCTCATATGTCAGTGTCAAGAAAAGGCTGACATATTTGTGCAGACGAAGGGATTTCAGCCACGCTGGTACATCTGAAAAGAAAGAATCATCATTTTCTAGATGATGGTTATGCACCAAACATCCACAAGACTTTTAGCTGTTACTTAATAATTCCATAATTCCAACAAAAGAGAATTTACTTACAGTTTTAGTTTTTAAAATTTTATTCTTATGTTTGGCTCATGTATGCATAATCTATTTCAAGACTACTGTCTCATCTTCATGCACCTGTTACGCACGCTTCATGACTAATGCTGTGAACACTTTAACAGCAGTGTGACACACATCATGTACCTCCCATAATGGAACAGCACTTAAGGTACTTCTGGTATTTGATTCATGAACCACACCAAATAGTTACCTGAAGGTGAGACAATATTGTCCAAATACTGTACACACACCAGATAAATATCCAAATAAGATGTGCAACAGCTTAAGCAGCCTCAACTGACTGCTATGGTTATACTGAAACTTTTATTTCCCTTTATTAAAAATGCCAGTTGTTGATAAAGGAGGTTACTTCTACATTGTGTGTGTGTGTGTGTGTGTGTGTGTGTGTGTGTGTGTGTGTGTGTGTGTGTGCACGCGTGCATCTGCGTCACATGTTAATGAAGGAATGAAAATGTCCTATGTTTGGTGCTCTACAGCTCAACACTTCCGTAACTACTTTAAGATCAACAACCATCTACATAAATAAGAACATGGTTTAGCAATGGGACATTGCGTTGCTGGTACACTAATATTTTTCACCACTATATGGGGAATTTTTTTTTAACCCTCCACAATGGACTAATAAAGTTCAATACTACTGCACATACGTACATGACAAAATTTTATTTGAAGGAATACGAAATACAATGGACACCTTCCACTCACAAGGAAATAACCTATATAAAAAATATGTTTACAATTGAACATGAATAAGACAATGAAACAAATTCTCTTGATCCCGAAATCACAAGAGATGCAACAACACACAAATCCAACATACCAAAAACAGCAACAATAGACTATATAATACGTAACAGCTCGTCATGCAAAACCACACAAAAATGCTTATTTATGAACCTGGAGAGAGAGAGAGGACAATGAAGTATCCATTGGCTATCATCTGAACACTAAAAAAAAAATAGCAAAAAACAATGGTTACATCATCACCATAATTACCAAATTTTTACCTGAAAACTACACACAAATTTAAAAAAATTTGTCCCAGCATTACGCCAACAAGGGCAAATTATGGCAAATATACAGAATTCACTGTCATACCACGCTGGGAAAAATTTCAGATAAAATCAGAGTTGCGCTCCAGAATAGCAACCTAAAAATAGGCTTCAGAGCACTAAACACACTTATCACAAATTTGTCTTAACATAGAACAATCCTGTAAATTTGCACATTTGCCTGTACATAAGTTAAAATGCAATAACAAAGAAAATTCACACAGGACAAACTGAATGAAATTTCAAAACAAGATTTAAGAAACATCTGACCGTATATGGCATGAATCTGGCTTGAAAGAACAAACCACACAGCCAGTGACATGGCAGAATCCTATTAGAGTTATATATTGCCGAAAATGGTACTTTACTAAATATTTGGAACAAACAGAAATTTTTACATATTTTACAAAACATCCTGGCATTATTCTAAATAAGCAGATCAATAAAAAATTAAAAACTTTAATGAATACACATTTCTTTGTTCTGTTATCAGAGATAACACAAATATGAAGTACCATTTTATATACCGTATATTCTGTGATCTACACCAAAAGTAATTTTTGCACACATAGCATTTGCCAATGACAAATATACAGGGCGAGCACAAAGTCTTGCCCTAATTATAACAATTAATTACAGAATAACCAACCATTTGACATGATAATTTACATTTCAAGCCGTTCCATAGGTTAGTGTTACTAGTTTTTTTTTTTTTTTTTTTTTTTTTTTTTTTTTTTTTTTTTTTTTTTTTTTAAGACCATTTACGTTAGTAAACCTCAACGTGTGCTCCCTTGGTAGCTCGGAGAATGTCAAGGTGGTATTCCAGTTCCCACCAGGTGTTTCTTAACATGTGTTCTGTGACAGTAGCCACAGCAGCTTGTATCCTAGTTTTCAGTTCATTGCAGTCAGCAACTAGTGTGACAAAGACTCTGTCCTTGACATAGCCCCAGAAAAAAGTCAAGGGGCATAACGTCTGGAGAGCGGGGTGGCCAGGGTGTTTGACCGTTCCTTCTAATCCACAGATCCGGAAATGTTTCATCCAGGAAATTACGCACTATCAAAGCCTAGTGGGGTGAGGGAGGGATTGCTCCATCTCGCTGGAAATGTTCCATGGTTGATATTCTTCTAATTGTGGGGCAATGAACTGTTGCAAAACATCTAAGTAAATGTTAGTGGTAAGGGATTTTTCTGTGACGAAAAACAGCTCACAAACTTTCTTATGCACGAGGCTGCACCAAGCATTCACTTATTCGCTGTCTCGCTGTAACTGTACAGTAGCATGTGGAGATTCTGAAACAAATATACGGACATTATGTCTATTTACCATTCCACTGACATTAAAAGGTGGATTCACCGGTAAAGCATAAGCAATTTAAGTAATCGTTAGCATCATCAATCTTGTTGATAATCTCAGCTGCAAATACAGCAAGTGTCAGCAAATCATTCGGTTGCAAGGACTGCACGATTTGCACTTTGTAAGCATGCAACCTACGCCTTGCACGAAGAATCTTCATCACACACGCTTGCGGTACTTTAAGTTCAAGTGATGCTCGACGAGTTGATTTGGACAGACTCCGTTGAAATGACTGCCCAACACGATCAACAGTTGCATCACTCACAAGATCCCTGCCACTTCAAGGATGACCTTCAATGCTGCCCATTCAGTTAACTTTGCATACCATTGGTTTATTGATTTAATGTCAGGAGGGCTGTGGCCATAAAAACCTCGAAATTTACACTGAACACTGATGGGCGATTTCATTCCATGAAACCAAAGCACAGATTGCGCTTTCTCCTGCTTCAATGCCATTTTGCCAGCAACTGACGTGACCTAACAGAACGAAAGGTGTTGTGGAGCACTAGCACCATCTATTGGTCACAACAACTAGATACACTAAACTATGTAATGGCATCAAATGTACCTTATTATGTCAAATAGTTATTCTGTTATAAATTTTTATAATCAGGGCAAGACTTTGTGATTTCATTAAAAATTCCTTATACTGATTACATATGTATACATCAATCATGTAATTATATTATTACATGAACATTACAAAATACTGTCATTGGGATACGATACAGAAAATTGCATATAAGGCAAGTCTAATTACAATGATCTGAAAAATCATAGATACATAAAACTTTACAATATACACTGTACTAACTTACCGTAAGAAATGCTTATCTTTTCTGCGTGCAAAACAGATGCTGCTGATGATGGCAATGCCCAAAACTAGACTGGTGAAATAAAACACTACCACAAATCAGCTTTGGTCGAAACGATATCTAACTAACCTGAAAAAACACACGCACGCGCGATGGGTTGCCATATATGCAGATATGGGGAAATTTATCTATGCCCAATTTTAGTCTGAGAGGGAAGTAAAAATTGGACAATGTTAAAATAAATGAAAACAGTGAAACATCAATCATTCTCACACTTTTATACCATACCATATGGAGAATTTACAGTGCATTAAAATATCTAAAGATTTCTCTTGCCCCCTTTAGAACTCACCCCTCATGCCAACAGGGTCGGGTCCCTGCTGCAGGGAAATGTTATCCTCCAGCTGAGATTCAGAGCCACTGCCTGACGACGCCAGTGAACTCTGTGGCGACAGCGGAGGCGCGTGCTCCGAGGACAGTGAGAAGCTGCGGGGCTTGTTCCTCGCATTGTAGCTGAGGTCGTCCTGCAAAGGGGAGAATCTTTTTACTCTGTTCTGCTGAAGCAGACAGGGAAATCTGACCACCAATTTGACTAATATCCTGTAGGACTTAACTGCAAAATGATACAAAACAAACCAACATATTTCGAAGTATTTAGAACATTCTACATCTATACTAATCACACCTTGAGGTTGAACTAACTGCAAATTTAAATATGGTTACTACTTATAAAGTTGACCCAGGAAAAAAAAAGAAAAAAAAAAAGTGCGAAGTAGCTATACGAAACCACAGGTCACACTTATGTAACACATGTAGCATAAGTGCTCCCCACAAATATTGTCCAGTATCTTTGAATCCATCTCTCTTAAAACCAAAGAAAACACACTTAACTCTAAAGTACAGTGGTATCTCTCTAGCAGATCTCCACAACAATCGACAACGGCAAGGGTTCCAGAAACATCCATCTTGTCAACTACAATTTGCACTTTGTTCATACGACTTTTTTTTTTAAAAAAAAAAAGAGTTGTATCCTACAACTACAATATCAATAACAAATGAAGCATCAGAGATAGTGGACTGCTGAAAAATCTCTAACAAACACAAAACCACAAATGAAAACAATTAGCATAATGTCTTTAAGCTCAAGATTCTCGGATGGCTGACCAACTAAACGAGTGGCAGCTGTGCGCCATTCACCCTCTAAGCACAAACCCTACTCGCATTTCCAAAGGAAATACATTTTTTAAATTTAGAATCAGTTATGCACTACGTGCTTGGTAATTGTAGTAACTATTTTCTATTTTTATGTAATATATACAAGTTAAATACCATATCCAAAGAAATCTTATTGAAACACTGGAGTAATTCAGAATGTATTTTAACTGAAGGTGATTCTGTTGACAAATGGAGAAGAATCAACACATGAAATTACAGCAGTACCTGAAAGCCTAAGCAATGTAGTGAGCTTAATTACAAGGTTAAGTTTTGCTCCAAATATCACTTTTACTTTAAGAAAAAAAACATCTTACTGGTTTGGCCATTTTGACAATTTAGCATAGAGTTGCTGTCAAGTAAGTCTGAAGGCTGTAATAAAGTGTGCTAAAAGCGGAAAGTGCAATTTTAGTGTAATTGATGTTATTTTGATTTATTCTGCAAATAATGGCATTTAAAAATGTAAAAAATATATTGTTAACAATTTGTGGCTTGGTACAAATATTTCATAACTTCTACTGTTTTTTACTGCTTGACTGTCAGTGTTATACATTTAAAATTCAAATGTGTGCGTTCTCTTAAGGAGGTGGCAATTTGTCTTTTCTCCAGAGTGACAAAGAATTGGAGGAAACACATACCCAGGCAATGCCAGGTACTCAGTGAAGATATACACTTGAGATAAATTTAACAATCTGTATGTCGTGGGCTGATACTTTTAGTTATAGACATACTGACAATACTGATTATCCATTACTTTACATGTTCTATGTCCAATGAGGTATGTTGTGGGAAATCAATGATATATTGAAATCACAGTGCTGCCCCATAATATTCTGGTGCCAAAAACTGAGTAGAAATAATTATTTGCTCCGCGATTTTAACAATTAATGGCTTACTTCATGCTGCAGGAAACAGGACTGTATCACAAATAAGACCATTTCAATATAATACAATTGTATGAATTGCTTATTTCAAAATGATGTTTATGGGATGATCGACGAACTTTGTTTTGTGTTGCAATTGCAAGCAAGAAACTTTCGTCCCAAGATCACCAACAGCTAATTTGTTAAGAAAAGTTTCTTTCATTTTACATTTACACACAAGTTCCTTGCCAGACATCTCATCTATTCACTAGTGGACTCTTAAACAATTTTGTTCTGCCACCTTTACTAAGATGGAATGCCAGACGAACTAGAAAAACAGCTAGCACACTCCACAAGAAAGTGAGTTGGGGTAGGACTAACCCTACACTATTTTGCATGGGTGTTGATGGCTTTATTACAGAAAGCCGTTTTAAAATTTGAACACGATAGGAATTCACTTTAGAGGAGCTCGTTTCATTGAGTAACGCAATTCACAATTTTCTCCGTCATGATGAATATGTCTCAGATGTGTTGGACTGTGAGGAATATCTGTCAGAATCTGTCAGACATGGGTCATTTATGTTAAAATAACTGAAGTATCTGAGGAGACATAGTGAAGTGAACTTTTTAGTAGATCTTCATGGCATTCAGTACAAATATTTTGTGCACTAAGAATGTCATTCTTTAAATTCTCACACATGGCAGCAACACTTCAAATAAAATCAAAGCAAGGTAAAAACTCTTTAGTTTGGTTGGTTGGTTTGTTTTGATTTAGGGCGCAAGAACAACTAGGGTCATATGTGCCCAAGTCAAAACTATAGAACACTAAGACAGACGAGTTAAAAAAAAAAAAAGACTATACGTCAGACCCAATTTGACATAATAGAAGACAGCTAAAAACAGGCATGTGGAAAAAGGGCTAAAAGGACACCACACAGAAACAGAGGTCCAAAACTAAAAATTAAATGGCCTTTGCCATATTGCTTTGGCAGATAAAAAGTAAGACAGTCGAAAGCCCGCACATCATTTGCTAAAACAGCTGATAACTCAATCGGCAAACTCAAACAGGAAAATAAAAGGTTAAAAAATGGACATTCCATCAGGAAGTGGCAGACAGTTAAAACTTGAGAACAATGTGTACAAAGTGGGGGGTAGCACCACTTAGCAAATGACAATGGCTAAAAAGGCAGTGCCTTATACACAATCTAGTTAAAATGACCTCCTCCCGGTGGGAGGGCAGAGTGGAGCTCGACCAAGCCACTGGGAGAGGCTTAATAGGCCGGGGCTTATTCCCGGGAAGGGAGGACCATTAGCAATGCCAAAGGGACACCACCTCTTGAAAGCTGCCAACATGGATATCACCGGAGGGAATATAGGATCAGCTAGCTACGGTACAAGGACTGCAGCTTTTGCAGCAGTGTCAGCAGCCTCATTTCCTGGCAGACCAACATGACCAGGAACCCACAGAAACATCACACTAGCTCCACCAAGAGTGAGCGGTTGACTGTTTTCCTGGGCACACTGCACTAAGGGATGGGTGGTGTATAGCCCACGTAGACTTTGAAGGGCACTGAGCGAGTCGGAGCAGAGGACACAATTGAAAAGGTTGTGTCGCCAGATGTACTCCATGGCCTGATACAAGGCAAAGAGCTCAGCTGTAAATACTGCAGAGAGTGCCGGAAGCCAATAGCGAAAGACACGGGTCCCAATGATGAAGGCACACCCAACCCCATGGTAAGTCCGAGAGCCATCACGGTATACGAAGGTACTATTGTGAAGTTCCACGCGAACGTCTTTAAACTGAAGGCAATAGACGGAGGCTGTAGTACTGTCCTTAGGAATCAAATTAAGGCCAAGGTTAACTTGGGCCACTTCACGAAGCCAAGGTGGTGAAGGTGAAGGTGCAGGTGCAGGTAGAGTGAAGTTACGCTGCTGCAGTAAGTGCCGAAAGCAGACTCCAGGAGGTAACAGGGAAGAGGGATGAGCCCCATACTGACGTTCAAAGGAATCATCAAAGGAGGCGGCATAGGATGGGTGGCCACGCATGGCAGACAAACGGCACGCATACCTGCTAAGGAGAAAGTCACTGTGGTAAGACAGGGGTAGTTCAGCAGCTTCAGCGTACAGACTCTCAGTCGGGCTGGTGTAAAAGACACTCGTGGCCAAATTGATGCAACGATGGTGGATAGTGATGAGATGGTGTAAGAGGGATGGGCATGCAGATGCATAAACAAAGCACCCATAGTCTAGTTTCGAACAGACACGAGACCAGTACAAACAGAGGAGGGTGGTTCGATCGGCACCTCAGGGAGTACCATCGAGGACACGTAGGACATTGAGGAACTGCATAAAGCGGGCTGCCAGGTAAGATACATGGGAGGACCAGGAGAGTTTCCTACCAAGCATGAGCCCCAGGAATTTCATAGAACAGAAGGGCAACAGGCCCAAGATGAAGAGATGGTAGGAGAAACCACTTACGTTGCCAGAAATCCGTGCAGACGGTTTTGTCAGTGGAAAAGTGAAGGCCATTGTCTATGCTCCAGGAGTAAAGACAATCAAGACACCACTGAAGATGCTGCTCAGTGAAACAGGTCCGTGGAGAACTGCAATAGATCGCAAAATCGTCAACAAAAGGGGAGCCGGAGACACCCGGTGGGAGACATGCTATGATAGGGTTAATGGTGATAGCAAAGAGGACGACACTCAGGATGGAACCCTGAGGCACACCGTTTTCTTGGATAAAGGTGTCCGACAAGGCAGAAACCACACACACCTTGAAAACTCCAGCTTATAGAAATCGCCTAAAGGAAACAGGGCACGCGGCCACCGACGCCCCACATGTAAAGGGTACGGAAGTTATCCAGAAGGTGTCATAAGCCTTTTCCAAATCAAGAAACATGGCCAGTCTGGGATTTCCACAGAAAACCATTCACGACATGGGTGTACAAAGTAACGAGATGGTGAACTACAGAATACCACACTTGAAATCCACACTGTGCATTCGTCAGTAAATTCCAAGACTCTAGATACCATACCAGCCGGACATGAATCATACATTCCATCACCTTGCAAGATAGATGGGGCAATAGCTGGAAGGAAGGTTTTTGTCTTACTGGACTTAGGTGTCTGGTATGACAATGGCTTCATGCCAGCGTCCAGGAAATGTGACCCCTGCCCAGATGCAGTTTTGTGTGTTAAGCAGGATGCGCTTGCCCACAAGAGAAAGTTGCTGCAACATCTGAATATGGATGGCGTCCAACCCTGAGTCAGAGAATCAGGATGAACAGAGCATTATCGAGCTCCCTCATAGTAAAGGCAGCATTGTAGCACTCACGATTCGGAGAAGAGAAAGGTATCACCCAAGCTTCCTCCGCTTATTTCAGATGGAGGAAGGCAGGGTAATAGTTGGAAGAGCTCGAAACTTCCACAAAATGGTAGCCCAAGGTGTCTAAGATAGCAATAGGGTCCACAATAACATCATCAGCTACTGTGAGGCCGGAAATGGGGGAATGCATCTTGGTCCCAGAGAGCCGTCTGAGGTTGGCCAACACATCAGAGGAAGGGGTGGAACTGTTAAAAGAACTACTGAATGAAATCCAGCTAGCTCGTTTGCCATCACAAAGAACCAAACGACACTTTGCATGCATCTGTTTATAATGAATGCAGTTTGCCATTGTAGGATGACAGTTAAAAATGCGGAGAGCACACCTCCGTGCGCGAATTGCATTGCGGTATGTCTCAGTCCACCAAGGAACTCTTACACGATAAAGTAAAGTAGAAGTGCGAGGAACGGAACATTCTGCAGCAGTCAGGATAACATAAGTGAGATAGTCCACCTGGTCATTACAACTGGGGAAATCTTGTTCTTCGAAGGTTGCCATGGAGGAGTAAAGCTGCCAGTCAGCCTTAGGAATCTGTCATTTGGGCGTGCACGTGGATGGGGTAGATGGGGTAGGAGACATCAAACGGAGAGCACATGGGAAATTGTTACTCAAGTAGATGTCAAAAAGAATAGACCACTCAAGACAATGGGCACGCTGGGCAGTGCAAAAGGATAGGTCCAAATGGGAATAGGTGTGCTAGGAGTTAGAAAGAAAAATGGGTGCTCCAGTGTTAAGGCAGAAGAGGTTAAGAAGTCAGCCAAGAGTCAGCCAACAGGTCCTGGGAGAACCCCAAAGGGTATGATGTATATTAAAGTCACAGAGTAGCAAAATTGGTGGAGGTAGATGCCCAATAAACTGAAAGAAGTCTGCCCTGGTGACATCGAATGACAGAGGGACATAAATGGTACAGAGAAAAAAAAAGTCAGGCGGGGAAAGAAAAGGCGAACTGCAACAGCTTGAAGACTGGTAGACAGGGAGATGGCTCCACTACGAATGTCATCCCGTACGAGCAGCACGACGCCCCCAATAGATGGCATTCCGACCTCAGGGGGACGGTCAAAACGAATCGGTAAGTAATTTGAAAGCTCAAAGCGGTCACGAGGGCACAATTTCGTTACGCGAAGGCAGAGGGGTGCTGTGATGCTAAAAGCAGCCATCAATCTTCTTTGTGGCTGTGAGCTTTCCATTGGAGGACAGTCAAGAGGAGGAAGAGATGTAGGGATGTCAACTCGGCGGCCACCGTGTTACAGCCAATGTAGAGTCGCTACTACAGAGCACAGAAGCAGTAGGATCCTGCTCCACGAGGTCCACAGAAGCATCAGCTCGCTCGTGCAGTCAGTCGTGGAGTCCAATGCCGAAAAATGGTGGGCGATGCGTACTGGCGAGACAGATGAAGGCCATGCTAAGGCACCACGTGGCGACACCGTCTAATAGGATCTTTGAGTTGCCAAAGGAGAAAACCCTTTGCCTTCAGTGGACTTCTTTGAGCCCTTCCAGTTAGAGGAAGACTCTGGCAGTGTTCGGCCAAAGGGACAGAGGAAGTCTTCATGGGAATATTCCTTCTGTCTTTTCCTGCCTACCGATTGTGGAGCCGGTGGCTTTGCCCCTCGAGGCAAGAGTTTGACAGTTTGTCGCATAACGGGACAGGGGAATGGCGACGTTACCTCGGCACTGGGCGGTTTCACAACCTCGAGCTGAGTTTTAGGTCACACATCTGCGTGGCCACTTCCCACATGGAGCAAGGGGTAACAAGAACAGAAAACTGTAACTTGCGAGCTACTGGGTAAGGCACTTTTTTCTTTACCCAAATCTCTGACAGTTCACTCATCAAGATACACGGGATAATCCCGAGAGGCGGCAGCATGGCTGCCATTGAAGTTGATATAGCGGGGAGGAGGAGGAGGAGGAGGAGGAGGAGGAGGCAGCAGCAGACAATCGCCCTCGTGTGCATCCCCACCACAGGTTACACATTTGGCTGGGTGTCAACAAGATGTTCTGGTGTGGCTAAAACAATGACACTGGTAGAAGTGCAATGGGCTCGGAACGTACGGCGGGACTGTGTTAATTTCGTAGCCTGCTTTGATCTCTGACTTCAGCACAACTCTATCAAAGGAGAGGAGAAGAGTGCAGGTGGGGACAGAGGAGGTATTTATGTTTTTCATTACACGGTGGACGACTAACACCCTGATCAGACAGAAAATATTGGATTTTGGCCTCTGTTAGACCGTCGAGCAGCCCGGTGTGAATTACACCGCTGGACGAGTTCTACGGGCATCGACACGAATGGGGTAGCCATGGAGAAGCGATGCGGTGAGCAAATTGTGCTCGAGAATCAAAAGCAGTCTCCAAATGCAAAGTGCCATTCTGTAAACGAGAGCAGGATTTCACAGGACCAGCAATTACATCAACACCTTTCTGAATAATGAATAGCTTTATTGTGCCAAAGGACTGATCCTCTTCAGTACGCGAGACCACGAGGAACCGCGGTAAAGTGGGAAGGGTCTTCGAATCATTAGCCTCATTACATTTACATTTCATAGACGTCGATTGGGAAGACAATTGACTCGTTACGAGAAAATCCCCATGATTGCCAATATCTCTGATGGCACGCTCCTTCCAACTGGGGGCCCCCTTCACGACGGGGTGCTCCCGCCTTAAGTGATTGTTCACACCTCACATCACACCTCCAGAATATCTGACAGAGGGACCGATCGGCAATTTGGGAAGGTTGCAGTTCTGGCAGTCACCCCTCCCGGAGCCCGGCCTGCGCCAACCCTACCTTCGACCCAGGGCTGGAAATTATGCGTTACCCGGTCACATGTTACGCATCGGACACGTGGGCCAGCCTTCGGGAGCACACAGGGAGGAAGAAGTAAAACCTCAAATGCCAAAGTGGAAGAACGAGAGGATAAGGGAAACGAAGAAAGGAAAAGGGAGTGAAAAACAAAGGTGAGACTGTTGTTACAACAGCGACAGACAATGCAGAACATTCCCAATAACATCCTAGATGTGTTCCCCTAAGGGAGGGGGAAAAAGAATATCAAGAGGATAGACATGCAGCACGGAAGGGAAAAAATGCTGCAAAAGCTGGGGCCCCGTGGTAGCCAAGCACGAACCTGCCAAAGAGTGGTGAGCCCCCTGTGGGAGTAAAAACTTGTGAAAACCTAAACAAGAAGTACAATTGTATCAAATTTTTGAAAGCTCGTACTCATTGGCCCCAAGACTGCAAGATAGTAACTGACCACCACCAACATTTCAATATGTTAAAGGAAGACAATCACCATTTTGCATGTCTGAACTGAGGCCATAATTCTAGAAACTGCAGTACGATGATCAAATTTTTGCATTCTAGGTGCAAGAAAATCGTCCAAGATTATCCTCCAATTTGATTAACCCTTTGACTGCTGGGGACGTGTTAACTCGACATACCTCACTGTTCCCCTGGCGCACCCGACTTTTTTAAGCACGGCCCTTGGCTTTCCCTACAGCGATAACGACATGTTGACGCATACTGTGCCACCGGCCTTTCCACCACTAGGGACGAGTTTGTCGTGCTTCATTTCTGACTGTATCACTATTTGGCATAAGAATAATACGAATATAAACATGGCATGATATGTATATTCTTCCGCATTTGCTGTTGCCTCACTCTAGTTTCGTAGTTTATTAGGCAGACAGGATTTAAATGAGATAGCAGCAAACATGAAAGAATACATGGAAAAATGTTTATATTCGTATTATTCACTAAGTGAATCATAACACAACACACAATTGAGAAGCCTGTATCGTCAGATGCACTGGGTGGCTTGATAGAGGGCAGAAAGCTCTGCATTAAAAATCTAGCATCGTTCTAGAAGCCAGTATCTGTAATGTTTGTTACTAATGACAAGGGCACATCTGATGCCATAGTTGATCTTGAAACCATCAGTACAGACTAAGATGCTGTCTCCGAGTTGCGTGCAAAGTTTGACACATTTACAGCCGTAAGTCAAATCTTAGAGTAGTATTCTTGGAAAGCAAACTAAGTCCAAGATGAACATGGACCTGTTAAGGGCTCCCACCCATCAGGAACATGGCAGGTAACTTAAGATAACTCTTCCGAAGCAGTATACGAGAGCAAATGCCACGAGGTAGCAAAGAAGTTGCACTTACCCCTTTATTGACGGTCAAGTGGGGGGAGACAAAAACTATGTTCAGGAAAATAGGAAAGTATCATGTTGGTATGACAGCGGTATTTCAGTAGCATCTGCATACTTTTAACTGGGCTACTGTGGAAAGCTTCAGTGGCCAAATGTATGCCTCAATGGTGGGTGTTGGGATGGCATGAAACAGATAGTCGCGTAGATAAGTAAATGAGGTACCCATAGTCAATCTGCTGCCCATGAAGTACCATTTAAAGATGTGGAAGGACCAACAAAGTTTGCTATTGAACATGAGCCCCAAGAATTTTGTGGTTTCGACAAATGGAAATGCAACAGGACCAAGATGAAAGTACGGTGGAAGAAACTTCTTACACAGCCAGAAGTTTAGACGAAGAGTTTTTTCAGTGTAAAAAGTGGAAGCCGTTGTCAATGCTCCACGAGTAAAGACGGTCAAAGATCTCGCTGAACATCTTGCTCAAGTAAGCAGGTCCGTTGACAGCTGCAGTAGGTCACACATTCAGTGATGAAATGAGAGCTCATGATGGCTGGCGGAAGACAGTCCATGTACGGTTAACTGCTATGGCAAGTTGGGCTATGCTCAGTACAGAGCCCTGAGGCAACTTATTATTCTGAATAAAAGTATTCCACAAAGCTGAATCCACAAGTACCTTGCAAAGCCGGTCTTTTAAAAACTCTCAAAATGGGACAGGTGGTATCTGAAGCCTCAAGTGTGCATTGTATGAAGGATTCCCATCCCCCCAGCAGGTATTGCAAGCCTTCTCCAAATAAAAAACCACCACTACATTCTGGCATTTCCACAGAAAATCATTTGTAATGTGGCTCAAGAGGTGACAAGATGATCAACTGCAGACCGGTGCTTACAAAATCCACATTGTCCATTTGTTAGCATATTCCAAGACTATCCACCATACCAGCTGACTGCTGATCGTGCATTCTGTCACCTTACAGACATTGCTGATGAAAGAAATTGGATGGTGGTAGGAAAGGCGGTTGTGCATTCTCTGCTTCAACACATGAAATGCAGTTACAACTACAAATTTTCATTTTCACCAGCAGCACAGGCTCGATAATGGATCAGCCATAAGGGGTGTACAGACCTAACTTCGCATCAGTGACTTCAGAGCTCGCCTGACCGAGATATGCATTCCACCACTAGCCTATCCTCAGTAAGAGAAGGCTGCTAAACATTCAATACTGACAAGAACAAGTGGAAGACAGGAGGATGTCCAACAATGGTACAGAGACAATTTAAAAGCCAACATGGTTTGGTTTCCAAGTCCCGTGGTTCCTTATGAAATACGTGAACCAAGTATTGTGAAATCGATATGCAAGGTGCTAAAAAGAAATTCCAGTTACCACAGAAAAAGAGTAACACAGATCTTTGTTAACTGGAATTACTTTCCTGAACCTTCTGTCTTGCTTTGAAACATAACCATATTAGACAGAATTTTAAAATCTGAGGATTAGATCCTAGTGGTGCTGTGGAAAGCAACACAATCTTGCAAGGACAAGAGCAGCTCCTGTAGCAGGTTATTTTCACAACGGTCAATAGTACATTTTCATCTACCAACAACACCTACACTTTTCCCTCATTTGCCCAAGTGTTTGAGCATTAACAATGCGGCACCATATCAACAGTGTTTTCTCACTACTACAACGGTAGTTGGCAATTCTAGATACACTATGAGAAGGAAAGATGCAGTCAATGCTATATAACATGAAAAACGTTTCGTACTAATATGGACAAAGACCTTAACAATAATATATATTCTTTTTCCGAGCTTCTTGCAAACACTGCAGGAAACATGTTAGCAACAAAAGTGTCTCAAGCAGCAGCATGTATGTGGCTTGAAAGATATACCCTCAATATGCTGGATTGTTCTTTTGAAAATGAAAACCTCATGGTCCCACAAAGAAGCTTGTCATCCAGATCCTGAAGGTCCAAGGGATGTCTACTGGCCATCATGTCATCCTCTGCCATTTGGCCCCATGCCAAACAGAGGGGAATGTGGTCAGCACACAGTGCACTCTGTACCAGTCCTCCCATCAAGGAAAAATCTTTTGCAGTACTGGGAATCAAACGCAGGTCCTCCACACGGTAACCATCTATGCTGACCACTCTGTTATGGAGACAGACACTGTAGTCCTATGCAAAAGGAAAAAATTTACCCCAAGTTTTTATTTTCATTTGTGCAGAAGATGTAATTCTCTGAAATCTGACAAAAATTTTGAAACACCCACTATAATGAGTCCCACTTTGTTTTCACCAGATGCAGTATTACCTGTGAACTCCATAACTCCGACGTCTGACTCACTGTGACTGGTGGCGTGAGGCTGTTGCTGCGCCGCACCTTCAGGTGCTGCCCATTTGCTGAAACCACACAAAACACCATTAGTGATTATGTAAATTTATCTATTTTTAATTTATAGTGAAGGATCTATATGATAAAGATACCGAGTATAGAACCTACAAACTTAACAGCTAATGAAGTCACTCATGAAAATTATTGTGATAACAGCTGCTTAACCACGTACAGCACACTTTTTAACTTATTTACAAAATTACACAACTGATTTACAAAATTGGATGTAGAAAATGCTGCAGAAGTACACTAAGTGTTCGAGCATACAGAAAGCCACATTCTTTTTCCCCATTGTGTGGTTCCGAAGGAAATTTTCTACCATTAGGTACTGTGTTTTACTGTAATTTTCCTGCACTATAGACATCCATCTTGACTGAGGTGCTGTCACAAATGGACATCAAGTTTGCCACTCTGATAATCATTCTGACTTTATCTAAAAATAAAATTAATCCAACCACATTTACATACATTATGTGCTACAAATAAATAAAAGAAGATGTACAATTTTCGGTTCTTAAAAAATGTTTGGACAGTTTCCCGCAGCCTATATTAATAATTGCTCTTATAATTTTCTTTCCTTATTTTGTTTTCTGAAAGCTGTATGCTACGAGGCGAGCTTATATCACAAAATTTTCACACCACGACTGTCAGGTCAACGAAGTGATCTCGCAACATTCTAAAAAAGAGACGTTGTACAGAGGGAAGCGAGCATCATCTCAAAGCCCAGATACTGTTTCACAAGAAGCACGTGCATTCAGAACCACAGAACACATTCAGGAAGTTTACAAAGTGGAGGAATTGAGCCAGCATCTCTGAAGGGTGAAGCTCATCAATTTTACAGCTCCAGTTAGGCTTCTTCAGGAGCCGATTAAACAAGAGCAGAACGAATGAAGTCGTCACCGCTCGAAGGCGACAGCCAGCTGCGACGACCCCAGATGATATCCCCATAGCACAATATTGCCCTCAGCAGCAAGCACCTGTGACATGGTGCTCATTTCACACAACCTTCGCCTGGACAACTGTATAAAGACAAGACTGTGGCCTCTGTGTACCATGAAATGCGGTTCATCTTTTCGAGCGACATTTCCCAGTACTTCACAGTCCACTCTCCGAGGTCCCACACCCAATTTGATCTTAACTGGCAGTGTCTGATCACAGGGGAAAACAGAGAGGGTCACGTGATGCACACACCCCCGTTCAAGAATACGTCCCCCAACAATGTACTCCGTCAGACTGGCACGTATCCTGCCTTACAGAGCAGGCAAGCCACCAACCTCCATATTCTAAGAAGTGGCATAGACGCCCCACACCTTCTCACCTGCTTTAGTCACATTCCACAGGAGCTCATGACAGTAGTGTGCTAACAGTGGTCAACTTCACCATTTCCGAGATGCTCATTTCCAGGAGTTGGGCCGTAACAATCCACTATTAGATAAAGTTGCTCGTATCAGTGGATTTCCACAATTGTGGCCCATATTGGAGCTGGAGTTATTCCCCGTTTGTTTCTGCTTCACTTACTTTCCTTACAGTGTCACATGATTAGAAAATCATCAGGTGGCAGCCAGTCTATTAGTAAGCAGTGGTCATAATGCAATATTTCAATGGACTGTGAAATGGAACATGGGTAATTTTTGGTTTGACTCAACTATTCCATCTCCTGTGTGTCACCTGTAATCCTCTGATACCTAGATCAGTTTACTTGTGTGGACCTACTAGTCAGTTCCACCCCCAACAATGATCCAGCCATCTTCACAACTTCGTCTTCTCTGACGCGGACAGGTGGCGAAGCCATTGTCGACTGTCTTCTGAACTACTTCAACAGTGTAAACAACTGAAATTTAAAATTTATGTATTCGTACCTTCTTTTATAAGGTCACAATCTCTTATACTAAGCAGGCTGACATACATTCAAGCCGTTCTCTCAACTGTACATATCTTGAAAATATCTCCTGCAGTGGGATGCCCCAACACCTACTGCTAAACATCACAAAAGCTCTTGTCATCAAGGAAGCTTGGAAGTGGGACATGCCAGTCTAAAAATGTCATTTCACACTTCAACTGGTTACAGTTCTCTTTTACAAGCACTTCCTTTAAAGACTGCATCATAAATCCTTTTCACAAGCGTTTATGTGCAATGAAAGCAATGTCACGCCACTGACATTTTATGCTTTCTGGCAAAGGCAGGGTGACAATTACCGAACTATATGAAATAAAAATCATAACTGCCGATCAGTTTGCGTTAGAGCGTTCAAACTGCACGGTTTGCCACAGGGTATGGTGGAAATTAGTATGCATATGTATGGTTTGGTTTAGCGATGAAGTCCACTTTCATTTGGATGGGTTCACCAATAAGCAAAATTGGCACATTTGGGAACTGAGAATCCTCATTTTGCTATCAAGAAGTCTCTTCACCCTCAATAGGTGACACTGTGGTGTGCAATGTCCAGTCATGGAATAATTGGTGCGACATTCCTTGATGGCACTGCAACTATCTACTGGTACACGAAGGTTTTGGTAGACGATTTCATCCACATTATTCAAGGTGACCCCGATTTCGGCAAGATGTGGTTCATGCAAGACAGAGCTCGACCCCATCGAAGCAGAAGAGCGATGTCCTGCAGGAGAACTTTAGGAAGTGCATTGGCTGCCATATTCTCTGGATCTGAACACATGCAACACCTTTTTGTGGGCTATATTAAAGACAAGGTGTACAGCAATAACCTCAAAACCATTGCCGACCTGAAAACAGCCATTCAGAAGGCCATTGACAGCAGTGATGTTCCAACTCTTCAGGGGGTCTAGCAGAATTTCACTATTCGTCTGCGCCACATCATTGCAAATGACGGCAGGCACGTCAAACGTGTCTTAACCTAAACCCGAACATCCATAGTCACAAATACATACTTTATTCAGCATGCTCACGCCATAGTTTGTAACTAATTTACATATTTTTCATATAGTTCAATAATTGTCACCCTACATATGTTTCTGATATTAACATTAACAATGAAGCGAAGTTTTACGAAGCATATTCTATTGCCACCAACTGTACAAATGGAAGCAACACCAGTAATCATACAGCATAGATTATGCGAGAGGAAATTAACTGCCCCACTGTAACTGACCGTGGCTGCAAAGCGTTTATAGGTACAGTCCAAACAACGACATTTCTTCGAATCACCGAATTTTCCTTTACTTCATCCCTCATCTCTCCTCTCTTCTCCTCCCCCCCCCCCCCCCCCACCTGAAACTCCATTTTTCCTCTCTAAGACTTAATCGGGAATTAACATTTTAAGAAATGAACTTTGACAGTTAATCACAAAACAAATGACAAAGACCACTAGTCAAAGCGACCTGGCAGCAGAAACTGGCAGTTTAGATACTCTGAACTAGATCATTGAGATAGCTGAAATAGGAGCTCTTATTTCATAGTTTCCAGTGCAAAAGTGACTACACTCAGATTTATTTTACTAAAGAAAAAAATACTCTACATTTGAAATAACATAGTTTGAGCAGACAAAGTGCGAACTAACCCTGGAAGTGGCCATTGGTGCCCCACACCGGTGGAGTGTCTGCCACAGGTGTACAAGTACCGATCGCTCCAGCTACTCCTCCCGATGACGGACCATTGGCAATGCGGTCCTCTAGGTGGCGAAGCCACTGAGTGAGTGACCTGTCGAAAATGCAGGTGCCACCTCAGGTTCTCAATTAACTTAATGCAAACTTTCAAAATTATCCTAACATTAATCAGCTCTTTGCATATGGACACCACAGGCCAATTCATGTTTTGGATGTGTGGTATTACACACAAGACACTGCCTTCATACACAACTACAGTAAAAATAAAAACTAGTCCATATTAGAGGTAATCAAAGTTTTGTTACAATGAGCAACTAATGTTAGGTAATTAAGGTAGGAAAATGCTTTTTGTCCTGCTGATATCTATTTTAGTTGGCCTATTGGGTCATCACCATCAGGAAACAACTGACTTGTATCTATAAGGTACACTCGTGTGTAGGAAACCAACAAAGATATTTTTTAACACACACAATATCTTATCACGATAAGGTGAGAATAGTCTAATCAAGCACTCTTCACATTATACACTGATTATGTTAAATTGCTATATTAGATTACAATATGCATAATATCAAACACAGTATTATGCAATATTAAAGTATGCACATCTAGTTATATTCATAAAATATGAAAGGTTGTGAAGAAAACAACCTCGTATGGCAGCAATACTAGTATTAAATAAGGCCGTAACAGTGACAAAAGTATCACAGTGCTGTCCAGAATACATCATCTGTGTGGAAATGTTAACTGGAAGGGAGAGTTGCATCCTGGCTTCCATTTATTTCAATTTAGTGACATGAACTAAGCCTCTTGTGTACTCCCTTTTTGCCAATGCAAAGTCAGTATTGTGGCATAGCTGCCTGACTGATGCCTGTGGAAGACAACTAGAAGAAGCCATTATGGAACTCAACCTACAGGTACAGAATGCACCTCACAATCCACCAACCTACAAACAGAGGTTAAAGAAACAACACTGATGTTACTTTAGCAAAGGCAAGGGTGCTGCACTGTGTGAAAGGCTAGAAGGTTGAGAGTGGAATGACACCAAGTGGTCACAATACCCTACACTACATCATCACGAAGTGAAATCCAAGACCTACAGAAAACATCAAGGACGCTAACTGGGAAGAACTCTTAAAGAGTATACCAGTGCCAGGGAAGTCCATCACTGGGTGATGCATACGTTAGAGAGCAAGAACTGACAGCAACCACACACACTGCAATGGAGGCACCAATGCCTATCAGGAGAAGTCCTTCTAGATGAGTACCTTGCATCTGGACTGAGATTCCACAAGAAGAACCACGAAGCTATACCAGAGCAGCACGACTCAAGAAGAAAGAATCTAAAGGCTGCATAGATACAACATTTTAAGGAAGAGTTATGGAAAACAAGTGGAGCAATGGAACCAGTTTGTGGAGACTAACTTAGAAACCAATACCTGGAGAATACTATACAAAATAGTCTGCAAGAAAATATGGTCACAAACGATTTTCTTCGCACTCAAAAGAGATGACTGAACAATAATAGAAACCTGAGAACAGTCAACTGCCCTGCTTATGGAAAAACTACTTTCCGATGGAGGAAGACAGTCAACCAGTGCAGGTTACTAACTGTGTCATGGGAAGGCTCTAGAAATAATAAGCTTGTGTACCCCTTTGCACAGGAAGAAATTTGGCAAATCTCAGACTGAAACAGAAAAATCTCCAGGACCAAACAGGATCCCTGACAAAGTAATACCAGCCCTACGTGACCAACTGGATAGATATGTGAACTGTACAATGCATGTCTCTTGCAAGAAAGTGTTCCTGCACCATGGAAGAACAATGATGTGGTAAAAATTAGCAAAGGAAAAGTTAAGGCTCCAATGATACCCATATCCTACAGACTAATTTGGCCTTGAATGTACTCAGCAAGATTTTTGAAAAACCATTATGCTAAAGATTACCAAATCGTAGACTGCCACACAGGATGAGCCCTCGGCAGTAAGGGTTCAGAATAAGGAAGTCAACTTAAGACACAACTAAAAGGCAATTTTGCTAGCACCAGATACTCGTGCTATGTATGCTCTAGCAGTGACTATCAATATTGCTGGTGCTTTCAATAACATAGTGGCTGTCTTTTTGGCCGCCTTAGAGATTTGGAGTGTTCAGCAGCACTGTGCATCTGCCCGAGTGCTTAAGGCTGTCTGCAGGAATCAGTGTGTGGTCCCGAGTTTGGGAATGTAGCAATGTACTCCAAAAGTTACATGACAGCAATAACATATGTGGACTGGCAGCATTTGCAGACGACATGCTGAGGTGACTCCAGAAGAATTAAAGAAGACAAATATGATGTGGCTCTCTGTGAACTTGATGGCTGGTGTCTAAGTGTTAAATTGTCACTAGCACCTCAAAAAACAACATACGTCCTGCCTAAAGGGATCCTAGCAAGAAACCGTTAAATAAAATTAAATGATTAAGAAAAGTGCAGTAAAAAATGTATCTATGGGTATTTCTGGAGGAACATCCTAACTTAGCACATCATACAAAGGAAGCCAGCACTAAAGGTACAAACATGATGTATTAAATTGTAACCACTGCAAATAGGCAATTTTGCCTTCCTTTGAAAACAGTCAGAGTATAACACTCATCTACATTAGCATCAGTCGAGCATTTGGGCTCATATTGTAGCTAGTTCAATGAGAAGTGCTACTAAGATTAAAGGGTGCCTATTGCACTAGGCCAAATGATGATTTGTTAGTAATTCTAGGAATATGCACACTGGATTAGGGAACTAGGAATAAGGGAGTCTTTTACTGGTTAAAGAAAAGCAGTCAAATGGAAGTACAATGGGTGATCTGAATTGAAGCAAAATCGAAAAAGGTAACTAAAGATTGCATATTACAACTGTGCAAAATGAACGGGACACTTCAGGCACAGACAGGAGAACATACGAATTTATTTCTAACACCAGGGAGGGATTAAAAATGAAATTTATACAAAAACAAAAGACAAACGAATGATAGCAGCTGCAGTAGTGTGGGCACACCAGAACACCCACTGTGGGACTGTGTGCTCTACGAAGACATAGAGCGTAATGGACGTCAGGTACAAAGGACATTGGATCCCAAAGTAGCACAAAGAAGCAAGTTGATCTAGTGCCTTCTTGATTATACTGCAGCCACAGTACCCAGGATGGGTAAGGAAGACTTTACAAGGCATTCAAACTAGGTCAGCATGCTTCCATCCAGGCTGGACAACATACTCTGCAGATGGAGCGAAGATAACCAAGGTCGGCGATCACCGAATGAAGTAATGCCCACAGAATATATATTGCGTTGGTGCAAGTGATCATGGAAGTGTGGACTGTAAGATGTGATGGGTGGAATAGTTTGCTATAGTGGAAACACTGCCGATGGGCTGTTCGATGCCCAAGGAATCCAGCGGACAATGGCTGCAGACCAGGTAGTATGAGGGCAGATGCAGTAGTGGAAACAACAATCTATTAGTTAAAGTCATCAAAAAATGTACAAAGAACAAATTCTGTAGGGATTATAGTAGGCTAACATGTTAAGGGTTTTATTTTAGCTTTGTAGTATTTATAGTATTTAAAAAATTAAGTATCTGAAATAAATACAGAGAAAACTGTATTTTACATTTTCATGCAGTGCAGACTTTAAAAAATGGAAAATTGAGGAAAATGAAGAATCGAGAAAAATGGTGAAACCCGAAAAATAGAGCAAAAAAATAATTGACATTACAAGCTTGTTAGAAGTTGGCTCAGTGAATTTCCGTACATTGCATAAAATTTACATTTTTGAGACAGCTTGTGCACTACAGTTTTGCTTCATGCCTTCTATCACTGCTGCCTATCTTTATGAGCTACAGTGTGCAGTACAAAGTGTATCTAAAATGTGCTATTGCAAAACCCTTGCTCTATTTCCATGTAACATCTCTGCACAAAAAGCATATTTTCAGCACTTCATAAAATGCTGTCACTCCTACCTCTTCTCCCAAGGTTGAGGAGCCACACACCCAGAAGGAAACACATTTTACGTATGTTAGTGTGTTGTGGCAGCTGCGTCGACTGTTTGAACAAGTCGCCAACCAACACGAGCTCAGTAGTCATAAATGGTCGACGTTTCCTCTATTCTGATCGAGTATATTCTTTCACACTCAGTGTTTCAAATTTAAAAGGTTAACGAGAGATGTTGCTGAAGACAGTATATTGAAAATATATGCCAAAAGATGAGGCCATTCATCACACAATGGCTCAGTCCGAACACTTTGCACCAACTGTGCTGTTTTTCCATTGCTGCCATAACCTAGCAGTAGATGTATCATAATTTCGTGCTGAAGCTAAACACTTCAAGTTGTGTTGCTAATGCCACTAATGGATTCTTTCAGCATTTTTCTCTCACATCTCTGCTCTATGCAACTGCCTAAAATATTCTCTTCACTCTGCCACCACTGTGCGAACTGTCTGTCTTTTGTATCACTTTAACTCATTCAATCACATCAAATGTCAACAGGATGAAATCGGGATGAATTCAAGCAAGAAGTCTAGTAAGAACATAAAATAAAGGTAACTACTAGGAAGAAACATAAAAACAGGGAATTTTTGTCATTGATCTTATGGGCTTTTCACAGGGGCTATGAATTTTTGGTGTAGAATCACAAAACATGGAATCTGAAGTTGCACTGTAGTTAACATATAAGTTTATTACTAACCAAGGAAATGTGATTTATATTATCTATTTTAGCTTTTCACACAATTGGCTGTAATTATGAAGAATAAATAAATACATAAATAAAAAATACTTGCAAACCAATAAATAAAAAAAAACAGTCACCCAACTTTATATTTTTGATGATAAAATTTATGACCACCTCATATAGGGTACATGACAAAGCAACTGCGTTGTATTAAACACTCTCTTAAAAATGTATCCCCATAAGAAACACATGGAAGCCCGTGTGAGCCTTGAATGAACAGATATCAAACTTGTAACCAGACAAGTAAATATGATATGTTTCTCATCAATGCATCCTAATTTTGTAATGCTACTTTATTAGCATTACTAAATTTTTTTTCCAACAGTGAACATTCTGGACATGAGCTTGGAAATCATACCTATTGATGACAAAATTTTTTTACCACATCTTATCATGAATAGTTGTCATAAGCATCTCAGCTACCTGTGCATGTTCCCAGAACTGATCCAAACCTCCAAATGTACGAAGTATTACAGTCTAGATGAGCAAGACGACAACAATACTAATGTTTAACACATTTCTCTCATTAAGCCTGTTGTGGGAATCCATGTAAGCTGTGAGCAATGAGGGTGTAGACACTATCAGTCATGAGAGTGTACACATGTAGCCAAGACAGTTAAGGCAACTACTCGCGACGTGCAGGAAGTCTGGGTTCCAATACCAATTTGACAGAAATTTCCACTTTTCACTAATACAGTTGATACCAAAAGTATAAGGAATAGGATAGATTGCCACTCACTGCAACTACGATTGTGGTGGCGGCCAAGGGTGCATCAGGTATGTGTGCTATTGTAAACATGTGTGTTTTCCCTGCTGAGGAAGGTTTTTGAAGATAGCCGCATGTGTATCAGTCATTTTGTTAAGCCTGTCTGCAACTCATCATCATCATCATCATCATCATCATCATCATCATCATCTGTACGGTGTGTGGCAGTCTATCCTATTCCTTATATTATTATTCCAACCTGTAGTTTCCATTGTTTGATGTTAAAAGTAGTCCCAACCGCGACAAAATTTCTTAATACTGATGGTTTCAAAATGCATACCAATCTTAGGGGTTTTTAGCAATTTTTACTTTCATCTCACAATTATAAACACCACATCAAATGAATGAGCAACTCAAAAAGTTGCTCTTACACATGTTCAATGTGAGCAGCAATTGCAGGAAGACAGCCAAAGGATTTGGACAAATAGTTTAACAGAATGGACAGTGTCTCCAAAAAGAAATACAATAAACAACAAAAAGTAAGCAAAGCTTAATAGATTGTAATCTAATTACATAAGGCGATTTTGGGGAATGCATTTCGCTATTTGGGCAGTAAAATAATTGATGATGACCGAAGGTGGTATTAGCAAGAAAACAAATAAAGAAAGAAAGAAATATAAATATATCACATTCTGAGATACTGAAAGGGATGACAACTTTGCTAAAAGAAGGGATCAGTTGATAAGAGACATCCTGTGCCATCAAAGAGTTGTTGACCTGGCAATCTAAAGAAGTGTAAGGGATAAAAATTCTAAAGGTAGCCATGGCTTAAGTACACGTAAAATGGGTGTATGTTGTTGTTGTTGTTGTTGTTGTTGTTGTTATATAGAGATAAATAGGCTTGCAGAGGACAGAAACAAGGAGAGCTGCAGCAGACCAGTCTTCGGACTGAACACCATAACAGGAAAATTAAACATTTTACTCAAATTTTTTGCCAGGCAGATTTTTCTTCAGAAGTATTCCACTTTTTTTCCATGTTAGAGTATGCTCAATCATGATGTCCAAGCAAAACAACTACAGAATCCATGAAATCGCAGAAATTCAAGTGTAAACTGTTCAACTGAAATACTAGATGGACTTCGATTACAGATGAATTCCTGCAATTTTATTAATTGAGTAATATGTGTGAGAATGTAAGGATTAAAAGCTACACAAAAACATGAAATGTCACTTATGGGGTGGGCATAAGGAGGAAGGGGAGTGATGACTGTTAGTAATCTATTTTATTCCTGAGTCAGTACATTTAATTATCTTTCGTTTTTTTCACAAATGCTACAGTGTAGAGTACAATGAGTTACATTTTGAAAGGCAGTCTTTGATAGCACATTCCATTCAGATGTTTACGATTTTGTTCATTTTGTTTTCTGAAACCAAGAGTAAGCCAATATGTAGATGGGGAGTGGTCACAGTTTATTGTGCATGTACACTATGATGAAGACTATCTGGACACCCCCAAAAAACATACGGTTTTCATATTAGATGCATTGTGCTGCCACCTACTGCCAGTTACTCCATATCAACGACCTCTGCGGGCATTAGACATCAAGGGAGCAGAATGGGGCACTCTGCGAAACTCGTGGAGTCGAACTCTTGATTAGGTGATTGGCTGTCACTTGTGTCATACATCTGTGTGTGAGATTTCCACACTCCAAAACATCCCTAGCTCCACTGTTTTGATGTGATAGTGAAGCGGAAACATGTAGGGACACATACAGCCAAAAGCATACAGGCTGACCTTGTCTGTTGACTGACAGGCTGCTTACAGTTTAAGAGGGTCGTAATGTGTAATATGCAGACATTTATCTGGACCATCACACAGGAATTCCATACTGCATCAGGATCCACTGCACTACTGTGACAGTTAGGTGAGAGGTGAGAAAACTTTGATTTCATGGTCGAGTGGCTGCTCATAAGCTGCACATCACACTGGTAAATGCCAAACGACACCTTGCTTGGTGAAAGGAGCGTAAACATTGGACGACTGAACAGTGGAATAACGTTGTGTGGATTGACGAACTGGTTGGTTGTTTGAGGTTTAAGGGACCAAACAGCAAGGTCATCAGTCCCTTGTTTCAAATGTGGTCCATTCCGCTAATGTGACATCTCAGGAAAGTCAGAACAATAAAAGGGAAAAGGCTAAAAACGTAAAGGGGCAGTCATGTTGTCAATGGTAAAAAACAAAACAAGGGACAGTCAGCAAGAGAAAGAACCCAATGCTATGCTGAAGCAGCATAGGCAAGACCACCTGTGACTTAAAAGGTACAACCGCTACAATGTAGAAGTATGTATGGGAAAAGGAGACTAACCAATCCTTTAAAAAAAAAAAAAAAAAAAAAAAAAACCACACACACACACACACACACACACACACACACACACACACACACACACACACACACACACACACACACACACACACACAGAGAGAGAGAGAGAGAGAGAGAGAGAGAGAGAGAGGAGAGAGAGAGAGAGAGAGAGAGAGAGAGAGAGAGAGAGTGTAAAGGGGAAAAGAAAAGAGTATTTCGGTCAGGGAAGTGAATCAGGAATCTCTGAACACTGCTTTCAGTGGGAGACACCCAAACACTCACCGCCCTGCCCCAATACCAGAGAGATTAAAAACCTTAAAACTGAGAATAAAAACCACTTTCCCGGAGGAAACCGAGAACCAGAGAGACCATCCGGGAATCGTCAGCCAACATCAAAGTTAAAGTGTGGGGGAGTCTGTACTTAGCACGCAGAGCCAAAAGAAGGGGGCATTCAACCAAAATGTGGACTACTGACTGGAAGGCTCCACAACCACAAAGTGGGGGTGGCTCATCATGCAAAAGAAAACCATGGGTCAGCCTGGTATGGCCAAAGCGGAGATGACACAGTGTGGTCGAGTCCTTCGGGAGAGGCAAAAGGAAGAACGCCACGGGACTGGTGTCACCTTAATTGCCCGAAGTTTATTAGACAGGGGAGTAGCCTCCCAAGAATTGGCCCATGACTGCGAAGTGGGATTTGATGTGAAGCCGTAAATCCGCTGCAGGAGGGGTTACAGAAAACGGGGGGGGGGGGGGGGGGGGGGGGGGGAGATAAGTAACTGCTCCCCCAGCCAAACGATCAGCGAGCTCATTGCCTGGGATACCCACATGGCCAGGGACCCAAAGGAAGTCAATGGAACAAGCAGCACGGTGAATATCAGCGAGATGGTCATGGATGGCAGAGACCAAGGGATGGCGCGAAAAACACCGGTCAATAGCAAGAAGGCCACTCATCGAGTCCGTACATAACAAAACGCAGTTGTGTTGGGACTGTTTAATAAAGCTAAGGGCCTGAGAAATTGCCATCAATTCCGCAGTAAACACCCCACATGTAGGTGGCAGCAGATGACTTTCCGTTCCAACAGAGGATGTGAAGGCATACCCAACATGATCAGCAGATTTAGAGCCATCAGTGTAAAAAACAACAGCATCCCGAAACTCCCATAAAATTTGGCAGAAAAAGGAACCGAACACCACCGGGGGAATCTTTCGGACCTCGGTGGAGATCCATCCAAATTCGAAGCCGAGGAGCTAACCAAGGAGGGGTGGAGGAGAGGGAGGGAGGAAGACAGGACAAAGAAGGAAGCTGAAAATCACGGCAAAGAGACACAAGGCGCAGCCCAACTGGTAAACCCACCCGAGGGCGGGAGTCGGGTGGGCGACGTCCATGGTCTGGGAACAGGATAGAATAAGAAGGATGAGTGGGAGAGGAACGGATACTGAGTGCATAAGACACCAGAAGCTGGGACCGCCAAACAGAAAGGGGGGGGATCCCAGCTTCAACCAGGAGACTATCAACAGGGCTAGTAGGGAAGGCACGAGTGGCCAAACGGATACCACGATGGTGGACTGGATCCAGCACGTGCAGTGTGGAAGGAGCAGCTGAACCATAAACTTGACAACCATAGTCAAAGTGAGACAGAACTAGAGCACGATAAAGACGGAGGAGGAGGGAACGGTCCGCACCCCAAGAGGAGTGGGCAAGGAAGCGAAGGACATCGAGTTTACGGAAATATCCTACCTCCAGATGTTTGATATGGGGCAGCCAAGTGAGCTTGTTGTCAAAAAGAAGACCCAAGAAACGAAACTGTGGGACCACAGGCAATCGTCGTGCAGAGAGATAGAGCGATGGATCAGGGTGGATCGTAGTACGGCGGCAGAAGTGGACCACTCGCGATTTTAAAGGAGAGAATTGAAACCCGTGTGAGAGGATCCATGCAGAGGCACGCCGTGTAGCTACGTGGAGCTGCCGTTCTGCAGATGCCATCGAGGAGGAACTAACCCAAATGCAGAAATCATCCACATACAGGGCAGGGGCGACCAAGGGACCGACAGAAGCCACAAGTCCATCAATAGCAATGAGGAAAAGAATGACACTCAAGACAGAACCCTGTGGGATGCCCGTCTCCTGGGTCCGTGGAGAACTAAAAGCAGGACCAACTCGAACTCTGAATGACCGGTGGATCAGGAACTGGCGGATAAAAATCTGGAGTGGGTCCCGAAGACCCCACTGATGAAGGGTAAGTAAGATGTGATGGCGCCAGGCCGTGTCATAGGCCTTGCGAAGGTCAAAAAACACTGCAACCAAATGGCGGCGCTGGGAAAAAGTCAGCCGGACTGCGGATTCCAAGGGGAGTAAAAGATTGATTGGAGACCGTCCCTCTCGAAAGCCACACTGGTAAGGGGACAATAGATCCCGAGATTCGAGGACCCAATTGAGCTGACTGGCTACCATCCGTTCAAGTAACTTACAAACAACATTGGTCAAACTAATTGGCCGATAGCTGTCAACAGATAGGGGGTACTTACCAGGCTTAAGGACAGGAACCACGATGCTATCCCTCCACTGTGAAGTGAAGTCACCCTGGAGCCAGATACGGTTAAACACCCGAAGATGATGTTGCCGTTGTGGAGCACTGAGATGTTGAAGCAGTTGGTTATGAATGGAATCTGCGCCAGGGGTCGTATCATGAGAAGATACAGCAGAAAGAAATTCCCATTCAGTGAAAGGTTCGTTGTAAGATTCTGACTCACAAGGGGTAAAACATAAGGTGGAAGGCTGTTGATATACTTTCCAGGATGTGAGGTCGTGGTCCAAGAACTTTTCTGCTCCTTATGTTTCATCCAGGACTGCACTGGACTTCCTCAGAGGCGCTGCTCCGCTGAGTCTTGCCGACTGACTGGTCGGGTGTCTGAGAGCGACCTATATATTGTGAGAAAGGGGGGCGTGGTTCAGGTGACACGGGATGAGCAGTGATAATCCATAGCAAAGATAAGGTTGACTATCCATTACCACCTTGTCAAAGATAAAAAATTGTTAGCAATTTTGTAGAGCCACTGTCCATATATCACTAAGTTTCATAGCCTCCTCTTTCCTATTAAAATTATCGTGATGTTTATAAATTTCAATAGCTTCTCTATATAGCTGTGGATAGTAATTTAACGTTGTAGATAAAACTTCGGTATCCGAAAACTTCACTTGGTGGTTGCCTGGTTGAAGAGCATGTTCTGCTACAGCTGATTTTTCTATCCACTTAGCGATATACGGACAGTGGCTCTACAAAATTGCTAACAATTTTTTATCTTTGACAAGGTGGTAATCGATAGTCAACCTTATCTTTGCTACGGATTATCACTGCTCATCACGTGTCACCTGAACCACTCCCCCTTTCTCACAATATATAAGTCGCTCTCAGACACCCGACCAGTCAGTCGGCAAGACTTAGCGGAGCAGCGCCTCTGAGGAAGTCCAGCGCAGACCTGGACGAAATGTAAGGAGCAGAAAAGTTCTTGGACCACGACCTCACATCCCGGAAAGTATATCAACAGCCATGTCACCCGGTTGTGAAATCCTTCATTCTACAATAAGGTGGAAGCTTCAGCCCACTGTTTCTGGTGAAGGAAAGCAGCTGGATAGGAGGCTGATGCTGATGCCACTGCAAAATGGGTCGCAAGATGTTCTGCAAGAACTAATGGGTCCGTACAAAGGCCATCTGGGAGTTGAAGGCCTGGGAGGGTGGACTGCCGATGACAACCTTGGAGAGAGCGAAGTGTAGCCCATACCCGTGACAGAGGGACAGTAGAACCAAGGGAAGAACCGAATCGTTCCCAACATATCCGCTTGCTCTGTTTGATTGAATAACGGGCTTTAGCGCGGAGGCGTTTAAAGGTAGTAAGGCTGGCTACGGATGGGTGCCTCTTAAAGTGTTGCAAAGCTTAACGGCGATCACCGATGGCAATGGCAATGGCCGTACTCCACCATGGGACTTGCCGGCGACAAAATGGTCCAGATGAGTGCGGGACAGCAAGTTTAGCAGTGCAAACAATCGCGTCAGACACGTCACGTAGGACGTCATCAATACAATCCGACAAAGAGGGAGAAAACACGACCTGTGCAGTGTATAGAGGCCAATCGGCGCGTTGGAAAGACCAACGAGGTAACCTGTCCATCGGGGAGCGGGAAGGGAGCGAGATAATCAATGGGAAATGGTCGCTATCACAAAGGTCGTCGTGTGGCGACCAGCGTAATGAAGGGAGGAGAAAGGGAGACGAAAGAGAAAGATCAATGGCAGAAAAGGTACCATGACCGGCACTGAAATGAGTAGGGGAGCCATCATTAAGAAGGCTCAAGTCGTGGCCTGCAATAAACTGGTCTATGAGAAGACCTCGTCTAGATGGAAAGGCACTGCCCCACAAGGGCGATGAGCATTAAAATCGCCAAGGAGTAGGAAGAGAAAAGGAAGTTGCTGAAGAAGGGCAGTTAAGCCAGCAGGAGTAAGAGTCCTGTCAGGAGGGAGATAAAGATTGCAAACTGTGACTGCAGAGTCTAGGTGGACCCTAACAGCAACCGCTTCCAATGTAGTTTGAAGAGGAATCCACGTGCTAGCAATGTCTGTACGGACCAACGTACAAACGCCACCAGAAGCCCGCAGGGGTCCGACCCGATTTCGACAGAAAACACAGAACCCACGGAGGGACGGTGAGTGAGAATCAGTAAAATGAGATTCCTGGAGAACCACACAAGCTGCAGAGAAAGACGAAAGAAGGGATTTCAATTCCGGAAGGTGACGATAGTATCCATTACAATTCCATTGGAGAACCACAGAACAATATTTAAATGGGGCTGAACACACCAAAGCCAGTCATACTGCCGGGTCCCCACCCGTCACCGACAAGGAGGGGGCGACATCCATGAACGACAGGTCAGAATCCGGTTGTGAAGTCTAGGATGGGACCTCTGGTGACAGAAGCTCTTTGTCCCGGGACTTATATTTCTTCTTCTTTTCAGCCTGAGATCGAGGAGGGCTGTGTGGCATAAAGCAGCCAGCTGCAGCAAGATAAGGAACAGAAAGAGACCGGGCGACCTGGGGGCCGACTGACCGCGGCTCTTGCGGTCGTCGTGCAGCAGCAGACCTTTGGCCTGGAAGGTGCCGGGAAGGGACATCCTGGGAGAGGCGCCCTTGACCGGCAGAGGCCGAAGGAGTGCGACACTTCTCCGGCTGGGGAGGGGGAGCAGTGCCCAGAGGAGAAGGTGAGGGAGCCGCAGGGGGGGGGGGGGGGGGGGAGGAGAGGGGTCCGGGTTGGGGGTAAGGAAGGGGGAGGAAGGGGGTGGAAGGAGTGAAGATGTAACCAAGGCTTAACTAGATGTCATGGACACAGGGTGAAGACGTGTATATTTCTTACGGGCCTCTGTGTAGGTTGAACGATCGAGGGACTTATACTCCCGTATCTTCTTATATACTGGGCAATCTGGTGAACGTGGAGAATGGCTGCCATGACAATTTACACACACAGGAGGGGGAACACAGGGACTCCCCTCATGGAGTAGACGTCCACAGTCACCACAGAGAGGGGCCTGTGAACAGCGGGAAGACATGTGTCCAAAATGCAAGCACTTAAAACACCTCATAGGAGGTGGGATTTACGGCTTCACATCACATCGATAAACCATAATCTTAACTTTCTCAGGGAGGGTATCCCCTTCAAAGGCCAGGATAAAGGCACCAGTATCAATGCGATTGTCTTTAGGACCCTTCTGAACACGCCGAACAAAGTGAACACCCCGGCGTCCGAGATTGTCCCGATGTTCCTCATCAGTTTGAAGGATGAAGTCCCTGTGAAAAATCACACCTTGTACCATATTTAGAGACTGGTGGGGGGGGGGGGGGGGTAACTGACACAGGAATTGTGCCAAGATGGGTACAGGCACGAAGGGCCACAGTTGCAGTTTTGATCAGCAACGAACCTGACCGCATCTTGCTCAGGGAGTCCACTTCGCCAAACTTGTCTTCAATGTGTTCCACAAAGAATAAAGGTTTGGTATTGGTGAAAGTATCTCCGTCAGTCCGGGTGCAAACTAGATAACGGGGGAAAGGTTTCGCCCCTAGCCGACAGGCCTGACCCTCTTCCCAGGCGATAGCCATGGAAGGGAAGGCCGAAGGGGCAAGAGAAGCAGCACCTGAGGAATCAGTTCCACGCAGAGAGACGGCCGCAGAAGAACGGCCAGAGTTCTGGACCCGTATGCGTTTCATTTGCATAGCGTCCGCCCTGATACCACCCACTCCGATCAGGGGCTCTCCTCACGGGCGCCACCCAGCCACAGCAAGGGCCGTCTGGCACGGCGACCATTGCCGGGAGTTCCGATGCTCCAGGATGACGAGCAACCACTCCAAGGCATGCATGAGGTGGTCACAGCTCAGGTATCAGAAGTGTGATCCCTGTGTGTTCAGGGGGCTCAACCAAAAGGGTACATAGCGACCCCACCACACAGGCTGGCTACTGTGCTGGCTGTGCACCCTAGCATCAGACAACGACGTGAAAGAAAAGGTGGAATGTACTAGGAGAGCGCACATCGGAGACACTAGGTAAGGTGCTCTTCCCAAAATGGCTCACACTACGGAGGAGAAATTTTGTAATGGAGGTCAAACCCCAGAAGAATGTCAAGAGGAGGAGATGATTACGCAACAAAGCCGAACTGTAAAACCAACAGAACCAGGAGGATAGTAGGGCCAACATAAGCAAGGACACCAAGAGAGGGAGAGGAGAGGGCGATGGGAAAGGAGCGAGGAGGGGAAGGGGAAGGAAATGCAGCCCTGGAGAGAAAGAAGGCTGCAATAGCTCGGGGCCCCGTGCTCGCCACGCACGTATCCACAAAAGAGTTGTGGACCCCCCCGGGGGGGGGGGGGGGGGATTGACGAAATACGGTACACAATGTGGCAGTCCGATGGCAGGTATGGGTATGGCAAATGCCCGGCGAATGTTATCTGCCACTGTGTGTAGTGCCAAAAGTGAAATTTGGAGGCGGTGGTGTTGTGGTGTGGTCCCATTTTTCTTGGAGGAGGCTTGCACCCCTTGTTTTGCATGGCACTATCACAGCAAAGGCCTTCACTGATGTTTTAAGCACCTTCTTGCTTCCTACTGTTGAAGAGCAATTCAGGGATGGCGATTGCATCTTAACACAATCAACCACCTGCTCATAAAACACTGCGTGTGGCGGAGTGGTTACAAGACAAAACATCCCTGTAATGGACTGACCTGCACAGAGCCCTGACCTGAATGCTACAGAACACCTTTGAGATGTTTTGGAATGCCGACTTCATGCCAGGCCTCACCGACCAACATCAATACCTCTCCTCAGTGCAGCACTCCATGAAGAATGGACAGCCATTTCCCAAAAACCTTCCTGCACCTGACTGAACATATACCTGCAAGTGGAAGCTATCATCAACGCAAAGGCTGGGCCAACACCATATTGAATTCCACCATTATCAATGGAGGGCACCATGAACTTTTAAGTTCTTTTCAGCCAGGTATCAGGATACATTTGATCACAGTATATATTTTATAAAATGTAATAAGAAAATGTACTTTGAGTTCATAAAAGTTAACAGCATTTGGCTAAATTACTGCCACTGCTATCACTAGTCATCCTTCCATGCCAGTGGCAGTTTGATGACAATTGTGCAGCTGACAGGAGGAAAGTAGCATGGCACATGGAGTGGGGGGAGGGAGGGAGGGGGGCGGAGCGGGTGGAATGAGCAACATATTTGAGGGAAGTCAAAAAATTTAATGAATAAAGGGTGAAAATAATGATGTTGTTTCTAAACAGAGTCACTGTCTCACAAAGAATTCATTCCCCCAGGTAGAACAGCAAAATATTATGAGTAAATCAAATAGTTCACAAGAATGTCATCAAGTCATTTGAAAATGTTGAGTTATCATTTATCAATGACAAGTGAGCCATAATGTTGCATCATCCACCAAACAACTTCCGTCGTCCTAACAAACTACACATTAATGGTGCAAAATTTAACTCCATTGTCAATTGAGTAGGGTATGATAGGGAACGAGAGTTCTGCAAGACAGCAGAAATTGACAATTTCTTTTTCTGGGGATTAAACAGCACAGTTATCACTGCCCTTGAATATGAAATACATGCTCACAAGGGAAGTTCTCAGTGGCGGGATCAACATTTTTGAAACCAGAAGTATGTTTGTGTACATTAGAGTTCCAGGCAACATACCCAACTACCATTCAACAAACAATTTCATAACTTCCTGCTATCCACTACAGCCCTGAAACAGGGCTAGCATTTAAGTTATTTGCCGGCATGCTGAAGGTTGTGGGTCAAAATCCCATTGGGTGCAACAAAAATTTGTTGTTTTAAGTGTTTGTATGACAAGTAGTATTCAAAAGTACATATTTTAATGAAAAGTATTCTTTATTTTTTTAACAAACTGGCTGGTAATTTCAACTGTTAAAATATTATGAAGCATATATAAAAATAATTAAAATTACATGGAAGACAGTTTCAAATGAAAAGAGAATAAAGGAAATGAGAGTGAGTAAAAAGGTTCATATAATGATTAAACTTAAGCAGCAAATGATTAGGAATGAAAAAAAAAAATTATATTTTAACCAATGAACTGCATAAATGTAATGAAAGTTATTTTGGTAAAGATGTGAAAGAAAGTAGATTGCACATGAAGCTATTAAAATTCACAACCTTTGGCATTCCAGTTGAGTAACTAATGCATTACACTATAGTGTCATTTCGAAAACCATGCTCTTTTCAAGGCTCTAGTGGATTACAAGAAATTCTGAAATTCTTTTTTGTCAATGAGTCACACACGAGGGCTCACTGAGATAAACGGTTGTAACGTACAACACTAGACACTAACCAACACCACAGAATACGTTATCTACCTGATTTGACGATGATGCTGAATATAAGATGATGCCTTTCAGAGGCTCTTTGCTAAAAAACAAATTTTTCTCATTTTCTGACTGACCAAATTACAAACTTTTATTGATGTAAGATATCTGCCTACAAGTTAACATTACACACATTCTAAACTTATTCCATTTATCGATAGTCCACATTTTGGTAATACAAGATGAAATGAACAAAAATAAATTGTTTACATTAATTTTTATCTTCACTGCCTTTGTCTGTGGTATCACCGCCGCCGCCACCACCACCACCACCACCACCACCACCACCACCACCACCGGTGGACAGCTGTCAAACTTTCATCTTCGTTGTCAAAAATATTTGGCTGTTTCTTTCGAAAATGTTACAATTTCTGAGGTTGTGGTGATGATGGGGTTGAGAACGTAGCTATTTTTCTGAATAGTGGATTTTGCTTCTATACTGGCAGGAGAATGTTACAATGTCTCTTGCTTCAAAACAAACCAACACATGCCACTCTCTTATTAGTTGTGTAGAAGCAGCAGCTGACAAACCCCAAATCCCTCCTGTCAAACATCAAGGTGAGCTTTGACAACACTGCTGTATGAAACAGAAGTAGGCCACTGGCTCCACCTAAACTTTTACTATCTTCTGCAGAAATAGGTGCTATTGTTGAGTAGGCATTTAAAATTAAAGTCAATCTGATTCAGACTGCAAGTGGATTCAAACTGGAGTTTGAACAGGTTTGACGTTCATAAAATGCCAAAGTATGAAGGGCAGACTCCCACAGTTGCCAGTATGACAGAATTTGCTGCCTGATCAACACTCCCCTCCCCACAATCATTGTAGTTCTACCTTCCAGTCAAGCTGGTGCCACCGTTCTTCCTCCAATGTTCCGCAGAGCTGTGCTTGAACACTGACACATGGACAGCTATATCTTTTAGGGTGTAGGTCACATGTAACAACAGCAACAAATACACAAATAAAAGCTTGCAATCACGATTAAGTCCAATTCTTGAAGTTTTGCCCACTCTGTGATCTAGTGACATCTGTTGGTATGATCTCCACTACAGGTATTCCTGCCATAATTTATTCTTGCAATAACAGTTGCTGCCAGTTTAATGTGATTTATTTTGTTTGTTAAATATTTAATTCTGGATTAATTCTCTTTCTCATTTTATCTGGCTGTCACCATCTTATTCTAAAGCTGGTAACATTTTTCCACAGTATTCTAAGATGTGAACAGTAACTTAATTTCTAATTTACAACCTACTTGATAAATGATTGTAGTTTCTCATAACCAAATGAAACACTGTCTTTGGTTCAGAACCACGTAATGTATTTGAAGAACAATATTTCACCTTTGAATGTTACCTTTACTTAAAAAGCAGAATAAATGTATGTATACTGTGCAGATTTAAGGTATGAGAATTTATCACAAATCTGTTTAAATACAACAAAAGTTTGTAAGTTGATAGCATTTAAATTCTATCTAATTTTGTAATCGGGTAAATATGGCAGGTCATCTCAGAAAGTCAATTTCATCCTTGGGGACATTCTCTCATTAGTGACAAAGTCTTTCCTCTTAAGAATTATTGTGTCAATAACCCGTGAACTTCAATTACTGTATGAAAATGTAAATTTTTTTGAGGACACTAAATTGATAAGACAACACTGATGGTCAGTTCGTACTTTCATGAGAAATATCAGTGCTGCCAATAGCCACACATATTTAAGTACATACTCGCCGAGGGCAAAGGAATAGCTAGATTACTCATACCTGAGCATGAGGAAGAAACTGGTCAGAGAGAGAGAGAGAGAGAGAGAGAGAGAGAGAGAGAGAGAGAGAGTACAGTATTCTTTAGAGTTGAGACAAGTGTCAACAGTTTGACCCCTTCCCTGCCCATACCTCCTGTCACCATTGCTGATTGCTGGATGTATCAGCGCATAACTGAGGAGCTGTCTTGCTTCCTCCACATACGCCCCAGTCTCCACTGCATGGCTGAGCGCGGAGTGGATGGCCGCAAGATAGCGAGACTTGGCTTCGCAGTTGCCAGGCCGCAGCAGGGGCAGTAGCTGCAGCAACTGCCTCAGTGTTGAGCCGTCACAGCCCAGGGACAAGATGCTTCCAATGTATCCTGCAGCACACATACATAACTTAAGATGCATGTAGACGAAAAATGAAAAGGAACATCCGAGTTGATAAAGGTTACTATACTTGGTAATGCAGAAATGAAAATACCTAACTGAATACTTACATAAATTATATTTTCTCCCATTTGTACTTTAAAACTAAAGACCACTTCTTTATTGTATATCCTACAATAATTATACTCTACTTGGGCTGCAAGTGCATTTCTTAACATTTGAAGAACTCTCAATGAAACTTTTTGCTAAGTCGAATTCATGACAACCAATTAAAGTATGATGGGCAGATACCAAAGCTAACATTCACTGGTGACATAGGTTTTCCAGTCACATGTTAGGAAAATGTGTTTAAAGGAATGAATGCATACTGACCACAGAGTGTAACTTTAGGATGAACAATGCAAAGACTACGATTATCACGGGTAGCAGAGAGGTAAGTACGTGAAATGCATTACTATTGTTGATGGTAAAATAGTTGATGATTCTCTTTATGCATTGCTGGTTCTCTGGAAGACTAAGCTCACAAGGAGAAAGCACATGTCCAAATAATTCACATCATGTTTGGCACGTGATTTTTATACCACCTAAAATGAAGGACTAAGGTATTTTGGCTCACTCTTCCCCCACCCCCTTCCTCCACCTACTTTTTGAGAAAATTGCCCCAAAAGTTTATGACACAAATCACCAAATGTTTGAAAATTTGGCATTCTTCATCATCGTATAAGGAGTCCACAAATGTTTATTTTCCAAGAAATCAAGAAAAAAAACTTTTCACTGCCATTTATACATCCATTAGGTGAACACCCTTTCAATGAAAGCAGTGCTGGCCGAGAGACCAAGTCAACTGACAAGGGAGCGGAGGACCTGCTGAGGGAGGAGGGGGGGGGGGAGGGGGGGGAGGCAGGGGGGCAATGCCTTGTGCTGTTGAATAATGCTCAGTGCTACCTACCACTCTTGTGGTATTTACACAAGGTGAAGGAAGTCGTCATCCAGGTTTCACATTGAACAGCCATATGCAGTCTAGTTGCACAAAAAATATGAACAGTTTGCAGATAATAAAATACGAGTTTGGAAGTTTTCCATTAACAGGCAGGGTAACAGGCATTACTTTCTTTATTTGTGAAGGGTGTGTATAATCACCAAATCTGAACAAATCAGAATAGTCATTCTTAATAAAATACGTTGGAAGAATGGGGGCTGGCTATAGTTGTACTTTAACTATTGTTAAGGCTTCTGTGAACTTATGTAGTGTGCGAGTAATTTTGAAAAAGTGATACAACAATGGCAAATTTCAGTGTGAAAGTTGAAATAAAAACTGGTAAATCAGGATGGCACGGTTGTGTTTAACTATTGTTAGGAAGCGTGTCAGTTTTGAATTCAATAAATCCTTTCAAATAAATCTTTACTTAAATTGAGGAACTGATGACACCACAAATATTAAAGGAAAGGCATTTTCATTTTAGGCAACATTCTCATCTTTCATACAAAAAGCATGTTTGCTACGTTAAACATCCCTTACGCATGTGATCACCGCAAAGAAAACAGTCAATTAGACATCAGCAGAATACAGCAGGATGGAGGTTAAAATTAACTATTTGCTCAACATCAAAATTTAGAACACAGCTGTGGAAAAAAAGCAAAAGAATTTTATGTGGGAATCAACAGTATGCTGGACAGCCATAGCAAGGATGATATCAGAAATCCAGGGGGTTTGACAAAAAATATGGGAACATCAAAACAACCAATCACCAGGCCTAATACATTGTAGCAAACCTTTCAATATTTGAAACAGGCTTTTAGTCATCTCAGAATGGATAAATACAGGTCCTATGTGTTTTTCAATTGACTCTTATAACATTCCTCCTGTAAAATAATGGCAAGTTCAGGAAGCAATGAGATGGATAGCGATTACATGCCCTTTTCTCCAAAGCAGAACACAAAGGCTAAATAATATTGAGATCAGGTGACTAGTGGCCAGCCAGGGAAGATGCAACAATTCATCATTGTGCTCAAAACAAGTCCTGAAAGATGTGGCTTGCGTAAACAGAAGCCCTGTCACCTTTTAATGCATCATCACCATTGGCGAACAAATACTGTATCACGAGATGGATCTGGTCTGCAAAAAAAATGATCGTGTAATGCTTAGTAGTAATGTAACCTTCCAGAGTAACCACAGAGCCCACAGAATACCACAATACAGCTGTCCAAATCACCCATTCCACCATGTTTCACCTCTGGCATGTAAGCTATGCCAGAAGCTGGAAACACTGTCAAAACAACACTCAATGGTGTTGTAACTGCGACCGGAACATTCGTGGGGTTGAAACGATGGAAAGTGTGGTGGGACCCGCGGAGCAGCCCACGAACAACACAATGGGAGAGGACAGACACGACCAATGAAGGACAGAATGAACAACAACAAGATCGAACAATGGAGTCACAAGGAAACCTAACAAACACGTCCACTCGTACACAGAACAAGTACGTAAGCTGTCTAACGCGAGGCGATGTGTCCACAGACGTACGCGAGATTAGACTGGCTGGCTGAGTGACAGGCAGGTGCTCAAGTACTATATCGGGGGCACTGCTATTGGCCGCCGGAACCCCGTGTTCCACTGTGGCGCCCTCGCACTAAAAGCGGGCCAGGAGGCGCGCGCCGCCACAGCTTACGGCGCCATGGTGAAGAGACCTCTAGGGGGCCTTCAACGTCCATGACGTCTGGCGCAGATTCAAATTCTGCGGCGCGTGGTACCAGAATTGGAGCAAATTACTTTTTCCAGTTCTCCATAATTCAGGTTTTATGGCTCCAGCACCATGTTTTCTTATCACAGGCATTTGTATCATTAATGAGTGGTTATGGAATTCCAGATCATCCTGAAATTCCCTCCTTATGGAGTTACCTTTGTATTGTTTTGGTGCTCGCAGGGTTTGCAAATTTGGTTCTTCAGTGACTTGTGCGTGTGTTATTTTTCGTCACAATCCTCTTCAATGAGGATCTGCATGACCACCCACCACCCCATTTTCATTTAGCAGATGACATTTTCTTGCTTTATTTGTATGAAGTATAAATCTTCAACACATGCCTCTGGAAACCATCAAATATTTCGGCTGCCTTGGTTATGGAAGCTGCTACCAGACAAGCACCAGCAATTTACACATGTTCAAGTCCATTTAGCTCTAACATAATTCACTCACAACTGCACACAAAATTGTTCTGACTGACTGACACTTAACATATTGAAGACACTGTAGAGGCACTACTTATGGTCTATCTAGCACAACCTGCAGGCTCAGCTAGCATCTGTATGTTCAAGCACGAATTTCTAGTGGTATTTGCATATTTCCGCCACGCTCATTTAAACTGGCCAGGAGAAGAAATTTTTCTTCAATAAAAGATATGTACCAATATATATTGGTATAGACGTAAGTTTTCATCTGGAACCCAGAATTTTAAGGAAATGAAACATGGGCAGTCAGAAATACTAAGGGAAACCAACTTGCATTTGAAATATGGTGCTATCAAAGAATGTTAAAAATTAATAGACAAGTCAAGTATGAAAAATGGCACACACTGAACATTGTCTGTCTATGAATCTGTAGACTGGCTCAAAAAGAAACTACCCATTTTACAATAATCCCACTACAATTCAATCTTAGGTGTAGTCTTGCCATGCCGGAGAAAAATATTTTTATTCTACACATTTTATTAACATTCGTGCTGCAAACTACTACTGTAAGCTTACACAATTTGGATACATGTTTATCCTACTTCTATTTTCTCTGGTATTCTGGTGACGATTATACATATTTGTTCAAATGGAGGAACCTTGTGAAAATCATTTTTGTGTATAATCACATGAGCTGTCTGTGACAAAAATGTTTTATTGCAAAACTACTTTTGCCCTAAATGCTTATTGTTACATACATGTCGTCATGAGCCCAAAAAAAAATTCTTTATCATCTGACATCAGCACCTTTTGTAGGTTTTACCACTATGTTTCACTTTCATACAGTAATGGGTTTAACCTCTAACAGTAATGCATGTACTGTCATTAATAGAATTTTTTTGCATTATTGCTCACATGAAATCCTGTTGGCAAAAAGTTGTATTGCTGTTGTAATATTGAAACTTGCCAGCAGTGGTCCTTCCTTATCATTTTATGTTTTCCTCCATGCTGTTACAGTAGACCTTCCTATTGTTCATTTTGCATCAATTTCACTACACAGTATTATTAATACTGTTCATTTAAATCTTCATCTGCATTAATTTGTGTAGAATGTGAGCAGAATTTAGGTTTTAAATGTTTGTGCGACAATTACCATAAAAAGTACTCTTAATTTAAAAAAATTAATGACATCACTTCACAGCCAATTACAATAGATTGTTTTGTTTTTAACTGATAGGCTTGAATTTTAATTATTTAAATATTATGATAGATAAATAAAAACCACATACACTAATAGTCCAAATGAATGAATGAAAGAAAGAAAGAATAAAATTGAGATAAAATGAAAGCAACTGAAGTTAATACAATGATAAAAACCATGAAACAAAGGATTAGCAAGGAGAAACCATTACATTTAAACAAACTGACTGAATAAAAATCGCAATCATTTAGAGAAATACGAAAGAAAAAGTAGATTGCACCTGATGAGATTTGAACTCTCAAACTTCAACATACCAGCCAAATAACGTGACTGCTAGATTACAGTGCTGTTAAAAATTAGTGTATCACAAGAGATTCTGCAATTCTTTTTTGTCAGTTACTCGCACACAGGGGTCCACCAGGGCGAACAGCTGCAGTGTGTGACACCTGGGACTTAACCTACACCACCGTATAGTTTTTGCCCACCGTATAGTTAATTTCAGAAAGCCAATCTCACCCTTTGGGATTTCTCTTGGTTTCTGACTGCTCAACACAACAAACAGATGAATGACTCAAGCTGAACAGAGAAGATTCTGAATCTGACAGATTCTGAATGTACAGGTCATTTGAATAATGATTCTCAAAGTGTGGATTCTAATGACCTACAACCAACATTTTTTCAGCAATATGAAAAATATTCTTTGAAGAAATAGTGCTGCAACACAGCTGCCTTTCTGCAGTCAACATGAAGAATGAATGCATTTTGAATTATTAGGTCTGCAATCACCAGAGTAAGTGAGAAAGTTCAAATTGAATTACAAATACGAACACAGAGTGTGAGCAAGTTTGCAGCCAACAACAGATAAATATGGATCGTGTCCCATTACAACGCAATGTCAGGTTGTTGTTATTTGGTGGAGCACATCAATTGTATGGCAAGTCTCCTAGATATTGCTACATTGTGCGTTTTTTCAGACATGTCTGATAGAAAACAAACATGTGCAAAAGAACACACACCACTTATATAATTGAAGCATGGGCAACCAATTTATTTAAATCTATGTCCTGGGGCAGCTAATGTCAATTTCTTTGTGTCTTGCCGAACAGGTTACAATGTCATGAGGAACAGGTATTATGCAGTCTGGTAAGGAATGAGCTACAGAAGAATGGAAATTTACAGAAACTCACTGGAGTTCGTAGCAGTTTGGAAAAATGTGTGGAAAGGAGTCCCATATCATATAATGCTGGAGTAGATGTGACTGAGAAATTTGTAGATGAAACAATGGAAACAATCAATTACTGATAAAATTATTTAATTGAACAGATAAAAAAAATCTATATACCAAGCGGCAGAAGACCGCACACACGCAGGAGGGGGGGGGGGGGGGGGACTGTTGTGATTGGCAAGCTTTCAGAGACAGTAGCTCCTTCAGGCAGAAGTGCTGAAGGGGAAGGGGAAGGAAGAAGGATGAAGGTAAAGGACTGGAGAGGTCTAGGAAAAGGGGTATATTTTGGGAACGTCACTCAGAACTGCAGATCAGGAGAGACTTACCATACGGGATGAGAAGGAAAAACAAGGAGAAGGTTAATAGAGGACATCAAATAAGCCTACAGAATTACCGTACGCTAAGTCTCCCCTGACCCGCCATTCTGAGGGACTTTCCCAAAATCTACCCCTTTTCCTGGACCTCTCCAGTCTTTTTCCTTCATCCTTCTTCCTTCCTTTTCAATCCTTCTACCTGAAGGAGGAGCCACTGGCTCCAAAAGCTTGCCAATCACAACAGCCTTTTATGTGTGTGTGTTCTGCAGTCGTATGGTGAGTAGATTTTCTATCTGTACAATTAAATAATTTGAGCAATTGATATCAATATTAGAGAAGGGAAGTTGCTGCTCACCATATAGTGGAGATGCTGAGTCGTGACACGCACAACAAAAAGATTCACATGATTAATGATTATAGCTTTTGGCCATTAAGGCCTTTGTTAGCAACACACACACACACACACACACACACACACACACACACACACACACACACAGCAACTAGCCTACACATCTGCAGTCACAGAC